>NC_138822.1:44631098-45339135 GCF_965178545.1 Coloeus monedula | reverse complement strand
TAGCAAAGCTAGAGACAAGAGCAGGAATTCATTATCACATTAAAATTTACAGCCTAGTCCAAAGGGACCAGGGCTGGAGAATGTAATGGATGTACTTTTAAATTGTTGTAAACCATGATTTGAGTGGAATATTATAGAAAGACCTACAGCAGAAACTACCTGTACCAAAGAAGGATGAACATCATAAGAAGCAATTGACAGGAAAAGATGTGTGTTAATGTCTTTACAAATAATTTGATGGCTGAGGGTATAGGTGTTAATGTCTTTGAAATGGTTCTTAATGTCTCTATCAACCTCAAGCCACAGGTTTGTTACATAACCCAGACAGATTGACTCCTGAACTTTAGGGTAATAGACAAATGAGTCTGCACAAAGTCTACTACAGAACTCAGACAGCCTGAACTTCTGACTTTTGGAGGAAAATGACAGGTTCAAGGGCGGAATATGTGGAAGGCGCTTCTGGAAGGCTGTACCTTCCTAGTTCCTCTGCCAATTAGGAAGACGGCAACATGTGGCTGGGAGTTTAGGGTAAAAGGAGGCTGCATCCTCCAAAACCGAGAAACGCCATGGGGGTATGCCCCAGTGGACTCCTTTCCTTTATTCAAATAAAGCTGCAGGACTCCTCTGTCTCTTTTGGGGACACTGGCTTTTCATAGTGTGATTTTCTGCACACAGAGCAAGTGCAGCACTGACTTGATCAGAGCTGCCTTTGGTGCCAAATGACTCAATGAAACACACTATTTCTCCCATCTTGAGTGACCACCATAGCAGATGGAGCCCAAAGCCATACACCAAATAAACACAGTGAGCATTTTGTGGATAATTATGGACATTTCACAGACATTTTATGGCCAAGTGGGATGTACTGAGATAGGGTGGAATCTTAACATGACGTAAGTGATATGAAATAACTGGTGCAGAATGTACTGGTTTGGGCTGGGGTAGAGTTAGATTTCTTCATGGTAGCTGGTATGGGGGCAATGTTTTGGATGTATACTGGAAAAAGTTTTGATAATACAGAGATGTTTTAGTTACTGCTGAATAGCACTTACACAGCATCAAGGCCTTTTCTGCTTCCCACCAGAAAGTAGTCTAGAGATGCACAGCAAGTTGGAAAAGGACACCACATTTGACCAAGTTCTTTTTGGGTGTAAATGGTCAGATCCACTATCTTCCAGAAAAAGTCACCAATAAAATATCCAGCAGACAGGTTTTATGATTTTTTTGCAAGTGATGCAATCTTTCACTGGTGAAGACAAACAGCAACATTGTCAGTGCTTCTAGTAGTTTAGCAGCTTTTCAAGATGGAGAGTGTTCCAACAGTAAAATGCTGTGGTGACAAAGCAGGTATGGGGTGAGGCTCCAAGAGATGTCTGAGTCACAGTCAAAACAGGATTCTGCCTCTGCTTCCTACCACTTCTGTGCCTGGGCAATCCCATCCCCATTAGCACAAGTATGGCAAAGGATAATCCCAAACTGGCCCAGTTTGTCTCACAAAACCACAGAAAAATGCAATCCTTTATTCTTTGGTAAACAAGCTTTCTTAAAGGAAAACAGTATCTTTTGTACACCAGCAAAACAAGACAAAAGCTATTTAAAAGATATATAAAATACTTGTTTGCTCAAACTGGAGAAACTGGGAATGTAGTGACTTGCTTTAATCTGGAACAAAATGTCTGCAGCAGATTCAAGATCAGTACTCAAAAAATTCCGAAGACTACATTTCTTCAAAACTAAAATATGATTTTGTGATGCCCAATACTGTGATTTGTTCTTTACGCTCAGTCTTATAATTTATATGCACTTGGCTGATCTGACTTGATTTAGTGAGTTGTAATCTTTTACTATTTTTCAGTTTCTCTCTTTTATTACAGGTAAATTTAACAAGATCTGCTAGTTATCTTTCCCATTTCAGTATATTTGTATTCGGCATGCTAAGTTTACTTTTTCTCACAAAAACTGTCTAATTGCATCTTCATACTATCTATTTAGGAAAAAATCTCAGCTGATCAAAATTTAGGCTTTCCAAGCAAGCAGCATGTGTATTTAGGATGTATGACAGTTTTAGCTCATTTCCTCTTATTTTTGTCTGATCATAGAAAATGCTAGTATTTGAGTATACAATAATCCATCAAATCGAAACTTAAACCAGAATCACTGAGCTTTATAAAAACCACAGGAATTTTAGTTTCATAAAAATGACAGAAACTTTAGACAGTCTTGCATGGGTGCACTAGTGAAAAGCTTTCATCAGACCAAAAACTGTTTGACCCACCACAGTCAATACAACAGGAAACATGCTGAGCCTGCAGCCACTCAACAATTTTATGGAAGAAGGAGGCAAGACAGGATTCAGAAACGTTTTCATGTTTGGGACCCTAGCCACATCTGCTTACTCCAATTGTTTTGTTAAGTTATGCTATCCTTCTATGCCAGGCCCTTTCCAGAAAGCATTTTACCAGGAAAGGGTAATAGAGGGTGTCTCGGTTTTGAAAGACAGGTGTCTGCTAAGGAAGGCAGAAGCCCCCCTTGAAGTGGCAGATATAACCCCTTTTCCCTCCAAGTTATTATATTTTGAAATCAAGGGCCTTTAGGCAAAGATGTGGGAAATAGGAATAACAGTTCTTTACTATATATATATATATATATATATATATATATATATATATATATATATATATGTATATAACCAGTCAAACAAACAGCAACAACTCTGGCAGTAACAGCACACACAAACCCAGTGCCAGCCTTCTCGGCTGTCGGGCCCTTTCCCCTCGGGTGCAGTTCCGCTCGCAGCCGGCAGGGGCGCTGGCGGCTCCCGGTGAGCAGGGCAGGTGCGATGGTTCCCCCGCGGCTGCAGGGGGCGCTCCGGAGCGAGCTCGGGGAGCACGCGGCACCCGTGCCCTGGGATCCCGGGAAGGGATGGAACAAAGGCTTCACAAACCCCTGGGCAGCCGATCCCGGACTCTCAGGAACAGCAGGCTGGGAACAGCAGGCTAAAGCGGCAGGCTAGAGCGGCAGGGACGAACGCAAATCCCGGGTGGCAGGCGAGATGTATCCAGATGGGAGAACCCCACGGGTGCCCAGGCAGGCAGGGCGAGCAGGGCTACAGCGTAGCGAAAGCTCGAAGCAGCAGCAGCGGGGCAGGGCAGCCACAGCTCGGCCTCCAGCAGGGCAGGGAAAGCGGCTTTTGGGGTTCCGGCGTTGTTTCCAGCAGGAAGAGAAGAACGGCCAAAAAGAAGAAACAGCAGCTCCTTTCTCTGCAGCTTCTCTCTCCCGACGCTCAGAGCGAACTGCCCCCACACCCAGGTGTAGACAAAAGGAGTAGCCAGGCCCGCCCCACTCCCTTTTTTTGTCTTTCTTAAGTACAGCTATTTGTCCCCTAGCAACATGCATATGGGAGAAAATTCCTTTAACAGAAAAAAACCCTAAGACTAAACTAAAACCCCAACAGAGGGGAAGGCAAAAGTATCTTCCAACTGTTAATGCACAGCACTAGGCTATAAATTCCTGTCTTGGAACCATAAATTATTCTGGGAAGTCTCTGCTATTTACCTGTCTTCAAAACCTCTATACTTGTACACATTTTGCTAAGGAAATCTGAACTGGAATGGGAAGGTGAATTCTTCTGAGGACCACGTCATAAGGTTTATTAAGAGTCCCTCTTTTCCATAAATATGAATGCAAAAGCATGGTAGGTAGAGACCCTTCTGAACGAGCCAGTAAATTAGGTAAAGAAGAGGGCATACAGAAACAGGATGAAGCTGTAAGAACAAGAGGCTGAGCAAGTGCAAGCAATATTGACAAAATACACAGGTCATTTAATCCAATGAGAACGGCAACTTAATAAGGTGGGAAGTACAAGGGATTTTCCTACCTGAAACCAGGTATGTGTCCATTTCCCCATCTGCCCCAGGTTTTCCCACTTCCAGTAATTTGTGGTTTTGTTTCTTGTAAGTAATTTGCTCCAAATGTTAGTGACTTCAACAGGGGGCCTGGTTTGATGAGACACACAGGCTGTATGACCGGGTTGGGTTTGGTACACAGCGGGGCAGCAATGTCTTCAGTTTTCCCCCAGAAGAGCCAATAACATTACATTCAGGAGCTATTATGCAGGTCTTGCTTATATTGTCCTGGTTTTGTGACTGCTGTGCCAATCCATTTATTTTCCATTGCATTTTCTGGGAGATGACTGCAATGCACATGATTCACATCTTCAATGACCAAGAAGGCCAATGGCATCCTGGCCTGTATCAGCAGTAGTGTGGCCAGCAGGACCAGGGTAGTGATTGTCCCCCTATACTCAGCACTGGTGAGGCTGCATCTCATATCTTGTGTTCATATTTGGGCTCCTCACTGCCAACAAAGACATAGAGGTGCTGGAGCATATCCAGAGAAGGGCAATGGAGCTGGGAAGGGTCTGGAGCACAAGTCCTGTGAGGAGCAGCTGAGGGAGCTGGGGGAGGCTCAGGGGAGACCTTATTGCTTTCTACAACTGCCCAAAAGGAGGGTGCAGCCAAGTGGGGGTTGGCCTCTTTTCACAGGCAGTAGTGACAGGACAAGAGGGCAGAGTCTCAAGCTGTGCTAGGAGAGGCTCAGGTTGTACATCGGAGGAATTTCTTCAGAAAGGGTGATCAGAAGTGGCAACGGCCTGCCCAGGGAAGTGGTGGAGTCACCATGCCGGGACGTATAAGGCAATACTGGACCCGGCACTTAACGCCACGGTCTACTCCACACACACGTATTCGGTCAGCCAACCTTTCCCCGCCCACCCCGCGCCGGACTGTCCCCACCTCCGCGTCCGGCCCTGTCCCACCCCGCCGGGAGGGCGGGCCCGCACTGCCGGAAGACCCGCGCGGATCGGGCGCGCCGAGGGACCGGCGCCGCTTCCGTCGCGGCACAATGGCGACGGTCGGGCCGGCGGTAGCGGGCGGTGAGTGCCCTTCTCTCGGCGGCCGGCGGCAGGGCGAGGCCTTTCCCGGCGGCGGACGGTGTTCCCCGGTGTCCTGACCCCTTCGCCCGCCACTCTGCCTTCCTGTCTCCCTCCCTACATCTCTCTCTCGCTCCCTCCCTGCCGGGCCCGCCGCGGCCCCCTGGTCGCGGGCTGTGTCTGGCTGAGGCGGTCGGTCTGGGGGATGCTGCGCCACAGTCCCTGCACTGGGGTCGGGGGGGTCGATAGGACGGGGCTGGGGACCTTCGTCAGCCTGTGGGAGGACGAGGAGCGAGCCGGGAGCTGCGCCGTGGTGGCAAGGGAGTCCTGGCCCACACTGTGTGTTTCTTGCGCCGGTATCGTGACGCCTTCGCCTGGGTCCTGCTGGCAGCTTGGCCGGCGCTGTCTGGTGCTTCTGGCCCCGAAGGCTACCGTGTCGTGGCCATCTGCGATGCCGCTGACCCCCAGGGCAGCCCCCTGCCCATGCCAGGCTCGCACTTGCAGTCGTGGTTGGGAGCCGCAGGCTCATGTAAACTTTGACTTTTCTGCTTCCTTCCAGTGCAGGGAGGTGTCGTCATCCAGCCTGGCGGCAGGCTGTGGGCGTTGCTTCTGGGGATAACTCAAAAACAGGCTGGGTTTAGGTCACTCTGAAATTCGGGTTTGACAGCAGTTTCTTGCCTAAAATAGGAAGCAAATACACTTTGTGTGTTTGAAACCTTTTTTTCCACTCTTAGCTGGAGTAGCTGCATTTCCAGAGATGTATATAATTGGGTAAGAATTCCGGTCTTTAGAACAGGAATCCTATTTGTTTTGTTGCTTGTGTAGGAGCAAAAAACTATCTTCTTCTTAAGAGGGGCATAAACACAAAGTCTCGGGCCTATGAAAAGCAGACACTGAGATGCTTAAGAGTGCCTTTGTGGCCTGCAGAACTTTAAAAAAAAGGTAAAAAAATCAGGTACTCTGCTCCTATATTAAAAGCAACAGAAGGATATTTTCTGGTGTTTAGATGCTTGAAAATGCTCTTTACATCACTTTACATCTTCATCTGCATCCTTAAGCACCTGCACATATTCTGAAAATCTTTTTTGTTTGGTTGTATGCGTCTGCATTTAAATCATGAAATATTCAGTGTTGATGAGACCACTGCCTCAGCATGTTTTACACAGTCTCTTGCCGTAGTTCCCCCTTTCACAGTCCACATGGCTTACTGGCAACATTGGAGTTAGAGCTCTGTGGAAGTGTTTTGCAGTAAGAACACGGAGGTAACCAAGGAAAGGGGGGTGGTTATGCAAGCAGTTCAGTGGCCCAGATGTTTCAGACATTGCTAAAATAATGTGAAATTGGAGTGTTTAATTCTGAGTAATGTGAGGTGTCACAATGGTGGTCTGGTTAAAATGTGCAGAATGCTCATTGTTTCTAAATCATTATATCATATTTACCTTATAGCTGGATTGCAGCTTAGCTTCTGCATCTCTTTGATGACACAATTTTCATTCTTAACAAGGTGAACAGTGTCTACTGTGGGCAAGGAGGAATATTTTGATATGCAGAATGGCCTTGGGGCCATCCGTGTTTTCACCTCCTACATAATCTGCATGCCATGAAATTCCTTCAGCATTTCTTCCACAGCTTGCCTGTACTGAGCTGTGACTGACATAGAGTCTAAAAATTTTCTATCTGTCCTAAAGGCGTCTAGACCTTAGTGCCTGGAAAAGCCATAGGCTGTCTCTGCATTTTATGAACCACCCATAGGTGTTATACGTTCTATGAGAAGAGACCTAGCTAAGATTTGGAGTGCCTTTTCTTGCCTTGGTTCAAGATTGTTGAGATTTCCATGGCAATTAATACCTAGTGTTTATTGCTTGATTGATTTTAAAGTACAGCTTCTAACTTTTTGATTTCTAGGTGGGAGTCACTAAATTGAACAGCAATAACCATGGGAGATGCTGCAAGACCTTGCTTTGCCAAACAAAATAAGGAACAGGAAATTTTGCATCAAGAACAATTAAAAGAAAGTCCCTTACAAAAAGGCTACGAAGTCATGGATGAATATGGCAGTGGCTATAGCAATAAAATAGATACCAGCCTGCAAAGGAAAAAGGGAGCTCCAGGTCATTATGGAAGCAGTCCCAGGCGAGGGCCACGTAGTGTTTTGAGTAGCCCAAATTCACTTAAAATCACAACTTGCAGTCAAGGCTCAAAGTTAAATGATATCCAAAGAGACCAAATGAAGAAGTGGGTATCTGATGACCACCGTAGTGCTTCTGACACCTGGAGAGAGTACCGATCTGTTGCCTGGATTCCTGGCCATGGCAGGACAAGAAAGGACTCTTTTCATGAGGTGGAAGGTGGTGGAAACAGAAATGTAAAACGACAACTTCAGGAAGATTTAATGAGCAAAGATGTGCCAGACATGCAGAAAAGAAGTTCTGGTAATCACGTTTGTTTGTTTTTACATAGCTATCCAGTAAAGTAGCTTCCTACATGTGTTACTGAAAAGTAAAATTTCAAGATTCACTATTAAAGCAAAAAAGCGTTTTTGTTCTCTCCTGTATTGCAAACTAATGACTGCACTGTACTTGTAGCACTTTAGACAAATTGTTACAGCAATTGTTTTATAGACTGTGTTGTCTTCGTAGTTTGGTTTGTGAGTGGTAGAGGTAGGTAGGTTGCAGCATCTGTGTAGTGTCCCTGTTTGCAGTTTTCCCTGTACAGTTTGATGTAATCTGTCATGGCTGGTAGGGGATCTTTCAATTAAGCTGATAACAGGGTAAGATTTTTGGAGATACCAATGAGGTCTTTAAAGATGTGTCTTGATGAAGATTGAAAACAATGCCTTGTAAGTATTTTGAGAACTTAGTACAGCAATAACACAAATCTAGTTCTCCATACATATTGAACTTCCCTGTGGGCAGTTGGTACTAATAATGAGCATACAAACCCAAAGCATTGAAATGTGAGGAAGGACTGGCTTAGAGATGGTTAAGTGATCGATACCATAATATTTTCATTTAATGCAAGTAAAGCAGAAAAAGGGAACTTCAAAGAATATAGAGAATATAACTACATAAAATAAGAAAGACTAAAGCATGGATGTGGTGCTGCTAACGTGGAACACCAGTTGACAAGAAACCTGTCTTGTCTTGGTTAAGAGTGGGAGCCAAAGAAAGTAGTGATCAGACCCTCTGCTGAGAAAAAAAGCTACTGCTGCTTGGTACCCGGAAGCCCAGGAATTAAGTGTCCTTTCCTTTGGTACTAGCTGTAACGAGAAAGATAAACTGAACAGGTGCCCAGTGTCCCTCATTGTTAGAAGTAAGTTGCACACTGCTCAACCTCACATGAGGAGAGAGTAGAGTGTTTTCATAAGTTTTTTCTTCAGTTTACTTGATGGAATGAACTTTTTTCTTCAACTTCAGTAACTCACTGAAATAGATACTTGGAACAATTGGCAATCATACTTGAGAGCTTTGGGGAAGTGAGCTACTGATTACAGGAAAGTGCAAGTGGAATTAAAATAATTGGTGTGCAACTTTAATCTTGGGAGCCAATTTTGGAGCAAATAATATAATACACTGAAAGGTATCTGAAAGGTAACAAAGATAAGTAGTAGTTAAGTATGGATTTGTTAAGGAAAAGGTATGCCAAGCCCTAATTTATTTCTTTAAAATAGTTATCAGTCCCCTATGGACATGGGAAAGGCAGTTGGTAGATATTGCTGGTACTAGTACTGTACTACTTTAGATACTCTTATATGACAGTTCTGTAAGTAAACTAGTGGAAAATTATCTGGATTAAATTAATGTAAGAGACCTGCAGAGCTGATTAGGTAACTATACTCAGAAACTACTAAAGATTTTGTCAGTTAAAGAAAGTAGTGAGTGAACATCTAGTGAGTGAGGATTCTATTCCATTCAATGTTTATTATACAACTCTGACGATGAATGAAGACACCACACTTACTCATTGTGTGCTCTGAAAATTGAACATGCTGTGGAGCTGGTAGGAATGGAATGCAGAAAAGCAGGAAGGTCAATTAAAGTAACTTTGCACAATTGGAGAAATGACCTACATATAGAATGAAATACAAAGGATGTGTAAATGCCATTGTTAAGTAGGAATATCAGCTGTGAAAATAAAGGAGGAAAACTTAGTATAAAATAATATTTTTTTCAGAAAGGAATCTGAAATGATAGTGAATCAAGATGATAATGAGTAGTTATTATCATGGGGTTGTGAGGCATGAGAAAAGACTCACAGCCTGAATTACCCCTTTTTCTCAGTCTTTGTAAACTCAGTTGCAATCCTCCATCCAGTTTTGGCACCTCACTTGTATGAGTAAAAGGGAAGCTGTCCAAACAAAAGCAAGAAGGTTGTGAAGACACGTAGGAAAGAGAAGCTGTTCTGTGAACAACTGTGAACAATGCCCAATCTTTCTGCAAAATGAAAAGTGTAGGGAGGCATAGTTACAATCTTCCTCTGTCTAGGATGGCCATAAAAAACTGATGTATTTTTTTCCAGTAGATGGAGCACAAAGCAATGGGACTAAAATTGAGCAAGAAAGGTTCAGATGAGGAATAAAGGGCAACGTTTAGAGTTTCTAAAGATAAAGGTAGGGAAGTTCTGGAGACGTTGTCTGGGCAGCTCATGGAAAAGGTACCTGAAGGCCTTTAAGAGCAGGTTAGCTGAGCATTGCTCAGATCTGACAGAGTTCATTTCATCCTGCTGTGAAGCACTGGCATGGCATAGCACACGTCTTGAGGTTCCTTCAGAAGTTCTGTGTCAAGTAGCAAAATCACTGAAATTGTTTCTTTTAGCATTTACTTGAAATACTTTGTGCAGTTGTCCTTTTCATTACCTTCATGTCTTTTTTATTGTAGCTTATATGGAGTTTACCAAATATCTGAGATTTTGTTTTGTCTGCAAGAGCTTTATCTTTAACTTGTCTTTAGTTCTTCATTTAATCATGAACTTACAATTAGATTGTCACTCCTGTACCTACCAGAAGTATTTTTTAAATTTGTGATTTTTTTTTAGGAAGTCTTCTCTTAATTTATAACTTTTTTTTTAAAAGTTATTTGTTGGCTACAGAAACAATTGATAAGTAGGTAGTTGTCAGAGGCTTTTCTGTGAAGACATTAATACACCTTCAGGTTCTGTCTACACTGATTAGTTAAAAATGTAGTCAAATAGATGTGGCGCATCTTAGGAATTTGAGCAGAAGTGTCAGAGCAAAAATGGAGGGTATGTGGAAGGTTCAGAAGCTCAGACTTTTGGTTTTGTTTCCTCCATTCCTTGGGAGTACTGCTTTTGCAACCTGTTAAGCCTAAATTCTCTTTATTCCAGCTTAAACTTGTGCTGCCGCTGAAAGAAAGAAATTATTACATTACCATTTTTGTCCTGATACTATTTACACCACTAACACGTGTGTGCTGCTTAGTGAACTGAATCAAATAACTGGTTACAAATACACAACTGTGTTGTTTCCCTTTTGCCAATTATTAGATACAAAAATTGTGGTCACAGGAAAGAAACTCCATAAATGTATTCGGCAGAGCAGTTTATCTGGGGTGGTTTTTTTTGGTCTTTTTATTACAAATTATAGCCTCATGCTATGATAAAAGTTTGGGAGTCTAGGGAAGTTGCATAAACTTTCTTAGAAGAAGGGAACTTTAGAAATTCCGTGCTATACATCCTGTATAGCTGTACAAGTGAAAGGCAAGATGTGATCTGAAGTCATGTGTGAAAATCTGACCTGTGTATATTTATTCCTGAGATGATTTTTACAGGTATTGGCCTTGGGCCAGTAGCAACTTCTGCTTCAGAATGATGACAAAATTTACTTTAAAGTAGAAGTGGCATCTACATTAATTTGTTCCAGAAGTTTTGCTGTAAACACAAGAAGTTTTTTAAGCATTATTATTATGGCAGTGTTACAGCTTTATTAAGCAATGTGCACATACTTAGCAAGTCCATTCTTTAGTCTCTGTAGTCAGCAGTGGTGCTTACTTTTTTTCACTTGCTTATTTAATGTTGTGGAGTTAGTACTGATCCACATACTGGCTTAACTGAGAGGCAAATTAGATTATCACTGGTAATCATCCCTTGTTAATAAAATGTCACATGTGAGCTATGCCATGACAGTGCCATATCATAGTGCTGCTAGCTCTTATAAGTCATTCAAATTGGCCTACACTTTTTAATTCTGTCATACTTGTAGTCTAACTTAGCAGCCTAAAAAAGCCTGTCCAGGAATCCTGAAACCTTTCAGTATATTCTGTCTTTTCATTATAATGGCATACAGGTATATAAATTCCATTTAGGTTTTTTTTTGAGGTTTGTTTTTGTTTTGGTTTTGGTTTTTTTGGTTTTTTGTTTTGTTTTGTTTTGGTTTTTTTTTTGTTTGTTTGTTTTTTTGGGGGTTTTTTTGATAGTTTTAACAAAGGTATCTAAATAAGGTCATTGTCTTCAGAGGGACAAATTAATTGATTTATTAGTAGTTTGGGACAAAGGTACTATAGGTAATGATACTAATACACTTACTATTATCAGACTTGCACAGAACAGATTGTGAAACCATACCAGGTAGGTGAATTCTTTGACTCTTATATAAGTAGAATGTTAATTAAGGAAAAAATTCTTTAAAAGGCTGTGGGGCGCTCTGAAGTTATTTGACACATTGACACATTTATTCTCATAACTCTTTATAAGAAATGAAGAAGCTTAGAAAACCAAGAAGATCAAGAAGAACTAGGAAAGATGAGTATGATCATGGTGAAGTGGATGGTCCAGTCATAGATGAATCTGTGCTGTCAGCAAAAGAACTTCTGGGGCTGCAGCAAGCTGAAGAACGATTGAAGCGAGACTACATTTATAGACTGAAGAAGGTGCCACTGTCTTTACTTGTATAAATAGACCTCTCCTATTTATTTTTTTTCCTGTAAATACATTGTAGAGGGTAGACCTTGAGCAGTATCTCTGATTGTAGCTAGAAAGTTTAGTTACAGAATTTAAGTATTGTTGTTAATGAATTATAAAAAGAAGATGGGTTATCTTTTGGGCATTTTTTTCTGTAGTATAACAGTTCAAGCTCAAAAAATGGCTTCTCCTTTAGTTCATGAAATAATAACAAATCTTAAATGTTAAAATGCTGGAGTAATTGTTTGTTCAATTAATAGACTCTTCCATGGGCATTGGGTATTTTTTCCTGTAAAAGATAGGGTGTTGGGTGTGATTGACATGGTATCATTCTTCTGACATTGTATTTGATGTGCAAACTTTTTGATGGCAGATACAGAGTTAGGGAAGCTGAAGTGAGTGGGTGTAGATTTTAGTCATTCAACTTAGCAAGGGTATTGAGTGAAGTGAAAGTAATATCTTTATATATTTTAGGGAGTTTTTTACTGTCTTTATTTTAGCAACCTCGAAACTACCCATCAGCAAAATATACCTGCAAACTGTGTGATGTTTTGATTGAGTCAGTGGCTTTTGCTCATAAGCATATTAAAGACAAAAGACACAAGAAAATCGTAAAGGTGAGTTAAGCACAAGAAAAAGTATAATCTGTAGCTTAATTAAGCCTTCCTTACCCTGCTAATGATTATGAAACTGCACTGCTTTTCAAATCCTTCTGCGTTTAATTTTTACCATGTTTCAATCTTTTTGAAAACGGTTACATAGTGATACTGATAAAAACAGTAAACTTGGGACGTGGACTTTGCAATGAGAAGTAGCAATATGCAAATACAGTTGGTATGGCAGAATTAGCAGTGATAACTTGAATGTCAGAGTGAATATTTCAGTTCAGAAATACTGTAAAAATTAAGCACTTGTGGAGTACTACAGACTTGTTTATATGTAAAGGAAATAGATTTGTTTTGAGCATAAGTATCAAAATAACTTTCAGCATAACATAAATTTTACCTTTTTTTTTTTAATATCTTCTACGTTCTCTGCTTGAAGTGGACAAAATATGTCATATGCAGATTTCCTGTTTCTTCCTCTTTAGTTCCTAACTTTTCACACCTCATAGGCGATGAAAGAATTTGTGACTTTTTTTTTTCACGTGCCAAGTACAAGTATATATACACCTCTGAATGTTACTGAGGCCTCCTGGAGTATCAGATTCTTTATTGCTTCCAGTTACCTACATTACCTGGAAAATCTGTGGTGGTGGTGGTATTACTTGGGTTGAGTTGTTGGCATTAATTCTAGCATGTTAAGCAACTCAAGAAACGCATTTGAACATTGGGTTTTTTTTCTTGAAAGGAAAAGCAAGAAGAACAACTGCTGACTGCTCTTCCTCCTCCAACGCCTTCCCAGATACAAGCTATTGGTGTTGCTATTGGAAATGTAGTGCAGGAGTTTGGCTTAAATAATGAAGATCTAGAAGAAAGGCTTAACATTAAAACAACAATGGAAAACTTGCTGCGTCAAAAATTGCCAGGTATTATTTGCAGTTTGTTTTAAGTGTTAGATGTGCCAGCTTAAAAACAAAATACAACAACAAAAACTGAACAAACAAAAAAGAAAACAAGCAAAAAAAAAATCCCCAACAGCTTATGAAATGAAAACTGAATTAAAAATCTTGTCTCTCTAAATTCTAAAACAGCATGTTTAGTTACTAGTCTGTTGAACAACATGATGCAGTAATATAACTCTGTTTCAGAATTAAATTACATGCTCATGACCCAAACAAGCCTCAAGTAAACAGTGAAGATGAGAAGGATGTGGGAAGGATTTGACCTTCTTGATAAGCCTTTACCAACAACAGCATGGAAGGCAGGATTTAGTAATAAATCTGGACTATTGGAAGACCCTTCTGGTTTTCCTGTGCTTATCAAAACCAGGTGTAGGTTTAAGATTTATTAACAATGCTGTAAAGTAGCTACAGACTTAGAGTTAGGCATAGTGTAAATGAAGTATAATTTTTTTTTGTTGCAGAGTGTTCATTAAGATTGTATGGCTCCTCCTATAGCAGATTTGGTTTCAAAACTTCAGACATAAACATAGATACCCAGTTTCCTGCCAATGTAAGTAAGGCCATTTTATTAAGTATGTGTAAATGGGTTTGAATGTTTGCATCTTCATGTAGATTATATTTTAAATGTATTTTCTAGTGTGGTAGTAACACTTTCTCTAAAAGCCCATTGGGTAAAACAGAGCTGGTCTGGTCTTAAAATAACATTCCTTTCTTCACAGAACAGTAGTGATCAGGCAGCATAATACAGCTTTGTGTTTTATTGAAACTTATTCTGAAAACACTTAAAACATCTGTACTCCAGCAGTCCTGTGAGACAGAGGATTATTTATATTCTCTAACAGCTGGAATAAATGATACTTCTGTGATCTTGTTTCCATACTGATCCTAGTTTTGTACTGATATATTTACACACGCACGTTTTGACTACTAGGTTATATTTGAGCCGTGAAACCATGTTATTATTTTTTTGTGGAGCCTTGATTTGTCATGTTGTTTCTGTGTGTCTTTGTGCTTGAACACTGAAAAGGAATTAAGAACTTGATTCCATACATAAACTTACTCCTGCTGTAGTTGATTTGGCAGTCCCGTTGTTAGAGTTAGCATTTCCTTTAGGAAACAAAGAGTGATCTAAGTTCATAAAGTGCATATAATTTTAAAAAGCTGTAATTCCAGTCTTTAACATGATGTAAGTCCACTGTGTCAGAATGAAGAGGTATTTAAGCACACTGAAACAGTAATTCTGTTGGTGGGGGTTTTCTTACCATAACAAAGTCTTTGATAGAGGTAAAAGTAACTTTACTAAAAATTACTCCGGGATTATTTTTTCCTCTTCAAAACAAAGAAGAGTTCCTGTTCCTTTGGTCCAACTTAACAATACTCTTAGTACACCTAGAGGCAGTTTTAAATCTGAGTTGTAGAAAATCACCTTTTTGACAAGTGATTGATACAAAACCAGCTTTATTCCTTTTATTGACAGATGACTCAACCAGACGTTCTCTTACTTGTGCAAGAAAGTCTGCAGAACAGTGGTAAGAAAAAATTGCTGCCTTCTCGATTTCATTAAACTATTGCTGCTTAGTATTGTTGAATTTCACCTCTGCTGAATAGGTACACCACATGCTATTCTTTTTTAGAAAGATATGAGATTGAAAAATACTGCAGGAAAGAATACATTGACAGAACTACTTTTGGTTTAATGTTCAGTGTTATGAGGGCTAAAGTTCTGTTGTTTTTGATGATGCGAGAAATTCCTAGTGGGAAGCTTTCTTCTACATTGTAAGAGAAGATGTCATTACACATGAGAGAGACTCTGCTCCCTTCCCAGCCTGCTCTATTAGCTATGCATAGTACAGAAAGTAGCCTAAGTTCCTTCATATGTAACAGAAACCAGTAATATACTTTAACATTGTGGTCTCTTTCCTGTAATTATGTGCATGTGTCTGTTAGTGCATGTGATGACCATGTACAGATGACTGCTTCCAGACACATGGGGTTTTTTTCAGGTAACAAATTAACTCTGTGCATTGATACAGCGAAGTAAAGTTTAAGATCCTTTAAAAAATGCACTTACTCAATTCAAGCATATGCAAGCAAGAAAAAAATGAAAGTATTGGCCGGGGGTGTGAAAACTCTGTTCTTTTAAAATGCAGATTGCAAAAAGTGGCTTCACTGCTTTCTTGCCTTGCTTTATGCCCTCATTTGGGGAACTAGACAATATGGTTCGAAACATGTATATTTACTGACCTAGATTTTCTCAGTGGCACCCCCACCATTGTTGTATGTGTATTTTATTGTCTGGAGCATTATGGTCTTTGAGAATGGGGTTATTTTTCAGTCATATTAGAGGAATGAATACCCAGATCTTGTAAGAAGTTAGGATTTCCAATGTATCTCAAAAGCAAGTAATATTTTTATTAACATGTTGTACAAAGTCTTCTCTGTGAGTGAGAAGATACAGCGATAAAGCATTAGGTGTCTGAGGTACCCCAGTGGCAAGAGCAAGATAATTTTCAATGAAATTAGGTGTACTGTTGGCTAAGTAACATCACAAAAATCTTGTCATTTCAGAATTTTTAAGAATCTAAAATGGTTTCTTAGTTTCCTCTCTTCATGGCCAGTGAAACAGTGAGGCATCAAAAATAAATTCAGTTTGGATCAATAAACACCACTTAGAGGAAGGACCAGGGTGGCTGGCAGTTGAATCATATTTGGAAAAATTATATAAAGAATAAGAACAAAAAAAAATAGAAAAAGCATAGCGAAAGGACATTACATCATGTAGGCAAACCTGTTCTACATGTACATAAAGCACTGTCAGATAACCAGGGAGAACAAATTTATTTCTGTATAGTAGTGTTGTAACACTCTGGTTTTTTATTTTTCACACTAACGTTGTTCCACAGGTGTTGTCAGTCTGTCTATATGCCTGAATTGCTGAACCCAGCTCTTAACCAAAATATACTTCCTTAATTGTACCTACTGTGTATATATGAATTTTGAAAGTTCTGGTTTTCCTCAGTATTTTCCTATTAGTGCTCATTGTATAAACCATATTCTTCCCATCACATGTGAAACACTTAAATTAATCCCATCACTCTTGTAAATTATCATAGATGCTTTATTTTTCTCAACATTAGTCATTGTATTAGAAGCTGAAATTCTACCTGTACTCCTCTAGTTGCAACCTGTTCAACATATTTTTTGTGAACACCATGCTTAATGTGGCTTCTTCCTTTTCTCTCTCCCACTTAGAATCTTTTACGGAAGTTGATGCAGATTTCCATGCTAGAGTACCAGTGGTGGTGTGCAGAGAAAAGCAAAGGTCTCAGTTGTCACTTTGTGTGTTCTAATAGTATATAGCAATGTAAATAATATTACCAACACCTGATAAATGACGTTTCTGTACTAAATTATTACAGTTCCATGGATCTTGAAACACAAACTAACACTCATGGGCAAGTCATTCCTAGCCTAGAATAAGAGGGTAAGGGTTGTTCTGTCCTCAGCTGTGTATTTCCCAACCCCTTCAACCATTATGGCTTCCAGCATGTACCCTTACCCTTCCATTTGGGATTATTGCTTAAGCAGAAACTTTCCTTTCTTATAGGTAGTGTACATACTGCATTAAATTATAGATTTTTGTAAGGATAAGAACAGTTTGCTTAGCTTTGCTAGTATTTTGAGAACAAGTGAAAAATAATTTATTTTGCCCATTTGATGAATATCAATTAAGATTCATGAAACATTCTATAAACAGCTACTGATAAAAATATTACCAGTTATTTGCTGCTACCTTGATTTTTCAGTGTTTAAAAATATTTCATGTTCTGTGAAAACAGCATAGAAACTGTTTGATGGTGGGTGTCGTATGGGAAGACATTTTTGTTTCATGAAGGAAATTAATACTATAACTTTTTCAATTCAGTAAATTCTTATCATTAGAAAAAATATTTAAATTTGAACTGTATCTTAAAACACTTGTACAGAAAATTATAATGCATATATTCTCAACCTAACCATAAATCAAATTAGTATTGCATGCTGCTTTTCATGCAGAGATGCTGTCTTTGAGAGGCGGTCAAGTCTTTCCTCACAGCCTTCTGCTACACTGTTCTGTGAGATGTTATCTGACCTATGGGTGTTCTTACAAAACCTCCAAGATCTTTTGTTTCTTTTTGGATTTTAGTGGCCTTATTTGTAAAGTGAGTGCAGGGAATGAGAACGCTTGTCTGACAACAAACCATTTGGCTACACTCGGAAAGCTGGAACCTACTATCGTACCTTTAGTGATTGCCTTCAGGTACTGGGCAAAGGTGAGAGTCATTTATATTCCCTTATCTGTCAATAAATATTGAATGAACTTTGATATTTTGCCTGTAGTTATAGTTTAGAAAACAGTTGTTGAAACAGTCCTTTAAAAAAAGAGTTGGAATAAGGACGTAAGTTTTTATAAATTGTAAATTTTATAAATTATATAATTATCATTTGTGTGTGATAATGTTCCACTAAATTTCAGAAGCAGAATTTTAAGCTTCATTCAGTGGCATGCAGACTGTAAGTATCCTGCTCTGTTACCAAACTAGTCAGAGGAATGTATATGAAATGGAATTGCTAGTTTCTCATATACTTAATCCATCATGAAAAAAAAAATTAAAAACTGTCTCTATTTTCAATGAAAACAGTCTTGTGAATTAACATAACTTGTTCTAAAATTTGTGTCTGCAATTAAAATATTAATTTAAAAAATGGAACAACTTTCCACCTGTACTGTATCTATGCAAAAGGAGCTATCATTTTTGAAAATATGTATGTATATATATACTGTCTGTTTTGCTAGTCTGTGTCCTATGGCTCTTACACTGAAAACGTTGTGGTGGTATGGTAGTAACTGGAGTAAATATGCAGTCCTTGAGAACAAATTCCATCTGATAAGAGCTCAGAGATATCTGAGTTCCTGCCAGTGTTCAATATGACTGATTTCTGAACAGTAATTAAGCAAACAGTTGTCATAGTACCACTTGAAACTTTAATGACTGCACAATTTGTTTTTACAGTTGTGCTGTGTTGATCATCCTGAAGAGGGAGGCTTGTCACCTTATGTGTTCGCTTTAATGGTTATTTTCTTTCTACAACAGAGGAAAGAGCCTTTTCTACCTGTCTATTTGGGATCATGGGTATGTGTGTTAATATGCTGAATAGTCCGAATGAGAGGACCAGTCACTTGTGGTGGTATATAATCTGTCAGCTCTATGCTACTCTGAGCAAGCTGTAAGCAAGCCATTCCTGCAGGAATTAAGAATATGAATTCATCTGTGAATTCATCATCATTCAATGACTACACTTAACTTTAGTATGCCTAGCTGTAAGGCTGCATTTCACAATCCTAGTCATTGAAGTAAGTGCTCTGTTGCCCCTTCTGTAAGTAAGGAGAGCTGGGCATTGAATAATGCATTTTGCAACAATTTACTTCCTCATTTTTTTGAGCCTTTCTTCCAGACTCTTGAGAACTCAATCCACATAGCTACGTCCCAAAACAATGTCTTGGAATTTGACATCTAATTCTCCAAAACGTAGACCATGGTTGGGGAGCACACTGATGTGATACCTGCTGAAGGGATCACATTAGGAGTTTAGAGCATGTATTTCTTGGGTTTAGAAACTGAAATGCATCTTGATGTCAGGAGTTGTATTATGGATGCCGATCCAGAATCCAATTCTCCAGGACACCGTTTACGTGTTATATTCATGGCACCCATTTTTGTACTTACAGTCTCTTGTTATGTTTAGCATGCATGTTGCAGTTCCTCTAATTAATAACATGAACCTTGCAGTTAACAATTTTCTCTAGTAAGTTACTGACTCATTTGGAAGCATCTCCACTCTCTGAACTGGATTAGAAAAATGTCCTGTTGTGTATGGCCATGTAATTAAAAGATACATACTTATGCTTGTCTAATGTGCAAAGAAAAGGTTGCGTGACACAGAGTCACACAATTTTCTGTTCCAGTGCTTGGTCAGCCACACAGTAAAAAAGGTCTTCCTCATATTTAGGTGGAACTTTCTGTGCATCAGTTTCCCCTCCCAGGGAAAACTGCTGTAGTGGGTTGACCCTGGCTGGGTGCCAGGTGCAGCTAAGTCACTCTATCACTCCCGTTCCCTTTGAGACAGGGGAAAGAGTAAGATGGAGAGCAGCCAGCAGGGTGAGATAAAGCAGTTTTACTACAGTAAAAGAAGAAGAAGAAGAAGCAGAGATTTGTGTGTGCAAAAGCTGAAGGGGGAAAAAAGGTCAATCTCTGTTTCCCATTAGCAGTGATGTTCAGGCACTTCCCAGGAAGCAGGGCTTCAGCACACATAACGGTTGCTCTGGAAGGCAAACATTGGAACTTCATTAATGCCCCCCCCTTCCTCCTCTCTCTCTCAGCTTATATATCTGAGCTGATGTCATATGGTATGGAATTTGATTGATTTGGGTCAGCTGGCCTGGTTGTATCTCCTCCCAGGCTCTTGCCCACTCCCATCCCCTTTGGTGGGGGGAAGGAATGTCAGAGGGGCAAAGCTGCTCAGCAGTAGCCAAAACACTGGTCTGTTATCAGTACTCTTCCAGCTACTGATCCAAAGCACAGCACTGGGAGGGCTGCAAGCTTTACCTCAGTCAGACCCAAATTGAGGCCCATTGCCTCTTGTCCTGTTGCTTGGCACCATCTGGATCTGTCCTCTTGACACCCTCCCGTCAGATACTCAGATATGGATGAGGTCCTCTCTGAGTTGCCACTTTTCAAGGCTGAACAAGCCCAGCTCCCTCAGCCTTTCCTCGTAAGAGAAGTGCTCTAGTCTTTTAATTATCTTTGTAGCCCTTTGCTGGACCCACTCCCGGAGCTCCATGTCTCCCTTGCACTGAGGAGCCCAGAACTGGACACAGCACTCCAGATGTGCCTCACCAGGGCACAGTAGAGGGACAGGATCACCCCCCTTGTCCTGCTGGCAATGCTCCTCCTAATGCATCCCAGGACACCATTGGCCTCCTTGGCCCCCAGGGCACACTGCTGGCTCATGGACAGCTTGTTGTCCACCAGGACCCCCAGGTCCTCTTCTGCAGAGCTGCTTCCCAGCAGATCAGCCCAAGCCTGTGCTGGCACTTTGGGTTATTCCTCCCCATTGGAATGAAGGACCCTGCTTTTCCTTTTGTTGAACTTCAGACAGTTCTTCTCTGCCCATCTCCCTACCCTGTCAAGGCTCTATCCTGGGGTTTTGGCCACTGCTTCCAGCTTTGTGTCATCTGTGACCTGCTGAGGAGGCATCTGTCCCTCTGAGTCACTGCTGAACAAATTTAACAACACTGGGCCCAGTATTGACCCGTGGGGGATACCACTTGGGACAGGCCCATGTTTAGACCCTGTGCCACTGATTACAACCTTCTGGGATCTGCCATTCATCCAGTTTTCAGTCCACCTCACTGTCCATATTTCCTGAGTGTGGACACAAGCACACCCTTCCAAGACCATTGAGAGTTTTTTGCAGAGAAGTTTGGGGAGAAGATAGAGAAAAAGGTTGGGACATATTCTAGACCTGGAACAGGTGTTTTTAAACTTTGTTCTACTGTGATGTGAGGACTAAAATTTAAAGTTCACATGATGTTCTATGGTGGTTTTTTTTTTTATTTCCTCTAGATTGGAGGATTCTCATTAAACAAATTAACTAATTTTCATCTGAGAGAAGTCAAGAATGATGCTGTGGTTTGGGAGCATAACCCCGCTGATGATTCTGATTTGCCACAAGAAACTTCCCCTAGAAGGGGCAAGGTCTGAACTTCTATATATTTATTTCTGTAGTAGTCTAGCAGTCATTGCTGTTCTTAGAAGAACAAAATTTCAGTTTTGTATTTATGTTTCAAAACCATGAGCTGAACTAAGAGATTGCATGACTGCTTGCTTCAAGGTCTGTTGTGCTTAGCTCTTGGCACTAAGGAGCTGGCAGGAAAATAGGTACAATTTCAAACTCTTTGATAAGACCCTGAATTTTAATCTGCCAGGGATAATGTAGTTTACAGAGTTGGAGCAGTTTTCTCTTGGAATGAGATTAAGCGTATGAAAAATATTTCCTCTTTGCTTTGAACTGTTCTTACAAATTATTTCTGTTATAACAACTTTGTAAGAAACAGTATCAGTATGTGATTGCATGTTGTGCCAGTTAACAATTCAGCCTAGTCTTTGCTAAAAAATAGGCTGTATAATCCATTCTGTCCTGTTAGATGAGATACGTTTCTTTCTTTGAAATTTATAAATTATGGCATAAACACTTAAAGAAGCAATTGTTATTAATTATTGATGCTAGTCTTTACCATTGCTGCAGCCTTTCATTTTCAAGTTTTATACAATCTCTTCCACCTTTTTAATTGCAGTTTTTATTGCAATTGCAGGAGTAGAGGAGCAATGATAAGTTCTGTCATACTAGGTTACAGATAAAAGGAAGGAAGTGTAACAATTAAACGCCTGTCAACTAAATGCTATTTAAGGTTTTCTTCTGTAATTGACAGGTTCCCTTAGTATTTGATTTAAGTCAGCAGTGTTCAGCGCCCGTTGGTCAGCTCTGGCTTGAACTGCTTCGTTTCTATGCTTTGGAGTTCAATATGGCTGATTTGGTTATTAGCATACGACTCAAAGAACCAGTGTCTCGTGAATCAAAGGACTGGCCTAAAAAGCGCATTGCTGTGGAAGGTATCTAAATAGGTCTCAACAAACTTCAAAGAGCTATAACTTTAATTTTTATAAGGTGGTGACTTGGGTATTGATACTGTGTTACAACTTAGAAATTTTGAATATTGGACTGATTATAGTAGAATATTTTTTTTTTAAAATCAGTTTAATATTTCTATTGGGTATTATTTTCAACATTATCAGAAATAATTAAGTGAACTTAAAATTTCAGCAGAATTGTGTCTTCAGCACAATTCGTAGATCTTGTGTCCTTACACAATGTTTAAGAGTAGCTAGCAATTTGAACTCTGTAAGGATGTAAGTGTATTCTTTTTTAAAAAAGTTAACTCTTTCACTGCTGGCTCACTTCTTCTTTCTTCTAGACCCATATTCAGTCAAAAGGAATGTGGCAAGAACTCTAAACAGCCAGCTGGTGTATGAGTATATTCTTCACTGCCTGAGAGCAACTTACAAGTATTTCGCTTTGCCTCACAAAAAAAGTGCAAAATGGAGCAAAATATCCTCTTCAAATGCAAGTGAGGAGAAATCCCAAATGCTGGACCATGGAAAAGATGCTATAAAGCATGAAGATTCTGACTTGCAAAACTTAGATAGTAGAACAAACACAGCCATAGTAGAAGATTGCATAACAGAGGCTGCATGTATGCCCAAAGAACATAAAATTGATCCTTCAAGACTGTGTGATGGCTCAGAAAGTTTCACAGAAGAGGAACTGGCTGATGATATAAGTCATCTGGGAATTACCCATGAAGACTCAGACTGTATAATTGAGGAGATTATTTCTGGAGATAATGAGGATTTTAAACCTAGTTGTGAAGAGACAGAGAGTGAAAATGAAGATGAAGAAGAGGAGGAAGAGGAAGAACATGAACAACAAAAAAGACGATGGAATAGTATTTTGGCTGCTGAGCAGTCAGTCGATGAAGACAGTGACAGTGGAGATCTCCCTGTTACAGTGAATGAGCACGATGTAGAGACATGTAGTACTTCAGACTTAGAAGGTTTTCGAAACACTGCACTTACAGAGAGTGATGAATTTGGGTTGGAGTGCAGCGGTATAACAGATGATAAGATTGACATTGATGAGGATAGTAGCACTGAAGGTACTGATGAACTGGATGAATCCCCACAAAAATTCCTGTGTTCAGCACAGAGTCAGATATCCCAAATGATTAACTCAGATGATGAAGAGGAAGAGGAGGAAGCACCAAGTCTTGTCAATCAGAGAGAATGCAGTATTACCATTAGAGCTGGAGGTGAACTAGATAACACATATACTGGATCTGGAGATGATGATGCACTGTCAGAGGAGCAAGATGATTTTTCCATCCCCAGTAAATATGAGAACAAACACTTCGAAGAAAATGTAGCTGGACCTCTAAGGAACAATTTGAGTCAAGAATATCTTACTGAGAAGGGAAGCCATTCTGAAGAGAACACAGCAGTAGAACAGTGCTTAGAATCTGAACTTTTTTATCAGTTCAGTAAACAAGCTTTTACAAAGGGCAAGGTAAGCAAGCTGTATCAGAACATAAACATATTGCTTATGTTCTGTTCGAAGTTATATGAAAGTGTTGCTCAAATTCATTAAAGTACTACAGTTTTTAAAACTGATCTTGCTTTTTGTTTATGCAGTCTCCTACAGTAGTATGCAGCTTGTGCAAACGGGAAGGTCATTTAAAGAATGATTGTCCAGAAGACTTCAAGAAAATTGAGCTTGACCCACTGCCACCCCTGACACCCAAGTTTTCAGATATTCTAGATCAAGTTTGTGTCCAATGTTACCGTAAGTTTTTTCCTTTGAATATTGTGCCGTAGAAAAAGAATCAGAAAAAAATTATGAAATACCCACAGACTAATGGTGTTATAAGGTGACAGTTTATTTGCTACATTGCCTCCAACTCTTCGATTTGGCTTAATGGTAATGGCTTTAATAGAACTGCTGAATAATTTGTATCTAGAGAACCAGAAAGTGTTCAGATTTGTCTTCCAACTGGCTGGTTGATTACTCATACAGGAAAATATATTTTCTGAGAGTCTAATTTTGGGTGGAGTTTTTGACTGATCCTTTTATATTTGGCTGATTTGAATTATGTTAACTGTTCCTTAACTTGTGTTTTTTTGTAAACAAAGACTTCAGTGTTCTATTGTAACACTTCTCCACTTTTGTTCTTTTCAGAGTGACCCAACTTTCCTCCTTTCTCTCTCACCATTTCTGACCAGACAAAATGCATTATTTGTCTAATTAATGTTTTTCTTTGAACAGGTATTTCTCTTCTACTTCATCCTTGCTTTCTTTCCTTCACATGTGAATTTTCTCTTTCTTTTTCTCTTTCCCTTCCCCTGCCCCACTGTAAGCCCCTCTCTATTTTCACTTGAATCTTTGCTGTTTGCTTTTTCTACACAACAGTTGCCTAAATTCTTGTCTTTTTTTCTTTTTTTTTTTTTAAAGGTGATTTTGCTCCAAATACAGTAGAGGATCAGGCTCGGGAATATATAAGACAAAGCTTGGAAATCTTCATTAGACAGGATTTCCCAGGTAATTAAGCCATTCTAACTTCATGTTTATACTTTTCATTGTTCATACTTGAATGTTTTCCAAGAAAACATCATTTCAGTATAATAAACACTTTAGTTTTGAATGTTTAGCCCATATTGTTGCTCAGCATTCCAATACTTCACTACATTATTTTTTGTTCTAAGTCTTTTAAGCCTTTTTTAAATTTGTGATTTTTTATTTATTCATATATAGTACATATTAGCAGGAAGGAACAATGGCAAGTTAAAAAAAAAACAAAGCAGAAGTGGAATAGTTTTATATTTGTTATTTTAAGTGTATTTACTAATTAGACTTATTTTTGTAACTGCACTTGCAAGCAACAAGTTTTTTGTAGTACTTCCTACTGAAACTTACTGAGCTTGGAATATTTTAAAGCGTAGGCAGAACATCTGGCCTATTTGCAGAACCTTGGTGTTTGATTTTTTTCCTTTGTTTGTTTCTGGAGTTCTTAGCTGTAACACCTGGACTTCAGTTCATGATCTTTTAAAATTAGAAAAAGATTTTTTTGGCTGAAGCTAGGTATATCCCTTACCATGAGAATCTCTGTACAAAGCATTTTTTTAATCATATGTCAGCTTGAACCTAACTGCTGATGCTTTCACTACTGGAAAGTAACTTGTTTCTGGATTTGTCAGACTGCTTACTTGAACCAATAGTAGTAGAGATTCTTTCCTCGTAAGCAAAGTGGATCAGAAAATTTTCATGTACCACAGAAATGTAATAATGTTTTCATGCCTGTATTGGAAGACATGCAGAGGTTTGAAGCTACATAAAATTTGAGATTCTGTGTATATATAATTTGAGGTTCTTTGTTGGTATATGGCTGTAATATAATACATGCCTTACAGGAACCAAGCTGGATTTGTTTGGCTCCTCAAAAAATGGCTTTGGCTTCAAACAAAGTGATCTTGATATCTGTATGACAATAGATGGTCTGGAAACTGCTGAGGTAGGTTGAGAAGACTTTGGTTTTATGGTTGAATAAATGCAAAATTTTCTTATATTGTGTATCTAGTGTAACAAATTAATTATTTTATAAAAGCTTTTAATATCAGAAGAAAATACTAGGATACCACTAAGTCAGATTATTTTGGGGTGTTTTCTGTTGGCTTAGGCATGTGTCTAAGAATAAAGTAGCCAGTTTTCTCCTGAATTCTGCATTTCTAGCTTTATTAGTGCAGATAAGTAACATTTTTTATTGCATAAAAACTAGGAATGGGAACAAAATGGCAAAGCGCATCAGTCTCCTTTCATGCCTAATATCAGCTTTTTAAAAGTTTTCATTATCAGCTGTTGATTTTACATGTGCTATTTTGAAACAGTTTCTTGTATTCACATAATTCTGTATGAAACATTCAGTTATACAGCTTTAAGCTTAATGGCACATAATAAAAGGTTTGCCTAAAATACTTGCAGCAGATACATCTTTCAGCTTTTTTTCTTAATGTCTTAGGGACTTGATTGCATCAGAATTATTGAAGATTTAGCAAAAGTTCTCAAGAAACAGTCAGGTAACTTTCTGGAAAATTAAAATAAGTGATTCTGGTTTTGTTACTTCATTTGCTGTAGTGACAACGTTCTGGGGCACTGTAGATGAAAGTCGTTAAGATACAAATATATCAAAGACCTTATGTTGGTAAGAGTGAGGTTAAATATTGTGAACATTTGGATTCATTTTTGTTTGTATATGTAGATCTTCGAGGTTATAATGTTATAGGACCACGTCTGAACTGGACAGATAGTATATTTAAAACCTACATTCATAAGGACAACAATCTAAGACATGAGGCTTCAATTTAGTAATTATGTATTTGTATGTTCAGTGCACAGTAAGTTGATAGTAAAAGATACTCTGATACGAGTCTGCAGTGTGAATCCTGCTTTTTCTACAAGAAATCATGAATTTTATAGTGCTCATTTTGGTGTATCTCCAGTGAATTGTAATGAACTGTCATTTTTCTCTTAAGCTTAATTCTCTATAAAGAGATTCTATACTCTTATTTAGACTGATCTTTATTTTTTGAGGGGGCTAAACATACATTTAGATAAATTATATTTAGCAGGCTGATCATATTTGACAAATTGCTAAAATCCCTGTTAAACCATAACTGAAATACAAACTTGGTGTCAACTAAGATTTAATTTGTAGCCTTTTTGCTACAGTTGGAAGTTATTTGATACTGTGTAGGACTGTATTGTAGCCATTTAGTAATAAAACATTTCATCCTAGGTTTAAGAAATGTCTTGCCTATAACAACTGCTAAAGTCCCAATTGTCAAATTTTTCCATGTCAGAAGTGGTCTTGAAGTAGACATCAGTTTATATAATACTCTGGTAAGGTTATCTCCTTTTTTATTTTATGTTGTGTAACAAAAAACTGAGGATCTGTTTCTTGAGACTGAACTGATTGTTTGGATGAGGTTCAATAATCAACTGTTTCCAATTACAGTTTTATATTTACAGTTCTATATTTCAAAGACACCTTTTTCGTTTTGCTTGTTTGACTATGAGTGGAGTCAGCTGCACAGTTGTGACTTTAGAGTTGTCATTTTCCTAAGAAAATTTATTAGTTCTTCAGTAATAGTAAGAAGTAGTGTTTAAGTATTTTAAGTCTTTCTTAAATGAGAGACAAAATAATGTAACTTCAGCTTTTTCACACTCCACTTAGCATCATGGCTCTTGCCTAGCCTTGAGACCTGAAAACAGTGGTTTTGAACCCAGCTTGCCTGAACTGTAACATATTAGAATTAACAATAAAAACCCCCAAACAATTCTCATGTTCTTGGCCAAACATTTTAAAAACAGGTTTTGTTTATTTCAATGTCTCTAAACTTCAAAACCCTGTTGCTTGAAACAGCAAAGAAAAGTTAAGTCTTAGACACAATTTTTAAACTTTCTGAAGATTTTTTTGTGAGCTCACAGGGAGTCTTGAGGAAGATACCTCAACTACTAAGTGTGAAAGTTCTCTCCTTGAAGTTGTGCATCTCTATATGTCCGTTGGCAGCTCTTACAGATCCAGACTGAAATCTCTTGGTTCAAGTAATTACCTTCTAACAAATATTTTGAAACAGTAGTAGGAGATTAATGCTTCTTGTTTTGAAGTATTGTTCTGTGAATGCTGCTTTGTACCACTTCAACACAGATTAAGGAAGTTGATGGGCTTTTAACAGAGAGGTGATAACCTCATTGTTGAATGCTTCCTTTCTCAATATATATTCCTACTAAGTAGGGCTTCACATATGCATTTCTTGAGTTTTTGTTTTTCATGTTTTCAGCTTATTTCCTTCGTAACTTCAGAGCTCCTTTATTTTCTACATTACTTCCTTATTTCTGTAGGCCTTGCATAACACCAGACTTCTGTCATCATATGCAGCTATTGATCCTAGAGTAAAATATCTGTGTTACACAATGAAAGTCTTTACAAAGGTAAGTGTATTTCAGACATTCTAGAAGCAGTAGCTCCTGCAGCAAGGAATGATCACCATGAAAGATAAAAATCATGTTTCTTTTTCTAGATGTGTGACATTGGAGATGCATCTCGAGGTAGCCTGTCATCTTATGCATATACTCTTATGGTGCTTTATTTTCTTCAACAGAGAAATCCACCAGTCATTCCTGTTCTTCAAGAGGTAAAGTATATCAGAAAGAAACAAGTAACTGTATGCAGTATTGATCAGAAGAATGTCAGTGCTGAATATGAAAGGCTCTTCTAATGAGTTCTAATATTATTCTTTCAGATCTACAAAGAACCAAAAAAGCCTGAAATTTTAGTTGATGGCTGGAACGTATATTTCTTTGATAAGATAGAGGAGTTGGTGAGTTAATCAAACTAATTGGAAAAGGTGTTAACTGTAGCTTGGCAAATAAATAGAAATTCCTTCTAAAGACATTGTTCCCAAATATAAAGGTTGAATATTGTGGTTTAACCCCAGCTGGCAACTTAGCACCACACAGCCACTCTCTCATTCCCCCTGCCCCCTCCCTGGTAGGAAGGCGAATAAAAAAGAGAAAAACAAAAGTAACATTTGTGGGTTGAAATAAAAACACTTTATTAATTGAAACAAAATCAAATAATAATCCTCATACTTCTAATTATTACAATGATGATAATAATAATAGTAGTAGCAGTAGTAGTAGTAATGGTGGTAATTAAAAGAGAGAGAGAGGACTAAAAGCCAAGAGAAACAAGAAAGGCCCAATACAACTGCTCAGCAGCTGCTGCCTGATGCCCAGCCCATCCCTCAGCAGCAGTCAGTACCTCCTGGCCAGTTCCCCCCAGTTTATATACTGGGCATGACGTTCTGTGGTATGGAATATCCCTTTGGCCAGTTCAGGTCAGCTGTCCTGGTACTGCTCCCTCCCAGCTTCTTGTGCACCTGCCAGAGCATGGGAAACTGGAAAGTCCTTGACTTACGGACCTTTAGTTGCTGAGCAGCAACTAAAATATCAGTGGTTTATCAATGTTACCAACATTATTCTTAGACTAAATCCACAACACAGACTATACCAGCTACTAAGAACAAAATTAACTCTATCCCAGAGCAAATACAGGAATGGAAGTGGAGTAGCTGTTGTTTGAAAATCCCATTCCTGTGTTGTAAAGCTTTTAGAATATGGTTGGTTGTAATTCATCTGTGAAAAAGTAAACTCCAAAATCTGACAAAATAGATCAGAAAATTATTTTAAGGTGTTAAGGATGATTAATTGTTCTTTATGTCACTCTGGGTGAAGATAACTCTTATCACTTGTATATCTGGTCATATCTGGTTAATTCCATTGAATAATTTTGTTTTATAACTCATAAAGTGAATTAATAATTTTTTTTTTTAAGAGGCAAAACCTAATGCCAGAAGTTCTATTAATTGTCTGCTTTTGTTGTTTATAGGATAAAAAGTATACCATTTAAAACCAATATTGGATTATCGATACCAATTATGAAAGGAAGTATTCTAGTGTAACTTCACTGTTTTTCTGTATAAAATAAATCATGAAAATATATTATGGAAATTATGAAAATCATTCTGCTTAATGTAATACTGGATGTAACAATATTTTTGTCGTTTTAGTCAGTTGTTTGGCCAGACTATGGGAAAAACACTGAGTCTGTTGGGCAACTGTGGCTGGGACTTCTTCGATTCTACACAGAAGAATTTGATTTTAAAGAGCATGTCATCTGCATTAGGAGAAAAAGTCTGCTTACAACTTTCAAGAAGCAGTGGACCTCCAAATATATTGTAATTGAAGGTAAAAGCATATGAAGTACAGGAATATACAGAACTTCTTTAGCATGAAAATTTTGCTTTTTCACAAGGCTTATTTATTTTCTATTACTAGATTATAAGTTGTTACTTGCTCATGTTTTGAAATCATCACAAAATTGCCATTGAGTTTCAGTAGTGCTAAAAATTATTCATAAGGGTTTGTGGGTTTTTTTGCATAGCAAACCTCATATTTTTTATTATGAAGTAAAAGGCAGAAAAACAAATTTAACAAAATCTTTTGGCTGTAGATACAAAAATGCTGCTAGCAAGGATTTTCTTGGTATTTTCTAAGCCCATGAGAGACTTTTCTCTCTCACAGAAGAGGAAGCAGGGAATGTAAACAACCAAGCCACCTGCAACCTTGAAAAGTCTTGTTTATGGTATAGTAGAAAAATATTTTGACAATGGATGTTTTAGGATTTTAGCCAATCACCCCAAGGGGTGGCTGATCCTTTGTCCAATTAGACTATGAAGAAAAAAGTCTATAAAAGAGTTTGTAAAATAATTAAATCAATCAGTCTTGCTGCACAATTCCTGCCTGCTGGATCTTCTCTACTCCTCCCTACAGCTGCGGGACACAGTGATAGGGCCTAGGCCTGCGGTAATATTTGGCGAAGAAATTAACTATAATGCCATTGAGGTTTTTCAAAAATACTAAGTTTAGCTGAGCCCATATTTACTTAATAAATTTAACTTTGTGTATGATTATGCTGTTAAGTATCATTGTGATCACTGACAGAGAAAATTCAGTGACATATTTTAGAAATGTTCTGTAAACTGTTTTCTGGCCATTTCATTTTCATGGAAAGAATTCTACTCTCTTGCCTGCACACTGAGGAATGCCTGTCATGTTTTTTTCTACAGATCCCTTTGATTTGAACCACAATCTTGGAGCTGGATTGTCAAGAAAAAGTAAGTCATCTGTTAACAATTTCAGTTACAAAGTGAAGACCTTGTCTTGGATCTTATTTTACATTCTGGTTTGATATTTAGATGATGATTTCAGTTTGAGTATTTTTTTCTTCCACAGTGACAAATTTTATAATGAAGGCTTTTATCAATGGCAGAAGGGTATTTGGTACCCCTGTAAAAATATTTCCTAAAGAATACCCATCAAAAATGGTAAGTTCCTTCTAAGAGGAGTATGTGTGTGCTCTTTGGCATAAAACTTAGCCTTTGCAGGAGTATGGTTACACTCACTTTAAGCTCTTTCTCTTAAATTGCCACACTACTCTACAAGTCTTCATGGGAGTTACTGCTGACTACCATTTTAATGTCATTTGCGTGTAAAATATGTTGGTATACAGAAGACTAGTCAAGTCAGAGTTTCATTGTACAGATTTATGTATTTTAATCCGAATCAAAACCAGCTTAGCATTTCTTAAAACTGCAGTTTTTTATAAAAGAGTATGCACACCTGGTGGTTAGTAGGCTGCCTGTCAAAAAAGAGGTCAGTGGCCAGTTAATTCATTAGGTCTTTCAGGGTTCAGCTACAGACTCCAAGTTTATTCTTTTCTGTAACTCTTACTGCTGTTTTAACACTTTTGTATCTGTCTTGATTTCCAAGTGTTTGTATTTTCATTTTTAAATTATTTAAATGATTTTTAAATTATTAATGTGATTTCTTCTATAGGAGTACTTTTTTGATCCTGAGGTACTAACCGAAGGAGAATTGGCACCAAATGATAGATGCTGCAGAACTTGTGGTAAAATTGGCCATTTCATGAAAGATTGTCCCATGAGACGAAAGTGAGTATAGTACTGGCATCTGTGTGTAATTTTTTTTCCTTAGGTTTGTTTAGGAAAGATTAGGATAGTAATGCTGAAACAAAACGTCTGTGTGCTGCAGATTATTTCCTGAACTTAAATTAAAATGTATCGGTACCTGTTTTGGCGGTGGTGGATGGTGTTGCTGTAGAACTGTTAATTTAAGGTATCAGTGTTGACTCTCCATTTTACAGGAAGGGAGTAGTCAACGAGAATCTAAATACTCAGCAGAGCTGAATAACTGTGTGCTGTGAAAAGCACTCATGGATACATTTTTTATTTTTATTTATTTAATAGCTTCTACTACCAGAATTATGTTTCTCCTAGCAAGACACAATTTTGTCAAGTTCACAGAATCATACAATTCCTATCAAAAGCAAGGCAAGAATGTCACAGCATTATTTTTTGTAAGCACACATGTATGAGATCAATGTCCTGGTTTACATCCAAGAGAATACCTCTCTACCTGAATAGCCACATCCAACATTCAGTGACTTTTTTCTTGCAGCAAATGAATGGCTAAATGGCTTTTGCTGCTCTTCCTCTTATGAAATGTCTAAACTTAAAACTCATCCGTTAATTTTGTTTTCTATTTAAGACAAAGCTCTTTAAAGACTTCATGTCTGTAAATGCCGACTTTCTGGCGGGGGAAGCTATGCAGACAGTCAATGTGATTGATAAAGCAAGCTTCATTTATTGGCAATACAGAGGTGCTTATATAGTATTGAGTACAAGCTTATCAGTTCTTTAATTAGTTTAAACTTACAAAAGTGCATTCTTACTTCTACATAATTGGGTTAGATAAAAGACTACATTTGGCAAGCTTCTATTATTTATGTTTTGACTTGAGAGATCAAAAATCTTCCTCCCTTCTCATGGTCAGTATATCTTATCAGCACAGGACTGTACCTCCTAAAAACTCCCATTTGGTTCTCCGGCCTGTTTCTCACGCAGGCATTTTCTCATGCAAACATTTTCTCTTGCAGGCCTTTGCTTGTACAGTTCTGTTATTGATTTGTACCCTTTATCAATGATCCATGTCCCTGATCCTCTAACCATTCTCCAACATATAAAGTAGTGAAATCATGAATTATGCTCACTTGTACGGTGGATGGAAAAACCTAACTATTGTTTAGTATCTATTTATGTTAAAAGCTGTCATTAAAAATCATTTGCACTTGCCTGTAACTAAGTAAAAAAAAAAGCTACTAACATCATGTTGGATGAAGTGGCTGTTCCACTACACATTAGATATTTGTGAACTTATATTGTTGATTCTGCTAATTTAGACATTTACTCGACTTTTAAAAATGCAATAGCTGACGATAGTTTGAAATTAAAGAGTGCTGAAGATGGTGTTAAAGTCTGCTCAAGGTCTAAACTGCTGTCTTACCTCTATGGATTTTTAATCTTGCATCCTGAAGTGAAACACCAGTTCATTGCACATACTCAGCTACATTCTGTACAACATAGAGGAAATGTAAAGGGGATTATGCATCTAAGAACAGAAATGCCCTGTGGGGTATAATCACTGATACATTTAAGTGCTCTGTTCAGCCATTCATTGCAAAAGGGAATGCTGTCTCTGAAGGACAAACCAGTTATTTTCTGCAGTCTCTTCTCATGCATTCCCTCAGCATCTGCAGTTGCTGTATAAAAGATGTTAGAGCACATACCTGCCCTGCTCTGGTAGTGCTCATTTGTGGACTGGACTTGTTTATGATTTTGTCCTTTTAGGTTCTTTTTTCCTGAATCTGATTCTCCTGGTTTCTGTAACAGTCTTACATGGCAACCAGTTCCATAAGTGTTCTGACTGATGTGTAAAATAGTACTTTCCTGTATTTAAAGCTAATCTTAGTGATCTAATAACTTGCTGAGTGTGCACTTAATCCATTTGTCAATGTCCCTAACAAAGATGTTAAATAATATTGGTCCCAATACAGACCCCTGAGGAACACCGTTCATCACTGGTGTTCACATGGACATCAAGACAGTGACCACAATGCTTGAAGTGCAACTATCCATCCAATTCCTTATCCACTGCGGGGTGCCCCTATCAAATCCATGTCTTTCCATTTTAGAGACAAGGATGTTGTGTAAGACAGTGTCAGATGCTTTGCAGAAGTCCAGCTACATGATGTCAGTCACTCTTCCCTTACCAACCATTTCTATAACCATCTTATAGAAAGCTACCAGATTTTTCGGGCATGATTTGCTCTTACTGAAGGCATGTTGGCTGTCACCAGTTGCCTCTCTGTTTTCCATGTGCCTTAGCATAGTTTCCAGGAGGGTCTGCTCCATAATCTTACCAGGCAGAGGTGAGACTGACCAGCCTATAGCTCCCCAGGTCTTCCTTTTATGCCTTTTTTTTTAAAAAAGAAGCTGACCTTGAAGCTCATGCCATTCTTTTGCCCTTCATTCAGTTTTGTGAAGTATTTTCCAAGTTTTTAGCCATTAGCAATGCATCCAACTTGCCAGAGGAGCCTGATATCATCTTCAGACTTGGAGGTTTCACTCCTGTCTCTTTCCCTAGTCATGTATAAAGCTGTTAGATGAAACAAATCTGACAGTGGTAGTGTTTCTTCACTGCTAGACCTTTAAGTCACATAGAATTTTAGAAGCTTGTTGCAGTAGAGGAGACTTCTAGAGTGAATATGCACAGTTTCAGAAGGAAGGAACTGAGTTCTGGTTGAATTGTACAAATAAAAAAAAAAAACAACCCAGAAGTATAGCCCTATTTTTTTTGTACTTTGTTAGCATTTTGCTTGGTGTTTCTTCTCTTCCATTGTCTGCAACTTGAGCAGTCAGATTTTCAGTTGTTCTTACATTTTTTGAGTTACAGTTATTAGGATTTAGGACTGCATTGTCATCTAATTGTAAAGTTAAATTATTAAATATGTGTTACATCAGTGTAGCACTGTTTGGTAGGAGAGTCAAAAGGAAAGGTATGGCAATTCACTTCATTTATTCCACTGAAGAATTACTTTGTCTAAGGACAGCACATGGGTTTTTGGTTTGGTTTTTTTATTGATTCTGTGTATGAATGTAAGGCTTCTGAATTCTGCAGCACTTTTCTGCTCCTGCAGGCTAAGACGGCGTCGTGATTATGAAGGTGCACAAAGGTATGGAGAAATCAAGGAGAAAAGAAGCAAAGAGGACAAAGAAATGCAGAATAAACCAACAGAAAAGGAGAACTCAATCAAGGAGGGAAAGTTGCACCTATGTACACCTCAGAAGAGGAAACTAGCAAGGGTAATAGTGGAAACTGGAAGAGAGAAGACTCCCAGGCAATCAGCAGAGAAATGGAAGCGTCCGGAAGAGAGAGACTTAAGAGAAAAACGTTGTTTTATCTGTGGAAGAGAAGGTCATATTAGAAAGGAATGCCCACAATATAAAGGAGTTGCAGGTAAGAAACTGATCAAGCTGAGTAGTTTAAACAGCACTTATGGTGTTCTTCGGTATTTTTAACATGATTGACTAACAGATAAGGTTTTTGCACCATGTAAATGTTGGGTTGTTTTTTTTAATGTAGTCACATTTAATGATTTTCCCTTCATCCTCACCTTCCTTTCAGAAATTTGCTGTATCCTAGGGGATTTGGCATGGTTTCTCTTAGCAGATAAGATATTTGTAACTGAAAGGGTATAAGTATGAAATATATTGAAATTCCTTCCATTGTCATCACAGTATATGAGCTTGCCAACATTTCAAAGTACAGCCTCTCTTCCAGTTCATCATAATTGCAACAAAAGCTAACGTTACAGCTCTTCACATTACCTAAACCAGAATGATTGTATACAACCCTAAAGTCGACATGAAAAGTGTACAGATTTGCTCAGATAGAATTTTGTGAATAAAATAAAGAACGCTTCTGACAAGTCAGCAGTTGGAGGGATACAGGAATTCACCTCATAGATCCTGATTGACAGATCTGAATGAAATATTTCTAAGCAAAAGAGTTTAATTATCTAAGTCATCCCTCAAATAAGATGGATTGCTCATAGTTTGTGTTCCAAAGGAATATCTTTCTAAGATAAAACTCAGACTTAAGACAATATGTGGTACTTGTAATTAGCTTCCAAAGGAACAAAATAACACTGTTTCCCTGTAGGTTAACCTGGGTGTGTTTAAATTCAGGCTGGAAAAAATTTGTTTTACAGATTACTAATGACTTGACCTCTTAAAGGAACAGACAGGAGTCTTTTATATAAACATATTTTACAAACCAGCTTTTCTCTACTTGAAAAAATATCTTGTCTGCCTTAAATGAGGAAACTCTTCATAATTGGACGCATTTAGAGGAAGAGGGCATAAGACTGTGTTAAAATACTGGAAGAGGGAGGAAAATGGGGCAGGTATATTCAGAATTGTGAATATATTTAGAAGTATTCTTACTTTGATAGACCACTAGAAGTATTGGATGGACAGAGAAGTTGATTAAAAATTGAAGCCATGCTTCATTCAGCTTCTGACCTTTTGAAGGTGTATGTCAAGTCTAAATTTAACTTTAGAGTTTATCTTTGACCTTTTCTCACTGAACTTCTCTTCCAGCCATTCTGTTTGCTGTGGTACTGCATGTGCTAAGGTGGAGGGGAATATGCCTGACTGTTTCATAGTCAATGATATTTAACATTCATTGTATGAGAACTGTACTTAGGCTTCACAGTATATATGTCTAAACTAATAAATTCTGAAGTAGGTGTTTTTATTAGTATGTTTGAATTTGAAAGAATTGCTGTAGGTTGGGCTTTGTCTTTTATTGCTTGCTTAGTGCCTGAAGTGTTCTCTCTAGTTGAATAAAGTACTATGAACAAATGGATCAAAGAGTTCAGACTTGACTCTTTGCTGCATATTGTGAGAATACGGACACTTTGCTTATCACCTTATCTTCATTCATCCTAAATTCCCTGTTGCCTGCTGATTCTGGAAGAGAATACAAAGCTTAATTTATTGTAGTTTCCTAGGTTAGATGTATGTCACCACATTATGCCAGTTTTCAGTGTTATAAAACTGAGGAAACTAACAATGTCCTACATTCTACATTTTCTGATTCTAGATAGCAAATATTTTGGTATCTTTCTGTCTTAGGATAACCGAAATAGAAATTAGTTTGCAATTAGCAACTCCTTTTTATGATTTTTTCAGGTGGCTCAAAACCAGAAGTGTTGTGCGGGTCCCCTTCTTTACCCAGTGCTGTCAAACATGCTGGTAGATTAAATCAGGTAAACACCAAGTGTCACTTTTGTTTCATCTTTTACTTTTTATATGTTTTAAAGTCCATGTAAAGTAATTAAGAACAGCTTTACTTTAGTTTTCAAGGAAAACCTTTTATGTTGTGAAATGGAATACTTCAGTTTTCTTGGTTCATTGATGTGTGTATGTTTTTTATAGGGAGTGCTTATGCATGAAGAAAAAAAGAAACAAAAAGGAAAAGTATTTTTGAGTCCCCAGTCAGGTTTGTGTATCTTCAGTTCAATTCATAAACTATATGTAAAAGCTTAGCCAGGTGGGCAAGGGAGGGGATTCTGCCCCTCTGCTCTGCTGAGACCCCACCTGCAGTGCTGCATCCAGCTCTGGGGTGCCAGCACAGGAAGGACATGGATCTATGAGAGTGAGTCCAGAGGAGGCTTACCAAGATGATTAGAGGGATGGAGCACCTCTCCTATGGAGAGGCTGAGAGGGTTGGGGCCGTTCAGCCTGGAGAAAAGAAGGCTTCGGGAAGACTATGTTGGCCTTTCAGTTCTAAAAAAGGGCCTGTAAGAAAAGTGGGAACAAACTTCTTAGCAGGGACTGTTGTGATAAAACCTGGGGTAATGGTTTAAAACTGAAAGAGGGTCAGTTTACATTAAAGTTTTTTACAATGAGGATGGCAAAACATGGGCACAGGTTGCCCAGAGAGGTGGTGGATGCCCCGTCCCTGAAAACATCCAAGGTCAGGTTGGATGTGGCTCTGAGCAACCTGATCTAGTGGAAAATGTCCCTGCTCATGGCAGGAGGGTTGGACTAAATGATCCTTAACACAAATTATTCTAGAATTGTATGATTCTTCATCAGTCCTTACAGGAATTTTACCTAATTTGCTGAACACAGTGGCAGCTTGAACAGGCTGAAGCCACCTATTTTTTTTAATCTGGAAAAGTGTACTATTTTTGAGTTTTTATTTGGAAGCAAAACTTGGGCACAACAATTCTGTGCCTTTATATCATTGAGTCTGGTCGATTTATTTTGCAGAACGGTATGGTGGAGTTGTATCAATCTCTTCTGTTTCAGGTTACATGGGGTTTTCTGATTTTTCAGGAACATGGAATGCTTTCTTGTGAGGGTTCCTTGCAGTAATTGTCTAGAATTATACACAATAAACTTAGGAGAAATTATCAAACCGCATCCTTAGTGTGAGCTGCCAAAATGCAAACTAGTTAAAATTACATTTGAAAGTAGCAGTGAGATTGTATTATAAAGGCCTTTATGTACTTTTTCTGAATCAGAGATGGTTTGCTTTAAACGTGTGATTAACAATGTAGCTTCCTTTCAGTCATTTCACACTCTTATTAGCAATGAAGTACAGTACAATGAATATTTTTAGAATGGCTGCATTTTTTAAAATTAGAATTTCTAGTACAAACTCTTCAAACCTTTCAGCAGCATGGGTGTATAATACACTAATCTCTGCAGTTGGAGGGGGACCTAATTAGTTTTCTGAAGTTTGTAAAGACTTGACTGCAATTAAGTATCTCAAACTGAATTATCTGTTTTGTTGGGAAGACATATTTGGTTTTTTGTCTTCACTGCAAGGCTTTTTCAAGTCTAAGTTTGGGGATTTTTTAACACAAAGTGATTTGTCATTAGGTGTTTAGTTGAACAAAATGCTGGTTTTTGATTTTGTATTTTATTATTTTCTACTGTCCTTCAGCAGGTAATGCTCTTAAGTTGATCTGTATGTCCTTTCATTCTAGTTTGATTTGATAGTAATTCTCTCCTGTCTTTTTGTTTCAGTTGGTTTATGTCTTTTTTGGAGAAAAAAAAAAGCAAATACCTTTAAAGCATGATGCTTTCTTCCTCCCAATTTAGGCAGCCTTTCCAATAAATACATGACTCAGGGAAAAGCCTCACAGAAGAGGACCCAGCAAGAATCATGAGGGATATTAAGCACTGGTAAACTGCAACACAGGCCCATCATTCACTTAAAAGAAATGTCTTTGGCTAAAGCATCTGAATTCACGGGACAGCAGCATAGACAACCTTCAGCTTAAGTTCAATGAAAATATGGGTGTTTTATTTTAAATTGTTAGTACAAACAACTGTGGATTTTAATACGCACCCCTGCTCTTTAATAGATTGTTTGAGGATTTTAATAGAAAGCCATGATGTTTTGTATTTGTTTACTACGTAAATCATTTAGAAAAGGGCAGGTACTAAAAATGGACTGTTTTCAGGGTTTTGTTGTTCCACCTGACCATTTTAAACTGCACTAAAACTATGTGCTAGCCAAATAAATTATATTTTCTTCAAAAATGAATTTTAGAAGGAGCAAATGGTATTTATTAATGTTGATTGTTTACTGAATCCTCATGTAAGTGTTTGAAATGTTTGTAGACTGCTACGTTCTTTTTTATTTCTCTAGAGAACTGAAAACATAGACGCTAGTCATCATATGTAAAACAGTCTCTGGACAAGCAGTGCCACTGAGATTTTGTGGGGTTGTTTTCTGTTCTGTGATTTTATGGGAGTTCATTTGCTGCTGTGCTCGTGTTCAGGAAGAAAGAAAGAAAGACTAGGAAACAGGTCAGTCCTGTTTTGTTGCTGCTAAGAATCTTTTTCAAGGCCTTGGGGATACAGACAAAAATGCTTTAAGAAATAGAGATATTATATTTGGCAATTGGGGAAAAATACATGTCCGTTTTCATAGAATGTGAAGAGGATCCTTGTACCAGTCAAGAATTTACATTCTTTAGTAATAGGCACTTGAGCTTTACTTGAAGTCCTTCCAGAGGTGGTAATGTACCATCTTATCTTGTTCAGAAAAGAATTAGTTACATGTTAAAATTGTTAATTGTTAAAATTGTTAATTTATGAATCTGAAATAAATTTTAAAAAAAAGTGAAAATCAGACTTAAGTTTCTGTATTTTTTCCTGAGGTTGTAGTTTTCAACATTCCTGACATAAATGTAGAATTAATGATAACTTACTATAATTATCTTGATTTTTGACTATCATGTTCCATATTTTTTTCCCTATCAATCTGTTTTTATGGAAGTTGAAAGCTAGAATTGCTGAAGTGGTCTTAGGGAACTAGGATCCTGTTTTCGTTTTCATCCATCTGAAGCCAGCTATCTGTGGACTTCTAGATATGTTGCTTTCACAGCAATAATTTCTTCTGTGTCCTTTGCTAAAGACATACTATATTTTTGCTTTATTTAGCTTTCTGTTCAGAGTTACTTCCAGTTTTGCTGGTGGGAATGAAGTGTATAAACCTCTTCTGAACCAGGTGCATACTCTGTCCTCCTAATGATACGGAGAGACACACAGTTGTTCATTCATGCTGCCTTTTTTATTAGAAAAAAGTGCTGTCATCATATTTCACAAGAATTTCACGTGCTTTTGATGTCCAAGTTTCCAAAGTTGGAATATGTTTTATGCTGTGAATTAGTAAGTTATCAGGGCTGAGAAATTGAGAAAGATGAAGTTGTTTCAGGTTTGCAGCACAGTTAACTGTCTTAAACAGGTAAGTCAACCTCATTTAGCTATTTAACTGCTAGATCACACACATCCATTTTCTCTAATGTAATTTTTTTGGTGAGGTTTGTTTCATAGCTGTATTTAAAACTGTTTCCCCATCTGTTAAAATTCTACTTTAACTTATTTATTGCACAGCAATTTCTTTTATAAACATCATCACATTTTTATAAGAACTACAGAAGCCACGTAAAAAATTACCTTCACTAATAAGTTTTCATGGCTTGAAATAGCTGCATAGGAGTTCCCTAGCATGGAAAGTTGTTGGCTTTTTCTTCCATACTGATGAATTATCAATATTTCTTGTTACTTGCTTGAACTAGTTAGATTTAAAACAGATTTTTCCATTTATCTTCTCTGAGGGAAGGCTATGTTCAAGCCCATGCTCAGTCTTCCATGCTGAGATTGATTCAGCAGACACGGGACTAAGGAGTGATGCTTGGAAGCATCCTGAGGAAAGAGAAAGTAAAGCTCTTCGTGCCTGCATGATAGAGTGTTACTGATGACAGTGGCGTTAGTTGCATTTGTACATGAACTTCCCCCCTTCAAGAGTACTGACTTCAGCCCAGTAGTTCATTTAAATCCCCCCAAGTAGGAGTGTTTTGTTGAGATTGCATGCTCAAGGTGCATGAATTGTGTGTGATACACTTTTTGTAGCTAAAGAAAATGCAACTTTCTTTATAACCTGCTTTCTTTTAACCTGCTATCTTTATATTTGAGGTAGTAGTGCTTCAGTAAAGAGTAGTGGCATAATCATGTGTAGTGGTTTGGTCCAAAATACTCATTACTGTTTATCTTCTGTGAGATAAGAACTAGGAGAGACAGAAAGCAGGCACTAAACTTGAAGGAACATAAAGAAGTTTATTAACAGACCTAAAAGAAGGGAAAAAAAAAAATATACCACCTTCAGAACTCTCCTCCCCCCCCACCTTCCTCCCTTCTCCCACTGACAATGTAAAAAGACAACCCTTAAGATGTTCAGTCTGTTTACCACTTCCATAATAACCTTGTTCAGTCCATTTAGAAAGAGAAGTCTCTTCTTGCTCATGCTATGAAAACATTATCACAACGAGCCAGCCGCCCACTTCCAAATATTGTTCAGTCCATTTAGGATGAGGAGTCTCTCTGCTCACATGTGAGTCCCTTCCCCCAACTTGCAGCTTTTCCCACAACTGCTTTCGAGGGTCCACTCTTGAAGGTTTTTGGGGTAAAATTTTAAGGTTGAGCCATTTAGAAGCAAGAACAGAGGCCCTTCTCCTTCCCTGGGAGCAAAGGGTCTTCATCATCTTCATCTTTAGGACTATCTCTGGGAGCATCTCTAGGGACTGAGGTTTTCTCCTTTCCCATTTGGAGCAAAAGTCCTCATCTGGTCCAGCTCTCCCTGTCCAAACTTCTCATGAAATTACAGCTGCGTCAGCATCTGCCTATCTCAGCGCAGGTGCTTTTGCTTACGAGCTGAACACTCCACCCCCCATATCTTCATGAGATTACAACAGGATACTCTGATATATCATAGCTTCACAACAGAATTTCAGCTTTAAGCATCTCCTCTTTCTCTTCCCTGAGGTTTTCAGCTCTTCACAGCACTAAAAGGGTTAATCTCACCTCGGCCTTGCAGCTGGAATGTTTCTTATCGCAGTGGAGAGGGGGGAGAGCCGAGCCACTCCGGCTGCCCACGGCAAGGCAGTGGGGGGGGTTCCATGGCTGGAACAGGTCCATGGCTCCAGGATGGCCGTGGCCCGGCCCAGCCTGGCCCAAGCAGGGCCTGGCCGGCCCCGCTGGCCCCCACACGGGGCCCGCAGCCACCTGTGCCAGCACCGGAAACGAGAGAGAGCTTGGAGGGGGAGTTTGTCTATTCTTAAATGTGGATCACAGAGGTGGTCCCAACTTTAAGTGGCTTAGAGAATTGTCCATATTCAAACTGGCCAGCTGATAGGTTCTATCAGTTCCCAGAGGAAGCTGTAAGCACCCCTTAGCAAGGACATCCCTTCCAGGACTATGCTTGCTAACCTATGACATTATGTATGTAAAAAACACATCTGCACACTTTCTGCCAAGCTCTCCAGAACTACTAAGCCCAGAATCGGGGAGCTGAAGTAACTGAGGTCATGAGACTGAAATGTGTTTCTTGTGCTTGGACTTCATAAACACGGATTTAAAGTATTATCTAGCATATTTAAGGATGCTGGAATGTGGAAATGAAAAACAGGTACTTGTTTTCCTTCTGGCATAGCCATAATTCAAAGTAATGGCATGAGTCTCCCTGTACCAAGGCTATTGGGGTTTCTTGCACGTGAAGTCACTGCAGCCACCAGGAGCTGGGGAATGGCAGTGCAGTTCACCCAGCAGCTTTCAAGCTCTCCTCCCATGATGCCTCTGCAGGGATTGAGAAGGGCAGCTGACCACTGCAGAGCCATCCTCTCACCTGGCCCCAGCGGGGCATAAGCGTGGAGGAAGGGGCAGGATCCTGGTCAGTAGGAGAGCAGACACAATGCATTGTCTGTGATGGATCATAGCAGTCACTGGTTCCAGGTCCTGTGCATTTCACTCAGGGATTTGTCCAAACTGGATCACTCTGCACATGGGTTTTGCCTGCTGAGCCAAAGCTTCCTATGGAATAGCCATATGCTTTGTTATTTTAAAATTCTTGCCTATGTGACAGTCAATAAATATTCACATTCACATTTTATAGGTGGGACACTATGTACTCGTGGGCCTCTGTTGTTCCCTAGTGTGGGAAAATGCTTGGGGATAAAAAGATAACGGTATGGAAATTACAGAGGAAAATAGGTTTGCTACGCCCTGCATGGAACAGGGCCAGCATACCTGACTTCCCACTCACTCGTACATGCTGAAGAAGGGTGGAGTAGAGTACATTGTAGCCAGGCTCTTGCAGAGGATGGAACTTCAAGCTCCTTTCTGGCTGATAAGCTGCACAGGAGCTGAAAACCAAGGGAGATAAAGGAAGATGTGCTGTTGTCGAACTGATGCCTTAAGAGGCCTCCTAGAAACAGAGACTAGACAGGAGTGAGGGAATAAAAGAGGTATTTATTTGAAAGGCCTTCAAAGGTACACCCCAGGGAGCCTGAAGCCATTCTCAAAATGGATCCCAAGACGGACCCCAGGTCACGAGTTCTTCACCCTTTTATAGGTTTGGTTCATTTGCATAGCAGGGTTAATTCTCAAATTAAAGCTTCAGTTTTCCCCTCAGCTTGCCCCCCCCCCCCCTTCGTGGCTCTTTGGTTTATACTTTTGGCCTAGGACAGTCTTGGTGTCCTTGGAATGCAGGGTGGGAGAGGCTTTGTTATGTCTACCTAGTATGAGAGAGCAGAAATTAACAGGCTACAAGAAACTTCAGAGTTACACACCAAGCAGTACAGAATTTGAAAAATATAAAAGTTAAAACCTAAGGCATCAGAATCAGCAACTGTGCTGAAATCACTCTCCTTAGGCTGACACATTATGTATACTGAGATATCCTGCCCCCCAATGTACAGCCACCCTTCACTGAATAAGCTGTATGACTAGAGCCACTCAAGCTCCATTTAAACATAAGAAAATAGTACAAAAGTGAATTCAGACGGGTGAGAAGTTAGGAAAGACTCCATTGTAACTTCTGGAATCAGTTGACAGGCTCAACCTCTCTTTGGTCCCATGGGGACAACTATTGGGTAAGAACAGTGTTCTATGAGTGCTAAATGCTTGTCTTGAGCTCACTTCTGTTAGGGATTAGAGCTTTTTAGTATATTGCTTTGAATTAATATATTGCTTTGAATATGTTTTTGCAGTCAGCTACTATCACCATCAATCCTTGAACCTTAACATGTCAGAATTCTAGGCTGCATCCACAGCAGCAGGGCCAGGGAGGGGATTCTGTCCCTTTGCTCTGCTCTGGTGAGATCTCAACACTGCATCCAGGACATGGAACTGTGGGAGTGTGTGGCCTCCCCTGCACTAAGTTGATAGGACTGCAGCCACCACCCTTATGAAGACAGGCTGAGAAGGTTGTCTGGAGACCTCATGGCAACCTTCCAGTATTTGAAGGGGGCCCACAGGGAAGCTGGAGACAGACTCTTCATCAGGAACTGCAGTGATAAAACAAGGGGGAAATTTAAACAGGTATTAAGAAGAAATTCGTTACTGCGAGGGAGGTGAGGCACTGGAACGGGTTGCCCAGGGAAGTTCTGGATGTGTTCAGGGCCAGTTTGGATAAGGCCTTTACAAAGCCGGTCTAGTGGGAGGTGTCCCTGCCCACGGCAAACGGTGGGACTGAACGATCTTTAAGCTCCATTCCAATCCCTTAACACTCTAAATTAATAAACATTGTTATTCCGTAACCTGTTGACTTTACCCTTCAAGGGCGCCGACAGACTAACCAATTATTAAAGGATTTCAGAAAAACCTCTCCTTTCCACCTGACACCTGGGCCGCTGTTTTGGCGCGGCCTCCGCGAAGGGCAGGGCGTCCTGGTCGTCTTTGCTGCTTATCTCGGCGCGCAGCCCCGCTGCCTGCGGAGCCCCGCCCGCCCTCAGCGGGGCCGGGTCCGGGGCCGCAGCCGCAGCGGGCCCAGGCGCCAGGCCTAGGGGGCGGAGGCGGCGCAGCCCGTCCCCGCCCGCGGCCCGTGCGCGGTGGCGTCACGGCGTGCGGGTGGCGCTGCCCATGGCCGAGGGCGCCGGGCCATGGCCTCGTCCGTGGTGCGCGCCACGGTGCGCGCCGTCAGCAAGCGCAGGATCCAGGCGACCCGTGCAGCCCTTACGCTGGTCAGTGCCGCGGGTGGGCAGCGAGCGGGACCCGGGGGCCCGCGGCACCTCACGGGTGCGGGAGCTGCGCCACGGGCCCCCTCTGGCCCGGGCAGTGAGGCGGCCCCTGGCGACAGCGGGGGGGGCACGGGGACGAGGACGGGGACGGCCCGCTCCGCCGGGCTGTGCCCGCTCGGCCGGCGTCGGTAACCCCAGCGGGGCGGCTGCGGCGGCCGGGCTGCAGAGGGGTCTGCTTGCCCCTGCCGAGTTGAGAGGCGGAGGGAGCTCCTGCTCCTCGCCAGTCCCGCTGGGAGGAGGCCCCGCGCTGCACCGCTCCGTCTGCGGAACCGTGGAGTTCCGGGGCAGCACCGGTGAGGCCCCTGCGAGCGCGGGGCCTTGTGGCATAGACACCCCCAAAAAGAGTATTTAATTAAATTTTTTTTTTAAAGGGAAATGCGTTAGCTACGGAGGCTGACGCGTAGGTTGTTTCCAAGAAGGCTTTACATCCTGTTGTTAATAATAAAGGACGTGTATTCTGTACCAGCGCCGTACTGGAGAGGCCAAACTTGAAAACATGGTGTTCGGTCATAGGTTGGTCTCGATGATCTCAGAGGTCTTTTCCAGTCTCTGATTCTGAGAGAGATCACTGCAGAAAAAGGTGCAGTCAGTTGTTCCGTGGAGGAACAGGGGCAGATCGAGTGCATACAGTTCAGTCGTTTGTCAGAGTAGGTAATTCCTGCTCAGTGGGTCTCTAACAACAGGACTGGTAGCGGTAATTCGAAAGGGTTGTCTACTGCAAGTCTACTTGCGGTTTGCTTTGTGTGTTTAAGCCGGCTTATAGTAAGAACTTCACATAACTAATGCATTTCTTGGTGTCTTAGAAATTTGTAGGCATGTAATGGAAATTTTGACATTTGCGTTGTGTTCTTGCATTTCTGCATCAACTAGACCTGCGTGAATGGTGAATTTTATCTGGTGCAAAGTCACAGGTTCCCTTTAGGTTAACAGGGAGAGAGAAGTAGACCATGAGCCCTCTATATCTAACTGATTTTTCTCTGCAATGTGTGTGTGAAAAAATTTTCACAAGAACAGAGCTACTTGATTGAATTATGGTAGTTATTTGGGGGGAAAAAAACCCAAAGAAACAACATGGATCTTGACAGGCTTGAGAGGTGGGCTGATACAAACATCATGAAGTTCAGCAAAGTGAAGTGCAAGGTCCTGCACCTTGGGTTGGGGCAATCCCAGGCACGCCAACAGGTTAGGTGGAGAATGGATTGAGAGCAGCCCTATCGAGAAGGATTTGGGTCTGATGGTTGCTGAGAGGCTGGACATGACCCAGTGATGGGCACTTGCAGCCCAGAAAGCCAGTTGTGTCCTGGGCTGCATCCAAAGCAGCGTGGGCAGCAGGGGAGGGAGGGGATTCTGCCCCTCTGCTCTGCTCTGGTGAGACCCCACCTGGAACACTGCATCCAGCTCTGGGGCCTCCAACATAAGGATGTGGAGCAAGTCCACAGGAGGCCACAAAGTTGATAAGAGGACTGCAGCCACCTCCCTTACAAACACAGGCTGAGAAGGTTGGGGCTGTCCAGCTTGAAGAAGAGAAAGTTGTCTGGAGACCTCATGGCAACCTTCCAGTATTTGAAGGGGGCCCACAGGGAAGCTGGAGACAGACTCTTCATCAGGAACTGTAGTGATAAAACAAGGGGGAAATTTAGACAGGTATTAGGAAGAAATTCGTTACTGTGAGGGAGGTGAGGCACTGGAACGGGTTGCCCAGGGAAGTTCTGGATGTGTTCAGGGCCAGTTTGGATAAGGCCTTTACAAACCTGTCCCTGCCATGGCAGGGGTGTTGGAACTAGATGATCCTTAAGGTTCTCTTCCAACTCAAACCGTTCTGATATGCTGATTCTAACAGCCAAACCCCCCAGTGTTAAGGATTAAGGATTGAATTCTTGAGGTATCTGTTTGCTGGCAGTGTGGGTGAGGAGAGGAGTGAAGAGGTGTTGTTTTCTGTATCAATTAGGTTGAGCAGACATCTGTTTTACAGCAGTGTGTATCTTACATGCCTCAACTTTAATACATGCAAATACTCATTGCAAATAAACAAAAAAATATTAAAATTTATATGTATGCTTCTGTCTTTCAGACCCCGTCTGCTGTCCAGAAGATAAAAGAGCTTCTGAAAGATAAACCTGACCATGTAAGTATAATATAATAATAAGTGTGTAGGGTGTGCAAAGGTATTAGCACAACTCATGATTGCAAAGCATTTCTGGTTAACTTTTGAAATGAGCACTGAAGTGTTTGTTAGAGATGTTGACATCTTTTTTTGGTGGGGAATGCTTTAGCTTATTTGTATATCCAGCTTTGTTTTGTTACGAAATGAAATGCAGCAAACAACTGACTGTAATGACATTTCACTGTACTGTTACTGCTGAGATTAATAAAGCTGGAAAAATTTTAAGCTTCGAATGTTTTTGAGATACATTTTAGTGGAACCCTTTAGTATGGCATAGTGTTGACTTCTGATAGGGAGAGAGCTCTTCAGCTGTTGATATTAAGACGTTATTATTTAAGTTTTTGTAGGAATTCTCATTGTGAAGTATGCAAGAATAAAGTTATATTCATATGCATTGGAGAACTTCTAATTCTGAGGAAACTTGCCAGGCAGTCTGTTTTTTTAACTAATCAGTGTTTTCACCAAATAATGAGTTTGTTATCTTTTCTTCCTGGGGGAAAGACACGCAGAGACACTTTTATAACCGTTGTAAAAGCAAACATTAGCTTTTTTTTAACAAGTGAGTATTATTTCAAGAAGAACATTTCTTTTATTAACAAGCCCATTGTTTCTTTTTCTTCCTGCACATCTGCAACTAACTAGACTTACTTGGGCTAATGTTTTAAACCATCCTAAGGAAGCCCTGGGCCTACAATTGATATAGTCAGTCATTTCCTGGCTGTAGATGGTGTTTGCATTTTCCAGCCCATTATTTGTAGCAGTTCCTGTAGAGAAATGTATTATTCTGAAAGGGTCAGATGCAGTTTGTCTTGAGATCCCATTTGATGACAACTGTTACATTTTGATACATTTTTATCACAATATACGGACATAGATAATAAAATTGCCTCTTAGTTATGAAGCACTAGTTTGTGGAAGGTGATACTTCTTAAAGATTGTTACACACAAATAATTTTCTACTTTGTTAAAACTTTTTCTCAGTTGTTTTCCTTACATGGATGCTTTTTTTGTCAGACTTGTTGAACGCTGTGAATGTTACAAACATTGACTAAGTTGGCTTTTAAGGCCAGTTAAAACAGTACACATATAGACATATTTGATTTAGGGAGGGGTTTGCTTTTTGAGTGAGACTGGCAATAAAGGTAGTGAAAAATCAAAGTACGTTGTTCAGAACTTTGGTTTAAAGTAAGTTTTCTGATGGTGTCATTACAACAGGTCTAATCCGGTGACTGCCCTTGTTTTGGCCTCACAGCTTCATAATTATGTTACTGTCTATAATCTTGTCATAGTACCTGAATTAGCATCTGAGTAAACTGTAGTTTGAAGTCACAAAAGTATCTGTCTTTGAAATTTGACCTTTTTGAGACCAGGCTCCTAAAAGAGTCCCAATGGTTCATTACTTCAAAACTTTAACATACTGTAGGGCGTGATCTGCAGCAGCAAGCACCAGATGGTTTTTTTTTACCGTGGCAGTCAAATTTATAAAAGAAAAAAGAAAAAGTTATCTCTTAATCTGTTAAAGTAATTCACTTTTGCATTTAGGCAGTGGAGAAAAATAAATGTCAGCATTTCGTTGTTCTGCATACTTTTTAACTTGCTATTCTGAATAGGTTTTAAAAAGGAAGTCATGCATGTGGTGGTGTTTTTTGTTGTTTATTGGTTTTTAGGTAGGTGTGAAAGTAGGTGTTCGTACAAGGGGATGCAATGGACTTTCTTACACATTAGAATATACAAAATCGAAAGGAGACTCTGATGAAGAAGTAGTTCAAGATGGTGAGTTTCTGGTGCAGCAGCACAAGCTTCTCGGGTGGTGGGGATGAAACCTGGTCATTTTGAGAGAAGAAATCTGTGTTGTCAAAGTTTTGTGCATCTTGTTGGATTCACAGACTTTAAGAAAGGTATGAAATGGGTTACCGTCTGTAATGCATGGGAATTGCATACTGAAGCTGAGATTCGGTGCCATGTTCTACAGCTTATTTTCCTCAGCATCATTTTTTTTTGTCCCCATTCAAAATTACAGACATTCATGTGCACACCCAAGTAACAGTTCCAGACTTTTGCCAGACTTCTATAGGCAGATTGAAAACAGTGATGAAAGTGCCCCACGTTAGGCCAGGGAAACCAAGTTGTACTGGTAGTCTTCATATTTAGCTTCCTCTTTTTTATTACTGGTCAAAAGAGAATTTCAAAGTGAATGATGGTTTTGCTGTATGTAATTTCTGCTTTTTCTCTTGTTTTCAAGGCGTTAGAGTGTTTATTGAAAAGAAGGCACAGCTGACACTTCTAGGAACTGAAATGGACTATGTAGAAGACAAACTGTCCAGTGAATTTGTCTTCAATAATCCAAACATCAAAGGAACGTGTGGCTGTGGAGAAAGCTTTAACATCTGAAATCTCAGGACTACTTCTTTGACTTGAGCAGCCCAAAACACTTACTATTATGACTTTGAGAAGCAAATGCATTTTCTTCAGGTTTGTAGGCTGCGTAAAGTGGGGATACTATTAAGAAAAATAAATTTAAATATTTGAAAATGTAAGCTCTGTGTTAAATTCCACCACTGATGTAGTTACGCTGTAATTTGTGATGAGTTGGGATCTAAAAGGTAAGAACAGTAAGTGCCGCAGTAACATCACTGTACTTCCACTTGCCAAGGAAATAAAATCTCACTGTTCTTCTTCTGTCATTTTCTTTGTCAATCCTACTCATACTTCCCCATTCAAAACCCATTTAAAAGAATATATTGTGTTCTGCTTTGATTTGGGGAAAACAAACCAATGAACAAAAAATCTCAACCATTTCTGTGTGAGTATTTATAAGGATTTATATATACAAGCACACAGTCCTTGCTTATTTTGTAGTTTTCCAATGCTTTCATCTTTTTACAAGTGCATTTTCTGGTGGTTTATTTTCCCTTGAATTCAGGGAAATAAAAATGTTGTTCGTGTATTAATGTAGTGGTAGACTATGGTAGCACTGGTATGGAAATGCTTCGAAGAGGGCTAGCCTAATTTTAATTATTTTCCTTTCTTTGTTGAAGGCACAGTCCCTGCTGTACTTGGTCATTTTCAAAACATGAAGTATCTGGCACTGGAGGGCTAAAAAGTGATACACAGGCCTTGTTTTTCACATTTCAGTTTCTTTTCTTGCCTCAATTAATTTGCAAAGTTGGTAAAACTGCCTCCACTTTCTCATTCCCCATGTTCACAGAATGTGCTCTGTTTGCACCAAAATCTATGAACACTTCTATTGAGAGACAAATGTCAGATTTCTCATTACTTTTTTTTTTTTTTTTTGTAATCATGCATGCTACTAATTTTGTTAAGAGTTTGAACTCTTTTTCATAACTCTTTAGGTAGTAGAATTTTTTCACCAAAGTTTATGGTCGCTTGTGTTTAACTCCTGTCTTGAGGTTAACTTGATAACAGGAGAAAAAGCATTTTTAATTAGAAAAAACCCCTTAGTATTTCATATTACTTTTAAATTAACAGAGACAGTAATTAAAATACTGTAAGAGGCCGTTTTTTCTTTGGAATTTACTTAATCAGAAATTTGGTTTTGTAATCAAGTGTGTTTCAAGTTTATACAGTCTTCAGCAGTTATTCAGTGGTGCTGAGACAGAAGCATAAATATCTCTCTAGACCTTCCCAACACCTGATATGAGCAAGGAGCTGTTCTGCCCTTTTAACTCCTGATTGTCTGGAGATTACATGGTGCAGCTCAGGTGCTCACTTGTGCAGAAAATAAGATACCTGCCTGAGCAACAGATTTGAACAGCTGGTGAAAATGGTGCAAATAAAAAGTAGGGGACACAAGGAATCTTGCAGGTGTTGAGATGGAAGTGATCTAAGAACATTAGGTCTGCTTGTTGAAAATCCAGAGGTCATCTTGAGGCGGACAGTTGTACCCACATGCCTGTCACCAACTGCTGGAGGTGCAGGATTGCACCTACATTTTGGTTCTTCCCTCTGCACCTTTTCCCAGGGCAGATGGAGGAATAAAAATGAAAAAACAAAATTATGCTTCATCTGCTTTATGTAGTGCACAGGAACAGAAGGTCAGAATTACTTACAGTCTAACAGTAAATACTTGAAATTTGGTTGTATATCGCCTTTTGATGTAAAGACACTATTTCCTTCAGCAGTCAGCTGTTGCACACAGTTACTTTACATAGTGATTCAGGAATTAGTGGTAATACACTGGTGAAGTGCTTCTATAGTGATATAACACTTTTCAGGCTTGCCAAACAAAAACATGAAGTTCATGTGACATAGTTGCATTACATCTAAAACTCCAAGCTAAGGGCATTTCTTCAGATTGCATTTCTCTGCTTCTTGCTAGAGAGAAGACTTTGAATGTGGTAACACTGGTGGTTGCTAAGAGTGCTGGTGCTTACTCGTTTAACTTGTTTTGCAGTGGAGGGGATTGGTATGAAATTTATTTTAGACCTGTGGCATGTACAGCAATCATTTTTGTGTGTTTCGTGTGTATGCCTTGAATGAAAGTTTGCACTTTTGTACCCCCATGAAGTAATCATCTTAAGTTGTCACCTTACTAAGATAACTAATGCACAATGTGTTAAACTTCTGCTAAAGTGCTATTTACAGTTGCATACAAGCTGTATAGTTTTGTTGACTGGTCCACTATAATTTTGTGCAACAATATATGTAGAGTCCTCAATTATAATAAAAATATAGCCTGTTGGTAACCATGAAATATTCCTATCTTGAATGATTTTTTAAAGTAATGAAAAAGCACTGGGGGAGAGAACAGGTTTGTGTGCTGGGATTACAAAGTAGACACAATGCTGTTGTTACCTGACTTAATATTTCCCCAAAATATTAAATATTTCCAGATATTAACAGCATTGAAATGGCATAGAAACATGGCAAAAAAAAAAAAAAAGTAAACTGTGTACATAAGATATTTACACATACTGGAGGACTGTGCTGTTAATGCATAGCCTTCTGTTAAAATTCATGACACACTATTCTCAGGGTAAGAATTCTAGGAGACAAGATAAATATATTTTGAAGGCTTTTACATACCAAAAATCGTTGTGGTATGTTTCAATGCAGGATAATGATTTTGATCAAAGTAACTGCTGATTTGAAATCTGGTTTTTTAAACTGGTTAGGCATTTCCAGGATGAGTCAAAGGGCATTCTTCACCATTCCACTTCCGTGCTTTATCATGGCATTAATGCCCTATGGTGTACTATGTCCATGACACATTTGGGGTTTTCTCTTAGATACAGTCTGTCCACCTCTATAAAGATTCCTTTTCCTGTTAGGTGAAGATTCTGAACAATAGAAGATGAAGTAATGAATTCTAGAAAAATGTAAGAGGTCGTTGATACAATTGCATATTCATGATGTTAGAGAGAGAGAGACAAATCTTTCATACAGTCAGGAGCCTGGAAAGGCTTTCTGTTGGAGATCTTACAGAAGTTGACAAAAATGCTTGCTCAACCAGGTCAGTATCCCTGTTCCACTCAGTTTTATAGCTCTTTTTGGATGGCTTAGGAAGAAGAATTTGTTTAGGAAAACATTGAATAGCTCAATATGCAAGTCAACTGGACAACAGGTGATGGGACAAAATAAATAGGAACTACAAAACAAAAAATTAAGATTCAGAAACTGAATTTTTCATGCAAAAGAAACTATTCCTTTTTTTTAACTTAATTTCTATATGCTGAAGGTTGCTTCCATTGATTTTGTTGATTTTTTTGTTGTTGTTTTGATTTTTTTTTAATTACTGTAGTTATTATTCCCCTTGTTTATTTAAATCAGCACCTTCACTATACCAGCTATAACATTATTATACTACTGGCTGCCTGACTGTTCATGACACAAATTTTTTATGATGCTAGAATTTTGCAGTTTCTTCTTACAGAAGAATTTTGTAGTTGTAGATGTGGCAGAGTGTGCATCTCTGTCTTCAGCTCAAAAGAACCCTCAAAAGAGTACTTAAATTTAAAATTAAAGAATACTTGGAAATTACTTTTTCTCGTGACCAATACAGCTTTGTGTCTGTAAAGTGATCTGCCAAACAGTGAGCATTTTGGGCTGCCGTGCACTTTACTGCTGCTTTTAACACCTAAGAGATATCCTGCTTCAACATGGTGAGGAAAACGTACTTAGGGCAATTCCACATGCATTTGGGCTTGAACAGCATTTGAATAGCAATTTTTGTATGCAATATCTGGCATTTTTCTTAAAGAGAAGTACAGCAAGGGAAGATTAACCACTCTATTTTAGCAGGGTCTTCACCCTCACCTTTTATGCTCCCCTTCAGTGGGCTGTGCCTCAGTCTGTGCATGCCTTAGCGGGCAGCAGTGCGCCCCAAGCTCCTCACACAAGAACCCAGCGGTCCCAGACCGTGTCTGTCTAGGGACAGGGTCCAACCCCACACAGACTGAACTCCAAGGGCTAGGTTCGTGGGAACTGGTACCTGCTGACACTAGGTGGCAGCAAGTTTCCAGTCCGCACGTTTCGAAAGGCAGATCTCCTCTTTCCTCATGCTCATGTTCGAAGTTTCCTACTGGATTTCCTGAATACCAGAGCACTTTTGCCTATAGTGGTGAAAAGCATTGTTCAGCTCTGCTGCTTGTCTTTCTTGCATTCTGTTTTGTGCTTTGTATCTGTCCCTGACACCTGGCAAATGATCACAGAAATCCAAATGGCCAAATCATTTCCAAGATCCTGATGGAAAGAGAAGCAGAGGAGCTTTCTGACCAGCTTTAGCTTTTGAAGCGTTGGGTTTTTTCAACATTCCTCCTCATCTTCACAACTTCCTTGCAAGAGATAGGATGGCATTTGGCTGGCACTGGATTCTGGACATAAACTAAGGGAAATACACACTATTAACAGCTTCCTTAAGTTCACCTTCTTCCTCTTAGTGATCTGTTTTATATATGTACCATAACAGTATTCCAGAAAAATTACATTTTTAAACTACTTTTGTACAATCCTATTAAGGCATAATGCAGAAAATTAGAGATTTTTTTTCACAGACCAGTTGACATCTGCACTCTGTTATAAACATTATAAAAGATATGCATAATATTACGTATCAGTTCAAAGGAATTGTACTCATCATTATTGTGGCTTGTTTGGGAACATGGTTCTTTGTCTCTTGTGTGATCATGCTTTTAGCTTCATACCCAGCCTGTGATTATTTTTTATACTGTGTTTAGATTGCAAGATTTTTTTGTTCCAAATGTGATTTGTTTGCATTGTATGACGATCAGTTGCTACCGAACTGCAATTTTTATCAAAATTTGTAGTCTTCAAAAAGTTTAAGCAACAACAACAGAAAAATTCAGAGTCATCCATGTAATATATTTTTACAGTCCTGCACCATTAATGTGAAGATTTTACAGTATGCTTTCCAAAAATTGTTGTCATACCTCACAAACACTAAAAATTAGCAGCAAGGTACCCATGTTTTCTGGAGCAAGCACACATCTCTCTTCTGTACTGTACAGTTAGCAGTAAGGTCTAACAATTGGGATGCTACAGCATGTAACAAATGCAGCTTGCTTTCTAATAAGCCTATTATTACCAATCATTCACAAATAGATGCTGAACAGCAAAATGCTAAATCAACAAGAACAGGAATGAGAATCCCACACAGTTTCATATTTGAAGATGTCAAACAATTCTCTAATTCAACGTAAAAAATACCTGTTGCTGGAGGGCACAGGGAAGTTGGTCTGCAAGCCATTGCAAAAACTTATACTTCCTTATGTGTTATTGCCAGTTTCTTTGATACAAATATTTCAGGGGGAGAGAGGGGAAAGAAATGTTATGCAAAATACAACACTTTAGGAAAGAGAAAAGACTCCAGTCAACATTCAAGACTTTCTCCATGTCTACATTACACAATTCTGATGCTGAGCAGTCAGTACTGATAATTATTTATGGATCTCTCAGAGTACTACAAATGGGATTATTCAGAAACCACAGAACAAAAATTAAAAGAAGGAAAAGTCTGAATTCCAAGAGCCAACTTGTGGATATAGGAATTCAGACATTAGTCTCTGAAATAATTTGTAAGTAATAGAAGCATGACTATCTGGGATATGAAAAAGGATAGTTTTCGAAGGAGAAGTAGGCAAACAATCTGCTGCATTTATTACACAAAACACGATTTTTTCCACAAAATCATGACAAGAAATATTAAAAACATATATAAGTCCTACAGGCATTTGGAAGCACTTTCAGGTCCATGTGCATAGAGGTAGTCGATTTTTACAAGCTTGTTTGTTGCTCCTAACATTGAATTCAGTGGAAAACTTGTCTTGGATTTTGGTGGGATCTGGATTCACGTATACAGTTTTCTCCTCTCAAATTAACAACATAGTACACCTGCTCTGAAATGTATTAAGAGGCTGTTTTTATGAATCTGCTATAGCTAATGGCTTGGATATACTGTGGCCACTCTGTGCAGAGAGATTACCATACCAGCGCATCTTTAGTCCCAATTGAAAAACAAAGGGAGAATCTGTGCCAAAGCACTACTTCCCATATTTCTTCCCTCCTCCCCACCTTCATTACTACAAAGTACTTTAGGGTTACATATGCATTTTTCATCTATTACCCTGTGTGTGTATGTGTGTGTGTGCGTGTGTGCATGCACATCTAAGCAAAACCCCATGGCTCTGAGTGGCCTTTCTGCATAGCTTGGGAAAAACTAAACCAATTGCTTTAACTCTTGGCATCTCACATATAGCATCAAATCTTCAAGAAACGATTTGTCAGAGGCTGTATATTTTCCACTGTTGCAATACTTTTGGGTAGGTGAGTCATCACCTGAAGACTGCCATAGCATACACTCCTTACATGCTTGCATGTCAGCTCCCTCAAGGAGCTGACAACTCTTCAGGCAGCTGGTTTCAATTGGTTCTCACACTGTCTCTGCCTAGACATTCCTCAGAGGCCAACAGGGACAAAATCAATACCTCGATGACAAAGGAGGTTTTAACATGGGGACAGACTGAAACGAGCTGAAGATCTGTTTTTTGCTTCAAATAGCAGATGTAACATAGGCAGCATCAGTTCAAACCTGTCTTCTTGGATCTGCCAGCAAACCCACGCTTCTAGGAGTGTGCAGTTGTTAAGTGTTGACATCTAGCCACTGGCTTTGTGACTGAGACTGGCAAGATGAGTGCCAAACAGTAATTATATATGAATTATTTTACCTCATGACTTTATAATCAGTCAAAGTCACTCTATTCACCCCCGTGAGAGTAGAAGTAGACCTATTTTTCCTTTTTTCTTCTTTGTTTTTTCCCTTGTTTTTTTCCTTCTAAGAAATAACAACAAGAAACAATGTAGGCATTTGTCAAGTGTAGATATCTCACTGAAAGTGTTGGGTACTGAGCACCAGTTTAAATTAAAACATGCAGAGGTCAGTGTTCTGGATTGTTACAATGTACTCCCACTTATTCTAGAGAAAATGTTGTATTATATGTATGCGTTAACATAATACATATCTTTTTGCCCATGTCAGAAATACCTATGTGATCTTCCACAATCTGAGGAGATTTCAATGGAACAGTGAAGATAAAAGAGACATTTCAAAAAATTTTGAGAGAAACAATTTACAGACCTTTCAAGATACTAGAAGGAACAACTCAGAAGGCATGCTATGTTGTCCCTTTGATTTTTGAGTATTCAATAATTTTTTCTGTTTATCTTTCATATCCTGGTCTGCATCATGAATTTGAATGGAAATTACTGCAGTTCAGCAGAGAAAGCAAATAAAATTGACGTGCTGTAGGCAATTTAAAAAGTTACTATTATTTTTAATTATTCTTCAGACTGCAATAGTAGCTGGAAATTGTATTTGGAGCATGACTTTCTTATGCTGTACCAACACAGCAGAACAATATGACTCTCACAAGTGTTTTAGTGTTCCTCAGATGTGGAGCAGCTGGAGGGAAGCATAAACCTTCAGAAAAACAATGTGCTTATATTTTTTTGTCTCTGCAGGAACATGGTATGTATAAAATGTAGTTTGTATTTCTCTGTTCAATGTAATTCCTAGCCTAGAGAGACTAGCTCAGTTAACTGCTATCTGAGATATCCCTGGGTCAGATGTGGTCCTGAGAGTAGGCATGTTCTACATTAACCGTCCCACTTAACTTACCAGGTTGTCCCCTGCCCAGGCTAAGGAACTGAAGTCTGTCCTTCCTTCTCTCTCATCCTTTCATTTCTCTCTCTTCTTGTTTTTGTATATTCATCTCTCTCTATGTATTTATCCACTATCTTCTACCCTCTTTCCAGGCAACATCTTAATATTTTTTCGATCACTTTTCCTGTCAGTCTACTCTTACTGGTCATGAAGGAGTCCTTGTGTCCAATGCCCAGGAACAGCCCTTTTCTTTTATTCAGGAATAGATATCCCAGTTGTATTCCTCCTTTCTGTTCAATTCTCCTTTAACCCATCAGACTCTCCTGTTTTATGACAGAATTCCCTCAGTCCCAATGACAAAGGAGATCTTTCTGCCTGGTCCACAATGTGTCTCCAAGTATTAGCAACACCTTTGGTTGGCCTGGTTACCTCAGCTAATCAATTTGTACAATGGTGTTGCCTCAGCAGAGATTCTCTCCTTGCTAGGTACCCAGAAACAACTACAGCCAGCTGGGAGGTTGATCCATTGCTGGGAGCTTCCTGGTAACTGTGCTCTTCGTCTCTCTACACCATGCAAATAAATTATTCCTTGGACACATATATGACTGTTCAGCAGAGTGATGAAAATAGTTACTTCAGCAAGCATGGGTGTGGTCCTGCTGCACGGGATGGTGTTTATGGAGAAAAGAATGCTGAGCTGCCTTAGTTGCCACCACTAGCTGTTCTCTCAGAAATCCCAATGGGCGAGAGCTGTGTACTTCAGAGAAATACTCTAAAGGTATAAAGTGTTTTTCTCAGATGCATAAGCGGTGTGATACAAAGCAGAGTGATAACCTCAGTGGGTTTCTACTTTGTTCAATTTTAACTGTACCCCCACACAGAGACTGGCAGCTAGGTGATGCAGTATTGCTTTGTTGGTTTTTTGGTTTTGTTTTTTTTTTTTCTTTTTCATTTTAATGATCAGAGCTGAAACCCCTCAAAGTTAATGAAAGCCCCCAGACTTCAGTGAATTTTTTGATCAGGACCATAAAGTGTGAAATGGGTCCCTTCCGACCTAGGAAAGATAACTATTCAGTGAGTATTCTGGCCATTTTCTGATAATAGCTGTTCCTGATTTAGAGATAGTTTGAAAGGACACATAGCTTGATTTCCCAGACATGTGCACTCCCCAGGCATGAGAAGGAGCTTCTTCCAAAAAAAAAAGTACAAAAGAGTTCTAGCTGCAAGAGAATTATATACATTTGCTGTAGAAAGTATTTAGAAGGAGGTGTTTTATTGCTGCCCAAAGGCAAGGCTGTGCCTTAGCTCCTGCAGACTCGTGTCTCTCCCTGATACTGGTGTAACGCTGGAGAGTCCTTCTCTTGCAAAGTGATCTAAAGAATCATAAAGCAAAAAACCTCTGATTCCTTCTGTACATAAAACCACACTCAAAACATGAATCTTACCTCTCTTTAGATGAGTTCATACTGTGGGAAAGAAATATGTAACACAAATTAAGGCTTGTGTAGATCTTTGAGTAAGTGCTTATAACACAAAAGAAAACCAGTGCTTGTATTTCAGTGGTAGCATTGTAATACTTGATCACAGTATGTAATTTGTAGGAAAGATTTCCTAGTATAAAACAGAGACTGTGTCACTTCCAGGAGATAAGCTTAAGATGTCTTTATTAATTATGTTTGAAATTCACAGACAGGCTAAACCAAATAAAGTTGTTCAAGAGCCTTTGGAGAAGTTCCTGGAGGGAAAAAAAGGGAATTAGGAATGCACTCTAACCTGTGTTTTATATGAATTTATTTCACTGATGTAGTAGTTCTTACAGTAAACAATTTAATACAAATTATTCTAACATCTTTGCTGAAGCTGAGTAACTAAAAGTTTTGTAGGAGATATATAGTCTATTTTTTCAGTTTTTCAGTATCTACTACACTTACTGAGGAACAATTGGAGCTATTACCCCTCACCTGTAGCTACCTTTGTTAAAAGATCTGAGACTTTACCTTTCAGTGATGGTTGTGATGTACAATGTTTAATTCTGAAGTGCTTTATTTCATACAGGGTGCTGGAGCTGGCTCAATGCACTCTGCCTATCCACTGCAGGGGAAACCTTGCTGTCTAATGTGAGTCTCAATTCTGCTACACAGCATGATTAAAAATTATATCTTAAACCCCCTCCCTGTCTTTCCTCTCTTCCCTCTCCTCCCCCAAATACCTCTAGTCAAGTTTTCTTTAGCTTTCTGACATTTCAGACTTACGAGTGTGGATTCCTGTGAAACAAATAGAATCCATTAAAAAAGGGTTCTGTCCTCTTGTGGTGCCACTGTCTCTGATCCAACAGTGTGGTCACACCAGTTTTATTTGCTCCGTGATCAGTTGTCCTGGGTTGCAGTGTATTCTATTACCATCCCCATCAGCCGTTGAAATCAGGTGGGGCAGTGTTTCCTTGCCTCCTCCCCCCAAACTGTCTTGCTGTTAATGGCCCATCATTGTCCTGCTGCATGACTCAGAGATAACTCCCTCTGGACTATCATCTGTTAATGAGCCCAATCAACACCTGGCCTCATGACTCATTATCCCATTGTGAGATGCTCCACCCAGAGGGAGGAACCAAGCATCCCAGCGTGGATATAATCTGGGACTCTGACCACCAGAGACAACCCTTCCCACTGGATTTCCAGAGGACAGGAGCTACACAGCCACCATTGGACTTTCTGAGGAAGAGCAGACTCTTTTACTACAGGATCACTGCTTCAGAGGACTGCAGCCACCATTCTACCAGACTGCTACCACCACCCTGCCTAATAGGGTGTCAGGTTGTACCTTGACTCTGTCAGTTTGACAGTGTTTGCTTTTACTTTTTTTTTTTCTTTTTCCTTTTCTTTAATTTCCATTAAATTGTTATTCTGACTTGGTGCCTCCCACTGGTTTGTTTTCAAACAAGTACATCAGTACTGTAACAGCTTGAGTTACTAGGAATGCCTGGGTTTCAGTGGGCTGTTTTTTCTCTCATCTGAAGGACAGCTTCACTGTGCCATTACCATGGAGTGAACAGACAACCAGGCTCTTTTGTGAATTATTTATGAAACACAAAGAATCAGGGACATTTCTTACATTGGAAGGAAGTGGTCCATCCCCACCAGGACTTTATAATCCTCGCTGACACCTTTCTTTATCATTGTGTTTTAAGAGTAAGGTGCAGCAGTGGTATGATGCAGGTTGAGTTTCACTCTGCACAGAGCAGAGCAATGAAGCTGTGAAGGGTCTGGAGCACCAGTCGGATGAGGAGCAGCTGAGGGAGGTTGTTTAGCCCGGAAAAAAGAAGGCTCGGGAGTAACTTTATGACTTTTTGCAGCCACCTGAAAGGAGGCTGTAGCCAAGTGGGGATTGGCCTCTTCTCCCAAGCAGCAAGTGACAGGACATGAGGAAATAGCCTCAAGCTGCACCAGGAGAGGTTCAGGCTGGACATCAGGAGGAATTTCTTCATGAATGAGATTGTTAAACATTGGAATGGACTGCCTAGGGAGGTGGTGGAGCCACCATCTCTGGAGGTGTACAAGAAATGACTGGACACAGAACTTAGTGCCATGGTCTAGTTGACAAGATGTTGATCAGTCAAAGGTTGGGCTCAACAGTCTCAGACGTCTTTTTCATCTTAAAAGATCCTGTGATTTTGTTATGTGGTGGAGTAATTATTTGCCTAGTACAGATTTGCTACAATGTCTGTCAAGTTACAGTACTCAACAATTTGTCCTAACATATAACATATTTCTACTGTTTGTTAGTTTGTGTGTCTGGTTCTAAGGCACAGCTTGGCTGTGGCAAAGCCTGACAGTGTTCCCTGACAGTACATTCATGAATGGATTTAGAAATCTGAGTGGGGGGTTCACTGGCTGTCCCCAAGCTCTCAAAAACAGACAGTTGGTGTCTCTAGCTGTGCTCATAAAAAGGGCAGAGAAAGAGAAAGTTTCAAAAACTTTTACAAGGTAATATTGTGTTGTTGCTGTCGTTGTGTTTTCCCACTGTGCAAGTCAATATTCCTGTCCTGTTAGTTTTAGCTCGTAGATGGGGTTGGGTCTTTTTCTGTGATGTAGCTTGATGTTTCTGTTTTGTTATGTGCATGGTGCACATACATGCACTGGACAGCTAGCTGCTTATAAAGATTAAAGCCATTGTAAGGAGCAAATACATGCCTGGAAGCTTAAATACAGACACTGCTCTCCCGAGGTCACACAGATGAAGTAACACAGCTGGAAATAACATTCAAGAGCTATTGGCTTTAGTCTCTTTATTTGTGCCCTGTAAATAATGCATAGTTCCAAAGCAAATATAAATTCTCCTTCTCTTGCATTCTTGATTGTTAAGTCCCTGTGCATTGCCAAAGTAGCATGAACAGAATTACATCTGAATGACTGTCAGAATTCACAGTTGTAAGTTCTTTGTAATGCAGGTGTGAGACCTTGACTGTAGTTTCCCAAGGCACTGCAGAGAATAGACTCAGAGGGTGCAGCCTGTTGGGTAAAAGCATGACACAAAAGTCAAGAGTTGGAGGTGTGGCATAAACCACAGCAGATACACTGAGCTTTACAAAAGCACAACTGCTAGGCTGTTGTCGCGGGTTCGGTTTGAAACCGGGCAGAAACACCAATTTAGTGTAGTGGTTTGGTCCAAAATACTCATTACTGTTTATCTGCTGTGAGATAAGAATTAGGAGAAATGCAAAGCAGGCACCAAACTTGAAAGAATATAAAGTTTATTAACAGACCTAAAAGAGGGAAGAAGAAAAAAAAATTTTACCACCTTCAGAACTCTCCTCCTCCCCCCACCTTCCTCCCTTCTCCCACTGACAATGTGAAAAAACAACCCTTAAGATGTTCAGTCTGTTTACCACTTCCATAATAACCTTGTTCAGTCCATTTAGAAAGAGAAGTCTCTTCTTGCTCATGCTATGAAAACAGTATCACAACGAGACAGCCGCCCACTTCCAAATATTGTTCAGTCCATTTAGGAAGAGGAGTCTCTCTGCCTGCGTGTGAGTCCTTTCCCCCGACTTGCAGCTTTTCCCGCAACTGCTTTCAAGGGTCCACTCTTGAAGTTTCTTGGGGTACAATTTTAAGGTTGAGCCGTTCAGAAACAAAAACAGAGGCCCTTCTCCTTCCCTGGGAGCAAAGGGTCTTCATCATCTTCATCATTAAGACTATCTCTGGGAGCATCTCTAGGTACTGAGGTTTTCTCCTTTCCCATTTGGAGCAAAAGTCCTCATCTGGTCCATCTCTCCCTGTGCAAACTTCTCATGAAATTACAGCTGTGTCAGCATCTGCCTATCTCAGTGCAGGTGCTTTTGCTCACGAGTTGAACACTCCACCCCCCATATCTTCATGAAATTACAACAGGATACTCTGATATATCATAGCTTCACAAGAGAATTTCAGCTTTAAGCATCTCCTCTCTCTCTTCCCTCAGGTTTTCAGCTCTTCACAGCAGTAAAAGGGTTAATCTCACCTCGGCCTTGCAGCTTTGCAGCTGGAATGTTGAATTTTTCTTATCGCAGTGGAGAGGGGGGAGAGCCGAGCCGCTCCGGCTGCCCACGGCAAGGCAGTGGGGGGGGTTCCATGGCTGGAACAGGTCCATGGCTCCAGGATGGCCGTGGCCCGGCCTGGCCTGGCCCAAGCAGGGCCTGGCCGGGCCCGCTGGCCCCCACACGGGGCCCACAGCCACCTGTGCCAGCGCCGGAAACGAGAGAGAGCTTGGAGGGGGAGTTTGCCTATTCTTAAATGTGGATCACAGAGGTGTTCACAACTTTAAGTGGCTTAGAGAATTGTCCATATTCAAACTGGCCAGCTGATAGGTTCTATCAATTCCCAGAGGAAGCTGTAAGCACCCCTTAGCAAGGACGTCCCTTCCGGGACTATGCTTGCTAACCTATGACAGCTGTGCTTCAAATTGCTTTGTGGGGTTGCCTTGCGTACCTAGAGGGGACATTTGCATGGAGACACCTCAAGACAGTCCGGATTCTCTTTCTCACCTGAAATGGCAATCTCTCAGAAAGCAGACATAGGAAAGTGTTACAGGTGTAGCTGGGAAATCTCTCTTTTCTTTAAAGTTTCAGAGATTTTTTTTTTTTTCCTGACAAGGTGGTTGGCCTATAAGGGAAGATTTTGAAAATTTCCTTCTTTCTGAGATGGCAGTGTAATATTAGCAGCATGAGGGGCACACAGATCATTCTCAGCAGTAAGACTGCAGGCTTGGAGTACTGCTGAGCAGCCACTGGGGAAAAAAAAAGTGAGAACCTGTTTGTGCTCTCCCTATAGAAGGTAGGGAGTATGGAGTATACTGGAACAGGCAGAATTCTGTTGGCAGCAACAGCTTGGGGAATGGTTTGCAGGTCTGTAATTGCTTGTACAGGCAGCTAATACCAGGGTCTTAAAAATCAAATTCACACAATTAGGGAAGAGAAACAATCAAGGCAATTAGTTCCTGCTTTCTGCTCCTCAGGCAGCAGAAGAAATGGTCTGTACTAAGCTATGCTCCAGTGGGTTGTCACATTCTTAGTTGAAGTATAGTATTTAAAACACATTATTTTTAGAGCCTTCAAGTCTATAAAGGCCTTTGGATGTTGTACCAGAGCCAAGTCTGACTGCACTTCTAAAAGTGGTATCCACAAAGAGCTATTCAGGGTAGTGCAGTGGGTGACATGCAGATCTAATGCAGCTCTAGTCTATTTTGGGCCAGCTGTGCTTTTCTGTGCTGCAGAGCTGCTAGCTCATGAAAGGTGCTTGTTTATTGCTGGACCTAAGGCAGACCATGGCTGTGCAGAGGACTGTGAATTTACTTCAGGAATTAGCCTTGGCATACCATAAGCAGGCAAAAGGTGACAGATCCTATACACAGTTATGTTTCAAAGATTGCACGGATTCCTCTTCCAAGATACAGCAGCAGGATTGCATCACTGTGCCATGGGTGATGCGTTTATCACTGCTGCTCCAAATAGTCTTTTGCTTTCCATTTGCTACACAAATTCAATAATAGGATTAGCCCTGCTAGCATTACACTTTCCACTACTGTTACTGTCTGTATCATTAGTCCCCATGAAATAACTTAATCCTCTAAAGACATGATGGAACACAATATTAAACAGTACCTCTTCTCAAGGAAAACTGCAGACACTGGTGAGAGAAGAAGACAGGTGCACATATATGTTAATTTCTGTCATCACAAGGCAGGTGGTAGAAGCAGGGGCAAGGGATTATCTATGATAAAGTCTATACCTTTCCAGCTTTCAGAAAACAACAAAGCAATCCAGACAGAACATTATTTAATGCAGAGGCTTTGATGGGATCTTGTCATGGAGGAAGAATACTTGCACAACAGCTCTGCTGCCTGCCTCTACAGTATCAAGAGAAGAGGTTCAAAACAGAGATCCAAAAAAGCATGAGGACCAAAAAGAACTTGGAGATAGACAATTTGCACCAAATTATCCATGTACATAGAACCCCAAACTGTTTTCACATGTTTTAAAAGCAAAGGATCCAAAATCATCTCTCAGGGTTCTAATACAAAATGTCAGTCTTTTAGAGGTATGAGTCACTTGGAAAGCAAAGTAGCATTGACATCCATTGTGCAGAGGTGGCAATGACATTGTGAATCCTTCAAAAGCTATCATCTTTTTTCCTGTCAACATCTCAATTCTTGAACCAGAGAGTTCTAGAAACAAAATAGTAATTTTGTGGTAGTGATGGCATAGATTGGAGTGCTGGTTTTTTTCGGTTGAGTTGGGGTTTTCCTGTTTGTTTTGGTTTTTGTTTGTTGGTTTGGTTTTTTGCTTTGGTTTGCTTGTGTGTTTGTTTGTTCTCAGCTGGTGGTGATAACCCTTGCAGATGTAAGCTTTGGCCCTTCACCCAACAAACAAAGGGCAAAGAAAGCTCCCAGAAGATATGATGCCCTTTCCCTTATACATACACTCAGCTTTGGAAAGCCTTGTTTCCTAAATCTATGTTGTTCTAATGTCTAGGGAGATTGTGACCACAGATGTATCAGGCAGTCCCTGTAGCTGTGTGAATCAGGGTCAGCAGAAATGTCATGAACTATTGTTTCTGATTATGTCAGTATTTTTCTATGAGAAAGGGTAATTTTTTATATTTGTCTAGAACAGTCTAGAGCCCAGGGTCTCACTCTTGCTTTGGTGAATTGATGATGTTAGCATAGAGTTGTGTTTGAACATCCTGAAAAGTGGTTTTCCACTGTATGTTATTCACTTCTACAGTCTTTATGCAGAAGCTGTCAGGCAGTTTAGTAAGCACTGGAGTTTTCTTCACTTTAGACTGAGGATAAAATTTGGCAATGCAACAACCAGTCGTCTGAAGACAAATGTCAATCATTTTGCTGAATTTTGCAAACATCTTAATTTTATCTCACCTCTTTGTCAGAAGGAACATGAAGGATGTGTTCTGCTAACAGTAGCAAAGTAACCATGAAGGATATAACTCAATGGTGTTTTTTGATGTAAAAATTTTGAGTGGTTGTTAAAAATTACAGTAGCATTTTTATAGATCAGCTTGTTGATCACATGTTTAAACATGTACATGAGTGTTCTCTCTTTCAAGAAATGCAGAATAATTGAGAAGATTTGACAGACACCTATACTACATGTTTGCTACTATCTGGTGGCTATCTCCACACACTGTATTTTTATTTGCTATTTCTGTCTCTTCAGGTAACAGTGATGCAAAACTTATTTTTAATGTGCCCGTTGTACAGTAATAATACCTGCAGGTTTGCATCAGCAGAAGACTGTCACAGAGGCTGTGTCTAATCTGAAACTTCAGGATTTGCTGTAGTACCCATATTTTTGTAGTGCAAAAGGTGCAAATGCTGTTGCTGTGATGTATTTCTAAGGTGGCTTCTTATTCCTGCTGCTGTGTTGGAAGTGTAGAAACACCATTTGTTCAATTTCAGTGGTATCCTGTACATACCATCTTTGAACTGCTGACAAAAGGAGATTTGACATATGTATCTGTGGATACAAATATGCGGCTAGCAAGAATTTCTCTTGCTTCTTTCCACTCCCGTGAGATACTTTTCTCTCTCACGGAAGATATTAGCAGAGTTCTATAAGCTATGAACACCTGTGACCTTGCAAAGCCTTGTTTATGGTACAGTAGAAAAATATTTTGACAATGGATGTTTTAGGATTTTAGCCAACCACCCCAAGGGGTGGCTGATCCTTTGTCCAATTAGACTATGAAGAAAAAAGTCTATAAAAGAGTTGTAAATTAATTAAATAAATGAATCTTGCTGCACAATTCCTGCCTGCTGGATCTCTCTTCTGCTCCCTACCACTGCGGGATACCATGATATATATCCAGTCAGTTAATGCTGGCAGCAGTCTCAGCCCAAGAGGGGACAATTAGCTATCAACCCTACTGGAAATGCTTTGTCTGGGTGCTAAATCACTGGTAAGGCTGTCACTCGCTACTAGCTCCCTGTTGTGACCATAAGGTGACAAATCTGGTTCATAAATAGACACTTGTGCCTCTCAGGCACCAGTCCCAGGAAACACAGCATTACCTTCACATAAACAAACACCACTGTATGAAACTTATGCTTCTGAATGCTACTGAATTTATAGGTAGACTGCCTTGCTGGACACTTCTCAGTTTCCCACCTGCATTTCCAAAGTACTTCTAGCAATTCCCACATAACCTTTATAATAGGTTTCCTTTTTGCCCTGTACCTGCATATGTAGCACATGTATTGTGTACAAGGTAATGCAAAATTCATGTAAAGAGGTGTAAATCAGCCTGTGCTTTATAGGCTCCTGTGGTGGTGCATTCCCCCTCTCCCCCATTCCAGGCTGCACTGTGATCTAAGAAATGCTCGTTAGGCCTCAGCCTTGGAAACAACACCTGGGCTCAGCTCTTCCTAAGCTTATCAGAAACATGGTCTGCTCCCAGGAACTGTTGTCTAATGAGGTCCTGTTTTACCTATGAACAGCCTTGGAAAGTATCTTTCCTGGCTCAATGGCACAGCATTCCTGTTCTTGTACATTCAAAGAGAGTGCCGACCCAAACTGCAGCCAGTATGAAACACTATGACTAAAACCCACTCTCTTGCGACCTTACAAACAGTGGTCCAAATGAGACCCTTTGAGCTCTCCTGGACCGCAGTGGGCTGTGACCAGCACCTCCCTCTGAGGGGGACGCCTCTCAGAGCCAGTGAACTCTCAGGTGTGCTATCCTTGGAGAATCACTGAACAGTGACGAGTCTTGGGCTGATGCCCTCACTCCTCGAGGCCTGACACTTCACCTGTCGGGGAATGCAAAAGCATCCAACATGCATATTTCACTGACCTCTGAGGGGAATTTTTCACAGGTACCTTGCTTGCACTGACTCTTTATGTCTGTGTGCATGCACATGCGCATATGCTATAGCAAATCTGAGAAAAATGCTGCCTTCTTAGATGTTTAAGTACCTTGGATATCAACTAAGTCAGGCCTGTAAGTAAGCTTGTGACTTACAAGTTAACCCTACTTAAATGCTGCTAAGTGTCGTTCTTTCGTTAAGTTACTAAGTATAACTCTGAAGTTATAAATTAGGTTAAATGCTGCCAAGTGTTATTCTTCTGTTAAATTGTTACAGTTACTTTATAAATTAAGGTAGAAGTTAAGTGCTGTTCCTTTGATCGTAACAACAGGAGAGCCCTGTACCACGGTGCACCACCGGAGCTAGAATCCTGTGGCTCTCAGGTAATTTCACATACAGTCTACCAGACATTACCATATCCTCTTATGTAACGTGAACTCTGGCACTAAGAAGTGAAAAAATGATCCTTATATGTTCTGTCTTCCTGTAAATGAAGTGAGGCAAGTTAGCCAAGACTGAACTCAGTTACCATGCCAGTTAACATGCCCTTCCCTGCAGAACTGCAGTTTTGCACCACTGACAGTTTTTCTAGAAAATACCACTGTTTCCTTGGTAGACATTCGAGACCCAGAGAGAACTTTTTCAACCTTTTAAGCCCTGTTTTATGTATTGGACTGGCCATGTACTATCCCTAGTAAGTTAAGCTACTCAGTGCCCTCATTAGGTGAAAACAGCATTATTGTTCTGAGCTACTGAAGAACTGAGAAGACTCATTTGCTCTGTAATTGCACAGCAGAGGTCAGGCTATATCCTTCACTTTATGAATTTCAGTCCAATAGTCCTAAGTTTTGCAAGTATCAGCCTGTGTTCTAGGAAAACCAGGTTCAGCCTGAAACCTGTGCATGGGACTGTACACATATGCACAAGATTGTAGCAAATGCTTGCAAATCTGGCACCCTTCATTGCATATGCAACTGGTATCACAGAAAGCTGTCCATCGATCTAACAACTACAGAAAACAATGTGTTCCATTCTTTTTACTGGCTTACATATATGGAAGACAAAAAAGGTTGGCGATAAGGGTCTCAGTCGTTTATTTATCATTTTTGAAGAGAAAAGAATGACTTAATTCTGACTCCTAGGTGAACCATCAAGAGTGACTACAGCCACTGCCTGCAGGTAATACTTTTCCCAAGAAAATGGCATCAACCAATGCAGAAGAATTAACATCAACCAATAAACCTCCTAATGCAACATTTAGAGGTGCCTCATGAATGAAAAACCTATTTCCCAGAACAGGACAAGTTAGCTGCCAATATACCAAAGACACAGAGGTAACATGAAGAAAAAGAAGTCAAGCAGCGAAGCTGACAGTTAATCTGGTGAAGATCCAGCTCTCTAAGTCAACATGTCCTTTTCTAAGGTGGAGTTTTTTACTGCCTTTACAGTAGATGTTGATTTTGTCCTATCAAGACCAGCCTGCCTAACTGTAATTCCTACAGCTGGTCTGGATTTTCCATGAAGCTCTTTGTTCTCAGAGCACACTGGGAATTTTCTCTGAATGAGACAGTGCAATTAAGCAAGAGAGCTGACACTTTGAGGCAACTTCTGCAGAGCTGAAGAAGCCAGAATGATGTTGCCATTTACAGAAGTTAAGCCCACAGACAACATTCAGAATTCCTCAGAGAGCACACAAAATCTGGGAAAGGATGGGAAAACCCCTTGTCTGTGCTTCAGTAACACAAGACTGCAGTCAGATTCGATTTGACAGTTCTGAGTATCCTTGTAGATGCAAACAAATTGTTCCATTTCCTACTTATTTCTTGTTTTGTTTGCAAATGGCTTGTTGTGATGTAATATGAAGTGATTACCTAAATAAGAATTTTCTATGTCTGCAAATGCATGGATGAGTTGGAATCCAGCTAAAACTCTCAGAAGGTTTTTCTTTTAAAATGGAAGTAGAAAATACCACCTAATATTATTTCATAGATAAGCAAATACTTACTCCAATTTCCAACTAGCAATGAAATTACATCTCAAAGCACAGTACGTAAATCCAGTTCTAAAGAGTAAGAGCATTAAAACTTGCACAGTACTAGACGTGCTGCTTGACCTAGTGAATAGTGATGTCCATTTTTACAATATATATACTAGAGTTTTCCTACTTCAAAAGTGAATTTCAAAGCTTATGTAGATTCAGCAGCAGCAGCAAAAGGAAGATTAGGGAAAATGTGGGGCCAGTGCTGAATCAGATGGGTGTCTTGGTGATGGAAGACACAGAGAAGGCAGAATTACTGAATGCTTTCTTTTGTCTCAGTCTTTACTGGTGAGGCCAGCCCTGAGAAGTCCCAGACCTTGGAGGCAAGAGAGGAAGGCTGGAGAAATGCAGACTTCCCCTGGTCACAGAGGGTTGGGTTAGAGATCAGCTAGACAGACTTAACACCCATAAATCCGTGGGCTCTGGTGGGATGCACCCATGGGTGCCAGGGGAGATGTTGCTGGCAGATGTTGCTAAGGCAACCTCCATTATCTGTGCAAAATCATGGAGAACAGGAGAGGTGCCCAATGGCTGAGGGAAAGCCGGTGTTACTGCCATCTTCAAGAAGGACAGGGAGGAGCCAGGAAAATATGTGCAGTCAGCCTCACCTCCACACCTGAAAAGGAACAGCCCATTCTGCCCGGGCATGTAGAAGACAATAGGGTCACTGGGAGTAGTCAGCATGGATTCACCAGGGGGAACTCATGCTTGACCAAGCCGATACACTCTGTGGTGGCATGGCAGGATGGATCAGTGAGGGGAGAGCAATGGATGTTGTCTGCCTTGACTTCAGCAAGGCTTTTGACACTGTCTGCCATAACAACATTAACTTGCAGGTAAGCTCAGGAAATGGGGGTTAGAGGAATGGACAGCGAGGTGGATCAGGAGCTGGCTGAATGGCAGAGCTCAGAGGGTCGTGATCAGCAGAGCAGAATCCAGCTGGAGGCCTGCAGCCAGTTCTCCAGGGATCAGTACTGGGACCAATGTTGTTCAGCTTGTTTATCAATGACCTGGAGGAAGGGATAGGATGCACCCTCAGCAAGTGTGCTGGTGGCACTAAACTGGGGGAGTGGCTGATCCACCTGAAGGTTCTGCTGCCATTCTGTGGAACCCTGATAGGCTGGAGAGTTGGGCAGAGAGAAACTTAATGAGTTCAACACGGGCAGGTTTCGGGTCCTGCACCTGGGGAGGAACAGCCCCAAGTGCCAGCACAGGCCGGGTGTTGCTCCTACAGAGCAGCTCTGGGGAGAAGGACCTGGGACTCTTGGTGGATCACAAGCTGTCCATGAGCTGGCAGTGCCCTTGTGGCCAGGAGGGCCGATGGTATCCTGGGGTGCATTGGGAAGAGTGTGGCCAGCAGGTCAAGATGGGTGATCCTGCCCCTCTACTCATCCCTGCTGAGGCCACATCTGGAGTACTGTGTCCAGTTCTGGGCTCCTCAGTAAAAGTAGCTACTGAAGACGATCCAGTGAAAGGCCACTAGAATGATCAGGAGTCTGGAGCATTTCTCTTATGAGGAAACGCTACAGGAACTGGGCCTGTTTAGTCTAGAGAAGACTGAGAGGAGATCTCATTAATGCATACCGATATCTCAAAGGCAGGTGCCAAGAGGTTGGTGCCCAGCAACAGGATGAGGAGCAATGGCCATAAACTAAAATATAGGAAGTTCCACCTCAACATGAGGAACAACTTCTTTCACATTGAGTGTGCCAGAGCAGTAGAACAGGCTGCCCAGGTATGTCATGGATTCTCCCTCTCTGGAGACATTCAAAACTCACCTGGATGAGTTTCTTTGTAACCTGCTCTAGGTGACCGTCCCTGGGCAGGTGGGTTGAACTGGATGATCTCCAAAGGTCCCACTATTCTGTGGTTCTGTGAACTGTTTTGACAATTATATTCTACCGGAAAGATAATTTTTTTTTTTGGAGGGGAAAAAAGGTATACTGGATTTTCTAGTTAGATATGCTTTGCAGTGAAAGAGTAATGAGAATTGGATTTGTTTAGCTAACTATTTAGCAAAAAACCCAGCATTTTATTAAATAAAAAATAGTTATAGTTCAAGGTAATCTATTTTTCCCACAAAATTTTGAGGATTGCCCCTGCTCTTTTGGATACAAATTACTCAGGAGATGCACCTCCAGCAGACTTCTGCAAATTGGTTTTCTTCTAGGCTTTTCAGGCACAGTAGTACATTGCTTCCAGTAGTGGTCCCAAGAGATCGTGCTAAGATCCTTAACTTTTCTGCAGTGTAACATAAGAAGACGTACCCTTGTGTTTTTGTTAGTTCTTTGTTAAAATACATGGCTATTCACTTTTTAAAATAATGATACCTTTTTTATTAATGTTGCAGATTCCACTTGGAAATCAATTAATTCCTTAACTAGTGGGATGTGATCCGACGTGAACTTGCAGGAAAATTTTCTGTTTCTGGTCTAGATGAAGCTATTGTATGAATTATTTTAGAAAAATAAATATATGGTAATACGTAGTTGTTCACTCCCGTGAAAAGGTTAAAATGCAGGTGTTACACTGATCAACTTTTAAATAGTCTTCAAAGCCTGGAAGAAAGCCTCATATTTGACATTATCTTCCGACATGTGGAAGATCACTTGTTAAGTTTGTGCTCTTTGTTCAGTTAGAAATTTACATATATATATATATATATATATATATATATATATATGTAAAGAAATTATTTTGCTTTTTTCAGAGCCTACAATTGCTGCTTCACTAGTTCTTCTATTCCGCTTTCGTTCTGTTTTTTTAACTTCTACTTGCAAAAGGCAAAATGTGGAAACAACATGCAGATTGGTCTGAGGAAGCTGGGACTGTTCAGCCTGGAAAAGAGAAGATTGTGTGTTGGTCATAGCAGCCTTCCTCCTCCAAAGGAGGCCTATAGGGAAGCTGGAGAGGGGCTCTTCATTAGAAACTGTATTAATGTAAAAAAGAGGAGTGGCTTCAAACTGAAAGGGGAAATTTAGAAAGGAAATCCTTACAAGTTATCAAATTATGAAAGAAATTATTTGCTGTGAGAGTGGTGAGGCACTGGAACAGGTTAGGTTGCCCAAAGAAGTTGTGGATGCCCCGCCCCCATCACTGTTCAAGGCTGGTTTGGAACACGGCTTTGCACATCCTGGCCTAGTGGAAGATGCCTGTGGCAGATGGGTTAGAACTAGATCATCTTTAAGGCTCCTTCCAAACAAAACAATTCTATGATTCCATCTAGACGGTGGAAAGCATCCAGCTGAGTTAATGACAACCATGGAATAAATAGGTTGACTAACTTTCCTGTTTTTAAAACAAAGAAAATACCAGTGTCATCTGCTCGGCAGTCAAAAATAAGTATTAAAACAGCCTTTCTGAGATTTCTGTCGCTCTGTTTCTGATTTTGGACACTCAGCTTCACCGACATTACCTCCTTCCAGAAAGTGAAGGGCCTGTGGTCAAGAATGGAAATCTGGAACTCAGCAGAAGCGCTGGTGAAGGAAAGACTCTGCCCGAGAGGCTTGGGGGCAGGGCAGTGCAGGGCGGTGCAGGGCAGGGCGGTGCAGGGCAGGGCGGTGCAGGGCAGGGCAGGACAGGGCGGGGCAGGGCAGGGCGGTGCAGGGCAGGGCGGTGCAGGGCGGGGCAGGGCGGTGCAGGGCAGGGCGGTGCAGGGCGGGGCAGGGCGGTGCAGGGCAGGGCGGTGCAGGGCGGTGCAGGGCGGGGCAGGGCGGTGCAGGGCAGGGCGGTGCAGGGCGGTGCAGGGCGGGGCGGGGCAGGGCGGTGCAGGGCGGGGCAGGGCGGTGCAGGGCAGGGCGGTGCAGGGCGGGGCAGGGCGGTGCAGGGCAGGGCGGTGCAGGGCGGTGCAGGGCGGGGCGGGGCAGGGCGGGGCAGGGCGGTGCAGGGCGGGGCGGTGCAGGGCGGGGCCGGGCAGGGCGGGGCAGGGCGGGGCGGGGCAGGGCGGAGCAGGGCAGGGCAGGGCGGTGCAGGGCGGTGCAGGGCGGTGCAGGACAGGGCAGTGCAGGGCGGTGCAGGGCGGTGCAGGGCGGGGCGGTGCAGGGCGGTGCAGGTCGGTGCAGGGCGGTGCAGGGCGGTGCAGGACAGGGCGGTGCAGGGCGGTGCAGGGCAGTGCAGGGCAGGGGGGAGCGGTGCAGGGCGGTGCAGGGCAGGGCAGGGCCGGGCGGGGCGGTGCAGGGCGGGAGGTGCCGCCGCAGCGGCTGTCCCGCGGTTTCACCGCGGAAGGGCTCGAAGGCCCGGTCCTGCTCATCCAGGGCGCCCCTCGGGCTGAGGCGCCGGCGGGACGGGGAGGGGCCGGGCCGGGCCGGGCGGGGCGAGGCGGGGCGGGAGCGTCCCCGCGTCCCTCTCTGCCCGCCCTCCTTCGCCTCGGGCGACGAGGGCAGCGGGAGGCGCGGTACCGCGCTCGCTCTTCTGCTCGGTGGGGGCGCAGCGGGCGGCACGGCGAGGTGAGGCCGCCGGGGGGGCCGGGTGGGTGGCAGGGTGGGAGGGTCGCCGGGCCGCGGCTCTGCAGGATCTGTCCCGCCGGGGTCGGCTTGGCTGGCGGCGGTAGGGAACGAGCGGCGGCCCCGGCGCGGGGCGTGCGCGGCGGGCGGCAGCCGGCCGTGAGGGCGGTGAGGCCGGCGAGGGGCGGCCCCGGGCGGGCTCCGTCCCGCGGGAACTTCCCGCTCGCCGCCGGCAGTGCTTGCAGAGGTACCGGGCCGGCTTGCCGGGGCTTAGCTGGCGTGCTTGCCGGACACTGATAGTACTTAATTAACCTCGCATTTCCTTGTTTCTTCAGCCAGCCTTCCCTCTTAAAAGTCTTGAGCCGGAAACATCTTTGAATATTCCTAGCGGAGGTAGAAATAATAATGTTGGAAATCAATGCAGGTGTGAGATACGTCCTCCTGCCTACCCTTCTCGGGAAGGGTCGGACGAGGTGGCCTTCCGAGGTCTCTTCCAGTCCGGGCGGTGACCTGGGACTGACTGTTCACCATCCTCCTCCTCCTTCCGAGCTAGCCCCGCGTCAGTCTGCTCCTTGCTTTCCCTCTCCGTGAGCAGGGCTGCGGAGGCCTTACCCCTGCTCAGGGCACTGATGACTTTTCCAAAGTTCATGCCTCCAGGGGCCTTCCTTCTGCTTGCAAAAGTCCTACCACCACTTCTTCAGAAATTTTGATTCGGCTGTTGGGTACAGAAAGAACAGTGTTTATCGCCTGGGCCCAGGATGTTTGCCTTGCTTTACTTCATTGGTTTCCCTTGTCAGCTTGAAGATAGAAGGAGTTGATCAGATTTTTAGAAAATCTTGCTCCTGAATTGAACTTTTTTGAATGGCTTTTCATCTTACATCTTAACAGCATTTTGCTCTTAAAGAACTACTTGTAATGTTGAATTTTTTTTTCTCCTGGTGGGAGGTCTGCATGTTTTACAGTCAAACCATGTGTGTAGCTTTGCAGTGGTGGGGAAATGGTAGCACTGTAGTAGGTTTCTCATCACATATCTAAATTCAGTGTACTCTGTTTCCTAATCTTCGTTTAATATAAGTGGATGTCCTATTAACTGTGATCTTAACAAGCTAGTTCATGCTGTTTGGAAAAAATACTGGCAACAAAATATATTCATAAAAACAGATGAACAGTATGGCTAACTCTTGAGATAGTTCAAGTGTATAAGTTTGCATGTTTAATTTTATTTTTATACACAGTACTACAGGTGGTAGTAGTATTTTCCAGAAGTACACCTAGGCAGCACATCCAGAAACATGTGTTTTTCCAGGTATTCTAGGACATTTTATCAAGTTATTTTTGGTTAGCTGACTTCTCTCATTGGAATAGATGCCTACCTTAAACCTCTAGCATCTGGTTTGCCACATACCTGTTTGGGAATTTTCTTTAATCAGATAAAGGGCATTGAGGGTGATTGGTTATTAGCTTCTTGTAAAGTAGTCATTTGAAAGAAGAGAGAGTTCTTGAGCTGAAACATAATTAGTGGTAACAGTCACCCTGTGGTTGGACAGATAGTGCATTTTTAGGGTTTTCATAGTCTTCTGATCTATTACTTCTAGTTTAAAATGCATTAGAAAAGGAGGACCTGAGACCTGAATTGACTATCAAATGGTTATTTCTGAGCAGGATGAGCGTGAAGTTGTTGAATGTGTTGTGATGAAAATGCCCTTCCTTTCCTGTGAAATTGTAACTTGATAATTTGGGTAAATAGTGACTCAGTGACATTCATTCAAAGTATAGAAGTTTGAGTAGTGGCTGTTGCTGAATGTTTCAGGGTGGGTTTTTTTTTTTCCTTTTTTTCCTGCATTTTGTAGGTCCCTGTGTAAGGCATATAGGAAGTTTGTGGTCAGCAGGCTTGAGTTCAGTGCACAAACTTTAAATCTCTAGTGGAAAAATGTTTGTTTGACCTCTTGACTTGCAAGTTTGAAAAGAAAAACCACCCCCGGACAGTGTTGCTGCAGAGGATGATAAGAAATCTGTGCTGTGTTTTTTGACAGTGTACAGTTCCTGACCCCTATGTACGGTTTGTACAGCCTTGAAAGCATAAAGGTTGCTGCTGGCTGCAGCTGGTTCTCACCATGGGGCTGTGAATTGTGGTGCTTGTAAGTAAGATCCTGCTGTAAGAACCAACTGGATTTATCTTTCAAGGATAATCACTACTGTGTATTAACCATGAACAAAATGAAAATTTAAAGGTTTTGACTAATTTTTTTCTGCACTCCATTTCCACCCACTCACAAACAGTCACTTTTTTTTGGGAAGACTGGGCACACAAATGTTTGCTCTCTAATTCACTTTTTAAAGAATTACTTGTTTTTCCATTTTTTTTTTTTTTAATAAAACCAAAGTTCTAGTACCTTCTATTCTGATTTACTTGTGTCTGGGTATAACTAACTAACTTGTCAATGGAAGAAATTTTGAGTTAACTTGCTTGGTTAATCCAGCATGCTTTAATTCAAGCAGTTGGGCATAGGAATTTCGTGACAATAGCTGAAAAAACGAGCAATTTCTCCCAGAAGCTCACTGGGAAGTTGGAAAAGAATCTGCAACAGGTGGGGATAGTACCACTGTCTGTCTGAGGGGCTCCCTTGGTGGGAGAAGGTTCCCCATTCTGGTCCAGTCTGGTTCGGATGGGATCTTGTGACCTCTCTGCTGTGTGTTAATTGGTCCTTGTTGGGGTGGGTTTCTTTTTTTTGGTTGTTTGCTTTCTGTTTGGTTTGTTTTTTATGTGTGGGGGGATTTTTTTGTTGTTGTTGTTGTTTTGTTTTGTTTTGGTTGGTTTTTTTTGGTCTTGTCTCTGGTTGTGGCTCTACCTTTCCATAGGGGTTTTAGTAAGACTTTGTCCTTACTCAGACGTCCAAGGAGCTGCGCCTTCACTTTTCAGTGGCTGCTTCAGCTGTGCTTGGTCTTTAGATGCTGCTCTGCCTTATCCTGGCTTTGTACCAATGCATTGGCTGGGTGGCAGAGGAGGTGGTTGGTAGGCAGGTGTGCTGGTGGGAGATAAGGGAGCCTTTTTGCTACTCTGTCTGCTGTGTGTCTATTGACTTTTTCATCTTTTTTGATTGTTCCTGCTCAGCAGGTCTTATAGAAGTATACAGATCTGGACCCTGTGAGCAGAGAGACTTGGCTTTGCTTCTGGGAGTCTGAAATGCACCATTTTGTTTTGTGTTTACCCCTAGTGTGTTGGTCTTGAGGGTTCGTTGGCAAGGTTGTTATTTATCTGTAGTGGAAGATTGCTATCCTATATACCAGCTATCCTACTTCAGCTGAGTACAGTAAAAGAAAGACTTGCTCACTGTGGGAAGTAAAAGTATGCTGTATGTTAATTTGCTTGAGCATCTCTGAGTCTAAAGCATCTCATTTTCAGTGTGGTACCACTAGTTTGGCAAAGCAGAAGGATGAAATCTGCTGTTCAGAAGTCAGGAATTTTACGCATACGCTTATTTTTACATCTGTCGTGGACATTGGTGAAAGATGGAGTCTTTCGTGTTCAGTAAAACTATTTTCTTACCCATAAAATCAGAAACTTGTTTTATATTCAGCTCAGATAACTGTGCCAGAGCAGATGTTTCCTGAAAAACAGCATGTGCAAACGCATTTTCATGTAAATGTGCTTATTGAGCTGATTTGCTTATCTCTCCTCTGAAATATGGGTGTGTATATCCATGGCAGAATGTTAATCAGTTTTTATTTTTAAACTATTGCGAGAGAGAATATCAGTATTGCAACTGAGGTAAAATTTTGGGTCTTCCACTCAGTATGCGAGTGGAAGATCCTTCTGTGTCTTTCATATTTTTCCTCTTTCTTTTGCTTTTCCTCTGTTCAGTATAAATTCCTAATTAATATAAATTATTTAAGGGCAAACAACACTGCCTTTTCTAGAAAGAGCAATGTATTGAAGTCAAACATACTTTAGGGAAATCAGCACTTTCTTGCCTGTTTGTTTTTAACAGCTGAAAACAGCAGAAAAGGTGCTGATGCTGCCAGATTTGTATACTATCTAGGTGTATTGGCGTTTTTTAAACATGGTTTTATGCCCGTGCTTTAAGCTGCATGGTGAACTAATTATTCTTTCTTTGAACAAGATAGCTGCTTTACCTCCTTAAATTTTTGACCTGAACAGCTAGTCCCATATATTTATCCAGTAGATAAATTCCAGTGCAAGCTGTTACTGCTGATAATGTGAACCATTTTCTATAATTCTGACAGCTATGAGGAAAATATCAGTTATTTTATTCAAGTCACACTTGGAATGAATCATTGCATCTTGCAGTGCTATGTTTGTAGTTTTTTCAAGTGTCAAGTGCACCTACTAATAATACTCTTGTAGCAAAGAGCAGGATAGGGATGACTTCATGACAGGTTCTGACAGATGTTTTTTAAAATACGGTATTTCATTCTGGTATGCAAAATTACCTCAATTCTCTTGTTCTTACCTTAGGTGGCAGTGCTAATCATGCCCTTTGTGCTCTCATTTTTGCTGCTCTGGAGGTCTGTGGTTCTTTTCAGGGACCACATGTAAGATATGGTGGCTCTGTACTTCTCACTTTCCTGATGACACAACAGGAAAATAGTCTGTGCAAGATGTGTGTGTTTCTGCAGTTCATAGCTTTCTACTGGAAATTTGTGCATGACTCTCCGTGTGTTTTAATCTACTGTATCTTAATTTTTTGCTTTACAAGAAAAAAAAGCACAGTTCCTCCCCATGCCTTTGCTTCTTAGTGTTGACCTTACTTCATCTGTATGTGGCCCTGTGGATGTTCACTGGAGCTGTGCTGCATGTGTCCCTTTGCTCCTTAGATGAGGTTTCCTTTAGGCAAGAAACTCAAGTCTCAGGTGTTAGACTTTTTTGCATTCTTTCTTTGGATTGTTTTGTGGTGTGTTTGTGTGTGAAGAGGCAACATTTTCAGAAAGTTGCATTTTACTCTTACATATTCTGGGTATTCCACCCTCAAATACAAATTAGCAAGCTTTTCAAATGAACACACAGATTTGAAACCTTCATGAGTCTGGCAGTATTGTGCACTGACTGCTGAGAAAAGAGGAGAAGATAGATTTTTATCTTGGCTGCAAAGGGAATTTTGCAGAGGATGCATGTGCACTCTTAGGTGTAGGTGAGCTGTTAAAGGACTTAAGTGCTGGATGTACAGTAGAATCCACATTTCTGGTACCTGCAAAGTGGTGCCACCACATTCTTCCCCTGTGTTTACAGTGTATGTTCACATGAAAACCCTTTGAGAGCTGCTACCATTTATTAACTTTTAAAATCTTGCCACCTGTGCACTGCAGCTGTAGGGAAGAGTTTGCTTTGCTGAAGAGCATGTACCTTGAGAGATTGTACAATATATTTCTAGTAAGTGTATCCATTTTAGATTGAACTAGGGCCTTGTGTTGCATATGTATTTGCTGTCTGCCTGGTCTTCTGTGCTTATTTTTGCTGTCTTTTGTCTACAGGAGTGCAGAAAGAAAAGAAGTTAATCTCATTTTACAAGGGAGCAATCTTCTACAAACTACAGCTGAGATTCCGAGCGGAGTTTGAGGATTCATAAAGCTAGATGCCGCTAGGCTTATTAAGGCCAGATTTTACCATGTCATGAAATGAATGTAGCCTATTTCAAAGAGAATTGCAACTGCCCTTTGCCCTGCCAATCTTTTAAAATGGGCTGTTTCACAGAAATTATCCAAGTCTCAACAACAACCAGTAGTATCCCTGGTACTGCTAATTCATTATTTATTTTCTGCAGGAGCAGAGAAAGCAGCTGAGGATCAAAACGGAGAACACTTAATTCAATTTAGCATTGAAATCAATGGAGTGTCTGCTCATATTCATATTAATTTCCATTTTTAGATTATCCTTTAAATAATTTGATTCAATCTGGTTTCCTTATTTATTTACAAGCTTGGGAACAAGAAGTTAGAATAGTAGTATCAGATGGAATGAGTTGAAACGGCGCAATTTTAGGAAGCAAAGTGCAAATTCATCCTCAAACAGCAAGACTAAGTTAATTTTCTGAGTAAATTAGGTAAACAGAATCTGTCCTCTAGCCCAGTGTTGTCAGCTTAGCTTTTTGGGTAGAATATATGATAGAAGGATGGCTGGTTCTGTTTACTGCAGATTTTCATTGTATTGTTATCAGTGTTGAAGACATTGCCCTCAAGACCATGTGAAGATTTATGTACAAGCTAATAGTGTGCGATGACCTTTTTTTGTCTTTCAGATGGAAATACCTGGACAGGTCAACACTAATACATTTACCTTCCTTGCTGGGTGTAGGCCTGTCAGCTGAGAGCTGTTGCATTATTGCAAAGAAAGTTTTATTGTGTGTATAAAGTAACTGTAATTGGGGATGCAGTATAATGTGCCGTTTTTAATTTGCAGGTTTCCATACTTGCTGTGGTTCTTCGGATTTGTTTTTTTCTTGCAATGGTAGGACTAGGAAACAGCTGTCGCGGGATGAAGTCTCCACCACTCCTCGTGGCTGCACTCGTGGCGTGCATAATTGTTTTGGGTTTCAATTACTGGATTGCAAGTTCTCGCAGCATGGATCTGCAGGTAACATTCCTTTTGCTCTGCATGTCACTTTGTACTTGTGCAGGTAATAAGCGTAGTTCACAAGAAGGATGATTCTCCTTCATGTGGCAAGTCAGGAACTTCAGCTTATTGTAGGAACTTCCATAAATTTTACAGTTGTTGCTTACCAGTAGTTGGAGACTGGGAGAATGGGAGTATATGAAAGGAACCCAAAACTTGAACGTGCCTGCATGTGTGATACTTGTTACTTCTGCTCACACAAAGCATTCAGCTGTCTTGGGGCTGTTTCACATTAAACATGTGACAAATGCCATCCCCTGTTTTTTGTCCCCTTCTCCCAAGCACCCCCAGTTTCCTCACCATCATGGATGTAGACAAAGCAGAAAAGGCCTTGACTTTTGGAAGCCCTACTCAGTAGTAACAAAAACATCTTTATATCATGAACTCTGTGTTCATCACAAATCTAAAACAGAGCCCCACACCAGCTACTGCGAAGAAAATTAACTCTACCCCAGTCAAAACTGGCACACTCATATCCCTAGATTTGTCTTCGTATGTGACCCATAAGATTGTTTGCCTACTTTCCCACCCAGTACAAGGAAATCTAGGTTGTTCAGTGTCTAAAAATCTAAATTTGTGTTTCTTAGTGACCTTTCTGAAGAAGGACATGCAAGTCATATGGAATAATTACCTTGTCTGATGATAACTAAATTTTTTATGGCTACTGAGCTTGTGTTTTAATCCTTTCTGGAGCATTTGTTCTGAAGTAGGGTACGTGAGTCAAGTTTCTGGTTTGTGACAATCTGCAGGACAGGTTTGGGGTTTTTTTTGTTGTTGTTTTTTGTTGTTTGGCTGTTTTTTGGGATTTTTTTTAAATTCTTTTTTTGTTGTTGTTTTGCTTTGTTTTGGTTTGTTTTTTTGTTATTGTTTTTAACAAGCTAACCTAAAACTTAACAACATGTTGATTAAATGTGGCTCATGAGAGCTCCTTCCCAGTTTATCCAGTGAATTTGTGTCCTCTTTGTAACTGAGCCAAATTTTAGTACTGAGTTGGCAGCTGAAGGAGTTGAGCTCCTGTTTCACCTCAGAGTGGGCACTATTCAAGCAGGACACTTGTGTCTGGCCATGCGGTTAGGGGTACGTCTTGGTTTTCCCGTATGACTTCTGAGACTCTGGTCATCCCTTGCTTTCCCTTTAGTCAGTGACCTCAGGATGGTGGCTACCAGTGGGTAGTAACTGTATCGATATGGCTAAGTTTTGCTGCACTTCCATGAAGCAGCTGATAGTGAGAAATATGCCACCATCCTAGTTTATCTTGGTCTCAATAACCTAGAGACACAAGGTCCTCTGTTATTACTGATGTACTGTACCATCTTGTACATTTCTGCCAAAGTTAGCCTGAAAATTACTTCACTTGTGCTTAGTCATGCACTCTGAATGGAATAAAAGCATAGCTGAAGACATGGATGGGGCTTCTAAAGCACTCTGTAGAGCCATTTGTTTGTTGGCAAGACTTTGCAGCTATTACGACTGAAATGGAATGAGTGTTTTTCCTTGCTATTCCAGCTAAACTGCAAGTCTTCTTTTCTTTTTTTTTTCTCTGCCTCCTCTCCCATTTCTTGCTTTCTGTGGTGGAGAAGCAGAGTAGGTGGGTCATAATATGCTACATAATACATAATATTCTACAAACTGTTGTGTAAGAAGGTTTGGTCCATGTTCGTGGAGTCTTGGAACATGCACATTTTTTATTATATCTAATTTTTAATCCACCTAGAATCACCAGGTCTTTTTTCATATGGGTAGATTCTGTTGATATTCCAACCCCTTTCCATGTTTTTGTATTCCTAATCACTGCTGAAGAAAAATTTTAACCTAAAATGTTTAGAAACAATGTCCTGCTAAACTAACTTAGTACTTACAAAAAAAAGTGGAGGGGAAGGGAAAAGAATGTGAAAACATCAGGCTTGATTCCTTAGCTTATGTCTCTCTATTTGTATGTACTGGATGTGATGGTGTTGAATTTTCTTCTGACTGTAGCTGCTCTTTGAGCAATCAAGAAGAATGATGATTTTCTGTTTATGAATGAATTTTTCTTATACATGTCTTTGTGTAATAGCCATCGGTGAGTTGTTAATATAAAAGTTGGGCAATATTGTCCTCCGTCTGCTTTTTTCTAGCTCTTACAGGAAATCAGATTGATTTGAGAGCTGAGTTTTCACACTGAGTTAGTGTAGGACCAACACAGAAGTGTAGAGCTGTCAGAATTGTATGGGTTACATTTAAAAAATTGTTTGACCTTGTACTTCAGAAAGATTGTAGACTCTATCTTTTTTATGTTTATGTTTTGATTTGGGTTTTTTTTTAAGCTCAAGTACTGAGCTTTTCATTTTTTTTATCTTCAAGTGAAATTTTGACAGTGCCTACAAAATATGCACTCCTGTTAATTTATGTAAAACTTGGGAGGTTTGTGTCTCTGTGTGTATGACAAGTATCCCTGGCTGACCCAGGACTTCCATGATACCGGCATTATTAGAGCTGTGAAATTTGCTATTCCTTGAATACATTGGACAAGATTCTGGCAAGGGGGAAGCATTTCTGTTTGCTTTGGCTAATCTGCTCTTCCTCAGGGTCGAGTCATGGATCTGGAAGGCAAAGTCCGCAGGGCAGCAGCGGAGAGGGGTGCTGTGGAGCAAAAAAAGAATGAATTCCAAGGAGAGCTAGAGAAGCAACGACAGCAGATCGACAAAATTCAGTCCTTGCACAGCTTTCAGATGGAGAATGCCAACAGAGTGCATCAGGAAGAGAAGGTAGGGCTTTTTCTAGCCACGGTGGTCTGTGAGACTGTGGTTTACCAAGACACACTCTGCAACAGAAAGTGTTGCTCACATGTTGCAGCTGATGGGCGTACAGTCAGTGTTAGTGTGGCAAAATGTTTTATGATTGTATGGTATTGAGAAAATGGACCTTGAATGCATGTTTTAACATTTGCTGTATAGCTTAGAAATACTAGAAGCTGCAAGTTCTGCAGTTCTGAATAAAACTCTTACCCCCTCTATAAATCATTGTTACCATACTTGGATTGGCCCTTGGCTTTCTTTCCTGTATACTAATGTTTTAAAAATGAAGAAAAAGAGGAAGACGCTCCAAGAGATATATTCCCAAATATTTGTAAGCGTAAGTGATTGATGTTTATTTCTAAATGCATTACAAACTTTGTGGCACCTTGGCTTTCTGCCTCTAAAACTCAGTAGTATTGGGAAGACATGAGAAGGTAAAACTTTCATGGCACTGCTCCTGACAATTCAGCTTTGCCAGGGGAATGGAATTCCTTTGTGAAGAATGTGAAAAAAGCTACTTAAATAGTAGTGTGTATGATTCCTGCTGTGTAGTGTCTTACAAACTGTTTTGCTGTATATTTTCCTTGTGTTCCTGATACAGCTTTGATTGCAGTTGTTAGTCAGTAATATCACTTTTCTCCCTATTAGCAGAAGCATTTAGTTAGCAATTGCTTCTCCTGTAGAGTCTCTTGGCTGAAATTTATAGATCAGTTTTCCAGGACTATTACGTTCAGCAGGCTGAACAGACACATCTCATGATGGTAATACGTGCTTTTCAGGTAGCAGGTTCACTGTGAGGGAATGGTTTGCTGCTCAAAATGTGATGTGTGAGCAAAATACCACCAGTTTAATATTTGAAGGACATAGAGGAACAAAAATTGAGTAAAAGTGGAAGGTAGAATGTGCTCATCAATGGCGTATGCAATTAATTTATTTTGAAATATTCTTTACCCCATGTCTTCAAGGAAGTAATAAACCAATTCTTTTTTACCTCATTTGAGACAAACATGTTTCTTTGATAATTTCTCTCTTCTTTGTGTTCAGTCTTTGCATATACTTAAAAAATATGAGGTATAGTTTTGTCTATTTATTTTTTTAGTTTATGTATTTTTTAAAATGATACCTCAATATTCAGACAGGATTCAAGTGAGTAATCAATCTTGTTGTTACTTCTGCCTCCTATTATTGGGTGTTGCTACTGAATGCTGTGGCATTTTCTTGCATTCTACTTCAGTCCTACAGGGAGTGAAAACACATGCGTGAGTGGAAAAAAATAAAAATCAAAGGTAAGAAAAGGGCAAATATGATGCAATATTATGCTTCCTTTCTGTAAGTAGATATAGCCAGAGTTACTAAAAGGCACTGAAACTGTAAGGGCTGGCCACAGAGTTTATAGCACAGGCTAGCAAAATGGACAGATGCTGAGAGAGTTTTAAGGAAGTTTAGTGAATGAAACGTTGCTTCTGCCAAGCATGGTGTGCCACCTTTTTGTTTCAAATTTCTGGCATCAGATGAATGGTAGGTGGCACCACACAATACACTTTCCTTGGGGTGTTTTTGAGTCTAGAGGACATGTGGGAACTGTTCATTAAATCTGGCATCCATGCCAGGAGAAATGGTGAAAAGTATTTTACAGAACTAGAACTGCTGTTGGACATGGGGTGGAATGTGGTGTCTGGGGAAGACTCAGAGTGGCTTCTGGAAAAGAAAGTCTTTATTCTGAAGCATCTTGCTGTTTTCTTCTGAAAGAGTCGGTGATAAAGGCGAGGGAGACAACACATTCACACCTGGAATTGCAATGGCTTGTAGAGATATGCAGCCATGTGGTAAGACAGTGGTATTGCTGGAAAGCTGTGCATTTGTCAAAAGAAGACATCAGCCAAGTTGGCATGGATTCATCCACTGTAATTCAAGAATGCCTCTGATACGGTGGCAGGGAAGAGAGGAAAAACTTAATTCTCCTCACTAATGACCTTTATCTGAAGAAGATGTATAGGATCAGGGGCTATTCCACAGAGGGATGTGGAATATAAGACTCTTTCTGAGTGCTTTTTTGTTTGTGTGTATCTATACCTATGTATAAGTGTGTTTTGTATGTTCATGTCTTGTGTACACACACATAACCTTGTTGGTTGGCTCAATGGATTCCAGTGGAATATGTGATCCCTGGGAGGAGAGTAATGAATTCAGTCTTTCTGATTCTGGGATGCTTGTTCCTTGAACTGAACTTTATTTGCTCTGTGAGGATTAGCAGCAAGTATTTACCTAGTCAGGAAGAATGAATGCAGATCCAAATCCCAAGACTCTCAACTCATTTTACAAGTATTTTACAACCTCTATAACTAACTAGAGATTCTTGAGTCATAAATGAGATTTTGCTTAGTTCTTCTTGCTGTTCTTAAAAATTAAAATGCTTTCAGCACATGTGTAAGACTGATTGGTCCATCTCAAATCTCCCACTTTTTCAGGAAGAAATTGTGGTTCTTCTGGCTATAGAAGAAACTTACATCCAAGGCATACTTACACAATCTGATCTTCTAACCAAAAGCAACTCTTGAGTAACATTTGAGATCAATTGTAATTGCAGTTCATCTCTGCTCACTGTGTTTTATTACTCTGCTGATAAAACACATAATAATTATAGTGCTGATTTACTTTCATACCAAACTAAAACACCAGTAAGGTATGTGCCCAGTTAGTCATTGTTACTAGCAGTGTGGTAATCTCTTTGAGTTAAATCTGTGTTCTTTTGTAGTAGAAGTGTCTCTGTGCTACTTGAAGTATGAGGGCATAGAAAGTAGGTAGTCTGAGCCTGTTATACCAGGTGGGCTCACCATTCACTGAGCCAATATAATTCTGAAAAATTGCTATTGTAATTATTTTCTTAGGTCTGAGTATGTATAAAACACTACTGTCACCAGTCTGCCTTTAAAAAACCTGCTTGAACTTTTAAGGATTAGTGCAGATTTAGGAAATGGCTTCTGGAAATCCATGCAGAAATAGAATGAAGAGATCAAGTAACCTTACTTGAACACTTGATAACCACAGTTCAGGAATGCAAAAGGGCTGTTCCTAATCTGTAAACAATTTTGTAAAGAATAATATTCTCTGTGGTTGTTATTCAGGGCTCATGGCTTCTGGGATGTACAGAGCCACAGAAGTCTCTTTGAAGAGCATAAGTACAACAATATCACTTAACTGCAAGAGCGTGATTTTGCAGTTGGTAATTTTCTTTGGATTTACATATATCTCCAACCTAAATCTGGTTTTACTGAGGAGAAGGGCCAAGGTTTGTACGTTCTATGTGAAGCATGTCAGTGTCCTGTTGCTGAGTATCTTTTAACACTGGCCACAGCTGCTCTCTGATCCCCTCCCTCTGGGAAAATTTCAATTCCCAGCACAATCTTCTGACACAAAATACCTATTGGTATGCACAGAGTCAACTCCACTCAGAAGGAATTACAGTAGTCTGCAGGGAGAGAGAAGAAAGGTGCCTTTTCCTTTTTATTGAAGGCTATATGTGTTTTGTCTTTTGATTCTTTTTTTTTTTCAACCCAAACAATATTGCATCTTCTAGTTTTGGAAAAGCTTTGAGGTAAGGAAGCACTGCCTCATGTCCCATATTTGCCATAGCACAATATTACTAGATTAGCAAGAGAAATCAGTATGCTTACTCATAACTGGTACAGCAAAAGTCTAAAAGATCACTTCTGTCCAAAACATATCTTCACCTGGTGGGAAGAAAAAAAAAGGATGAGACTAGCTGAACTAGAAAGAAGGAATTTAGAGTATATGTAGTTTAAGCGTTACCTCTTCACAGCTAAATGAATGGACAGAAAGTCAGAATTTGCATTAGCTATACCTATGGAAGTTTTATATTAATATTCTCATATCATAGGATTTTGTTCTGCTTCCATTGTCTATTATTTGGGGTTTATTTGAACATAACAGTACAGTGAAAGTCCTGCAGTTTCACAAGGCTTTTTTCTTCAATCTGCTTGCTGTTGCCCTGTACCTGTAAAAGTAATTTTGGATTCACGTGTGTCAAATTCCACCCTCTTGTGTTGAGATTTTAAGAAACTAACTTTGCAATTTTGGTGGTTTTAAAGGCAGAACTGCACCATGTCATGGTGTGCATGTCTTTGTGTCTTCCATGACAAAACAGAGAATCTAGATTGCTTTTAGCACAGGCTTTGAAACAAGGTTGAGTCTCAGATCTTTGACAGAACCACTCTTCAGAAATAGAGGTGGTTTTTTGGGTTTGGGTTTTGTTGGGTGTGTGAGTTGTTTGGTTGGTTGGTTGGTTTTTGTTTGAGGTTCTTTTGTTGGTTGGGTGGGGTTTTTTTACGTTTATTGAGGAAAAATGGAATTTCTGAATGGAATTCAGTTTATTGAGAAACAGATTTAAATGAACAGTGTCTTTTCCATTTTGAGCTTGAAATTTGTTGTCAGGCTTACTTCAGTTGATGTGCCTCCACTGAAGTGTACATGAGTGTGCAGCACAACAAGTAACCTTAAAGAGAAATATTTCCTTTGGTATCTTATTTATGAACTTTCCCCCCACATACTAATATGCACTTAAGCTGTTGGTCTCTTAGCCTGGAACCAAAATGCCTTTTTGTGGCTAGTTGTCATGTTTTAACCCCAGCTGGCAACTAAATACCATGCAGTCACTTACTCACTCCCCACATGTCCCCCTACATTTTTGAAGAAAACTCTGTGGGCTGAGATAAGAACAGTTTGATAACAGAGAGAGAGGAATAAAACCCAAGAGAAACAAGACGTGCACAATCCAATTGCTCAGCACCTGCTGAATGATGCCCAGCTTGTCCCCCCAGCAGTGACCGGTGCCTCCTGGCAAACTCCCCTATTTTATGTCCCGACGTTCAATGGTATGGAATGTCCCTTTTGCCAGTTTGGGACACCTGACTGAGCTTTCTCCTGGTTTTGTGTGCAACTGCTGGCTGGCAGAGCATGGGAAATGGGAAAGTCCTTGTCTTAGGGTAAGCACTACTGAGCAGCAGCTAAAATATCAGTGTGTTGCCAGCATTATTTTCATGCTAATGCCAGCGTAGTGGTGGGGAGCCGTGGGAGTGTGCAAGACAGAACCACGCTTTTTCTTTGCTGTAAGGACTTCAATCAGTTTGAGTTAATAATGAAATGAGAGCCCTGCTTTTCCCTGATTAATTATAAATGGCTGTTTCTGCATGTATAAATCTTAGCTTCCCATCTTGATTTATTCACGGTTGGATTTGTTCTTACCAGCTGAGTTACTGATCCTGTGGCTTTGTCTCCTTTGAGCTGTATTTGTGAATGCAAAGCCTCTTTTTTCTTAAGTTTTAGTGTTTACACTCATCAAATTCTTTGCTTTCTTTTTTCTGTTGCAATGTCTCATTATGCTTTTTTACACACCACATACAGTCAATGTTAGAAACCATATATGTCAGCCCAGTGTGCTTGGGTTAGCTTGGTTCTTGAGAGTAGCAAATGCTGGAGGAGTTATTGTGGTAATTCCTCCAAGGAATGTGTGTATGCAGAATACTGTTGGGCGTTATTCTGATCAAGTGCATTTACATAGTTCAAAGTATGTGCTCAAAACAAAGATTTCAAATAATTTTTCTCAAAGCTTCCTCATGCATATTTCTGTGTTATTTTTTTTTATTTTGAAACAGTAACTTTAGCTTTGTCTTTCTTAAGTAGAATAAGATTTATGCGGACATGTTCTGTGGTGAATCTTTGGCAGCTGTGAATAAAAAATTTGCTGTACAGCTGGAGCAAGTATTTTCCCTCACTGCTGGGGGAAGTGTGACTTTTGAGTTTTGGTTTCTGAAGACCTGCTGTCCACAGCATTGTCTTCAATCAAAAGACTGATATTTTTCCTCTTTGATAGTCATAAGGACTTCTGTGCAAACATGTTTACAAATACAACAAGCTGGTTCTATGTTACTGAGTTACTCTGTCACAGAACATCAGATTTTGATATGGTGATAGAGTGATTTTCCAAAAGCTGGATATTTTGCTCCTGGGGATTATAGCTATTGTTTCATGGGCTGATTGAAGTTTAAAATGGGAGTTTCTTTCTATAACTGACTATTGGCATGTGTCTGCTGAGTGCTTCCCAGCAGTTTTCATTCTTGACCTGCATAAAACCCCAAAAGTATGTTTGCTTAATTTACAGCCACAAGATGAAAATTAGTCAACACTTGAATGACAGGAGGAAGAATGGAAGGCCTGATGTTATTGACATAGTGAGATTGGAAGCTGGCAGTTGCAGTACTGTCCTGTAAATTATTAAACAGTATTTCCTGCTCAAGTTAAACAGCTAACTAGATTTTAACAGGGTTTTTCCTGGACTTTTGCCCACCTGTTCAAGGAAGTAGGTATGGTATTGCCAAAATAAAGTTTTATATGCAATCCAGAAAGACAAAGGCACACTTCTTTTTTTCCCTGTTGTAATTCAAAGAGAATTTTTTTAACGTGGAAAATAACTTTTTTCACTTCAGCTAATCACAGTTATTATTGTCCTAATGTATAAAACATGTAACACTTGTATGATGTACTGCCACATAAGTGGTCCTGGCATTTAGAAATTTCATTTTAAGGAGAAAAACCCCCCAACCAACCCCTCCTCCCCCCAATAAAAAAGATTGTCCCCCCAATAAAAAGAACCAAAACCAACAATGCCCCCAAAAAACTGTAAGAACATAAAATTGCTCTATCATACTGATTTTTCTAGTCCATTGACAGTTTCTGATAATGGCCAATGCTGTATTATCCTGAAGGTGATAATCTGGAACAACCTGACTACATTGTTCACACATTAGCAAAACTTGGAATTTCCACTGAAACATTAACTTCCTTTCCCCAATAACCAGTGAAAACAAATTTATTTTTTATTTAGCTGTCCTATGAGAAAGGAGAGGGAGATATATTAAACAATCCTACATAAATGTTTTTATTACTGTTTTTTGATTTTCTATTTGCGTTTTAACAAAGGAGCAAGATGTTTTTCCTTGAGGTTTCAGGGTGGCGTTCACAGAACAGCTGCACATATAGAATGGTGTAGAAATACTTAGCAACAGCTGAATGACCACCTCTGTGAAGTGGGACTCTTTAAAGGGTCAACCAAAGACAAATCTACTACTCTGGTGGGTGCTAGCCACTCAGGTTTATTTAACGCTGCACTTCATCTAATCAGCTGGCTTTTATTACTGTAGCCTTTGTGAAGAAAGGCACTGACAATGTTGTCAGTGTTTCAGGGTGACTTGGGCAGACAGAATGGGTGCTGTTACTTCTTTTCAGGCTTGGACATACGCACACATCAATACTAGAGCAGAAACTTTGGGAAACAGGGGAGTTGATGTATTCTCATCTGGGATCCTTGAAGAATACTGAAGTTTCCCAGGACAAGGATAATAGCGGAACTGGCAATAAAGCCTAAGAAATACCTTCCTAAGACTGGACTGGATTTTTTCTGAAGAGCTGGTGGATCTCTTTTTTGTATTCTTAAGAACTCTTCTGCATCAGACTTGCTAAATGTTGAATATGAATAATTTCACTTAGGCTTGACTTGACTCAGTTTTCAGATGTTTTGGGGTATGTGTGTATATGAAACAGTAGACACAGACTAATGGAAGAATAGACGAAAAATGTTTGTATGTTTACTACCTCTTCAGAATGAGAGGGAGAACAAAGTGAGGGAGTGGAAGAAGGCTGCTCCAACATGAAAGCAATCAAGAAGATAGGTAGAAAAGGGATTCAATGCAAGAGTTTCACATTGCTTTCATGGAGTTGCTTTATGCTGAATGATTAATACTTTCATAGCTCATCTTTGCGTGCCTGAATGCAGGTGTATTGATTCCTGAGTGAGAGGGTAATTGATAGTGAGCTGTGATAGGTTGTATTCTTCCTTCAGGAGATAAATACAGTAAGTCTGGCTGACTCCAGTCATGATATTAAACTAGAATAAAGTGACAAGCAATTGTAGTATCTTTAAATTCCTTTAAATTTTTCCTCTTTTTATTTGCGCAGTGGTATCTTCTCCCACTCCCCATTACTGGAAAATCTGGGTTAAAATGAATACTTGTTGTTTGCAATTGTAGATCTCTAAAGCAGCTAAAAGTTTTTGTTCAACTGTGATGCACAAACTAACAACTGTGACACAAAAAATAGATCTTGTTACAAGTATTTTGATAGATGTTGTTTATAATGGTAATACAGGCCCTTTGCAATTAAAATACTGCGTTTTGTTCTGCTTCTTTCAGGCAGTGCTGATGAGTAACATCACACTAAATGATCGATTGATTCAGAGTCTACGAGGTACGTTGTAGTACCCCTGTGAATCTCTCTCTTACTGTTTTTTAGGCTTCCTGTTTTTTAAGACTTGCATGTTTCTTTTGAGAGTGCTGCATTTCTTCAAGTCCTGGGGGTGGTGCAGGAGCTGCCATGACTTAGATACTTCATCTGCATAACTCCAGTTAAGTGTCAGACTAATCTGCCTCAACAGTCCTTGTAGTGCTTGATGTAGTACTCCTGACTCTTTTGATATAATACAGAATAGAAGTAAGTTAATATATTTATTCTTCATTCTCCTTGGCAACATATTCTTGCATTCTTCCCTGAGGTGTGGGGTCATGCATTTTAGCACCAGAGGAATTCACAAGTCCTTTATTAAATAAGAAAACTCAGTCTAATTCATTTCTATTCATGGTTGTGCTTCAAAAATTGTTGTTAGCAATGTATTCCTCTGGAGGTTCTTGGAAATGAATCCTATAAACAAGTAAGTGTGTTGTGGTGTTGCCTTCTGGTACCCTCTCACAAAGCTTTCTATCAGGAAGAAAACTCTGAATCATAGATGCCTCTGTTGCTGAGGATCATGGCTATAAATTGCATGTTATTCAGGGAAGCATTGCAAGCTCATCTTTATATGGCTGATAAATGTGAATGCTGTTTCATACTGGGTTCTGATTATGATTTCATAGACTTAAAGATTTTCCAGACTGCAACTTAGCAGGGTTTGCAAATCAGTTCTGTGTATTCCTTAAGAGGAAAAGTAGGTAAAAATATACATTGTACTGTTCTTGCTAAATATTGTGCTGAAAAGTTGTTCTTACCAGATTCTCTGCACCCTTGTTGAATAAATTCAACAATTATCTATGCATTTGTGTATGATGTGTAGTTTGCATAACAGATGGATTAATTTCGCATGCTTACTATAGATTTGTTGTTTGATATTTCTGTTGTAGAATATATAGGTGTATGTGTATTTTAATATGTATTTTAATTCTGTTTTGATCAGAACACTTGAAAGAGTTACAGACGGAATATGGGAAGCTACAGCTGGATGTTTTCTGGTTTCAGAAGAACCAGACTAACCTTCAGAGGAAGTTCTCATATGACCTGTAAGTATGTTCTTTAGGAAAGATGACTTCCCAAATTATAGGTGACTTGGTTATAACCCAGAGTACTCTTGTGTTAGCTATAGTACTGTTAGTTAAAATACATTATTAAGGAGAAAGTAACATCTGACACCTCTTCTAAAATTGCTCACAGTTGATCTTGGAGAAGAGCATAAACTTTGCAGTATTTTTCATCTTTGTGTCCACACACTTCTTGATGTTCCTTCTATTGCAGGAGGATTAAGGTAGCAATATTATCCCTTAAGAATTGTGGGGGAAAATTGAAACATGAAGAGGCTAAACTCTGAAGAAGTTTGCGTTAAGATAGGGGAGCATCTGATGAGAAGCTGTACCTTATTGAGCTGCCAGAGGTCTTGGGAATTTCTGGTACCATCAGACTCATGTGTTCTGTTTTACTTGATGTACCTAGTCATGGCTTTTTCTTGAGATTTCCCACTGAATTGTAAAGCATGGATAGCTGAACAAAAGTACTTATCCGTATCCTTACACTAAATACACATTTCTGGTATTTCTAAGAATTTCTCCTCAGTCCTTTCTGCTCAGTAATGTCCTTGTTTCCTCCACCTGCCTTCACACCCTATAGGATCTTCCCCCTTGTGCACAAATAGAAAAAAGCAATAAAATTTGCTGTTTGCGTGTTCTCATAATGATGTTCCATCGAGAGTGTAATTGTTGTAGTGATAGGTATTTTTTCAGCAGCCATTGTTTAGCCAGGTTTTGTAAAAATTATGACTAAAAGTGGACCATGAAACTCAAAGAACTTGAATTCTGCAGGCTAATCTTGAAGTATTTTCTTCTGTTTTTCCACCTCCTTAGAATTAAGGATTAATGTTAGTGCTTCTGTAATACTTACTGATTACCAATTGGTTGTGACCTTTTTTTTTGAATTATTACTTATGTAAATAAGATAGATTATATTAGTGGAGCTGTAATTTAAGACGTCTAACAGAAAAGTAGAAGGAAGTTGGAAACCTTAGTTTGTACCTGCCTTTCAATAAGCTGTGTTGCTAGTGTGTTAAGGGGCTTTTTCCCACTCTGTGTTTGTTGTGTACCATGGTTGTTAAGCACCATCTATTTGCTGTTTAGTTAAATGACAGACCTGAGACTCATGGACCTCTGTTGATAGTTCTGTGTTAGTCAGTGAACCTGTTTGCCAGTGTCTTCCTTTTAAGTCTAAGATCAGCAGAAACAAATAGATCTGGATATAGCACAAATATATCTGTGTGCTGGACGGTTGTGCTCCACATGAGAGGTACACCCATGGAGCACTGGCTTGATATACACATGCAGGGAAATAATACAAGGAAAATGTAGTGAGTATGTCTTCTGGTTTATCACCCATGTCTGGTGCCTACAAGCATGGCTCTGTTGAGGAAATCACTGACAGAGCACCCCTGTTTGTGGTAGTGTACCATAAAGAATCCCTCGTCATTTAACAAAGGAAGGTTGTATTCAGACAGCATACTCCAAGGTCTGGGCTGGCTCAAGGTGAAAAGCTAAGCTTGATAGTAAAGGTGGGTTTGCTTTTATCAGGGTAGGTGTAGAGACATGATAGATCAACCATGTGGTAGCTGAACAGGGACTCAGTTAGCTGATCTGTCTCCAGCTGGTCCTGAGACAGCTGTACCAGTTCCTAGAGAGTCTCTATGGGAGTCTGTAAAGGCAGTTATCTCAGCCAAGGAGCTATGCTATCTTCACTAGCTTTGTTGCATAATACTTCAATGTTCATTTTCTATTTATAGATTCTTTTCCTGAGAGTTGAAGTGAGGAAAACAAGCGTAGCACTCAAATTTTCATGAAATAATTTATAGCTTGGGTACTGTGCAGCATTCACACAATTCTAGGAGGAACATGTATAAATGTGTTTTTAAAATGTTGCTTGTTGTGTACCTTTAGGGAGGATGTTGGAATGTTAATATGTCTCTGTTGTGGTGTTCTGGTAATTGCAGAAATGGATATTTGATAGTACTTGGCTACATATGTTCCTCTTTATTTTATGCTCACTTAATACTGTCACTTTAAATGATTGCAAACAAGCTTTTCCCAATATGATTGTGGGCCTAGGAAAATAACAATTATTAGAAAGATTCCAAATGTTATTTTTAATCTGTCTTCCTTCCTCCCCTCCACATTTGGAATAAACCACTGTGTTACCTCTCTGTTCGTCTGCCTTGCCAGGAGGAGGCATTAGACCTGATTATGTGCTTCTTCCTTTTACCTGGATTTGTATGGTTGAAGGTTTTGCACCTTAGGTAGCAAGTACACTATGCCCAGTGCAAAAACTGAGGGACAATATTATTTGTATAATTGAAAATGTTACAAAAAGATGACAGAAATCAATTGCGTTTTTCAAACAGCACGTTGTAAATCGCTCAATTTAAACATTCAGTAACTACTCTGTAGAAGACAGTGGTAAGAGCAGCTGTGAATATGGAATGCATAAGAACAAAATCTGTGACCGTAGGAAAAAAAAAAAAATCCTTGTTTCTTCTTTTACCCAAGTCTTGAAGTTTCATCTTACCATTTTTTTGAACAAGCTTAGTGTTTTCAGTGCAGAAGCCAGCAGGAATTATCTGACCTTACTGGTGTTGTGTGCCAAAGGAGTGTGCATTCCTCAGCAGTTGACTTCACAACATACCTTTGGTGCACACTGTGCCCAGTGCTGTCTGGTCATGGCTAGAGCTTCTGCAGCAAAGGTTCACTGGCACACTGACCCTTCTCTCCTGCAGCAGCCAGAATGAAACAGAAGCCTCTGGACTGATCTTTTGAAATCATTATTGAATACATTCCAATATTCAAATACATTTTTATTCCCAAGACCTTTGGTTGTTACATAACTGCTTTTTTAGAAATCTTGCTACGTGTAAAAGGTCTGATAATTAGTTTGATATTTGCAGACCTTAAAAGTGCAAGAGTGTGAGTGCAGGAGTAACCTTTTTTGGTGGGGCTGAAAGGAGGAGGTTGATAGATGCTCCTGGAGAACAAAGATACTCTGTTTCTCATGCTGGGGATTGGCAAATCCAGCAGCCCAGGAGGGGAGAGGCTGCACATCTGTTCCTGTGAGCAGATCTGTAGGCTGTCAGGTGAAGCATGAGCACAGACAACACTGATAGCCTCATCCCTCTCCTGTGAGAGTGAGTGTCTGCTAGTGCAAAACATGCTGTGGGGGTGGTCTAGACAGGCTGTCCCTCCTTCTCAGTTTGCTTGTGCCTCTGTGCTTAGGCTCATGGAGATCATCCTTGGATGGGCTGGTGGCTCCTTTGATGGGCCTGGAAGCAGCTGTGGAGGGTATTATTTGGGCTCCTTTGTGTGTGTGCAGGTGAGCTCTGTGTCACAGAATTAACTATGTAGTGAAGGAGAAAACATGCTACAGAGACTGAGTTTAAGAGCAGTAGGTTTGCACATTTGAAATGTCCTGGTGATGGGATGAGGTGGAGAAACTAATGCTGTCCCTGTACTCGAGAAGTTCTTGTATGCATGAGTACAGTATAAAAGAATTCTGTTACAGATAATAAATTTTAAATGGTGAGGATTTGTGACAAACGTTAAATGAATTTTATTTTCATGTGCTATGTGAGATGAAAGTGCAACCTTTCACAAATGCTCTGACTTCAGGTTGTCTGTGTTCTGCATCTTTCTCAAGCTTGCAAACTGAGATGCAGACAATTAATATGTCCTTTTATTTCCTAGAAAATACTGAAAGTGTGCATAATTCAAGCCTATGCTGTTTTACTGTCTCTGATGTTCACCAGTTTGAAGCACTGCTTATTTTGGTGACTCTTCCAGGTATTAGCATTATCAAATCAGGCTTTAGAATAATGTCTAGTCAACAAGAAATTGTAATGAAGGTAATTAATTTGTCAGTTCATAGCCTATCTGTCTGCTACTGTTCTTCCTTTGTGGGTGCGAACTACAGAAGGGATTTTTTGCTTTTGAAAAGTAGAGGTGGAGACAGGTGAAAGTGCAGTACAAATGAGTTACTTGCTGTGGTAGAGTGCACGTACCCCAAGAACTCCTTCGGATTATGTAGCTTATTTGCAGCTTGAGAAACTGCAATATGCCTGTCTGAACCAGCTGCTGTTGCACGGAAGGTACTGACACTCTTAGTAACACTGGTCAGAGCCAGAATCAGGGGAAATTTACCTGCCTTCTTAGTCTTAGTGAGGGGGATGAGAAACTTGCAGTATGTTGACCATGCTGTTCTACAAAGGTTGCTGAAAAAGATTTTGAATGCAGAAAGATGTGTTTGCAAGGTCTGTAGCTGATTGTATATGTAAAAACTGGAAGTTACCTTTGAGTGGAAAAAACAAAGGAGAGAGAGAAAGGAGAAAAGGTTTCAAAATCCCAGAAGACTTCTTTGCTGCTAGACCAGCAGGGAAAAGCAAATGGGGTCCCCAGCCAAGAGCCTGCTCTTCCTTGGGCAGGCTCTCCAAGGCAGTGAGTACAGACAGTGATGGTGATTTTTTATCACATTTTCCCCTAGTGTGATGCTCTTACCATTGGGATCCTCTCAAACAAACTGCTGTTCCTGTTCATAGTGGGGTCAGAGCATACTTGGAGTTACATGATGACTAGTTTCTAAGACTTCTGCATGTGTATTATGGGGTAATGCTTATCTTGCTTTGTTATTCACTAGGTCTTATTTTTCCTCTGATGTAAACTGAAAGCTATAAAACAACTTCTGAAGAGAGTAGGAGAGAAAGGAGGATCTTGCCCTGACTGTGGCCACTTGCCCTGAGAAACTGAGGTTGACAAAACTCCTGGGCTTTGTGCAGGATCTCCAACACATCCACAGAAGGGGAAAACACTGCCCTGGCAGCTTTAGGAAAAGCACTGCTGCAAACAGCAGGCCTTGCCAAGGAGTTACAGAGCTGTGAGGGAAAGCAGGCTGTAGAGATGCAGATAGAAGACCCCTGCTGTCACAAAGTTATGGTGCTGTGTAACTATTAAAAGTATGTAAAAGATACACAGTGCTTGCATCTTTAGGATATGTTCCTTCCAGAACTTATAGTAGCTAGTAATGAACTCCATTTCTGTACATATGTTTTGCTATATCTTGCAGCACTGCGCTTTGCTGAAATATTGAGAAAGGGTGTTCAGTTTGCTAACAGTAGATTACACCTGTTTTCTTTTTCAGCTGGTACTTTTCTGTTTCCTCTTTCTGGCTAAAATCAAAATATGAATTTCTGTAATCATACTAGAAATGCTTCAAGGATCAAAATTGTTTTTAACTTAACTGGACTTGACTGGTTAGCAAAGACACAGAGAAAATCATGTAGCTTGTTGAGCTGGTCAAACAAAAGTACTTTAAATTAATTTATTCTAATAGAACTTGCCTGCACTGTGAATTTGTCCTTAGGACTTAGGTGAATGCCTCATTTTTCCCCAGTGACTTCTAAAACCATAAAGAAAAAAATAGATATATGAAAAAAAGAATTAGGTAATTTTGCAAAAGTACATTTTAGAAGAGTGTGGATGAGAGTTAACAGTCTTGTTCATGTTTTTTCAGGTCACAGTGCATCAACCAGATGAAAGAATTAGAAGAACAATGTGAAGAAAGGATAGATGAGCTTACAAAAAAGAGTCCTGATGTACCACAAATCAAAGAAAAAAAAGACTTCACAGAAGACAGCCAGGTATGGTTTGGATAATTTCTTGAAAATGCTTTTCTGTGTAGTTCTTAAATGTTTCTTTACCTTTCTGTTATTTCCTACTAGCATTAGCCCATCTCATTAAGTTTTTCACTACTTCAGCATTTGTTGAGTGTTTCTGATCTATGGGAAATGAGGCAATTTCAAGGACAGAACAAGGAGATGTCCTGAAGGAGACTCCAAATCACTGTGTCTCTGAGATGGGCAGAATTTGAGAGGTGATGCTGAGAGTGGTGTGGGGTCCATTAAGGAATATTTACACGACTGAACTTTGGTAACAGCACCTTTTGACTTTGTTAAAGTACTTGGTTGCTTTGTGTGTTAAAGATGAGGATAAATTGTGAATCTCTTCAGAGAAGCAGCACACCCTGAATATTGTAGTCCAAGGTTCACCAGCTATGAATTTTCACAGAAATCCTTTATGTGAGCATTTTACTGTAGGAATTAAGGGATAATAAAGTGTCTGCACTGCTTGCTGTTGGATATTCTGAGACAAAGAACCACAAATTCATTGTACCTATTGAAGGCTCACTGGGGTAGGGCAGGCTTGGCAAATAGGGTGGCTGCATGTCAGCTGGCTTTTTCTCCTGGGGTGCAGAGGGTGGGAGAAAATCCCAAGAAACAGAAATTTCAGTTCATTCTGTTGTCTTGGCACGTGATTTATTGATGCTTCTTCATGGATGTGGGATTTGGTCAGGGATAGAATTTGACTGGTTAAGCTTGATATGGACAGCCCTGGAAAGATGCAATCAAGCTCTTGGATGAGAAAGCACTTGATTAATTTCTGTACCAAAATAGCCCTTTCTTCAGGCTTACCAAAGAAACAGAGGTTACAGAAGTTAGACTTTTTACATGTGACAGCAGTGGGGCCTTTTCCTCTAGCTGGGTGGCCAACTCTGATTACAAAGGCAGTGGGGATTTGGTGGAATATAGCCTTTTCTCTTTGTCTAGGAAAAGGCTAAATTTGATGACTTTAGAAGTGGAAAGGGTAAAGCATTGAGGAATGAATATTGGTTCTACAAAGAGCTGAAAAAGGATGTGAGAAAATGGCTAAAACCTCTGCCTAGAGATTCCCATAGGTAATGTTTCAGTCTGTGTCCAGTCCTTTATGTAAAAAGGGGAAAACAGAACTACTGAAGTGTGTGACCTTTTATCCTGGGAACGTGCATTGTGTGAGAGCTGCAATGTGAATGAAGCATTAGAAACTGGAAATGCTATCCAGTTATGCCTTAAAATAAAAGTTACAGCTCTTGTCAATAGTTTTTATAAACAGTATCAAATAAGTAGATAAAAAGTAACAATATATCGTTGTAAGTACATAAACCCCTCATCATTTGGAGATGATACATTAGTTTGTCAAATGCATCCTGTTTAAGAAATTTGTTCTAGGGAAGACCCTAATATAGAGGCAATCAACTTAATTTTTAATGTGGTTTTGCAGCAGATTTTAATTACAATTACTTGGACTACATTCCTTTTCTTTGTTTATTTGTTTGTGTGTTTGTTGCATTTTTGTTTTTCTTTTAACATTTCCAGTTTGGAAGATAAATCATCTTAGGAGAGGAATCTGAGGAGTTTGACTGAAGCCCCTCTGCAGGGCAATTTCAGTCTCCTGCAATAAGGTGCATAGCTGGAGGCAATTTTGACTCAAAGCAGATAATCTGTAAGGAAGGGCAGGTTTTCTCTTCTCCTTTTTATATGTAAATGGGATGATCTCAGATGAGCTAACTGATACTATATATTTACATATATATTCCTAAATAATTTCTGGCTGCTTGTATTCCCTAGTATCTGTGTTTCTTTGGCCAAGCTGTAACTTCCTCAGTTGTTTGCTTGCCCAAGAATTTCATCTTTTTGCTTTTATAAAAGCATACTTAGTTATAGTTAGTGCAAGAGAACCCTGACAAAGTCTATGTATGTTTTTATCCAGTGTTTTAAGCTGGAATAATTCCTGATTGTAAGACGTATGTGCTTATGTAACAGAAAAGTCTGACCTAAAAAGAAAATGGAGTGTTGGTCAGTCAATAACTAAACAGCTTTACTTAGAGCTCTGTAATTTGAGGAATGATACTAAATATCAAGATATACTTCTTGGCTGAGGAAAACACAACATGTTCAATTACTATCTTTTTATCCAACTACTTCAACTTTAGAAAAAATCAGCATATACTCTTTGAATCTATTTGACATTAAAAATTACTAAGCTAGAAATTTAAGATAAGTAAAGGGATTCTGCATGTGTAATTAAGAGGTAATTTCTTGCCATTAAGTCCAGGCTAAGTATTTTTGCAGAAGAATTCATGCCCAACATAAAGTGAAAAATGGTCTGATGTTCAGTTTCTGATTATTTCTACTGTAGAGAGTGATCTCAAGGAGCTGAATTATTTATAAAACAGAACCATTTTTAAATACAGCATTTTTATTTTACTGATTGAAGGAAGATGGAGTTCTCCTGAATATCATTACTGCAATAACCAAGTATTCTGCAGTAACATTTGCTTATCAAGCTTTCATAAGAGTCAGTGCTAGATTAGTTGTTGGTACTGGACTTCATGGTGTTGACACGAAAAGGTCTAGTTCTGCCTGGCTTTGATGGAAATGAAATGCTTTTCAAAACAGCCAAGTACTCGTGCTACAACTCTGCCTTCTTGGTGACTTAGCTACTTCTTTCTGCAGTCATTTTTCCAAATGACTGAATGAACATTTGACAACATACTGTTTTACTGCCCTCCATAGATAAATGGAAAGCTACAGTCTTAAAGACAATTGGTAACAGAAAACAATCCTGTCACTTGTGGGACTTCCTATACCGTAAGATTGCCCATTCATTTATATGGTACCAGATATAAAGAGGTTTGTATCTCCAAATGTGCACATGCTTGTTCCTTCTCTGCATAGTTTGCTTTTTTTTCCCTTTTTGTAAATGAAACAAAAATAAAAATGCAACAAAAAATCCCCATAGAACAAATGGTTTTGTAACATTCTGGGTTTTGTTCACCAAAACTGGTATGGAACAAAATGGGCTCCATGCATATTTCATGTTCAGTGTTTGCATGAATTCAATTGACATAGCTCTCTGCCAATTACAGAATTCATAACATCATTAAGGTCAGAAAAGACCTCTAACATCATCAAGTCCAGCTGTTAACCCAGCACCGCTGTGTTCACCATTCAGCCATGTCTCCAAATGGCAAATTTTTGTGGCACACCTTTTGAAAACTTCCAGGAGTGGTGATTCCTCCACTTGGACCTGTTCCAATGCCTGACCACTCTTTTAGTGAAAAAAAAATTCCTGATATCCAATCTAAACCTCTTCTGGTGCAGCTTGGGGCTGTTTCCCATTGTCCTGTCTGTTGTTACCTGGGAGAAGCAGCTGACCTCCACCTCAATACCACTACCTCCTTTGGAGTAGCTGTAGAGAGCAGTGATGGTAATGCAGCAAGATGACTGGGAGAGCTCTCTGGTTTCCAGTGACCATGGAAGTAAGCAGACATTTGTTTGGAGCAATCAACTGTAGCTTCTTTGTCCCACTGAAGTCACTGATGCAGGGCTGCCAGGCGGGTAATCCCAAGCAAGCCTCATATCAGAGCTTCTTGTTTTCTTTTTCTTCTCAAGTCTTTCTCTTTGATCATTCTCATAAATTCCTCTACAAAGAGCTCAGCTCTGCTCTTTCCCCACTGGCCCTGGCTTTGCACCCTCATTAAGTGTTTCTAAGATGACACTGGGGAAAGAATAACTCCATTTATCAGGGCAGGCAGGGTCTTGACTGCTTGAGCAATGACCATGAAGAGAAGAGCCTGGGTGCCACAAGGGGTACCATATGAGCCATGGGGCTGTTAGGTGAAGCATGGCCACCCTATCTTTTCAAACCTCTTCTACCTCCACTCAACCGCAGAAACATGCTGTATCTGGAGAATCACCATTCTCTACAGGCAGCTCCAGATTCCCCTCCTAGAGGATGGGTGTTCTTAATGTCACCTGTCTGAAAGCCCCTGGGTACATCCCTCAGTTCACTGACCGTCTTTGATTTTCACTTGAAACTAATGGTGAATCCTAAGTTGAGTTCTGTGTCTCTCAAAAGGTCTAACACAAACCTACACCCCCAAATACTTAATTCATATAGTCTGGGAGTCATTTATGGGGAGGTGGTGACGTGGCATTCCTGAGCTCCCTGTTCCCCATGCTAGAGATGAGGGGATCCACTGAAGGAGACAGCACCAAGCACAGACTGCCAACCACTAGATCCAGAGATGGGGAGGAGATGGAAAGGGCCTCAAGTAGGCAAACATGCCAACACTGACATACAGGGAGGCCACGGCCACATGAGGGAGCCAATGCCAGTGTAAGTGAAAGTCATACATAGAATTTCAATTGCCAGTTTGGAAGATCTTCAAGATGGTGTACATCTTAGATTTAATATCTAAGTGGGTCAGATGCTTACAGCAGTCTAGCACCAGAATTTAATACATTCTTAAGCAAGCTGTGTCATGTTAAAAAGGTGTTATTGTCCAGTTGGTTAATTTTTGTTTTTCTTTTCTTAATCCTGCATTTAACATAGTTACAGACCAGTTCCATACAAGCCTTACTTAGTTGAAGTGTAATGGTGACCAAACTCAGTTTTCCTGCCCTGTAGACTATTAATAGTTAATGGCATCTGTTTATTTGCTCCGCTGACACAGTAGCAGAGCAACAGTGGATAAATGTGTGGTGTTACTGTTCTGTGACACTCCGAGAATAACCAAGACCAGTAATCTTGTCATTAGCTGCAGTTAAATAAGGTATGTTAAAATTCTCCTGATGTGCCATGCTGTTATATAGAAGCATTACTGCATATTCAGAATTGTATGGTACTTCCATCACCAATAAAAATTTCAGTCCAAATATTTACAAGGGTGTTACAATATTTTCCCACCTTTCCAAATCCAGGTGCAGTTATATAGACAGTGCTTATCTGCGTACATTCACTTTATAGGTTGATACTCAACTGCCAGCCTTGAAGGAAACAGAGTTCAAGCAGGCTGACTTGGAACAGCAGAAAACCAGTGAGGATGTTCCTAAAGCAGTACCTACAGTAAGAAAGACAGACCTGATGCAGGCTAAAGGTGAGATGGAAATCCCTGTCTCACTAACAACTGGCTAAGAATGGGTGTAATTTAATTGAACATTTAGAAACATTTTTGTACACAAGATTAAGATAAAAAAGTGACACCAAAAGTTTGAACATCAAGCTGAAAGAAAACTTGCTAGGATTTCTGTTGGTTCAGTTTTGTTGTAGTTGGCATGTTGCACATAAAGGAAAATGGAAATATTTACAGTTCTGGAATCATGTTCCTCGTTTAATATGAAGAAAATACCCAACTTTTGGAAGGAATAATTTTCAAGGATACTTAAAATTTGCTTTCTTAAAAAGTTTGACATATTCAGCCTGGTACCTCTCCTCCTTGTGGAATACCTGAAAGTTAAGCTTACAAGAAACACACATTCACACTTCCCATGTGTTGTCATTGAGCAAATTGCAAGTAAGGAAAATGATACATGCGTTTATATTAGTTAACCTAATGGTTCCTTTTGGCACTAAACTTCAGAAACTATTAATTTGAATGGATATATCCTTGTGTGTCAATCTTGCATAGTAGTGTGTGTGATACAAATTCAATTCTTAAATTTAATTATTCTTACATGCTATCTTAAATTACAGTGGTGTGAGCATGCAACTCTCATTTCAGAGATCTAGCAACTGAAGACAACGTCTACAAGTTTATTTGGGAATTTTTTTTTTTTAATTACAAGTGTAGATACATGGGGAAGAAAGAGATATGTTAATGTTAACTAAAAATTATAGCACTCCTGCACTTCCCTCTTCATGTTTAAAAATAAGAACAGACTTGGATATGTACAAATCTGCCTATGTGATGCTTTGTCCTGAGCTACTTTTGAACACCAAATCAATTTTATTGTTGGTAACAAGATGTAACACACAGAAACCTGATGCTTATATAGGACACTGCAATTTTATTTAAATTTCTCTGTTTCACTTGCACAATTTATTAACCACATGTACCAAAATTTTAACGAGGTAGAAGCATGAATCTGTTGACAGTAAATAAAGTTCCCTTCTTTAGCTGTTCCCAGCAGGAAAAACATGAATTGTCTTCCTCTTGTCTCTGGAACTGATGTGACTGGAAGATATTCTTTCAGAGGAAAACCAAGAATTTAATGAGAAATATAAAGCATTATTTATTAAAAGTTTTTAACTTGTGCCACCACTGAAAGGCATTGGTTTTTTCCATTCAGAATCATTTTTGTTATTTTCAGAAAGAACAGACAGCCTAACTGACGCCAGAAAACAGGAGCCTAAGGCAGAAGAGGAGCAGCTTTCTAGTCAGTTGAAAAAACCACAAGAGTCACTCGAGGCTGCTGCAGGTCACAAGGAGATGCTGCCTGAGTCAGAGAAGGAGCCAAATCCACCTGAGGATGAGAAACATGTAGCTGGACAAGATACGTTACAGCTGGCAGCAGAGCAGGCTGCCAGTGAGGAAGTTGAGAGGGAACAGCTCCTAAATTTCGATGCTAAGCAGGATGACTTGTCCCCTGGGAAGGCTGGTTTGTAGCATGTCATGTATTGTTATAAACAGTAACAAAATGAAAAGTAAAGAAATGAAAGTGTGGAGTAGGGCATGATTTCTGCAACAGTGGTGGAAGCTGGCCAGACTTAGTACAAGTTTTCATAAAGGTCAGTGTGATGTGGAAGGTGTCAGTCCCCAGCAATCACCTGCAGTTCATGAGTAAAGATGGAGGCTGCTGATCGTGCAACATGAAGCTGCCACACTGAGTTCCTCTGCATCACCGTAACAGCCCTACTGTCTCTCTATTAGCTCTACAGAGCATTTAGGGAAATTAGCCCCAAAACTTTTTGGTATTAGGGCTTTAAAAAAATATGATGCCTCTAAAAAGGATGAGTGAGATGTTAACCATGCAAAGCACTGATGAGAAGAGAGTTACTTACACATGGATGTTTTGCAGTTAGTCTTTTTACATAAATAAAGTATATAGTATAAATACATATTTATAAATATATTTATATATAAATAGCTATTCCTTTCAAAATAAGCTACCATGAGTAAAACTCATAACTCAGACTTCAGGTATCTGAAGTTTATTATTGTGAGTCTTCAAGAACATGGATCAGATATTGTAGAGGTGCCAGTTTCTGGCATCTATCAAGTGACCCTGAACTACACATCTCAACAGCACCAAGCAGCAGAGTATTGATGCTGTGTCTAAACCTGACCAATGTCTACACATTCCTCTGTCTTGAGGGATTTGGTCTCAGTAGCCCAAAGTAATCAAAAGGAAGCCTTATGGCAGTCAGAGCAGGAATTGATGCCCACAAAAAAATGCTGTTTATGCTTTTCTAGTAAATACATCCTTAGAATTTAAGTTATCAATGTTAACATTGCTAACTTGGCAGGGATAAGTAATCTCCTCTGCATTACTAAAGCAGTATTTTTCCAGCTGGTCCAAAAAGATGCTGGCCAGAGCAGGCTTTACCCCAAAGAGATGTAATTACAAGTTGCCTAAACTGTTTCAATTTTAACAGAAAAAATCAACCCACAATTAGTGCAAGGAAAATCTCTGCCATGCAGCCCAGGAAAGGTCAGTTTCAAAGGTCTGCGTTTCTGTGAGCTGAAAAGACTAGGAAGATGTTCTTCAGGATTTATTGTTATTTTTTATATTTTATATTTTTTATATTTTATATTGTTATATTTTACTGCACAGGTTCCTTGTAGCCAGAGGAGCTTAAGATAGAAAGACTTCTTCAGTATTCTCTGGGCATCCTCTTTTTCAAGAGAAGCTGCTTCTGAAATTTTCAGACTTTTAGGTCTATAACTATAAAAATCTATTTGATGTGGTGGTCTGAATGACATAAGGCTTACAATTTTCAAGCCTGTTTCTTAGCCACTTACTAACTGGAAGGCTTAAGAATATTTAGAACAGAGGCTGTGATCCATCTTAAGTGGGGTTTGCTTACACCTCTCTGCTGTTACGATTTTTTCAGGTTGATTATTGGAAAAATAAGGATAGTAGTTTGGCAATCAGCAATGTTTCCATTCATGTCCAAGTCATCTATCTAACGAAATGTTATGATAGTCAATAAATGTTGCTTGAGAGGAGTTAATGACTGCGTGAAGAAAATCTCTTCTGGAGTAAAGTGCTTCCATGACAACTTAGCACATCATAAAACACTGTACACTATAGTCATAGCATTCCACTTGCTGGACAACCTAAAACAAGAAGGGGGGAAGCTGACGTGTTTTGGTGGTGGTGGTAATACATTTAAAAGCAACATCAGAACATCACAGTTGAGTTTTCAGCAATGGCTTCAGGTTTTGCTCTTCCTTAGGCTGTCCTTCAATGTATTCTGAAATTGTTTAATGCTCTTTATGTCCATCTGAGTGCTGGCTGATTTAGCTATGCTTTCCAAATCCCAAAAGATTCTGTATTTTATCTAGTTCTTTTAACAGGATTTACAGCCAAAGTTGCTCTGAAATATAACACTTCAAAGGAAAAATAATATAAAAACCTACTCTGAACAGCAATTCATTCAGCAGCAAAGTAATTCTGTGGAAGATGTTTACAGTCACTCTTTCTGTGTGAAGATGACCTTATGGTATAGCATAAAACTGTTTCATTTTAATCTTCTTCCAGACAAACAGGAACAGGAAGCAGTGAACCAGGACAAGGATGCTGATTACAATTTAGATGTGAATGAAGCTGAATCAGAAACAGACAAGCAAGCGGCACTTGCAGGGATTGAAAATGGTAAAAAAGAAAAAAACCAGTTTTAAACCAAATATCACATGCTGAAAATATTAAGATCATATTTTGCATGGCATCCTGTAGCAAGCTATACTTAGCTAATTTGTTTTTTGAACTTTCCCTCATGTTTACAGTGTGACCTATTTTCTGTATAGCACCACTGAACCTACTCTTTAGTGGGGGGTATGGTACTTTACTGTACTACACAGTATTTAACAGTCCTTACAAAATTTCTCCTGTTGTTTTCTAGATAGAACAACTTTCTATATGAAGAACTTCGGCCTCTTAAAGAGTTTTCTGTACTTTTTTCTTTTTTTCCCCTCATTAGTTCAAAACCCTGAAGATACGAAGAACCACTTACCTGACCATGGTGAAGGACAACAGAAGTTGTGAACAAAGGAAGTTCATGATACAGCCTAGTTACCTCTTCATCTAAATGCAGCAATGATCTGAACAAAGTGATCTTAGAAGGTTTTGATTGTCTTCTAAAGGCTTGACTTAGGGCCCAAATGAAGTAGTATTTTCTTGTGAAGTTTTAGTACTGTTGCAGTGGGGAAAAAGGTAAATCTCTGGAGGCTTGTTTCAAAGCAGTTTGACCTCTGCAATGACTTTCTCCTTCCTATCAATTATAAAATTGAAATCAGGCAGCAATAAAGGTGGTAACTTTGAAGTTGCCTACCTTAGTCATACTACAGCATGTCATACTACAGTAACGGTACATGTGGATTGGTGGTAAATGAGGAGCAGTCCTCTGCCAAGGATGGATCTCTTCCCTGAGCAATGCACAGTAGAGAAATCCCCAGCTTAGTTTTAAGAACTTAAGAAGGAGCTCTGTTACTGTAACAAAACATGGGAAGTATGGAAACCAGTCCATGCTGCAATCTACCCTTGTGCCTGTTCTAGCACCTTTTTACTGCAACACAAACTGAGAAAGTGCAACTGTAGTCCTCAGATACTGTGCAGAATGATGTATTTACCTGGGCCTTCTAAATTAAATTCCTAGATTACACTGTTAGGATGTGTTCTTAGTTTCCAAGTTAAAAAAAAAAACCAAACCAAAAAGGATTCTGCCAATAGGAGCTTCTTATTAAGAGGTTAGCCAGGAAGATTTTTCTGAAAGCGTTGTTGGACTCCACAAGGTCGGTACTACAGTTTGGTCCAGTTACCACTAACTTGCAGAAGTTTAGTGTAAAAATTCAAACTCATAAACTTTTCATGACAGAAGCCCTCTGAAATTGTGTGCTACAACTACCCTTTACCCCACCCAGCCACTATCTTCTGTGAAAAGGAAAAAGGAATGCAAATGCTTGCCTTGTACAACAGCAGTCTCAGCTGTTCAACATGACTAATCTTCTCTGCTGGACTTCCGAAGGAGGTAACCAGACTATGCATTTAGAAGACATGGCAGTGTCTCCCACAGGTGAAACTTTAGTTGTTGTAAAGTCCTATGTTAATCACAATGTATCATCTTGTTAATGTTCTGCAGTCTTTTTCTTTACTGCAATTTGTTCAATGTAAATTAGAAACTAGTTTACTTGCAGGAAGATAGAAACACCCTCTACTTACAACTACGGCACCCTTAACTGTGGTCCAACCAGCATGTGTAGCCAGCTGGTTTGAAGAAATTTTTATATTTGCATCTGCTCCCAAGACTGACACCTGTGTTTGGAGCAGTCTTTGTGAGTATGAACCAACTTTTCTCAAGACTGCGCAACAGCAGACAGCTGTGACTAACTTGCCAATCAGCATTCCATTTAAGAAAAGACAATTTGTTTTTGCTTTCCCTTAAAGCATTTCCCTTTTCAACTCCTTTTCTGGTGTGTCGTTCTTCAGTGTACTAGTTTATAGCTGCTGTACCTTAAGATATTGAAATACACAAGTGGAAGGCTGGTTCTTTTGTATATGAAAAGAGTACTAGTTGTCATCAAGTGAAGGTCAAGAGTTTTAAGTCAAATGATGCCTATTAAGCCTAAACACAAACAGTTCACTAGCAGTTTTTCACCATTTAAGTAAGCCTTAACTGGTCTGGGCTACTACAGTCAACAGAGCAGGGAAAAAAAAAATGCTTTTAAGCAGGAGAAGAGGAATGAGCATCTGTTCTGACAAGTATTGGGAAACCTGGGAAACTTGGGTTATTGGGATTTTTTTTTTTTCAAATAGTGGCATGTTTTAACATCAAAGTGTTTACCCAAAATTTAGGTAAAAATATTTACTCATCTTCTGAGCATTTTCCTAGAACTGAAACTGCAAACAATTATACAGCTGAGATGTAAGTTGATCAGGAATTTAATATTGATTGTTAAAAAGCATATATTCTAACAGTATAAAACAGACAGTGAAACACTACATTCAAGTTGAATGAATAGCTTTACCAGTATCAAGTTAAAAATTCCAAAGAATCAAACGCTTTAGGGTAAGTAATATACTGACAGAGAATTATTTTAAAACTAATTGGTTTAGCTGTGCTTCTGTACATTTTTGGGCTTCTCCTGCCAACTGGATGTTGTCCTCCATAAATATGACCACCTCTGTACAAAGCACACTTTTAAACCTCTGAGGGCAAAGGGTCTGAAAACCTGCATAATAGCAATGTTCAAAAGCATGAAGGACTACAGTTTTATTCACAATGACTTCAAGTGCTTCAATCTAACTCAGGTGGCAGATTTCGAGTAGGCAAGAGGCCTGTATCTCTACTGTATAGAATTTCAGAATTAAAGGACCTTTAGTGGAACAAGAAATTAATTTGGAACAGTGGTGTACATAGTGTCGTCTCTCACTAAAGTTTTTAGTTTTGTGAGGCATTACTACTTTGCTCTAATCATCTTGGTGTTATATTAGCACTTTGTTTTTTTGTTTTTTTTAAACTAAACCTAATCCATTTTACGTAAGTATTTAAAAGTAATCTTCTCTAGTGTATTCACATTATTCTGTACAATTCATCCAGTTCTAATTTTAATGAAAAGGGGAAATAATATTATTGCTATTTTCTTGGTTCCACAAATCACATATAATTTGCTTTCTCTTTTACTTGCTGCTTGCTTTGGAGAAATAACAAAGGCTGTCCTTGAACTATTGTCATGTAGTTCAAGATTGTTAAGATGGGAAAGATTTTGTGACTATTTACAAGAAGCCAGATGAATTCTCTGTGCCATTTTACATCTATGTATTCCAGGCTTTTTATTCCTTTGGCAGCTATATGGAAGCACTCAAGTATATTAATCATGATGATAAGCAAACATGTAACATGATATGCCGTCTCTTTAGCAGAGAAATTGGAAAAAACATATCTTCAGGACCATACTTCTCATTATTTCAGGAAGCTGCAGATTGCTGGAAGACAAGTGGGAGTTCCACTTCAGAGGTTACTCATTGTTTTCAAGCTCTAGCTCGGCAGTGCCTCTGCTCAGGGGATGAAGCTGAAGTGGTATTAATCCACAGTAAAATTAGGATTAACACCAAAGTGTCTTGTATGGTCAGTATGGAGTTACAAGCTCATCCCTATGGAGGAAGTCACTGTACACAAGTGAAGAATTGTCCTGTCCAACAAAGGATTTGCACGTATGGCCTAGGTATGACTTGGCCTTTAGTAGAGCCAGGTTTGCTTTTTGAACATTTTTTCATTTTGCAACCTTTTGCTACAACACATCTTACCTCTGTTGTTTCCCATCTGAAAGCCTGGGAGGCAGAACTATTGCAGGAAGGCAAGGATAGGTTTGGGGCTTCTCCTGTTTTGGATATCTACCTGTCAATTACTACAGAACACAGTAGGATCCAGCAGCCCCATTGCAGTCAAAAATGGAGAATAAAGATCATGCAATCCCTTGTCTGCATGGGCAAATACCAGGATTGTAACAAAGTTGCAGAGTAGGTAAAATAGAGTCTTCAGTGTCTGGTGCTATTGCTAGTGACTACTGCAGTGATTGCTGAGAAGATTCTTGAGCACTTTGAGAACAAAAACAAAGGAACAAATTCTAACTAGGAATCACTCAATAGCTAAATGACTAACTTTCATCTGCTCTTGATCTCTATAAAGATTGTTTTAGCTTGGAGGATATGAAAAAAGCCAACATTTCTCTACTTGCAAAGTGAGCAATTTGATACAATTAAGCGAAAATATGGAAACTCACAATCTCTCCATGTAACTTTGTTCAATGCAGAATTACAGTAGCTCAGCTGTGCACATGAGGCTCTACTGCATGATTTTTATTCAGTTCCTAACCCATGACTTTGTCAGAACACACTAATAAAAATTATTTATGATCAAAATCTGTAATAAAATCAACTAAGATACAACATTCTTTAATAATACGTTGATTAAAATCAGCTTCACGCATAAAATCCATTAAATCTTTATACAAACCACTTTAAAACAGCAGTTGTCATTCAAATCACATAAAGGCAGCAGACTACAGATATTCCACATAACAGTACTTTTATCCTGGAGGTCCCTCGTAATCCAAGTGCAGCACTAGATATTCCCTCCTAGAGCTGGTATCTGCTACACAGATATTCTTCGGGTATCCTAAAAAAAAAATCTCGTCCTTCAAACAAGCTTCACAACTGGAAAGTATTTATGAGGAGAAAAGTCAAATTCTGGAGGAACCTATATAGAAAAGATTTAAAAGGTCAGTGAGCAGTACTACTGCATTTAATATCCATCATGAGAACAACCTGCAGACAGAAAAAAAAATTAAACAGATTGAAAAGAAATAGTCCTTGTGGCAACCAGTACTCTCATGAGTTTGTTCACACAAGCTGCTGCTACACTTGCTTCAACAGTTCTCACTATTGAAGTGAGATTATTAGTCTGTGTTGTCCCACATGTATTTCCCAATTTTTTTCTCAAAAGATTTATAGGTTAGAGTTTTCCATGTTTAGATAACTAGAACAAACTATTTCCAGGGGAAAAATAAATTTACTTTCCCTGTTCTTAAGAGTAACCACAGCTTGAATGTGCTCATTTGGCTCTTAAGAGATCTGTAGTGGCTTTACATAGAATTACAGGACCATTCAGGTTAGGAAATCTCCAGATCATTGAATTCAACCTTAATGTATGTATTACTACATTTTACATTCAATTGAGCTGGCATCTCCTTACCTTAGACTCTTTCTTGTGGCCTCCTGCCAGCAGCTTCATGACCACAATATTGGGTTTTGCAACTTTTAGAATTCGATTGACCTAAACACAAAAGGGCAAGAAGTCTTCAAGTCAAAGCATTTGACCTCTAATTATTTCAATACTCTAATGTTGACATAGTATTAGCCATACAGCAGTTCTCTTACAGGATCAGTTTAACAGAGATCAGACAGTTTTGGATTTGCTTTAAGTACAACAGCTGGATTAATTAAATTTAATGAAGGATGCATTTATTTTAAGTAACTTTTTAAATTCAACAGACCACAGAAACCACAGGTTTAACAATTCTTGAACAAAACCATGGAAACAATGGCAAGTTCTGTGGCACTCCCACAGATAAAGGTATAGATAAGACTCTAGGCATCTAATCTTCAACATTGCAACACAGTGGTAAGGGGTACTCATATATGAACTGGTGGCTTTTTGCACAGAAGTGCTCTTGACGTGCTCAAAACTACTTCTGAACTATCTTGGTTATCCTCAAATTGATAGCTCATGTATGAGTACCACCAGGATCCAGAGGAGAGAAAGTGAATCCTAAATTCTCAGGAGGACCTAATCCTGTAACTATTCTTAACCTGCTTAGATATGACAGAAAAAGCATCCTCCTTGGTCCAAAAGACAGCCACAGACACTTGAGGTTTAAACTATGAACAAAGACGGAAAATCTCTACCCATGTTTACGGCTCAGTGCTGAGAAACTGCTGCAGGGAACAAGTACCAGACTCATTCCTCTTTTCATCCTAATGATATTCAAACCTATTTTTCCCACCTCTCAGGAGTCTACCTGAATTACTAGATTCCAAATAAGTGCAGTAGGCACGTTATCACTGTCTGGTTAAAACTGCTGTGCTTTTAGAAATGGGCTAGAAGGAAAGAAGGAAATAAGCTGCTATCCAGCATCTTGGGTCCTCAGCAGTGAGAGGTTTTTTAACAGTGAGCACAACTTTATGTTAGCTGAGGTACTGAAACAGACTGCTGTGCAAGATTGCCACCACTCCCTGCCGTCTACTCCTTAATCAAAGAACTCAGCTTTGCTCAGCATTTTGATGTACGTGTATTTCGGATGTCAGGCAGATCCAGCTGAGACCAAACACTTATTCTACTTCTAGCAAATACTCCTTTTCCTAGTATTTCAGTCTTACCTCATTGTCTGGATTCGGAATATTCTCAAGAATCATTTTAGCTTGCTGGTAGTGCTTGCTAGCTGCCATGTAGAGATCTGATGACTGAGGAGGTGGGCTATACTTATTTAAGTCAGACATTTCCTAGTGTGTTACAGAAATACATAAATACATATTAAAATATATAAAACTAAAAATTACCAGGAAATTGGTTTTTTATCACATTACTATATTCAAGGAAAGAGTTATGTCAACTAAATACTATTTTAAGAATCAAAACTGAAGTCAAAACACTTATTTAAAATGGCAAAATCCAAGCAGCAACACAGTGCTTAACTATTATAGTGCCACAAAACCTAATGAAATTGTCATAATCTTTATAAAACAGTCTCTCTCTTGAACAAATTGCCATTCATTTGCTTTAATAATGGCATGCAACAATGTATGAAGTTATAGGAGAAAAAATAAATATATTGTTTACTCAAAGTTACAGCAGGTCAGATGCTGAAACTGTACAAAATTTCATTTTATATAATTTTGATTCTTCCAACTTTTTTGTTTTTGATTAGGTATTAAAAAAACCTTTAATGACAAAGAGGAAACCATGATAGTTTCATAATCTCCACTACAACAGTGCACATTAACATTAAACTGGGGAGAATGACTGGCATAGAATATAGCACTGCTTCAGTTCAGATTAACTCTACAATTAAGTAGAGACTAATAACCAGCTGGGTGAGCAGCAGGGTTCTGCAAACACCTAGCTGAATACCAGCCAACAAGGTGCTCTTACTACAGATCAGACAAGCCTCATATGGGAGTATCCAAGCCAGCATATCAAGGAAGGTTATCATCCTGTACTCAATATTTGTGTTGTATTATCTGAAATACTGCATCCAGGGCTGGATCCACTCAGTTCAAGAAAGATGGTGAGAGGTGGAGATAGTTGGGTGCCTAGAGCATATAAGCCACAAGGACAGGTCAGTGGACCTGGACTTTTTCAGTTAGACAGGAAGGATGCTAATTAGTAATTTTAATAGCAGCCTACAACTAAAGACAGTTACAAAGCTGTCAGAAGATAAAGGCTCTTGTTAATAATGGCAAAGAGTGTAACATGAGAGGCCACAGTTGTGTCTTAGTGATTCAGACTGGACATTAGGAAAAAAGTGCAGCCCTCAGTCAGTTACCCTGAGACTTAAAGGACCAGAAAAAAGTAACTGGATCAGGTTTAACCAAAGAGGTTAGAAAAACTTCCAATCTTGATTTTTTTTCAGACTTGGCTAGACCAAGACACAGCTAAATTTGATTTATAATGCTACTTGAAGAAGGAGACTGTACAAGACAAGCCTCCACCGGTCCCTTCAAAACACCACTCAAAATTAACTTTTTTATTTTCCTATTTGCTTGCTGCACTAATAAAAACATGCTGCTATAATTAGCCACAACCTGTTAATAGAAGAAGTTAAAGAAGTCTGTTAATAGACTTCCAAGAGATTTTCATGCAAACCAACAGAAGCATCTTGAACTGCCACATCAGACCAATTTTTAAATATCTAAGCATCTAAGTTTATAAAGAATTTAGTGCAATATCTTCCTTGCACAAACTAAAGCTAGAAGTCCTTGCCATTTTGACTTAGTTTCAAGATGCACTTTGAGACATTAAAGGCTCTTTTTACAATGACACCGATATCTACAGCAAGTAAGTAAATGACTTCTATAAAAGCATGGGCAGCACCACGTTTGAAGATTACTCACTTTAAATTGCAGGTAGTGCACTGGGGGTGGTGTTATAACACTGTTGAATGGAGCAAATCTGTGCTCATATCGAACTTGTTCACTATCCAGTTCAAACTTAGGTTTTCTTACTTTGCCATCCATGTCAAAGGCAATCATTGTCTAAAAAGGATAAATACAGGGAAAAGTATTAGTTTTATGTCGTATTTTGCTGTAAGGAAGATCAAAATTATGATTTAGCTGTAACTGGAAGGATAGAAAAGCTGTAGAGAATTTACCATATAAAATTATAAACCTGAACTTGATTTCCAGCCCCACTACAAAGAAAGAAGGCATGCAATGTATGCAGGATCCCCATTACAAAAAAAAATGGAAACACATAGAACACAAATGAGTTACCTTGTACATCCCAGCACACATATTTTGGTATGCTTGACTCATGGTGATCTCTCTGCTAAGAGGGCGAACTGCAAATTTTACATAAAAAGATACACTTTTAATTCAATATAAGTACATGTATTAATTTCAGATCAAAAGAGCTCTTCCAAATTTCCAAAAAGTGCCATAACTCTCAATTGTGTTTTAAAATAACTGAAGTATACAAAGCCTAGACATTCATTTCTGCTCACCTGGCTCCTGGTTACATAAAATACCTCAAGACACACTTACCAGTCACATGAACACCATAGTGCTCTCTATGGCATAAACTGGTCAGTGGCATTCCCATGACACTATAAAACACTGAACAGCCTGAAACTTACGTATGTACACCAGAGGCCTGTTTGCTTAGTTCAGGGATCTTTCCAACTTCTAGGGCTAAAATGTTAAAGCACTTTTTATCCTAATAATCCTGACAGCATTCTTGTAAGATTCCCTTTAGTTTCCAGTGTTTAATGCTAAACTGCCCAACACATGGCACCTTAAGTACATTAGTAATTTTCTGAACTTCTAGAGACAGGGGAATTTAGTTGATATGATCCTGAGCTAGTCATATCCGATTGTTCCCCTTGAAAAGGTGGCGAGGAAAAGAAAGGGAAGCTCACCATGGTAAAATTAAGAAACATGCTTTAAGAACTTCTAAAGCCAAATAGAAATTACAGAAATATGCTGAAAGTCTGGTGTTTGAATTTAGTTACAGTCACTAAAAGCATAATTCTGCAGGAATTATAAACTCTGAGAAGGTCCAACATATAACACAACTGATGAAACTGGCAATATAAATGAGTTCCTAAAAAGTTTTACATTCAGCCTTCATAAACTTTAGGATATTTTTTCTACCCATATTGGTGTTGGCTCTGTAAATTTTGGATTTTAATTCTACATAGCTGCATGAAAGGGGAAAAACAAGAAGTCTTGAGTTAACACTCTACACCTAGGTACCTTTCTTCTTTTTCTTTGTTTTCTTACTACTACGGCCTTTCTGTTGTTCCTCCATTATCCTCTCCTCTGCCATTTGAGAGCTGTCGGCACGGCTCAGCGTTGACATCAGCCAGGCATAGAGGAACTCTGAGAGATACCTGCATGGAAGCAGTATGGAGCTGTTACGGGCGGCAGTGCACCATGGACTCGTGCTGCACGCATTCCCACCGACCACCAAGGCACTTACTCCAAGATGCAAAGGACATGTCCTAGCAAAGGACAATGTTTATGGGCTGTGAAAACTCTTTGTTTTGCATGGCTGGAATCAACACATCAGTCTACGTTATTGTTCTGGTTCAGATTCAACCACAAACAGCTCAAGGTATGTGAGTCTCTTACACATTTACTAAGTGAAGTCTAAGCTTCTTATTTCAAAACTTCTGTAAGATCAAATTTTTCTAGAACTCTTTCTTCCCCCAACAAATGGAATATATTTTTTTTAAAGATACTATGTTAATACCTTTTCTACATTTGTACTTAATTATTCTGACAAACAAGATCACTACTTGCTTTTTCAAGCACTAAAAAGCTTTGAATTATTACATAAAGGCGTCAAGCCCACAGACACACAACATTCATATGCAGTTCTTTCAGAGTTAAGAGACATCTTTAAGAGAAAGTGGGAGCGAGTCCAATAAATATCTTAATTGACTTCAAATCAAAAGGAATAGGGGGAAAAGAGAATAGAAAAAAAATTACAGATTTGGAGCACAATAAAAATGTAGTAATAGTTAGTGAGATATTTGAGTTTCATTTGCACGTTACCTCTCAGAAATTGTTTCTCCTTTTTTTTGTTCACGTAAGTAAGAAAGCAGTTGACATGACAATTCCAACTAAGAGTGATTTTATTAAAATGCTAGAGGGCAATATGGGCAGGTAAAAAAAATACTCTCATACACAAGTTGGTATTACGTATTGAGGTACTACTTAAAGAATATTGCCACCTTCTGGTAACTTATGGAATATTAATTTTCTCACTTAATATTTAATCCACTGTTGAAACAATATAAAAACACAATAAATTGCACTGAAGTTTGCGTCATTTGAACTGTTCTAATCTCTCAGTAAGAAGGCTTATGGCTTACATAGGAATCTCTGGGTAGCTTTGCATTTAAAAAAAAAATTATCTTTTGGCGCAAGCCATTAACTATGAAAAATAATTAATGTGAATGGAAATGGAAAAATAAAAGTATTCTGTCTCCATATAATGCAATCCTTTTCACTAAAGGCAGAAGATTTCTCTTCAAATATACTCCAAATGAGAACTGAATTTTAGCTAGTCAACTTTCAGATTACAGTTACAACTTTGCAGAACTTTTCCAGAATACTAGAGATCAATAAGACTATCAATCCTGATACTACAAAGGCAGGAAAGAATAAAGGAAATTGCTTTTTTCCTGCTTGCTCTTGTCTACCAAAATCAGCACATTTTTCATTCATTGTCAATAGAAGACCCTGCACCAAAAAGCTAAACAGAGTGTGTATTACTATTTCAGGAAAAAAAAAGTACCCTATTTAGTAACTCTAGAATAGAGACTAACAGATTTTTTTTCCCAACTTGTAATATTATGAATAGGTAAACCAAACACAGTGTTGAGCAAGCTTGAGATCATAAAATCATATTTGAAGTCTCTCCTTCAAATATTTGTAATTATAGCTCTCTGGGAGCATCCCTCCTCGAAGAGCTGTCAATAAAGCGTCCTCTTACCAATAGATGTAGTAATATTCGTGCATACTGTAAAGTTCCAACTCAAAGCCACTGAGAAGATACTGTATCATAATACGAAGGTTATGATATAGGACCCAGGTGCCCAAGCAAGCCAAATGTTGCCTTTGTGGTTCCTGCTTCAGTAACATACTATGAAGCGCTGCATCTACTTTCTCTGCCTGTTGAAAAAAAACCCCAAAACTTTAAAATAACAGACAGAGGACGAAAAACATTTGATTGAAACAGCATCCCAAACCAAAAATAAAATCTTAACAAAATCTTAACAAATTGGGTCAGTAAATTCACGCTCCAGATTACAAGAGAAATAAGTCTAGAACTGTCAGAAAACTGGAAAGATAGTCACATATGTAAATTCTGCTGCACAGAACAAAAATATTCTATACAGTAATATAGCAAGAACATTAGATAGATAATATTTGTAATTTTAAAATATATTTGTACATAGATCATTAGCAGTCACATGAGCACAAACTCAGAACCCATTACACTCTGTTGTTCATTGCTCTATATTGGCAACAATTACTCTTTTTTTTTAAACCTAGCTGCATTGAAAAAATAAATTTATAAGCTTAACATGCAAGAAACACACTGTGTGTTTCAACAGAGTAACTAAAATATTGCTAAGACCGATTTTGTCTTCAGAAGCAAATTGTATGGAAGACAAAGTTTCTCAGAGTTGGAATATCATCAGTAATCCTGAACAGAACAATCCATATAAAATGCTACAAAATGAAAAAAAACAGTGCCTCAGCTATAATACTGCAACAAACTCAATTCAAACCATTTTGAAAAAAGCTGGAGCACACAAAATCTCCCTCCAAGTTCCTTCATTGTTTTCCTTGCAATGTACATCTTGGGAAATACTTTATTATTATATGGCTCTTGCTACTGAAGAAACTATTTCCAGCAAGAAAAAATATGTTTTTTCTTCTCACCTCTCCCTCCCCATTCTTGAGAGACATCCAAAATCAGTTGGAGCACATATTTTGAAGAGTTGTTTTTTACTTTCTTTTTAATCATTATAAAATTTTGCAGTTTACATCTTACATAGGTTTAAGGCTAAATTTTCAAAGGTGTTTTGTAAGTGTGCCTTGTCTATCTCCCCCTGGTACATCTTGCAGACTGACAATTACAAGCAGGATAGAGACTAAAAGCTGGGCAGTTACCAGTAAATTACATCGCAACAGCTTTTCCTGAAGTCTACTTATTGGACAAAGCTAATCTTAAAAAATGTAGTATGTTTTTGTTCAACACATCTAACACAAAGGTTTTGGATGCATCATAACAATTTCTTGGGCTAAATTTTAGGAATCCTTGTCTTAAGGATTTTGCATCATTCATTTAGAATTTAGTACCATGCTTTACTTTGGCAGTAATATACCTGGAAAGAAACTTTGCTGGTCTGCTGCCTAGGACATTACCTCATCCTGTAGAGTGGCAAATTCCTCAAGAATGTGACCCAGTTTATCTCTCTGACGAGCTCTGTTGTGTCCATGGATTTGAATCAGACTACAGAATGGCTGAAAGAAGCAAAGTAATTTTAAATTATCAATGCAACTTTGAAACTGCAGGAGAAGCACTGTGATGTCTATTTAGGCACCTGGTTTATATATCCATATTAGGAGGCAGGTTCCTTAAATTCCTTCAAAGTGCGAGTTAGCTTAAGTCAATGTGAGATTGAGTGAGCATCCTTTAGGAAGGTCACCAGAACAAAATGCTTGGGGCAAAAGTATTATTTCTTAAGGCTAAATCCAGGTGCCCAGGTGACTAAGGTGGCCAGTGGCATCCTGGTTTGTGTCAGATACACTGTGTCCAGCAGGACCAGGGCAGCAATTGTCCCTCTGTAATCAGCACTGGTGAGGCCTCACCTCAAATCATGTGTTTATTTCTGGGCCTCTCACAACAAGACAGACATTGAGGGGCTGGAGCGTGTCCAGAGCGGAGTGCGTTGTCCTGTGAGGAGCAGCTGAGGGAGCTGGGGTTGTTTAGCATGGGGAAGAGGAGGCTCAGGAGAGACCTTATCACTCTCTTCAACTGCCTGACAGGAGGGTGCAGCCAGGTGGGGGTCATCTGTTCTGTCAAGTGACAGGACAAGAGGCAATGGCCTCAAGTTGTGCCAGCGAAGGTTTAGGTTGAATATTAAGAAAAAATTCTTCACAAAGAAGTTTGTCAAGCACTGGAACCAGCTTCCCAGGAAAGTGGTTGAATGACCATCTCTGGAAGTATTTAAAAGATGTGTAGTCATGGCACTTAGGGGCATGGTTTAGTGACGGACTTGGCAGTGCTGATTTGGACTCAATGAGCTTAGAGGTCTTTTCCAACCTAAATAATTCTGTGATTTTCTTAAGATTTTCATTGCACCACATTCCACAACAGAATCTTTTAAAACAAATTTTTAAAAACTGAAACTGGACAGAATGCAGAAATAATTTTGGTTTTATTAGTGCTATGCATTTGTTTTGTGACATGTAGGTGCAGATTTCTTATAAAGTGAAATTTTAAATTAAAATCTGGAAGGAGGAAAAAACCAGCAATAATTACACTGGATTTTTAAAAATCAGTACCAATTTAAGATAGCCAACTTCCTGAATTTTGCCTTTTGCCTAAAATAACTGGTCTCATTTTCAAATGTATATAAATCTGCCAAGTGTTCATACACACAAACATGCTGTAATTGAATGAACACTTACCCGAACACAGTGTGTGACAAAGGAATCAATGTAGTCTTTTGCCTGGTGGTTATTATAAAGACAACACCTAAAAGGGAAATATCCATGTACATACATATTTTTTATAAATGCCACCAGTCTATGTAGCACAGAATAAAAAAAAGAAACACAAGTGCAGCAACAGCAACTGACTCCTTCATATATAAGTACTAAGTATAAAAAGTACATTTTTTGTACATTTGACACTGCTCTTGTAAGCAGGAATATTTCTCATCAGACATGTAAACACACGCAAATAAACTCAAGATCCACTTACTTTGGAGAAAGTACTGGAGGACTGACAAAAGACCTTAAGGCATCTTTTACCATGTCTTGCATGAGGTGAGTGCCGAACACCTTCTTGTTATCTACTAGGAAAGTTGTCTGAAAGTAAAGATGTGTTTTTAGAAACATGTTTTAAGTTAAAAGTAATGCTCTAGAATTACTAATAGAAAACTCTGGCAGTACCTACTATATGTAAGAAACTTGTAAGATTACTTTAAGAATTAAATGGTTCAACTAGGTCCAAGGTTAAAGAGTCAGAAATACTGCCAGGCTACTGCTGATGTTTTTCAGTCCCTATGGATTCTACTGCTTACATCAGTCATGTCTGATACTCATTTAACTTCCCTCCATGAGTGTGGTGTCCCTTTCTTACATGGTTCTTCAGCAATTAGAGAAAAAGCTCTGCTGTCTGGCACCCACAGGGATTACACAAACACACGTGTAGGCCAAAACACACAATGAAAACATTTTACTTGCCCATAGTTGTATTCCATTGGCTCTACACATGGTTTAATAGGATCAAATGTGAAGAATTTCTGGCATCTAGGGGCATCCTATTATAATCAAAAACTTCTAGAAAGAATTATTTACTCAGAGTCAAGGTACGTATAATGCACTTTCAAGGTAAGAGAAGCAGTGAGAAAGAATAGCCTGTTCTGCACTAACCATCAGTTTTACTGCTGTAGCAATAGAAGCAGTCTATACATTAAATTCTGTCCGAACAAGGAGATGCATACAAACACCAGCTCAAAATGGGACAGCATGTGGAGAGCAGCAAAAAAATGTGTTTACAGGCACAGCTTTATGGCAGAGAAAAAAAAAATTAACACTTTCTGTTTTAATTAGCCTGTACTAAAATGATCAAAGCAACAGTATTTAAACATTATTTTAAAAATTAGATCAGAACATAAGCCTCCACATACAGAATCACAGAATGGTTTGTATTGGAACACACTCAAAGATCACCTAGTTCCAATCCCCCTGCCATGGGCCCAGACACCTTCCTGGCCGTGAAGACTTGGTAGAGCATCCACAGCTTCTCTGGGCAACCTGTTCTAATGCCTCATCATCCTCACAGCAAAATATTTCTTCCATAATACTTAAATATCCACAGAAAGTTTTTTAACACTTAAATATTATTAAGTTCTATGCAAATTATTGAAATATTTAAAACAATAACAGAATTTCATAATGAATGCAGAAGTACTTTATTCATAGACATAATCAGGACTTGCCTGTAACAGGGATCTTGAAAGAACACATGGTGATTGCTCACTAAACTCACAGAAAAAATCCTAATGTATATTTAGGAAAAGAAAAAAAAAAAGATGATTCAGGTTAATATGCCAATTTATATATATATGTAAATATACACCAAATCATTTTTACACATACTTGCATCTTTCCTGAACACTTACATACAACTGTGTAAATACAGCAATATTTTGTTTAAAGGCATACACAAACATAGCATGGCTTATACAACTTGTAAGAAAGTGACCACAAATAGTTTGAACAGAATGTATTATGAAGATTTTCTGCAATTACTTGGTACTTAACAAAAAGGTTTCTGAGTTTTCAAATGCAACAACTAGAAAGATGATAGTACAGAAAAAAAATACTATGAGATTGTTAAGATCATGATGTAACTACACCAGGTATTGACCAAAACTGAGAATTGATTTAAAAAAATTGATTGAAACCCAGGTAAGGTTTAACTGGTACCAGACGCTTCATGCAAATGCTTCTTTATTAATTAACAGGAAATAGAAAGACAAGAGATTTGATGTAACTGTATCTCTTTTTATCAGTCAGTGAATGCATGGATACTAAAAAATACTTCAAGCATTTAAGTGTCTTCTAATAAATGTAGGCAGTAACTAAGATTAATATCAGTTATTCAGGAAAGAATATAAGCAGGTGCTTAACTTGATGCCCATTTAGGCAACTACATGTTTAAGCACATATTTAGTGCTCTCTTGTGTTATAGGCACATGTGCAGAATACTGCTCAATAAATTTGAAAAAAATCAGGCATACAGCAAAGAATTATGTTCTGTAGATGCAGCTTTTCAACCAAAGAAACTTGCTTGGCCTTTCCCAGTAAGATGTGTAATTATTTAACAAATTACGGGAAAAGTGGGAGGTTTGAGAGGAGGAAGGTCTTCGTCAAAAGAAGAAAAATATTAAGTATTAAGGAAGGATTAAGTATAAAGTATTAAGGAAGGATAGTAAACTTTGAAATTGTACATAACAGTGAGAAACACCAAATACATACGTAGTGCTCCGTTTTCTCACCAGTGAGCAAGAGCACGCATATATGGAATTATATTTTGCAAGTTGCATTTTCAGATCTTATTTTTGGCAATAAGTAAGAAATATTCATGCTTACCAGTATACAGTGCAAATTAGTTAAGTTGACTACTTCACATACAGTTTTTATTCGGTCTATTAGTTTGGAAAAATAATTGACCATTTCTTCCCTTTTAATAATTTTTGCATATCGAGGGAAAGTTGGTGGCAGCAATCTCTGATTAACAAGTGGCTCAAACCCCATCATAATAGGATGATCTAAAGAAGAAGGAAGGGAGAGAGAGAGACAGAGAAAAACTGCATATAATCTGTGTTTTCAGACCCACTTCGAACTTTCAAGTATAGTACAAATTATTCAATTAGCCAAAAGGAATTCTTTAAGTGACAGTTAACTTCCTGAGACTCCAACAACCCAGCAACAGCAATGATTACTATTTAAAAAACCCCGAGTCCTCAGCATCTCAGCATACACCTGTACAAACAGTGAAGTCCTGTTCCCTATTTTAAAGTGGCATCAATCAAAAGTTCACATTATTTCTGGCTTTGAAATGACAGTACTGCTTTCAGGAGAACCACCACTTGGTAAAATAAAATTAAACAATGCAAGTCTGTAATGGGTTGCATAAGAAGTATTTTAGTTCAAAGTAAATAGTGATTTCAACTTTTTTTAAATACACAAAGGTATTTACATTTATGAAGAGAGCATATCCAGGAAAGGAAAAAATGGTGTAATTTGATACATACCTCCTTTAGTGGTATCATTCTGTGCCTGCATACCATGATGCAGTGAATTGTGTATGGCAGAAAGCAAGTCAGCTGCCTGAGTCATTAGTTTCTGAGCTTCTGCAACTGCACTTGTCTGAAAGGCAGGAAACAATTATTAACATTGTGAACCAATACATTTTGACTATCTAATTAATGCTAGTATAAAAAAAGTAAGGGCATTAAGATTCTGATGCTCTTACACAAGTTCTGAAAAAAACCCAACATTTCTGTGCAGTAGTGTTCTTTGTATTTCATGTATCTGTACATAAATTCAATATTGTGTATTTTGCTTTGTAAGACTTCACGATAATTACAACTCAAAGTCCTGCACACGCTATGTGAGAGTCTGCTCTGGGGGCATGTAGTTCTATCCCTTTGCCTTAAAACACAAAGTTCCTTCGCCTCTCAGCAATTGGGAAATCTTATATTCAAAAAACAGGCCAATTGTATGGAATGCTATTGAACTCCTCTTCTCAGACCAAAGATGTCTAGGTACATATTCAGTATCACATGGAAGGAAAAGCTAACAGTTCTTCTGATATGGACTAAACACTGCCCAATGTCAGGTAACTCCACAGGAGGGGACGGAACTCAAAACAAGAAGTTTTGCTCATGTGTGTGAAAAGAGTAATTAGAAAGCCATAAATATTTTTAAGTGTTTTGTAATGAATATTCTGTCTTTCTGCAAGGCCATGATAATGTCAGCCACTAGCCTTCCCTTTGTTTCCCACTTTGAATAAAAACTGAATATTTGCCACTGTAAGGCTTTATTCAGAGCTTTACCTCCACCCACATTCAAATCTCCTGAATCTACACAGCAATTGCCTGATCTTAAAGAACAAAAAAAGAGAACTTCACAGGATCCCAATGCAAACAGAAAGGCCAAATGAACGTACCTCTTTTTTTGTAAATGCTATTAGGACAGTTAGTAGGACGCGGGTAAACTTGACTCTGCTGAAGACAGCTAAACATTGTTGATGCTGTAATAAAATTATACTGATTACTAAGCAATAGGTCATAGAATATTCTGTGTTGGGAGGGACCCAGAAAGATCATCCAGCCAACTCCTGGCCCTGCACAGGACCACCCCAAGAGTCACACCACGTGCCTGAGTGTTGTCTAAATGCTTCCGGGACGGAGAATTTTGGTGCTGTGACCACTTCCCTGGGGAGCCTGTTCCAGTGCCCAGCCACCCTCCTCGTGAAAACTCTTTTTCTAATATCCAACCTAAACCTCCCCTGACACAATTTCAGGCCATTCCCTTGGGTTCTGCCCCCAGAGACAAGATCAGCGTTTGCCCCTCCTCTTTGCCTCATGAGGAAGTTGTAGCTGCAATGAGGTCTGTCCTCAATCTCCTCATCTCCAGGCTGAACAGACCAAATGACCTCAGCTGCTCCTTGTACAGCTTCTCCTCAAGGCCCTTCACCATCTTTATGGCCCTTCTTTGGACACTCTCTAATACCTTAATGTCTTTCTTTTATGGTGGTGTCCAGAACTCCCACAGGACTCCTGCCCTCCCTGGACAAACTGCCTCCCCACACAAAGTGCCTCAGCATGCCCTGACTGGCATGTCCCACTGTTTGCCAGCTCTTTCACCATGCTCCTGGGTGATCATACTCCCCAGCTGCTTTTTATATGCATGGGTGGGGTTATACCATATTTAAATCTCCTATTTACATTCTTGAAATCCAGGAAAAAAAACAAACAATTCATTACTTCAAGTTCAACTTCCGGATCTCTCTCTTCTCCTTGTCGACTTCGAGTGCTCTACAAAGTAAAGAAATGTCAAATAATTTACTAAAAATTGCAAAGGGAAGCTACTGATAAAATCCCTTTACCTTCTCTAAAACATCCACCTGCTGAATAATCCCAAAAATCAGTTTTCAAATTCAAAATTTCTTAATATATAATCCAGGTACTTGAATGACTCTCTGATAGTAATGAGACATACCTCAGTAAATTCTGCAAGTAAGCAAGGACAGTGCATGACCATTTTACATTGCAAGCTGTGGTAAAGGAAAATTAAGTAACTTCTTTGACAATACATAGTATCTCTGCCTAAAACCTGAAAGTTAAATACATACTTTCTTGTGTCCCAGCCCAGTGTTACCTTCTACATTATGATTCCACCTACTACTAGTGAAGCAACTACTGAAGAGTATACAGAAGTCTGAAGCTTTCACCATCTTTAGCCAGAAGGCATGTTACACAAACCATTATGCCAGTTCTTCAAAAACCCCACCATAATGACACAAACCTCCATTCCTCATAATCCAACTCCTTTCCCCTTGAAATATAATTGACAAGACAAACATGAAAACAATACCTTCACTCGTCTTTGCATGTCATCTTCGACATCTTTCAGCATACCTGGAAAAAATCACAGCACGATTAAAAGCTGAGAGGCATTCCTAGGCACACCTATACCACTCAGGGGAGAAGAAGTTTTGAGGGCAAAATCAAACTTAGAAGTGCTTTACATATCCATTAGCCAAAGACTAGACAAAAAATATTCTTGTGAGGAATGGTGGGGATGTCTTGCAACAATCAAAAATCAGAATACAGACTAACTGATGCAAAGCTGAAGTGATCAATTTTTCAAAAATAAATCAATGGAAAGCTCAAATACGTATAAAAAAGTCATACATCAAAAAGATTAACATACATGCTTATGTATGTACCTAACAACATATGTATTCATACCTGTAGAACTACTAGACTGCTTTTTTTTTTCTAAAGAACAACAAATTGTGAGACAAAAAAGCAGAACTCAAGCAATGCACTTTCCAGTGGTCTGTATCTATACCATGATGAGCTCATGCCTAGCCACTTTGTTGGCCCATCTAAAAGCACTTCCTCCGTTTCTCAGGCACTTAACAAGACAACTGAACCTTTTTTCCAAGGAAAACTAATTCGATCTCTCTTTTTACCAAGTCAGCAATTGCCACAAGACTAATAAAAAAACTTAACAGCAGAGACTCCTAGCAGTTCATCAGATGCGACTGAAAGTAATTACATGCTCAAAAGAGAAAGAGGTTGCTGGACAGTTACAAAGAAAGCACAAACTGTACCTGTAACTCTAAGATCTGTCACACTGTTGGCCATTTTAAATCCGTAAGTCATTGACTGAAAATCTTCCTAAAAAAAAAACATCAAGGAAGCAGTATGTAGTGAAATATAAAAAGCTGTAGTAAAAATTTTCAGATTGTGGTTTGAAGTTTTCTTTTTGGTTTGGGTTTTCTGGGAGCTGTTTTCTTAATAGCTTTTGAATCTTTTGCTGTTTTTTCTCTTTTGGGGGAGTGGTTGGGGGTATGCATGGGGTGTACTTTTGTTTCATTCCATCAAGAATAAAAGTCCAGATTTAATCTACACAACTGAATTACACTCAGAATGAATACACTGAATGATTTTCCCGGGCAAATCCAGCTTGAGGCAATTACCTTCTGCATAAATCCTTAATACCGATATGCCCTTCATATTTTCATCAAGTGACACCCTACCAAAATGTTACAAGAACTATAGCTGCAAAGCAGTATTTGATCCATTTTAGATACAGTCAGCAAGAGTGACTTGTCCAAGCTCAGAGGAAACAGATTGCTCTGAGCACAGGAAACAGGACTCTGATCCTGTTGCCAGATGGACATCTTAGACAAAAGACGATCATGACTATCTAACACAGAAAATAAAAAACTTAAACTGGAAGAAAACCACAAGTGAAATGGATTTCAAATGGTTAATCAAAAGACTTGAGTTGCTTTTTGAGTAAAATATATGTGTGGCTCTAGTACTTGAGGAAAATACAGAAGAGAGCATGAAACACCGTCACTGGGGAAAACTGCATTTTAAAGGTATTGAGTCTAATACTTCTAGGATTATGAATTGCTATTCCTATGCTATCCTTGAATCAAACATGAACAAATATCACTAATACATTGTTTCACTTGCATTATGGTATAATGTTGCATATTTGACCCCACAGGAGATGGGAAACACATACCTCCTCAAAAACAGCTGCTTTGTTAACCTTTTCTCTGGCAATATCACAGATTTTTAGGATTCCAAGAGCAAAAGCCTTCATAGCAGGATCTTCTATGAAGTCTGGATTATGAATATAAAGGCAAGTGAATACTGTCTGTGCCAAGGAATGTCCTTCTAACCATGTTATCTAGAGAAAAGGAAATCAAGTATTTTACTCATGACAGCCAAGTCCTCATTTTTATAGCTCCATTCTTCTTCATTTTACTGTGCTTCAAAGGTTCACTAGGAAACTCCTTATCATGGCAACCTTCCATGTACCACAAAAGGGCAAGTAAGGTGTTTCAATCCTAGAATTCGGTGTTGGATAAACCTCTTCTATAAAGTTCAGGTCTAATCCCTGTGATTTAGACATGACATTATGTTAAGAGACCTTCCCATTTACAAGCTTTCTCTGCATAAACAGTGAATGGGAAATGCAAATGACTATGAGACAAGTCACCAATATTCTTCATGTTCTCTCTCTTTTACAACAGAGTTTCTTGTCACAATCCCCTCTCCCTACCACTTCTGTGTTTCTTTAAGCTACAGGGAAAGATTCAGTAACTTAAATTTCTGTCTTGAAATTGCATAAAATAAAGTAGAACCATCTTTTCAAATGGAGTCAGTATTTGGGGGCCAGGAGCAGAAAACAAGTGATGTTACACTGTGTCAGATATACAATGATCTTCACAGTCTTTCTGACTAAACTGATTGGAAATGTTTTAAAAAATAATGTTATTGATGTAATTTTAAAGAGTAACTGAAAATAATTAGTATCATTTACTGAGGAAATTAAAGCATATACACAGAAAAAAACCTGCAATTAAGAAGTAACTGATATTTAACTTATTTTTCTAAATGAATTTATTTACTTTCTTCAAAATGCCTCTGTAAGCTCTGTCATTTCTGGCTGTATGGAAAGGAGCAACAGAGTGCTACCAGTTACTGCACACTCAGCTTCCAACACAGTCAAACATCAATACACAGCAGGCAATCAGATAACCTACATTTATAAAACCAGAAACTATAAAACCTTTCTAAGGTTTAAGGTGCTACCAGCTATATTCCATATTTCTTATAGTAAAAAAATTAAATATCAAAATTAAGCCTTTCATAATAGACAATGTAAATAACTAAATGGAAATTAAAATATATGTATGTATTTTCTGCTTGGTGAATCTTTTTTTGAGTTCCGCTAATCCATTTTTTAAGATGGATTAAAGGAATACATTTTGAAAGCAAAACCATATAACCTAAAGAACAGACAAATGCTTACCAAACAACAGAAACACGTGTCCATTATTCCTACCAGCTCTGGTGAAGTGAGATCCTTTATTTTAATGGTGCCATCCTTAGAAAACAAACCAAAAAAACCCAATCAAAACCCTAAATACTATGGAAGCATACAAGCAAAATACAACTTATTTGTACCAAAGCCAAAAAGGAAAATAAAATTTGCTTAAGACTTCAGAGTAATTGTATACTACTAGCTTTGCTGATCAGCTTCATAACATGTCTTGAATTCTTAAAAACTTTGCCTTCCCATCAGTTGTACACTGACCAACAGAAAACTATCTAAAGAGAATGCTAAAGCAATAATTCTGATTTATTACTAACAAAAAAAGTTTAAAACCAGTTAACTGTCAACACTAAAATCAAAAAACAGTATAATCATACTAAAGAGATTGAACAAGGAATATGCAGGACCAATTCTTTGAAGACTGCTTTTTAAACTGGAAGTACTTGTAGTGTTTTACTTAATGGTAACCAAAAAGGCTGCAACTTTACTTTGATCATTTAATTTGCCCAATCTATGCAATCCTGCATACATTCCACGTGACTCAGCCAGCCAATATTTTAGGGAGTTCTCTAACTCCATTCAAAATGAAGTTCACCATAAAAAAAAAATACTTTTCCCTAAGTGCATTATTTTTTCCAAAATAACATAAAGACTTTCAACCTCTCTCCACCAATTTATCTTGATCATAAATCAAAAGTTAATCATTACAGTTAATGTTGGTAAATTATCTGGCTTCTGTTCAATGTTAATGAACTCAAAGAATGATAAAGTGTTAATTTCCAGCTTTTTTAAGGAAGTTGGTTTCTATTCAGGTTAAATAGAAGCTAACCAATAGATCTTCATATAAAAGATGCATTTTAGGGAAGCACAGAGTGACTTGCAAAACTATTCTGGAAATATATTTACTTGAGGTATCAATACCCAATAATTTCACAGTACTTTTCACTGGAAAAGTTAGCATCATTGTGATAATGCAGGTAACAAAAAAAAGTAATCATCACAAGATATTTCTTACTTAATTATCTTAAAAAAAAAAAAGATAACATAAGTATCAAGTGAAGACTGAAAACATTAATTACGCTGAATTGTGCTTAACTGCAATTTGACAAAACTGCATATTTCTACAGACAGTGTAGGCAAAACCAGGACATTTACACGAACCTTAATAGCTTGCTCAAAGTTAAGAACCTTTCTGTTAACTTGGTTTCCAATCATACCAGCATCCATCTTGGGATCCATCATTTCAATGGCAGACATGGCTTCAAAAAGACCAAAACTATGAACACACACACAAAAAAAAGTGCTGAATGTAATTATTATATACAAAATAGTCTTCAGGAACTAATGGAAAAGAACATAGGATGACAAACCAAGTACAGAATATTCTGACAACAGACAATAAGGTATGTGAAAATTAGTACTGATATTCAGAGATCATGGTTTTCAGGAAGCTAAGGATCTCTCAACAAGTTCGTAGGAAAAGAGATGGCTGAAAGTAAAAGAAAATTACTAGCCTTTCTATAAGGGTGAAGAACACTCCTCAGTGACATATCCCACTACTATATCTTTGCACACTTGTTTCTATAAACTTCATAACATCTTCTTAAACACCACATAAAATAATAAACTGATATTAATTGAACAAGCTGTTCTTTATTACAACATACCCAAAGAAACAAGTGAGATACATTCCCCAGACACTAATGATAATATACATGACACAGACTAATATATATTGAATATACCAGCTTTGTTTAAGATGGGCATGTTAAGAAAACTAATAACAAAAAAAACCTCAGGATGTGACAACGTATCACTTGTAGTCAGGGCATAAAAGCTTGCAGAAGAGCCACACCAAAAGAAGACTTGCCTATATATGAAGAGATACAGTGCCTCACTTTATCACAACATTCATCAGAACTCCTGCAACAGTCTTTATAATACACAAAAGTTTATTGCATGTGGCACATTCAAATTCTGAAAAGTGTATTTGCTTTGAATGCACTTATGTATAGAACTACACCTGAAAATGTGCTTTGATTCTGCTAAGTAACTAGCTGGTGACATGCTTGCACACACTTTTAAGCGGGTTTTCATTTAATATCATGCTTTACCGCATGCTTTTCTTTGATACACATTTCCAATCTGCAGAGTTCTCACTTTCTGCTTTAGCATGTTATTTAAGTTACATTATTATTAAGTTACATTACATTACATATGGATTGTTTATCAAAAACTCGATAGTGACATTAGAGTCAACCAAGTTTAAAGTCTTTCTGGCCTTTTTTCATAAAAGCATGTCCCATAAAATACTTCAGTAACATAATCACTACAGGTCATAAAATGTGCTATGAACTTCTGAAGTACAATTTCAATCACATTAAAAAATGCAATGTTATACTTACACTTTCAGATATGTTCAGCATTCATACAGGTGCAGCATATACATACTCCTGAGAATGTATGATATTCTATATACTTCAAATACTTTATTTAAAGTCTAAAAAAACTTAGTTATTAGGTAACATTAACATGTTTGCAGTAATCCTATCTAAAAGCCAGAACCATCCTACGTGCATACTTACAGCTTGTCATGAAGCAGTTCTCCTAACTTCAGTTCTACAAAGGAACAGGACAGAACAAACAATTACAATCATCCTACTAGCACAACTTCTCCAGGGTAGTCTTGTCACTCACCAAACTGTTTTATGCTAAGAGAGAACAAGGTGCGGAAAGTAGATCAGACATTTCTACTTGCATTGGGTTTGCATGGCCTGGTTTTGGTAGCTTGGTGGGGGGGGTGGTACGGGGTGAGAAGCTGCCAGAAGCTTCTTCCATGTCCAGCAGAGCCAATCCCTGGTGGCTTCAAAGATGGACGTGCCGCTGGGCCAATTATAAATGGTCGTAATACCTCTGTGATAACAGATTTAAGGAGAAAGAAAAACAAAAAGTTGCGCAGTTTTAACTGCGGATGGAGAAGAGCCTAGTGAGAACATGGGAGAAGAAGAGCCCTGCAGACATCAAGGTCAGTGCAGAAGGAGGGGGAGGAGGTGCTTCTGGTGCCAGAGCTGAGATTCCCCTGCAGCCCATGGTGCAGCCCAGGGTGAGGCAGCTGTGCCCCTGCAGCCTTGGAACCCCTGTCCTGTGGAGGTCCATGGGGATGCAGAGATCCACCCACAACCCACGGAGGAGACCCACACTGGAGCAGGTGGATGCCTGAGGAAGGGTTGTGAACCTAAATGAGACCTGTGGAGAGAGGGGCCCTACTCCCAAGCTGGAGCAGCCTGTCTATGAAGGACTGCACCCTGTGGAAGAGTGACCCACGCTGCAGCAGTTTTGGGAGGACTGCTGTCCATGGGATGGACTCACACTGCAGCAGGTCACAGAGAGATGTTGCTTGTGAGATGGACTCACACTGGAGAAGTTCATGGAAAATGTCTCCTGTGGGAGGGACCCCACGGTGCAGCAGGGGAAGAACTCCTCTCCCTGAGCAGTGGGAGAAGCCTCAGGTGCTGAACTGACCATAACCCCCATTCGCTGTCTCCTTGCACCACTGGGCTAGGAGGTAGAACTGGGAAGGAAGGAGGGGTGGCAGGAAGGTGTTTCTGAGGCCTTGTTTTACTTCTCATTATCCTGCTCTGATTTTGTCAGTAATAAATTCACTTTGTATCTCTAAGTTGAGCCTGTTTTGCCCATGACAGTATTTGGTGAGTGATCTCTCCCAGTCCTTATCTCAACCCTTGAAGCTTCATTAAATTTTCTCTCCTCTTTCCAGCTGCAGAGGTGGGGGAGTGAGCAGCTTTGGTGGGTGCCTGGCATCTGGCCCAGGGCAACCCATGACACTAGTCCACCTTCGTTTGCTTTTACTTACAAAGCACTTTTCGAGACTGAAGGACTAAAAAAAACCCAGTGGTTCACAATGTGCCCTCATCCCTCTGTTATTCTAATAGTTAAAGAAGTTTTAGAATTACTAAGCATATAGTGCACTCACAGCCTAAGAAACCTGATATCCTGGGCTGCATCCAAAGCAGTGTGGCCAGCAGGGAGAGGGAGGGGATTCTGCCCCTCTGCTGTGCTCTGCTGAGACCCCACCTGGAACACTGCATCCAGCTCTGGGGTCCTCAGCACTGAACTACATAGACCTGTTGGAGTGAGTTCAGATGAGGGTTACAAAAATGAATGGAAGGCTAGAGCACCTTTCCTATGAAGACAGACTGAAAGAGTTGGGGCTGTTCAGCCTGGAGAAGAAAAGGGTCCTTGGAGACCATCTAGCATCCTTCCAGTTCATAAAGGAAGGCTAGGAAAGAGCTGGAGAGGGACTTTTTACAAGGCCATGCACTGACAGGACAAGGGGAAATGTTGTTAAACTAAAAGAGAGATTTAGATTAGATATTGGGAAGAAATTCTTTACTGTGAGGGTGGTGAGTCACTGGAACAGATTGCCCAGAGAAGTTGTGAATGCCCCATCCCTGGCACTGTTCAAGGCCAGGCTACATGGGGCTTTAACAACATCGTCTGGTGAAAGGTGTCCCTATCCATAGCAGGGGAGCTGGAATGAGATTGTCTTTAAGGTCCCTTCCAACCCAAATCATTCTGTGATGATTATTCTGTGAAACAGCACCATCTAAATAGCCTGGAACACAGCTGCTTCCTCTGCTTCTTTATTCAGGTGTCTTAGTCTTTTCCAGGGAAGACTACCGAAAGGCTTGCTTTTCCTCATTACTTTTAAAGGAGTCTTTAGATATATTTGATGGGTACACAGATATAAGTAATATTGAGAAATTATAATTTATAAGCAATATAGAGTAATATAGAGAAATAATACACAGAAGCTGTGCTTATCATTATGTAACATTCTGTGTGGTAAGATGCAGTTTTTATGTTTTTATTTTTCCCTAATGTCATCATAAAATCAGTTGAAAAAACTGTAAACTAGAGGTAGCATCTAATAGTAATAAAGGCAGTGTTTAAATGGAAGCAACTGCTTCCCCATTACTGAGACACATTACACCATTTCAGAAACTCAGACTTCTTTCAAAGATGAAAAATGATGCACGGATGAATTAAAAGAATTATTGGGCCCTAGAGATCCAAAAATATACAAGAAATAAACAGAATGTTGACTCTGCATGCCTGAATGACATTTCCATTTGGCAGAAGAGACAGGAAGAAATTTTTGCAAAGGAAAAAAAGCAGGTATGAATATGTGTAAGATGAAAAAACTTTAATTAAAAAGGTATTTATGTAATCTGGAAGAGGAAGAAAAGTGAGGTGGCTCATGATAATTCCAACCTCACAGCTGGGACACGGAATCAATGTAGCTCATTCATCTGAAGCTTGAACCTGGGTCAAATTATTGCTCAGAAGAACTCAAAGAACTATGCTTAGGCCTCCAAAGGATTCCGAGTTTTCTCCAAATGAAAGGACTACAACTCACCTCTACAAGCTTCTTCAAAATCCCGGGTTATGTCTATCCAGCTGGTATTACTCTTTTCCATCTTGTCAGGCATACCAAGTTCCCATCCTGAATCATCATCTTCTACTGTAGCTTTCATAACCATGCTGCTACACCTTTAAATTCCTGTCGGAGACACCATGTATTTGCACAAATTAGAGAAAGTGCTTCATGGGAATATTTTTTTTTTTCTTTTCAAGAATCAAGTGAGAAAGGGAAATGAACTAGCATTTTATTTACACATCTACTGTTACACAGGTCCAACAGTAAAACCCCTATTAATAAAAACTCTTTAAGAAAAAGGTTTTCTTATTCATCATTTCTTTACAAGTAGCTTGTAGGCTGTGAAACCTCAAAAACTAAGGACACCAAAACATCAGCTGTACAGAGCCATACTAAAGTGCCTACTGTCAAATTAGAAATAAAATCGGAAGCATAGCAACAGATGCAGACATCACAATTTCTTTCTTGTTCTTTTATACTATTACAGTACACATCCTCCTACTGCTCTGCAACAGGAATTAAAGAGGGTACTGTAAAACTGAAAAAAAAAGGCTTATTTCCTACGATTTCTTTAGCAGAAAGCAGTATCATGATTGTGGCATTGAAGTTAAGCAAGTTCAGACTGGAATATAAGTTTTTAACTCCACCGACCAGTTACTTCGAACTGGTTTTGTGCTTTCGCAACCTCCCGACACGCGGGCAGCCCTAAGGACTTCAACGCTTTCCCGGTCAGCCCGCCTGTGAGATACCAGCAATGCTGAACTCCCCTCATGCTGGGGGAGTTCTCGCAAGAGACAGCTGCGACCTCGGCAAGCTCTGAGCAGCTTAAATCACAGCCACCACGGAAGCTTCAAACAAAGGCCCCAGTGGCAGAAGACCTCCCGGGCATCGGGAATTAACAAAAACAAAGGGGAGGATCAAAAGGCTTTTGAACAGCAGCTCGGGGGTCCCCTCGTCCCAGCCAGGCTCACTCCCCGTAGGGAGCGTCAGGGTGTCAACAGTTCTCAAGCGACTGCAGGGACTGCCAGGCTCAGCGGGCTGGGATGAGGAAATACATGGGAAATCAATTAGAATAAATTAAATTCCCCCTTGCATTTCGGGACATTCAGGCCTCTCGGGCTCCCCTCTTCCCACAGGTCACCCCAACTCCGGCGGTGCCAGAGCCGCGGCCGCCGCGCAGCTCAGTGGGCCCCGCGCAGTCCCCGGGGGCACCGGGCACCGCCGCCTGCCCGCACGGCTCCTCCGCCCCGCCGCAGGGGAGGGGCCAGCGCGCCGCCCGCCCCGCTGCGGGGCAGCGGTACCGCCGCCGCCGGCTCTCCCTTCCTCCGTCCGTCCGTCCGTCCCTCGGTGCCCCTGCGGGCTCTGCCTACGCTCCTCGCCCCGCACCCTCCCCGGGCCTCACCCGCTACGTCCCACGCCGCCGCCGCTCCAGGCTGGGCCGCTGCCGCACACGCGCAGACCCGTTGTTGCCGCCGCCGCTGCCGCCGCCGCCACCAGCCCGCGGTCCCCGCCTGAGCGCCCCGGCGCAGCCGCACACAGGAAACTCCGCCGCCCCACCCCGTCCACAGCCGCCCCTGCGCGGCCGCCGCTTACCGTGAGCGGCGAGGCGGGGCGAGAGCGGCCGGGGCGGCAGCGCTCGGCACCGCTGCGCCCGCGAGGAACGCGGGGGCGGGGCGGGGCCACGGCGGCTCCGCCCAGCGCGGTGCCGGCTCGGGCGCCACGAGGGCTCCGTGCGTGGGCGGTGGCAGGGCAGCGGTGGGGGCAGGACTGGGAACGGGCTCGGGGACAATGCGGGAGCCGCGGACGGCCGAGCGCTGCCGCACAGCGAGAACGGAGTCTGTCTCCAGGTCTGTTGCGAACGCTGTATATATATCTAAAAGGCGTGTGTGAAGAGGAAGGAGCCAGGCTCTTCGCAGTGGTGCCGAGCAATAGGACAAAAGGCAATGGGTAGAAACTGATGCACAGGAAGTTCCACCTGAACACGAGGAAGAACTTCTTCACTGTGCAGGTGACTGAGTGCTGGAACAGGTTGCCCAGAGAGGTTGTGGAGTCTCCCTCACGGGAGATACTCAAGAACCGTCTGAACACAAGCCCGTGCCACATGCTCTTGCATGATTCTGCTTGAGCAGAAAGGTTGGACCAAATGACTTCGTGTCTTGCATCCTGACCCATTCTGTGGCTCTCTGAAGCGCTGCCAGCGGGGGCCCGGCGCGGCCCCTGTGGTCTCAGCCCAGCCCGGAGCGCGGTGCAGGTGCGGCGCTGGCGCCGTGGGCTGAGCAGGCGTCGAGGAGCAGCTACGCGGGTCTCGCTCCCGCACTTTGCTGAACTGAAAGCAGACTCGAAGCAGGTTGTTTTTTTTTTTTTCCTCTGTCGGACGTTTCCTCCCCTTCCTTTTGCACTCCGTTTTAATGAACGTCATGTGCTAGAGGTTACGTAACTCTGCGTTCTGTGCAGGGTCTACGGAGATGTGCTGATTATCTCTGTTGAGAGGGAAGCCAATTGACGTGAGATGATGTCTTAGGGAACTACGGTTTTAAAGTACACACTGAATGTTTGCAGTTTCAGGTCAAGATCACCAATGCAAAAGACAGTGGCTAATGTGCTTTACTGACCTGGTAGAGGCTATCTTAAGTAGATTTTGTCTCCGAGGTTTTGGGAAACAAGTTAGAGACTAAAATAAAAGCACTAACTTTATCCATCATCCTTTCTATTTAACATGCTCCAAGTACAGAGCATTTGTGCTTGGTGGAAAGCAAGAGGAGAAATTTCAGTGAGAGCTCCTGTTAACCAATGACAGCAACCTACTTTATCTGAAAGAGTAAGTTATCTTTAGTTCAATGGCTGTTGAAATGTCTGGTGGCTCACAGCTGCACTGTACTTAAACACAATTCCAGGGGTGGTATACAACAATATAACAGGCATCTTGTAATGATCCCAATGTTACGGCAGAAAGATCATTATTGTTGAACCTGATGGTTGTTAAAACATCAGTATGTGAAACCTAGCTGTCTTTAGTACAGAAGACAGTAATAGCTTGACCAGCACTCTCTTCTGTAGAAATACAGTTGTTTTTCAGGTGAATTCTATTTTTAGTGTCAGGAGAGAAGGGCTGTAGTCCATATAATAATCATTTCACTATGAAATTATTTTTTTAAAAAACTATATTTAACAAAAATTACTTTCTGAGAAGGTTTGAAGTTTGTCACAGAGTATTCCATTAGCAAATACCTGTTTGTGGTTCTGTGCAGACTTTATGGTTGCCATTATAAGCTGACTTTTGTGAAGTAATCATGGCAGTGGATTCATCCTAAATAAATGTAAGCAATTATCACTTCCCTTAGCAAAAAATACCAAGCATCAAAAATGAACAGCAGGTTGATGTGTGTGAAATGACCATAGCAGTTAAAAAAGTGAAAACATGTTCACTGCAGTAACCTCTAAGGTGAGATGCTTTGCTTTGAGAACATCAAAGCACTTCCACCTGAAATGATACAATGAAGTGCATTGACAGAATGCTGTGAAGGACTGATCTAACTTCTGGTACATGTGATATGCACATGGGAAAATCCAGACAAATAAAATCACTTTTTATTTAGTTTTAGATTATACACACAATTATTTTTTTTGCGGGAATAGTTTACAAAAATCACTAGTATTTAAAATGCCTTGGAGTTTATTACAAAAGTATCCCTTGTTTCCTTAGTCTAGTACACCACAAAGTAGTTCTCAATGTCAAGCAAAACAGAAGGAGGCAACCTTCAGATAATACTTGCTGGTTATGTCCAATGCATGTTTTGTGCTTCTATCTTGGTGAAGTGGGAGTAGATCAAGAATTATGAGGAACTTGCTTCAGTATTAATTATGGAGTGCCTTTGTTCATGTAATAAAGGTAGAACATGTCATCATACTTGACTTAAATAGGCTGCTTTGTTTAAAAAAAACTTCAGCTAACCCTGTACCAGTTTAGGGTGTAGTCATTTGACTTGCCTTCTATTTCTGTCTTTCCAAAAAGATGTTACATTAATTTTGAAAGTACCGATGTATTTTGTATGAGTTTGTAATACAGGGTGCCTATTTTTACCCTGCAGAAACTCACACTAAAGCATTATGAATTTTTTAAGGATAGTTAAGAAGAGAAGTCAGCAAAGTTGTCCTCTGCTGTTTGGCTTTAAAAAAAAAAATCATGTAAAAGAAATTTTGACTGGCATAAGCAAAAAAGGCATCTCTACTCTTTGAAGTACTGTGTGAGCAAAGGTCGATTAAGTCAAATGTAAAAGCGTGATTACCAATAAGTTCAGTTAATAATGTAGTCTAATGCTCTAGATAAGAGCATTATTAAAGCATGCTAAATAAAAACAGATTTAAGCTTTTTTGCATCCTGACAATGATTTATTTTTTTGCTCTAAAGAATTTGAAGTGTGTAGAATTACTTATTGACCTGTTTGTACAAAATTATAATTGTTTATCATTTTCTGAATAGCAGAGAATTGTCCTCTCCCTCAAAAAGTGTCCTAAGTCCGTTGTGGAAATGGTCATCTGCTGCAAGACATCTTCATAGCCTTGCCCCAAGAAGGAGGTATCTCATATTTGTTTCTGAAGATTATTCTTTACCTCTTGCCTTGCTTAAAGTACTGCTGATTTTTCAGGAACTTACCATTGCTTTGGATGTCCTTCTTAATGGAAGTAATTGGTGCAGGGAGAAAAGGGAAAGTGAGAGATCTCAAAGTATGCAAATACCTTCATAAATAGAAAAAAGGTGACCTTCAGGTAGGATGAAAATGATACACATAGATTTTTTTTTTTTTTTTTTACTCACTGTGAATATGGAAGTTCTTGTTAGACTGAAACAGATGAGATTCACTCTTGGTTTTAGTTGGGTCATGGAGGGGCGATTATGTTAATGTTCTGCATGTATAAATTAAATGTGATTGTCAGTAGACATATGGAAAAAAGTGGCTGACTCGGTATGAACCTGTGAAACAGTGCATCACTTTAGAAACTTGTCCTCTTCCTGCTCTGAAAAACAGTGCCCACTCCTTCCCACCCACGGTCCCCAGAAATTAAGGTGAAAATATCCATCAAATCTATACATTCTGAATTCTGTGTAAAGAATATTGATGTGTTATTTCATTTGTAATATTACAAATTACAGCTAAAGTAGCTGAATGAAGCACAGATGTGAAATTGAACTGAAATGCTTTATTATGCACTGAAATACATGCATAACAGAGCACAAAAGATCATCTCAAAGGTGAAAAAGAAGAGATGCAACATTGGTGAAGTACCAAGTGTTCTAACTGATAAGATACATTAGAGATAAAGAGTCAAAACCAAATTCTCCAGTGTGTATGTAGGCAAGCACTGGCTTCCAAATGAAGGAGTGATTGTTTTAAGAGTGATGGAGAGCTGTTAGCTGTGTTCATTATCTGGAACTGACTGGATCTGTTCAGTAATATGAGTATAGCAACAGGCAAGGCAGATTTAACTAGTAGAGGTTAAGTTTTAATAGGAAACAATGATTATCTAGTAGATTATCACAGGGAACAGGATAGGATCTAGAAACACTTACATGTTGCTAGCCACTAAATTATTTTGAAGAGCTTTTTCTTAGTCTCCTTGCTCTTTTCATAGAACCAGAGAATTTCTAAGGTTGGAAAAGTCCTTCAAGTCCAGCCATGAACTTAGCACCATGACCATGTTCACCATTACACCATGTCCTCAAGTGCCATATCCATACATTTTTTGGAACACTTCCAAATATGGTGACTCCACCACTTCCCTGGGCAGTCTGTTTAAATGCTTTACAATCCTTTCCTGCTCCCAGAGAGGATAACCATTATCTTTTAAAACTTTTTGTGATTATTTTAGCTGCCTGGTCTTATCCTGGAAGTCATGCTGTACAGCTTACTTAGTAGTAAATACTTTTTTAGCAGCCTATAAAAATGCATTTGGGAGTGAGGAGCCTGTCTTTGTCTGAAAACCTGTGTCTCTGCATAAATGTTGGTAATCTGTGACTCAATTCATTGCTTGTATTGCCTTATCAATAATACTAAATGAACACAATATGATTTATATAAACTTATAAGCTTCTTTTTTAGCTTACGACATCTCTGATGTCCTTGCCTTTCCACACAGTGTGTAGATTGGCATATATTTGTTACCTTCCCTAAGTGCATGGATTGTCCTGTTAACAGGTATATTCCTAAGACTGACTTTCCTACAAATCATAAAATTATCAAAGTTGGAAAAGACCGGTAAGTCCAACCTTTGAATAAACACCACAATGTCAACTAATCCATAGCCCTAAGTTGCATGTCTAGTTGTTTATTGAACACTTCCTGGGATGGTGACTCCACTACCTCCCTGGTTAACCTGTTCCAATGCTTAACCACTCTTTCAGTGACAAAATTCTTTCTCATGTCCAACCTGAACCTGCTGTAGCACATCTTGAGGCTATGGCTTCTTCTCCAATTTGGAAGAGGCTGACCCTTGCCTGCTACACTCTCCTTTCAGGTAGTTGTAAGAGAGTTAATACGGTCACTCCTGAACCTCCTTTCCTCCAGGCTAAGCACCCCCAGCTCCCTCAGCTGCTCCTTATAAGACTTGTGTTCCAGACCATTCATCACCTCCATTGGTCTGCTCTGGACACACTCCACACTCCTCAATGTCCCAGGTTGGGATCTGCTGTTGACCCCCAGGCCTTTTTTGGCTGGGCAGCTTTCTAGTCTCTCTGCCCCAAGCCTGTAGCAGTGAATGGGGTTGTTGTGACCCAAGGGCAGGACTCAGCACCTCACCTTATTGAACCTCAGTCCACTGGCCTCAGCCCATTGATCCGGCCTGTCCAGATCCCTCTGCAGAGCCTTCCTGTCCTCCATCAGATCAACTCTCCCACCTGACTTGGTGTCGTCTGCATATTGAGGGGTACTTGATCCCATCGTCCAAATAATTGATGAAGACAGTAAACAGGACAGGCCCCAGCAGTGAGCCCTGGAGAACTGCAGCTGTGACCAGCTGTCAGATGGATGTAGCTCCATTCACCAACACTCTCAGCCCAGCCATCCATCCAGTTTTTAACCCAGCAAACTGTACCTGTCTAAGTCATGAGCAGCCAGTTTCTCCAGGAGGAAGCTGTGGGAGAGAGAGTATCAAAGGCTTTACTGAAGTCCAGGTAGACAACATCCACAGCCATTCTCTCACCTTCTAGGTGGGCCACTTGGTCAAACCTAGAGACTTAATTTTGGTGGAACCCATTCTGCTCCACTAGAGAGTATTACTGTTGCTGTGATTTTCAGAGATGCATGCCTGGCTCCCCATCAAGCTTTTACTTGATGGCTCTTTAATTTGCCATCACCTTATTTTCAAATTTATGATTTGCTCTGGTTAAATAAAATGTAAATTGTTTGGAATAGTTTCATATGCTCGTTAAAGATTTAACTTCAAGTGTTAAAAATTTTGTGAAATCAAAAGAATAATGAATAATTATATTAACTCTTTATAAAAAAATTCCATGGATAAACAATTCAATTCTGCAAACAGTATTGTGTTTGAAAACAAATAAAGCTAGAGCATATTCCTGCTGTCTCATATAAGTAAAATACATCTGAATTGGTGAGAATTGTTATGTAAATAAGAACAGCAATGGCCTGCTACTCCATTTGTAGGCCAGAGTCAGGTTTTCTAAAGGTAAAGTTGTTCTCTGTAGAAATAAATCCTCAACTTGGAACCAGTTTACATCCCAAAAAAATAAAGAATCTAGGTTCAATCTTTCAGTGACCTTTAACTTCGTATAAACAAATGTTTAGCAAGTAAAAATCAGAGTTCTGCACAGAACAATCTTTTGGGTGAAATAATGAAGATGAATGCAGCCCCCATATCCAATTACATTATGTATTTTTTGTTTATGTTAACAGTGAAAAAAGTGAATGGATTTCAGTAACTGATACAAGTGTTTTAATTAGGCCCATTACTAGAATTCATTTTTTCTTAAATGAAATCACACTTTTTGCCAGTCTTAAATTAATTGGAGCTACTGCTGGGTCCCCTTTCTTCAGTAGAGAATTCTTATATTTTTAACTGATTTATTTTTGTCATGTGCCAGGGCACATACAGAGCCATTTTAAAACATTATTTTTATAACTTACTTGAGTAAACTGACTCTGACTTCAAAAAATGTGAGAGATTTTTATCTACACCCCCTTTATTTGTCCTTTACTTGCCAGAGCCTGCCTGATACTATTTTCGTCTTTGCCTGAGTCATACTTGAGTTTATTCCATGTCTTCTGCTTTGCTTTAGACAGAGCTATGCATTTTAAATAATTCCATTAATAGAATTCACAGACAACTTGTAGCTGTACTGAATTCTGTTTTAAGTATTGTCTTAATAATTCCCCAATGTGACCAGTGTTACGGAACAAGTGAGACTGTTCCTACCTGTTTCCAGTGCACTGGTAAAATTCTGCATTCTAATAACATGCTCTTCTCATTCATGCTAGATAACTGGAGAAACTTGTAAGAGAGGGCTGAATCTCCTTCGCAATACACGTCTGTTTTGTGATCATAGCCCATGCATGGGTTTACAAGTTCTAGGAAGCATAATTAATGCTGAATTATTTTCTGGAGAAAGACCATGTGAATCACTGAATAAATGGACATCTGACTATCCATTTTTGTTAACATGGTGGGATGAGGACTTAAGAAAAAGTATATAAGCAGTTATGCATAATAGGAGGTAGGAGGACCAGGATCTCTCATCTATTAGTTCACTGCTCCTCACTTGCATGGTTTCTGCTGACTTGCCAGTAAAGCAGCTTTGTTCTCTGTCCATAAGGTATGGATGTGTATGCTCGCTGTGCGGATCATCTGTGTACCGCTGCAGGGATGATAAGCAGAACTTACCTTTCTAACACTGTAACCTGAGTTACTAACAAACAGTAACAGTAAACCATTCTTCAGGTGAATCAGCCCTACGGAAGCACTGCAAACTGTCACACCAAATGCACAGCTACCTCCTAGAAAGTAGAAAAGTCTTGGCTATCTTTGCTCTTGCCTTTGTGAGTATATTGAAGGATGTGTGTAAGACAGGAGCAAAGTGCTGTAGCAAGGTATCTGTACTTTGAAAGGGAAGATGAATAAAAGTGTAGATTTAAAGGATCTGAAATCTGCTTTTTACTGAACAAGAATTAGAATGGGTAACTCCCTGGATACACAATGTTATTGGGAAATTAACTGCATATTTCTAGTAGGGATTGTGCCTTTATTATTGGTGTATGTAGGATTTGACCTTTATTTGAGTTTGCTGGCCTTCACTAAAGGGCTGTTTTTCCCATGTAAGTTTTGTAAACTCAATATAAAGATTTGGCCACAGATTCTTAGCAGTTTCTTCATTTGAGGAATTTCATGAAAAAGGAAGTACTGTTCCTGGTTGTTCCGACTTAACAAATGTCAGAGATTAAATTATCCACTCCTAGAAGTCATCAGCGATACTGATGCAATGTTCAAAACCAGGTGCTAGGCACATGGAGGTTAATTTGCCATAACATGTTTTGTGAAGTGTATGAGGTATTACTTTTCTTTTGCAAAGATTCTGAGGGGGCAGGGGGGGAGGAGGGGGTATACAAAGTCTTTAACTAATGAATCACTGTGAGTTTTCTTACCTGCTTCTGTGGTACCTCAGTGCCCTGGGCAGTAGGGTCCTTTGGGTTCAGGTACTTACCTGCCACAACAAACTGTGTGTGAAGGTTGGGCTGGGGGGAAGCGCCCCACGAAAGTATTGCAGAAACACAGACTCCCTCAGGTTGGAAGGGACCACAGCGGGTCATCTGGTCCAACCTTCCAGCTCAAGCAGGCTCATTCCAGAGCACATGGCACAACACCGTGTCCAGACAGTTCCTGAGTATCTCCAGTGAGGGGGACTCCACAGCCTCTCTGGGCGACCTGTGCTAGTGCTTGCTCACCCGCACGGTGAAGAAGTTCTTCCTCGTGTTCAGGTAGAACTTCCTGTACATCAATTTCTGCCCATTGCCTCTTGTCCTACTGCTTCCGAACCACCGAGAAAAGCCTGGCTACATCCTCTTGCTTCCACTCTCCCCTCCCCATTAGATACTTGCATATTTCACATAGGTGTGGACTGCTAAGGGGTGAGCGGCTGGCGCGGGGGGCGGCGGGCGCGGCCGGCCAGGGGATCCGCACGCGTCGTGCAGCTGCCGCTCCCCCCGTGCGGTTCGCACCGCCGGACGGGCCGGGCACCGCGCTCCCCGCGGCGATGGCGGCGCTTGCGCGCGGGCGGGGCGCGGCGGGGCCGGTGACGCGCTGCGGTGCGGGCAGGTCCTGCCGCCGCCGCATGAGCACGGCGGGGGCGCAGCGCGGAGCCGCCGCCGTCGCCCGGCGCCCCCGCCTGAGGGCCGCGGGGTGAGTGCGGACTCCCCGCCTGCCACGAAGGCGAAGCCCCGCGGGCGGGCATCGCCTTGGGCAGCGCGGAGCGGGCCGCTGCGGGGGCAGGGCCGCGGCCGGGACTGGGGCAGGGCGGGGTTCCGCGGTGCCGGGCCCTTCGGGGCTGTCGGGCGTGTCGCTGCCGGGGACCGGTGGATGCGTGCGGGGCCGCTCGGGCACGGCGAATCTCTGCGGGAGCCGCGCCCTGCGCGCTCCCGCCCGCGGAGATGGTCGCAGGCCCTACGGTAGGAGCGGTGCCTGGTTTGCGGGCCCGGCCGCCATCGGGTCTGCCCGCGGCGCGGGGTGGAGCCGCCGGAGGCACGGAGCCCCGCGCCGGCCGTACGGAGCCCCGCGCCGGCCGCGGGCCGAGCTCATCCCTGCGCTCCGTGCGCGCTCCTCGCTCTGCTGCGCGGCCCTGCAGCGCCAGAGGCTGCGGGTGAGCCCTGGCCCTGCCGGCCCACCAGCGCTGCGGCTTTTTCCCCCCTGCCCCGATGGAGGGGTAACCTACCGTGGGCACTGGGTGGAAAATACGGCGGTTGGGATAACATTTGCCTCATGTGCCATGCGACTTGGCCTGCCCAACGTCTGTTTGACTTAACGCTCCGTGGGTAGGAGTTTGTTAACATTTGGGGTTTGGCTTTTATTTTCTTTTTTTTCTTTCTTTTTCTTTTTTTTTCTTTTTCCTGCCTTCTCTTGCAGTAGTGGAAATCTAGCACAGCAAGTCTTTCTTTGTAGGTATCGGTTCAAATGCTCCACATAGGAGGTCTGAGAAATAGGTTTCACATCGGGGTGGGGTGGTGTTTTTCTTCAGTGTAAACTGTTTTCAGGCACCGAGCTTTGTGAGATGTTTAGAAATCCTCAGCTGGCCGAACTGTTGTGGATACTTAGAGCAGTAAGCTTTCTCTAGTATGTATAGGCAGAAAGTGAATTCCTTTGTACCTGTATAGTGTAAAAAACACAATGAAACTTCCGTATAGCCTTGTGGTGTGAATGTTGATTTTTGTGTATTTGTTTTTCCAGCATTAGGAAATTAGGTCTCCAAAGAGCGTATTCCCATGAATGACGTTCCTTTGAAGAAATACGTGTGTGCACTACCTCTATAGGTTATACTTCATGAAAAGGCTTCTCTGTTTTGCAGGTAGTTTTCAGTGTGTATTTTGTGTAACGCTGGGTGGCTGGATGTTGCTCATGGGATAGCCCCACCTTTTGGTTAATCTTTCATTGATATCATACTTATGACCAAAGAGTTTTTCTGGAAATTATACCTCATGTTGTGTGTTGTGGGTGCAAGTCTGTGTTGAAATATCTTTTTATTTCTTGGGCTGGGCGATGACAAGATAGTCTCCTTTCCTGAGACTTTCCTATTTAATGTCAAGATAATTTTAACACATAATTTCTGATGTTTCAGTTTACTTCTGTGATTATTTTTTGTGCCAGTATAAATTAAGCAAAATACTTTTTTTTTAGTTTCATTTAAAGAAAGATTGTCTTTTTTTTTTTTTGAAAAAGAGTGGAAATTATGTCAAACCGAAGAGTAGTCTTGGTGTGTGAAATGACACCTGATATATGTTGGTGTGAAGCGACACCTGATCTCAAGCTTAACTTTCAGTTCAGGTGTTGGAGGTGGCAGTGCTCATATTTTAGTTTTCATGTTCAAGTAGTTCACAGATTATTTTCCATATTGAAGCTTTTGAGCTTGAAAAATACTCAGTTGTCTTGACAAGATTTTTATTAGTTGTCTTACTGCTGCTGGGAGGAACTTCCCTGAAATTAGGTGTGAGAAGTTACATGTAAAGAGAAAAAGGAGAAGGGCTCTCTGAAGTCCTTTTGACTTACAGAAGGAGTTTTCAATTTCACCTTGTGTTTAGGTTTTAGTTTAGGAAAGACATTCAGCTTGTTACTCAACAGCTTGTCAGCAGTGTGTCTCATGATTAGAAACTTCGCAGTCTTTAACATTCATGGTGATACTCTGCTAGACATAGTTGGGGATCACCTGTTTTTTGGCTCTCGATAGGTTATTTGAAACATCTCCTTGAATTCCATTATCTGTGAGCTGCTTGCTCTTAGGAGATTGCTCCTGTGATATGAATTGCTAATGTCCAAAAGCACAGAGTGCTAATCAAGTTGCACTGACTCTGGAGTATAACTGCAGTAATTGAAGTGGTGAAACTCCTTAAACAACTTAGAGGAGAAGTCAGGTTTCTCGGAGTGAGTGTGAGAGTGCTGAACAAGGCAGCTGCTTGTGTGGATGCTTAGGAGAGATTTGTAGCAGCAGTGTATCTCTGGGTGTGTTTTCAGGCCCTGCCCACTATCCACAGTTTAACTGTCCAATATCCTGTGCTAAGCATCAAGAAGATTATGAACTATCCAGTGTGTGTCCTGGATACATGGATGATTCAGCATGGTTTTCATTTGGAAACGCAGTTAACCGTAGAAAGACTGGAAGTAGGGGGGAGGAGGGAACACCCAAACATCCTTCCTTTTTTTGCAACAGCTGCAGAGGCAACAGCCCTGAAAACGTCACCCTAAAACACTTAGTGTATTATGAAGTACATAAGAGCTTCCTCTACATTCGTTATAAAATTTAAAATTTCTGAGAAACAGGGTGTCCAAGGGTTTGCATACTGGAGGTAGGTAATACTGTTTTAATTGTTCCAAGTGTAATTCATAAACTAAATGGTAAAAATCAAAATTTTGAAAGTGAGAACAATTGCTGAGATTATTATGGGTTGTTATGATTGTGTTTCTGCACACTAATGAGGTTGAAGGGTTTGGAGTATATTTGAGAGATAAATATGCAACATGGAGCCATGTTTTTGGTTCTTTTCTTTTCTTTTCTTTTCTTTTCTTTTCTTTTCTTTTCTTTTCTTTTCTTTTCTTTTCTTTTCTTTTCTTTTCTTTTCTTTTCTTTTCTTTTCTTTTATTTTCTTTTTTCTTTTCTTTTCTTTTCTTTTCTAACCAGGATTGAGGGTTTGCCTTAACTCAGTTAGTGAACTGGGAATGTTAGGTCTTTGAGTTGATTTTTTACAGACTGACCTTAACCATGGGGACAGCGTAACCCAAAGCAGCAATCACTGGGTTAGGTGCTAGAAAGCACCTCTGACATTTACCACTGTATTAAGTTTTTCCAAGAGCTGGCAAAAGTTACTAGTTTTGCAGTTCTTGTTCAGTTCTTGGTAGGGAAATGCTTAGTTTCTGCTATGGTAGTCCTTTTCGTTCTGGCTATTTTTATTGCTTCCTTCTCCCTCCCTGTGCCATTCACCTTACACCTGATGTAAGAGTTACGCCGGCCGGGCAAGAAGTAGCTGACTTTTGCAGTATTTCTGTCAGCTTAAATCACTTAAGCTTTGAAAGTGATACTATGTGACCCTGATGACAGCAAGTTTGTCATATCTTGAAGTAACCCTATGCTTGCAATGCCAGTAACTTTCTAGGAGCTTATTTTCAGGCAAGAAATAAAGTACTGCTGTTCTGTTTTGCTCCTTTCCCTGGCAAATGCTTTTCTTGCTTGCTTGCTTAGCTTTCTTTTTTTTGGCTTTGTTTTTACAGTCAAGTGGATTGGTGGTAATGGCTGCATGACATAGTTGACAACCTGCTGTAAAGGACTTTGGTGCTTCAGTCTTCTGTGAAGCTTTATATATGTCATTTTGAATGTCTGATTATATGCTGCGATTTATCTAGTCACGTCAAAAAGTTGTCCCTTTGCTATAATGCAGCAATGGGTAAGCTATCAGCTGACTTCTTTTGTTCCCTACTGTAAATATTTATAGCAAATGGCATGAGGGAAAGGCAGTAACTGATTTTCAGAAGTATTTTTTCTTTGACTAGTGAAGGTTTTTAGCCTTTTCATTTTGTTTTAGGTTTACAAATTAGACTGTCTTCCACCAAAAACTTCAGATAATTTTTTTCTGCTTGAAGGAGTTGGATAGTCATTAGATAAGGGATTATTTTCTGCCATTTCCACATAAAATCTTAAAATTATATCTGGAAGAAAAGTATCTCTAGTTTTTCTACTATCTTGAGCAAACCTTTTCACATGGAATAAATACTTCTAAGGTAGTTTTAGGTATATTACAGTATTTTGATGGCACTAAAAGCTTTTTGTGCTGCTGCATTTTAAGATCTTAGGAATAGATAACTGTTCTGTGTGCACTCAATGTCATTCCATCCTATTTTACAATTCAATTAAAAAACCAGCTGGTCCTGGTAATTGACTCTCTGGGCTATTGACTAGGACTTAAATTCGTATTAAACGTCTACAAAGTAAGATTCAGTATGGAGTGGGAAGTCTTTGTTTTTGTTTTCCAATGCTTGTAAAGGTTCAGAAACTGGGCTAGCAATAGTCAACTTCAGGAAACAAATTCTCACTACCACATTAGTTATAATTCTTTATGTATATGGTTTTGTTTACTGGATTGTGATTGGGTACAATGTAGTGTTTGCCAACTTGAAATTTAACTGTGAAGCTTGAAGGATTTCCCCAGATTTTTAGGATGGTTTATAGGTAACCAAAACTTTTATGGAGTGTTCTGTGGATTGAGCTTTCAGGATATAAAGCAGTTTGTACAAATAACTCTGACATCTCTAAACAGCTTGTGAGATTTTTTTTACCTAACATTAGGTCTCATGTTTTTATTAAGGAAATTGTTCACATGCAATAACTTTGCTAGTTTGTGTGGCTCTAAAATAGAACTGCATTCTTGAAAAAAAAACCAAAAAGCAGCCCACAAGCAACCATTTTTTTCAAAAAGATAGTTGTATAAGTTGTGACTTGAGACACTGAACTGGAAAACTATATGTTAGGTATGAAAGATTAAAGAATTAAATAGCCAGAGGAGCTACCTATGGTATAATTGCTGAGACTTTTGCAAGTGGACAGTCCTCCTTATGATGCAAGAGGATGAGATGGGGGAGATTGCACCACTGTATTAATAGCAGTGGCCTGTTCTTACTGCTGTCAAAGGGAGGGGATTCTGCTGTCCTGGTGAGTAATTCTTTTGTGTAGTGTTAAGTAACATACTGCTCATTTCTGTATGGTGTGTGCTATTTGTGTGGTTTTGCCGTATTTAGAATGCTGGTTATCACAGTGTTTACCTGCTTTCTAAAAGTTCTTTGGGTAGGTTGCTTTTGGTACAGAGACCATGACTCTTGCTGCCACATGTTGCTGGTTATCCTAAATTTTTGACACAGAGCTTATTCCTACAAGTGTAAATTCACTTAGGTATAGTCTGTTCTAGCAAACAATTTACTTCTATGTTTAAGAATGTAAACCACAAGTGGTATGTTGGAATTAAGATTGCCTAGAGGACAAAGAATGAAGAAGTATTTTTATCTGGTTTTGTTTAAATGGACTTGCAAGCACTTTGAAAAAGAATATTTTGACCTATGAACAGCTTCTGAGGCTTTGGGATGTATGAAATGAGATACTATGAAAGGTGCATTTGTGTGTAATTTAATCTGCACCAAACTGGGGGAACTCACATGTACTTCTGTGAGAGGTAAAGTGCTTTTGGAAGCATACCCCAGAATGCAATCACCTTCAGGGTTTCAGTGTAGATTTTTTTTATGCCTAGCGTTTGTGACCTTTTTAATAATTACATGTTTTCTCAGTTCGTACCTATGGTTTCTCTATTTAATTTTTAGGTTTTTTGCATTTTGACACTATTCTGTCACCTGGGATTTTGTATTCCTTTCCTTTTTTGCATACTAATTTGCCTTTTTTTTGGTACTGTACCAATTAACAAAGATTTAGCTCAGCTACTTGCTTGCACTCTCTGATAAATGAGTACACATCAAAATAATGACTTATTGGCTGCAGACTTGCTCATAGTTACTTTTTTTCACCTTTCAAATCAATAGCTCCATAATAATCAAAAGTGAAGTCCGAGCTCTGGCTTTAAAAATATTTTGGGATGCACTGAGCTTTGGATACAAAGCAAAACACGGAAATATATATCTATAAAAATATGTATATGTATGTATGTATGTATAGATGAACAATCTTACAGGTTTTGCAGAGCTATTGTGGTCAATAAACATAAAAAACTTAAATTTTGATTTTTCTCTTGATAAGTATAGCTTGATATGTGGTTTTAGCAACTCATCTATTTATGAAAATAAGATACCATGTTTTAATAAATACTGAACAGACTCAAAAACATGCCTTTCTATATAACAGCTTTTATTTTCCAGAAACTTATTTTCTTAAGGAATAAGAAAATAGAATATACTGCAAGTAGAACAGATGCAGTTGTATTGATAAACTTTGTATATCCACATGTGGTTTTGATTTTTCTGATTTCACTTGGAGAGAACTGTGTTTTTTGAAATGTAGTTAAAGTACTTTGCAGGAAAATCCTAGTATTAGTTATGGAAAATTTCAGACATCTCTGGCTCTTCAAAGTAGTCTATTTTCTGGTTGTGGGTTTTGGGTTTTTTTTTGTTGTTGTTGTAGGGTTTTTGTGGTTTTTTTAATTATTTGTTTGGTTTTCTTGTGTGTGGTAGTTTGGTCTTGCTGGTTTTTTGGGGGTTGAGAGGTTTTTAAGTAAAGAAAATGCAAAGATACTTAAAATTTTCTTAAAATTACATTTATCCTTCCAAGGCAGCCATGTTTTGTGTTAAAGTATTTTGGTCAGTTGAACATGTGAATTCTGTTTATGTAAACTGAGAATTTCCTTCAGCTTCAGTAACAGAGAGATTATCCTTGTTTTCTGTAAGAGAAAGTTTTAATAGCAGGATTTTAGCATGAAAACTCTCCATGGTTTTGAGAGTTAAGAGTTTCTGCCAGTTTCAGTGAGGAAGAAAAAACTAACATGAAAGTAGAGGTGCTGTTGCTTAAAATAAATTTTTGAGCCTCAGGTGTGACATTATTGTGTGTTTAAGTTATGAGAATTTCTTTCAAGTATGATGTTATCAAAATGACAACAGAAGTGCTCAGCACTAATGTGTTGTAATGGTGACTGTGCTTTTTCTTCCTAGTGTCTAGCCTAAGCCTTCCTCCTTTCAGTTTAAAGCAATTGTGTTGCTTCTTGTCCCATCACTACACGCCGTTGTAAAAAGTCCCTCTCCAGCCTTCTTGTAGGCCCTCTCTAGTGCTGGGAGGCTGCTCTAAGGTCTCCCCAGAGCCTTCTCTTCTCAGGGGTGAACAGTCCCAACTCTTTCAGCATTCCTCTGTGTAGGAGAATTGTTCCATCACTCCAGTCATTTTTATTGCCCTGTTCTGGACTCGCTTCAGCGAGTCCACATCCTTCTTACATTGGGACCCCAGAACTTGTGTCAGTAAAATCTCCTCTGAAGCCTGTTACAATGTCTCACCAGAATTATTGCTGCCTTGCAGAGGCTGAGCATCTTGGTATTCTTTTACTATGTATATATATATAACTTAGTATTCAGGAGGATGGAGTTCATACGAGTCCTCTGTAGGCACTCCCAGCCATGCCTAATAGACTCATCTGAATAGGAAGTCTGAATGAAACAGCGTTAAGTTCATTTCTTTAGCCATTGTTCTGAGCAAAAGAAAATTGCTTTGTGATGATCCTTGCCATTTGTTAGAGTAGTTTTGTGGTTAGAGTATTTATCCAAGAACCAGGAGTTCCATGGGTTCCATGTGATTCTTACATTTCGGCAAATGCCAAAATTTCATATGAAAGGGAAATACTGGAAGGGGTATCCTCTTCCCTTTGCACGAACTTTGTCAGTAAGTGTGAAATTTATATGGTATTGAAAAGCTGGATCCACAGAGAAGGTGGCTCAGTGGCTCAGTGACAAAGAATTCACCTAGGAGTGAGGTAAATGTGCTTTTCTGAAGAGAAAGGAAAATGTGAAAATAACATGTAACTTCATGCAGGCCTTTTAATTTATTGTACTGTTGATAGCATTATGACAACATTTATTACAGTGCAGCTTTCTGATCCTGTGAAGACTGCCTTTTTCCCCTGTTTAGATGGGAGGATGGATAACATTTCTCAGGCAAGGTGAAAAGGCAGAGGGAGATTGCAGAGAATCCAGCTTTTATTGACTTGGAGTTTTACTTAGTCAACACTTCTTGCTCTCCTCTGCTTCCCTCCAACTTGAGGTGCTTTCATTTAGTTGTTGTTGGTCCTTTACAAGTAGAACTTACGTTAATTTTAAGTCTGCTCTGCTACCACTGGAAGGCAAGTGGCATTGTTTAAAATGTGTAAATTCATTCACCTTTGCCTTTAGCTTTCTATCAAGTGTTTACTCTACTATTTTCTATATAATAATATTCTATATTACTATACTATTGAAAGTTTTAAATTATTTTGGAAGTTGTATTTTTGCGTTGCCTACTAAAATGTTAAAGAGAATTTTTTTTTACTTTAATATGCATAGATGTTCCACCACAACCCTCTGGATAGCTGCTGTGTGCATTTCTCTTTTCCTTTTTTCCCTGATTCTTCTCATTGGTTGTTGGTTTTGTTGGGGTTTTTTTTGGTTGTTTTTGGTGGTTTTTTTTTTCTTTTGTTCTTGTGCTTTTTCTTTTTTACTTGACTTTTCCTCTTGACCTGGAGCATCAGTGAGCACTTCAGTGCTTACTGAAATGCTTTGTGGTGAATTTAGACAAACAAAGACCTTGCAGTCTCAGGATGGTTCAGCTCAGTAGCTGGCTCCACTTGTACAGCGGTTCAGTACACAATAATATGTAGACACTATTGGCACTGGCAGACTGTTCATCATCTGTGTGACAGCAGGTCATACTTTTGCTGCAAGCAAAACAGCACTTGGCTACTTGAATCCAAGGGTCTGATTTCCACCCAGTAAGACCTGCAACCTGGCTGGAATAATCCAGACTTTATAATTCATTAAATTGTCAGTAATGTGGTGAACACAGCTCTTCTCTTGTAACTATTTATTTTCTTTAAAGGATTTCAAGATTGTTTACACTTGAAGGGTACTTGGACAAACCTGGGACACCTGTTAACTTGAGTCAAGCTGGAATTCTTGTGAAAAGTTAAACAGTTTCTTCCTGGCTGCTGGGACAAGAGTCTGCTTTCAGGTAAATCTGGAAATAAGCTTGCTTCATACTTCATCTGCTTTAGACTTTTAGCAGTTGTGGAGTTGAATTTACCAGTAATAAAAACCTGATTATTTTTACATGCTGAACAGTAAGGATTTTTGAGAGGTTTTACACATTTCTTTGGGAAGAAGGGGATGGTGAGCAGCTGTGTGTGTGTAGTTGGCTGAATTTCTTGCCTGCATTTTGCAAGAGAAGGGGTGCTTTATCTTACTCATTCTCAGCACCCATATCTTTGAACATCCATTTTCCCCTTTTCTTTGTCTTCTACCTTTATACTAGCCATTGTGCTCTTGGAGGACAGGTTTTTTCACAGTGGGAGTATTTGTTTGTCATTCATAGTAGATCTCAGATGGAAGTACTGGTGTTCAGTTAATGGTCCTGTAGACTGCAACCTTAATTGCTTGGAGGCACCATTTGAGGAAGCCGTGTGCCCTGAGGACACTATGTCCTTAAATGGATAGGAAAATTGAGTCCTTGGCACGATATGGTTTCTGTCCAAGGAATGTATTCAGGTCTTGCTTAAATAAGAACACCAAATACTCCATGTTTCTCTCTGTGCCTCTAGTCTTAGTTATTCTGTAGATACATAAAATGGCAGTCAGAAATCAGTATGTTGTGGCATCTCACAGTATTGTCAAGTAGGTTTAAAAAGTGTATTTACTGGCTTCAGCAAAAGCTTTACTTGATATAATTCTGTAATTGACAGGAAAATAATGTCTAGTAAACGACTTACAGAAGTTTCTATTTTATTGTAATAGGACTTTCTGAACTTTGGTAGGCTTGAATTATAATTCAGAATCATACTCCATACTTAGAATGCAATAGTTTATTTTAAAAGCTGGATCAAATAATGTGAAGGGAGAAGAGCTTGTGACAGTGTGGAGAAATGCAATCAGTGTGAATTAACTTATTTAGCATTTTGAGTGCAGGGACATTCAGTATGGTGGCAGCCTTTAATCTTTAAAGAACAAAAGATGTTGATAATATGCAGTTGTTTAATATCTTACAGGTTATCAGAGATGGTGATTTGAAGAATCATATTTCCGATATGAACAAAGTAAAAACATCATCTGAAAAAAGGTAAATTTAAAACTGTAGTCACCTCTTAACATCAAGCTATTCGAGATTTGTGAAAAAACAGTCTTTCTCTTAGTAAGAAGATAAGTAAAATGGGTCTCTAGTATGGATATGTAAGTTGATGTCCTGAAAAATCAACGGAGTCAGTACTGATCAGCACAAAGTAACTTCAAATTTAATAAATAACTTTTTAAATCTAAGTTTTTAGTTAGTGTTGGGCATGTTCATATATAAAGTACCTATTAAATGTAATTGAAAATTTAATTAATTTAATGATTTTATGCACATATTAGCAAACCACAAAATTATTTCTAATGAGGGAATTAAAGAAGCAATTTATGATGCTGTGTAAGAAGCCATGAATTTGTCATAAGATGTGTGTCATTCTGCAACAATCCTCCAATCCAACACATAGCTAGGACAAACCAGAGTAGTATGCAGAAGATGTCAGGTTGAAAAGTTGTGTTTGTTATTTTCGTGTGAACTTGTTTCAGCAAGCATTTGAGAAATTTGTGAAATTATCTGTGGAAGGCCGTTAAGCATCAGGCAGCTAGTTAAAGGCTTGCAATCTTACTTTTTTCTTAAGGTAACACAGATTAAACCAGCTTGTTAAATCAAACCATCTAATCAGATTTTAAAAAGTAAAGCAAAGTTGGCAGTTTTGGCTTCAGTCTTAGTTTTCTGAAGTACCAGTTATTTTCTATGTGAGTGGGTGAATTTTTGTGAAGAATTTGCTCTACTGTGAATTATGTCTCTATCTTGGGATCTATTTAAAATGCAAATTTAAATTCTTGTATGTGGAATCATCCTTACTTTTGCTGACTTGGGGTGGAACAACTGGGTATCAGACTGGTTGGTCCTGTTTTCGTGAGGGGTAGATAAAAAGAAATGGTAAAAGTCTCTTATGTTTTGTTCTTGTGGTAGATTAGTCCCTTAGGCATTATGATAAGCAAAGCAAGCTCTCTGTCAGCAATGAGTGTTCTTGAAAATACTGCAAATTATAATGCATAAAATATGCTATCACAAAGAATATTAGATGTTTGCAGATTGGCTACTTAAGTGCCATTTATTCTTCTTTACTTACAGAGACAAAATGAAAGTTTCCATCCCTGCAATTCAAAACAGTTGTTCCCTAAGTCATGAATAAGTTATGGTGACTCTGTGTACAGAGACAGCTGTGAACTAATCAGAAGTATCAGCTCTCTAATGATTACTTGCTAACTGTGGAAGTGGTTGAGAAAAAAAAGATAGTTTGAAATTATTTGCATTGGAATAAAATCAGAACAAGCTCATGAGAAGCCTGCCTGTTTTAAAATAGGGTTTAAAGGCTCACTGCACCGTGCCAAAATACAGATATATTTACTGTGGGGGAAGAAGGAACTCCCTTATACATCAGTGTGCTGGCTGACTGCAAACAGCAGTTTCAGAGGAAGTAGGTACCATTGAGAAACTGATGACATCCTTCATTTGACTATTCTATTTTGTAAGGCTTCTTGCAAGGTGAATACCCAAAACCCATTCCAAGATAATTGAATTTTTGTGAGCAGCCATGGCTTAGAGTTTTCTTTCTCATTTTGAGTAGAGACATAGCAAGCTATGAAGATGTGTTTTTAGCCTTTGTGTTGTAAAAGTGGCATATAGTGAGTAATGGAGGATTGTGAATCTTGCACTTCTTCATGATCAGAGTTTGAATGCTTAAATCTTTTGGGAATGAAAGAAATGTCCATGTAGTGAGGATTAATTATTTGAAAAGATGTTTTCTTGTTGAGGAAGTTCTCTTCCAAATGTGAAGCCCTGAAGTCCTCTGTTCCTTGCTGTCTGGGGCATGCTTCCGTATTTATTATCTACTTCTAGCTTTCCTGACCAGAAAAGGAGGAAAGCCACAAAGCTCTCTGGTTAGTTGAGTCATGTTGTAAGTTTTGGCAACAGTTGAGATACGGACATGGGTGTTCAATGCTTCCTTTTTGCAAGCAAAGTGGTGATGTGGGGGGCATTTTGAACTGTAGCACTTGAATGTGGGATGAAGAGGGAGCTTCCTGCTTGTGGTGACATGAACTGTACTGGATCAAGTAAACCTGGTAACCTTCACCTCAAGATGCTTAAAGAAAGTGTAAATCTATCCCAGAATAATAATTATTGGTTATCTTTGGACAGAGTAGAGCACTGACTGGATACCAGATCAGTGATAGTTGATGACTGTCAGAAGGAAATGGTGCGCAGTTTATTTCTGGATGTGCTCTATCTGTTTCTGGTTACAGCTAATGGTGGGAAATATTCTGGTTTTTCACTAATGATCTATAAGAGAAGAAAGTTACTGTTAAAATTACAGACAATTTTAAGCTGGAAAGATCTTCAGAAGTACTGAAGGACCAAATTATTTCAAAATACTCTTGTGAAATGCAGAAAACGGTTAACAGTATTTGAATATGTGCAAGATATTGTGCTTAGAGGGATACGTCACTGGAACGGATAAGGGTCAGTTGCATTTGTAGCAAGAAGTGCCAGAAATGTCAAGATCAAGCTTCTGGATGAAAGCCTTTCAATTGAAGGGAGACAAAGTGTTAGAGTGAGATTGCCTTTGGTTACTGAATCATTTTTGAAGGTCGTCAAGGACTGATTTGGCATATATGTGTCATGAGGAACAACTCTGGTGTTTATCCAGATCTGAAGAGAATAGTTTTTATGGTGTTAGGAAGTTTCTCCTTGGTGCTCTTTAGTCATGTTTTTTAGTAAAGATAATAGAAACTCTATGTACCCCTCAGTTACAGAGCGCTCTTGTGAGAAGGCTTTAGAATGGATGGGGTGAAAAATGTTAGTCCTAGTAACAAGAAGATCTTGTGGGAAAAGTAGTCTCGTACTCTCTGTTGCCCTCCAGCATCAGTGACAAGCTCAGGCACTCACTGCAGCTGGAGACCTGGACAGCTGCATGTCGGTGTGTGAAGTCAGTCTGAATCATCTCATTCCTTCTGACAATGGCTTTTGACTGAGTAGAAACCATAGTTAGCCCATAGTTCGATGGGTGATGACTCAAATTTATATTATATCCAGTCAGAATTCTTGGGAGTGGCCTGCATTGCATTTGTACCAGTTTGACCCCAGGTTTCCCTTAGCAAAGTCTCAGATGTCTCATTCTCCAAACCGATTTATTCATGGTGCAGTAACACAGAAACAGCTTGAGCTGGTGTCTCTGAGGAGTGACCACCAGCAAAGGAACCCCTGGGCTTTTAAGCCTTCCCAGTCCAAGCATGGGAAAGTCTTAGCTCTTCCTCCTGACTCTTCAGCTCCTGCTGTGTCTCTGTGTCTGGTAACCATGAAAGTCTGGCCACAGTCTTCAGAGTATTCATTTGAGGTTCTGCAACATCAGCAGCTTGAGAGAAAACATGCCTCTGACAGAACAGAGTTAATTCTGTCTGTTTCTCCTTGTGGGATTTAAAATGCTGAATTCTGTGGTGCTGCTCTGTTTTGGAGAAATGTCTTCTAGATTTGGATGCTGAGTGGTTCATTGGTCAAAACATACATGTTTGCATTACAAATATGTGAGAATCTCATTACAACTTGGGCTTGCATTTTGTTCTGAGGTCAAATGGGTGGTCACAGCAGTATTACTGACACTGCTCCTTTATGTCTGGCTGGCTGCCGTAATTCCTGTCCTATGGTCTTTTTGCTATACGGTGCAGGCATTGAAAACTGTCAAAAAGTTCTATAACCACTATGTATATTAGTGTAGAATATTGGTAAATAAGACTATAATTCTTGTTTTAAGAAGAAAGCTCAGCCATAACTAAGAGGAAATCAAGACTTTAATTTGTATTTCAGCATTGGCTGGTGTTAATTTTCAAGGATGCTTTATTATGTATGCTGAAGACATGAATTGTAGTTAGCTGTATTTATGTTGGAAGACTTTATATAAGATGAATATCTTTCTAAAGATATTTTTGCTGTAATAAGCACTTATTGCTGTTGATAGAAGCTCTCTGCCCAGGAGGAGATTATAACAATAAATCTTAAAACTTAAGTTGTTACACCACCCAGTACTGAGAATGACTTACCCTACCTAAACCTTTTCAAGCTTTTATTAACTATGGAGAAATTATGTTAGGTGCCAGTTTCTTTTACATGGTAAATTGCTTCCATGTGTCAGTGTTTCTTGAATTTTCCAGGATGCAGCCATCAAAAATCAGGTTTGCTCTGACATTTTAATGCCTATAAATGAGTTTTATCTTTGCAAAAACTTTTTTAAAAAAACTTGTCGTTATTATTCCTGAGCATCAGCTTTGCTTTCTTGAGTTGTTTTCAGCTTTCAAACTACATTAATTTCATTGTGAGACCAATGATATACCACAGTGGAAGTGATATGCACACACACAAGTTGAAGCAGCAGTTCTGTTACACATTGGCTTATATGTGGGTTGGCTGGACTCTTACTTGTTTTGGTTGTGGAACTGGTGAAGATATAATCCTATATAAATTGGTCAATTTGTGTATTGGATCAACATAGCTCATGGATTTCATTACAATCTTGGGTTAATTTTGGATCATTTAAAGTTCAGTGGATAGACAGAGAAGGAGAAATAAGCAAAACAAAGCTTATGCAAATAATAATGGGATCATACTATTCCACCTGGTGTTGGATGATGAGAAAGGATTGGAGTGATTATGCTTTACTTATGCAAGGAAATTAATATTTCAGCACCCAAGACAAATTTAATTTAGATTAAAAAAAGTACTTTGAGATCAAAGTCTAGCAAATAGCTGAGAAGGTGATATGCTTACTTCACTGTATAAAATGACTTACATTTAAGAGCTATAATTAATATAGCCATTTCTTATTCCTGTTGGTATCAGCTTGTAAGTATCAGCTGTAATCTGAAATTGATTTTTGGCTCTGCTTCTCATTTAGATGTCAGTGTGGAAAAGTGAGAGTGACGGAAGCAGCTTCTTGTGCAGCTCTTACATCAGTTTGCTTTCTTGGCAGTATAACTTTTGCCCTCAGCTACCTTTTTCCCTTGATTTTAATGTTTTAGCCGAGTTAGCTGTAAATGTGAAACCTTTACACATAAGTAAGATATAAATCAAGGAGTAATAATTTCTTATTGTTATAAACAAAACTGACTATATTTATAAAACTAGTGTTGTAGACTTTAGTTTTATTATAGATAGAGCAATGTGTGTGTAAAATGAATTATGGGTGATTATTGTAGGACTCTAATGTTAGGAATGAAAACCCAAGGTAGTTAATTCACAGAAGTCACAATTTCTTGTAGCTAATTGCATGACTACAATTAAAATGTTTTAATTGTAAAAAAAAAAAAAAAATTAACATCTGTTTAAAAATTACTGTCATGTGGGAATGTGAATCTCAAAACTATTCTGAATAATTGTTATGATCTAAAGTAGAGAACAAATAAAACAGTTTCTAGGCTGACTCTGTTTAGAATACTATAAATACTTACAGCAATTCTTTCTTTGTAATCTTCCTCTCTATATGTATGCCTGGTTTGAAGTGGTGTCTTACACTAAAATACATTTTCAAGGCTATTTTTTGTTGGCAGGTATACTGGGTTTGCTTGCTGGTTTTGGTAGCAGGGGTGTGGCTGCAGGGGTGGTTTCTGTGAGAAGCTACTGGAAGCTTCCTCTGTGTCCAGCAGATCCAATCCCTGGTGGCTTCAAAGACAGACATGCTGCTGTCCAAGTTGGGGCCAATTAGAAATGGTGGTTACACCCCTGTGATAATACATTGAAGAAGAAAAAAAAGTTGTGGCACAGTTTTAACTGAGGCCAGAGAAGAGTGGAGTGAGAACATGGGAGAGGAACAACTCTGCAGACACCAGGGTCAGGGGAGAAGGAGGAGGAAGACATCCTCCAGGTGCCAGAGCTTAGATTCCCCTGCAGCCCATGGTGCAGCCCGTGGTGAGGCAGCTGTGCCCCGGTAGCCCATGGGGATCCACAGGGATGCAGAGATCCACCCACAACCCGTGGAGGAGCCCCAGGCTGGACCAGATGGATGCCTAGAGGAGCCTGTGACTCCATGGAAGATCTGTGGAGAGAGGGGCCCTGCTCCCAAGCTGGAGCAGCCTGTCTATGAAGGACTGCACCCTGTGGAAGAGTGACCCACGCTGCAGCAGTTTTGGGAGGACTGCTGTCCGTGGGATGGACTCACACTGCAGCAGGTCACAGAGAGCTGTTGCTTGTGAGATGGACTCACACTGGAGAAGTTCATGGAAACTGTCTCCTGTGGGAGGGACCCCACGGTGCAGCAGGGGAAGAACTCCTCTCCCTGAGCAGTGGGAGAAGCCTCAGGTGCTGAACTGACCATAACCCCCATTCGCTGTCTCCCTGTGCCGCTGGGCTAGGAGGTAGAACTGGGAAGGAGGGAGGGGTGGCAGGAAGGTGTTTCTGAGGGCTTGTTTTACTTCTCATTATCCTGCTCTGATTTTGTCAGTAATAAATTCACTTCGTATCTCTAAGTTGAGCCTGTTTTGCCCATGACAGTATTTGGTGAGTGATCTCTCCCAGTCCTTGTCTCAACCCATGGACCTTTTGTTAAAATTTCTTTCCTCTTTCCAGCTGTGGAGGGGAGTGAGTAAGTTGCTTTGGTGGGTGTGTGACCTGTGGCCAATGTCAACCCATGATGACAGGCCAAAATACCCTTGTATTCAAAATTAATCCAAACTTGGATGATAACTTCAGAAACCTTCCTAAGTTTTTTTTCTTCAAAATGGTGTTCTTTTTCTTCAGCTGGTATGTGCTAGTTTGCTCACTTCACGAATGACATTATTTTCTTCCTTTTCTGAAATGCCATCCTGTGAGATCAGCAGTCTTTTGGACTGTTGGTAGCCAGTTCTTCCTTGAATGGCAGGTTCGACAGGATATCCTGTCACTTAACATAAGTTATTAAATATAAGTTGTTGTAGATGACATAGATGAGCAGCATTTGTACCTATAGCTGCATTTTACTTGCTGCAACTGATTCCCTGTTCACAGTTGCTGGTGGAGATGCTGTTACATACAATTAGTTTGTTGCAGTGCAGGCTTTGCAAAATCTGTAAATTTGCCAGAATTGAGAATTAAGACTGTTTTCCAATACAGATAAAATATGAAGTGCATTAGCCACACCCATTCCTCTAGCATCAAGTTTCTGTTGTTAGGACTTTTTTTTCTCTGATTTAGATGGAAAAATTATATCTTTCTTGTAGTGTTTCTGCCAGTTCTCGGACTGTATTCCTGCTGTCACAGCTGGAGAAGATCAATTTGGACTCTGTATTAGGAGCATCAGACAGTGCCAGATATGTTACCTCAAAGATCCTTCATCTGGTTCAGAGTCAAGGTAATTATCTAAGCTTTGTGGTTTTAGTTGTTTCTGTTTTGACCCTTCCTTCCTGTATCTCCCTTGCTCGACTTCAGTTTTTGCTTAGTGAACTTGATTATCCATCTGTTTTTGTCACTGATTGTTAGAAGCATTTGTTTAAGACTATGTTTAATGGATCTAGTATAGCATTGGTAGTGCTGAGTCCATTTTGTATTGTTAAATAGCTGTAATGTAAGTAATAATTCACTTTGTATGTATATGTGTCTGTGTGTATATATATATGAAAAGTAGAAATATCTAGAAGGGAGCTTTCTTACTGGTGTTTTTCTTTACAGTTTTTTTTCCTAGGCCATCACAAGATTGTTGAACAATTAAAAACAAAAATTAGTTTTAAAATTGCTTGAGTCTTTACTTAGTTTTATATACATATATGCAGTTTTTTATAGCTTTTATTATTTGCAGTGTAGATTTTCTTGTCAATTTGTAGATGATAACATATTTTTTTTTCTGCAAGCCAGTATTGGTCTTTTTCTCATTGACAGAAAAAACCAGGAAGGAGATGACTTCTAAGGGCTCCACTGGAATAGAAGTTATCCTGTCAACCCTAGAGGTAAAATCTTTTAGTTTTTGTAGTTATGGGTTAATAGCAGTTTTGCATTTTATCATTATGAAATGTATATATTTATTAGTATATTTGTGTTATGAAATATGTTGTTATCCTATGGAGCCTTCAAAACTTCTGTTGGTCTGTAATGAATAGATTTAAATAACCTACTTGTGAATTTTTCTCCCTTATATTTATATTTAGATATCCTCCTAGCTTTAAGTATCTAAACCATTGTATTAAATTGCTATATTAAGCACAGATCTCTCTTTTTTATTGCAGAATACAAGAGATCATCAAACTATTGTAAATATATTGAATATTCTCATTGAGGTAGTCTCAGTTGGTAAGTTTTTATTAAGGAGCGATACATTATTGTATTGATGCATACTTTTTCAGATTTTTTTTTTTTTGTTTTGGCTAGTTACTTTTTATTGTTGTTGGGTTTTTTGTAAACTATCATTATTTTGGCTTTTGTTTGTTGTTGTTTGCTGAAGCATATTTATATGCAGAATTAAAAGAATCTAAAGACTGAAGTTACCTTTCTAATAATCCTACACAATAATTTGTGTTGCTGTAAGTCTAAATCCACCATGTCCTTGCATAGTGCAGTCACATATAAAGAAAATATTGCTGTTCTAAAGACTAACTTCATGATAACTGTATCTTAGATATTTAGTTGTTCTTTGGCTTTAGACACGTCAGTTCAATTTTAATTTCTAGGTGGTGGTCGGAGAGCAAGTGTCATAGTCACCAAAGGAGGGACACAGATCTTGTTACAGCTGCTTTTGACTGCTAGCAAAGAGTCTCCACCAAATGAAGAACTAATGGTGCTTCTTCATACTCTTCTTGCAAAAATTGGTCCAAAAGGTGATATTATGGCTTAAGAATTACAGTTTTATAGGTGAAACTTAATAAAAAAATTTTCTGTTATTGTGTAAGCATTAACATACTCAGAATTGGTAGAGAAGAGGAAAAAGGAGGAGTAAATTAGGGGGGAGGAAAGAATGGTGAAAAGTAGATTAGCAGAGTTGACATTAGTAGAAGGAATTCAGTCATTTAACTTCTATTTTTTTAGTAATAATTTCAAAATTATTGTGATTGGTCTTGTATTTCTTTGATGTCAGACAAGAAGATTGGCATGAAAGCAAGAATAAATGGTGCCCTAAACATATCACTGAATTTAGTGAAGCAGAATTTGCATAACCTCAGGCTAGTATTGCCATGTCTTCAAGTATTAAGGGTTTATTCAACCAACTGTAAGTATTGCAGAAAATTATTTTCTTTCCTATGTGAATAAAGCTTTTTATCTAGATGAGGTTAGATACCAACTCTGAGTGCTTGTTTAATGTTAGTTATTTAAACTACTGTTTTTCTGAGAATTTTCTTTTTATATACTCAAAATGCTTAAATTCTATAAAAATATATTTTTTAACCAGTGCTATTGGATGTGTGGAATTTTGAGCCATCTAATTTGCATAAATGCTGCTGTTTAAAGCTCTGAACCAGAAATGGTAACATTTTTCTTGCAGAAGCACTTAGAGTTAAATAATTGTTCTCTTTATTATTCATTCTCATGTTTTTTGTTTCTGGTATTTTATTTATTTATTTATTACCAATTTAAAACTTGGTTCACACAGAAAGTATTTTAATTTAACCTAATTACTTGTTAATTTAACCTTTTCCTTACTCCTTTTGCTCAAGAGCTCCACTCTCCACTATTGGGCTGATATTCTTCCACAAGAGCCTAGTTGTTTGGGCTGGCAGTAGGAAGTTGATGAAAATAGTGTGGTTCTTACTGTATCTCTACTGTCGGTTATATGCTCTTAATTTTTTTCATTTGAGCTCAAAATGGTTGTTATATCCTCTTATTTAAGTGGAAGAAATTGAAAATATGGCCTTGTTCCCCTCAGAGAATCGATTTGGTCATCTGTAAGATTGTTTTCAGGTCATTCACATGAGCACCTATAATTTACAAAGCCCTAATACTTTCAAAATGTGGAAGCTTTATTTCTGTTGAGCTGTCTGATAATGAGGTAAAATTCTTCTAAGCTGAAAAGTTTAATACAGATAGTTACATTAGTTGCATGGCTTATCTGAAAACTTCCTTGATCCTGAAAATGGGACTGAGTCTCTAATTCTTAGACTTCTTCTTAGATCAGTTCTATTTTTCTGTATTCCTCACTCCTTATAAACAGAAAAATTAGTAGTTCATAATATTCTGATGAGTAGTACTTCTTAAAGTTGGTTTTCAGTTATTATTAGAGTAAGTCCTAACTTTACTTAGATTCTGGTATGATGTTGCTGCTAATGATGATGAAATTACCACTTGGGTTCATGTACTAAATTCTGCACTAATAACAGCATTTATTATATTGAAGTAAATTCTTAGCTGCTGTCTTCCTACTTTGTTAGGAGTACGTATTGCTGAACTCAGTCAGGAATGGAATTTCTGTGCCTGTTTTAGCAGTTTGTATTTTCAGTTGCCTGTTGGACTTCAAACATATACTTCAAGTTCATATTTCTCTAACATAGGTCTTAGCATAATCTCTTTTCATTTGCTCCCTTTCAAATAGATTTTTTTTTATAATTTTTTTTTCCAAGAGCATATATTCATAACATGTTGCTCAGGAAAGCTATACCAATTCGAATCTTTAAATTTTATAGCAGACTCTTGGATTTCAAATCCTGTTGAATATACCTGCTTGTCCAAATACTGAAGGATAGTAGCAAGTCACAGAACCTATTTTAGAATTTTAGAAAACCTGCTGTTCCAATAAAATGTGAATTTCTATAAAGAAAATTCTTTTTGTTTTGTATCTTAGTAACAAAGAAAGCAGAAGCCCGCATTGGAAGCAGTACATGGTTTTATTTGTAAAGTAATAATTAAATTTTGTTCTTTTCCAAGTGTTATCAGGATTGGATTGTCATGCTAATTACATGCAGAGCAGTGTCTGCTTGTCACTGTATGTCATAAAGGACAAAATTGTCTATAATTTTTTGTACTTCAGAATTAACTTGTGTGAATTTTAGTTTTGAGTATATTGACTTTTTTCTTTTGCATTTCTTACTACATTATCTTCAAATGGATTGCTTTTAACTTCCAGCTGTAAATGCAGTATCTTTGGGAAAGAATGGAGTAGTAGAACTGCTGTTTAAGATCATTGGCCCTTTTAGTAAAAAGAACACTAGCCTTATGAAGTAAGTAAGGTTTCTTTAATATACTATATGGTAAAACCTTGTATATTTTTTCAATACTTACTTGTAAATGAAAAATAACACTGGAGAAATCAAATGCAATTAATATTTGAAGGTTAAAGTGAAGGGAAGTGGGAAGGAGTACCACAAATATGACAGATTTTAATTTCCCCCAGTAGAGTAACACAAAATACTTGAATGTCTAGTTGCAGTACTGGTAAAATAATATACATTATTTTTTTGTCTCTAATATTCCTGCATGGAAGCTGTACAGCGCTTAACTCCAAATCATAACAAACAGATCAAGACAATCCCATCATTTTTCAGTTTGTTTCTACAGCACCAGCCCGACAGAGTTCATGAGCATTTGGACACTGCCCTCAGGCACGTGGTGTGACTCTTGGGGATGGTGCTGTGCAGGGACAGGGATTGGACCCGATGATCCTTGTGTGTCCCTTCCAATTCAGCATATTCTGTGATCTGCTTTGTGCTTTTAGTGTGTCACTGTCTGTTTTATTTGGTAATAGAATTTTCTTTTTGTTTTTCTGCAAAGTAAATAGACAACCAGAGCAAGATCATAAAACATAGAATAGGAAGCCCCATCAATATCTCTCTAGTGGGCTATTGTGTTGAAAAAATTAAAATTCACTGTGTAGCTGAAAGTGGTGACTTTAGAGTCTCACTCTGGTGGTGGTAGATTTTGGGTTTTTTTGTTTGGTTGTCTTTTTTTGATTAGGGTTGGGTTTTTGGGGTGAATTTATAGTAAAAAAAATAGCTAAGTGGATGTAGCTGAAGATAATCCTTTCCTTATATACTTCACCTTTTTGAAGTACATACCTGTGGAAAACTAGTTTTTTCATCTGGTTAGTGAAGTAATAATCTCATATTGTGCATATTCTAACTTAGTTACGAAAGAAATAGTTCGGTATTTGTGAAAGAAAATCTGGTATTTGTGGTCACAGGAGTAGTGTTCCAAAAAGATGTCCTGCTCCTTTAAGGCCCAGCTAAAATTCCACGTATGAATGTACTATTCTATGATGTGACTAATCATGATATCCTTGTTTATGGTCTAAGATCAGGTGCATCAAGTCCATCTTCACAAAGTGGGGAAAAAAAAGTATGTATGTTTGTAGTTGCACAGTTGAATTGAGAGAAAATCTTTGGGTACAAGAAAAATCTCACGCTGACTGTCTTGTGTTGTAGTACAGATTGATGGGTATTGCTTCTCAGTATATTCATATACTGCTGGTATTGACCTACAGTTTTCTAAAATAATACCCTTACTTTGTGGAAGTACTTGTTCTGCTGATAACAAAGACATTAATTTCAGAATATCACAACCAGTGAGTGTTGGTCATAAACATACGTTATCAGAGTATTTTTGCAAAAGCTGGATGTTTGTATAGCCATTGCACTGATAGTTTTAAGTTTTGTCATCAGACTTCAGATATAACAGAGATATATACAATCTTCTAGTAAAGTAAAATATACAAGTGAAGTCTGTGCTACGGTGCATCCAGGAAAACATGAGGTTAGACTCTTTGTAAGTCTGTTAGCAGTAAATATTTTGTATAGTTTTACAGTGTTGTAGATTAAGCTTGCTGGTTGGTTGCTGTTTTGACTTTTCTTGTTATGTTGACAGGGTTGCTTTAGACACACTTGCTGCATTGCTAAAATCAAGTAAGTGTTTGACTACAAGAAACTGTCTACTTGAGCTATATATGAGTGTGTGTGTATATATCAACAGAGTAAAACTAAACATTAAGTTGGTGGCCAAAACAAAAATAAGGCTAGGAAACCGAGAAATAAGTTTCATTTGGAAAGGCTGCACTGCTTCTGCAGAACAGATCTGGATCCAAGGTGGAGAAATACATTTTTACATTCACCCACCTCAGCCCTTCAGTAATGGATGTCTATAGCTTAACTCCTGTGCCTCTTTTTCACACATATATCTGAAAATATCTGTTGGATTGCTAGGGAAAATACAGGTATTCTTCAGTACCTTCCTGAGTAATTAGGGCTTGGGTCCTCGTAACAAGTCTGTCAGTGATGCTCATGAAGTGGAATTAAAAACCAGTGGTGTGTTTGCAGACATCGACTGTCTCAGCCAGCAAGAATTGATCCTCACAAATGTCATCTTTTCAGATTTTGAACCAGCATTGTAACTAGCAAGCAATTAACTAATTTTCTCCAAATACTTGTATTAAAGTGACAGCATTCCTAGTAGTTTTAGTGGCGTTGGATAAGAATTGCGGTATGACTGTGGATACAAATATGCGGCTAGCAAGAATTTCTCTTGCTTCTTTCCACTCCCGTGAGATACTTTTCTCTCTCACGGAAGATATTAGCAGAGTTCTATAAGCTATGAACACCTGTGACCTTGCAAAGCTTTGTTTATGGTACAGTAGAAAAATACTTTGACAATGGATGTTTTAGGATTTTAGCCAACCACCCCAAGGGGTGGCTGATCCTTTGACCAATTAGACTATGCAGGAAAAAGTCTATAAAAGAGTTGTAAACTAATTAAATAAATGAATCTTGCTGCACAATTCCTGCCTGCTGGATCTCTCTTCTCCTCCATACCACTGCGGGATACCGCGACAGTGTGACTAGTTTTGCAGAAAACCATTTCACACAAATGGTGGGAAATTTCTGTACTGACTGTCACAGGGTGCTGAGTTTATTCATGTTTATTCAGTGTGATACCTTGGTCTTACAGGTTTGTGTATTTATGAATTTTGCAGTTTCTCCTTGGGAAGTTTAGGGAAAGAAATATTTCCAGATAGTTGTCAGTATTCTCTTCTGTAAACTGGAAGTTTAATACTGGGGAGGAAAACGAAATGTTTAAAAGGTGTGTCTTTAGAACAGGAGGTCTTGTGCATTTATTTAGGGAGGTCTTCTCCTTAGTGGTTTTGACTTGTAACTTCATACACTTAAATAAGTAAATATTTTCATAATGACATTAATCTATTATATATTCCAGTTGTCATACTGATTACCCAGTATTTGGGGTAGAAGTATTTTCAGCTTATGAAATTTGAGTGATAGATGTAAAACTGTATGGATTGCAAGTGAAAAGAAGTTTGTTTCAAATCTTGTATCTACACAGTGTGTGCGAATAGTGATAGAAATGCTTTGTAGAAACACTTTTGTTTTTTAATTTACTGGATGACAGCATCTTACAATTTACTTTTAAGTGTAATGCATGCTGTTCTTCTAGTAGACCACGAAAATTACACGCACTGTTCTAAGAATGAAATTTAGACTACTGGTCTCAGTTATCCAGTCATTTCTGTTCAGGCTGATATAAAACTCTGCTAAATTTTTAATGTAAAACTCTGCTAAAATACTACTCGAACTGAAACAATTCAGTTACTTGGATAAAAAGAAGAATTTAAACATTGAAAGTATTATTTGAAAGTAATATTGAAGTCACTGGGCAATTTTAATTTTTTTTCCTAACTTTTTTTGCAAAGAAACAAATGCCAGGAGAGCAGTAGACAGAGGATATGTGCAGGTGCTTTTAACGATTTATGTTGATTGGCACGGTCACGATAGTCGACACAGATACATGCTGATACGTAAAGGAGTGTTACAGTGCATTAAAAGTATTACAAACATCAAACTGGGAAGAAAAGCATTTATTGATGCCAGTGGGATGAAAATTCTTTACAACACTTCACAGGTAAGTTTATCCTGGTTGTTTTTTTTACGTTGTTGTTTTTGCCTCTTTGGCTGTGACCTCAAGTTTGTCATATTTCTTTTATGAGATTCATGGTCATTCCTTATTACAGAGCAAGGATTATATTCTGTACCAGACTGAAACAATGAAATAGTACAGAACTAAATTTGTATTTGCTGTTAATTTGCTTATCTATCTCTGGGAGGGCCGGTTTAACTTAGTTTTAAAAAAGAGGGGGTGAAAATGCCTTTTCATTTTGAAGTTTGGATTTTTAAAAAAGTTGAATTTGTGTTGGTAGAAGTTTTACTGTCCTTCAAAGAAGACACGAACCAAATGTTTTGTAAATAAATGTAGTTCGACTTTTAGTTTGAGAAATATTTTTCTTTATTTTCCTGTTAACAGGAGTGCCTTGCAGTAAGAACTCTTGATCCTCTTGTCAATACATCCAGCCTAATAATGAGAAAATGTTTTCCCAAAAATCGTCTTCCTTTACCAACTATTAAAAGTGCTTTCCATTTCCAACTCCCAGTTATTCCTGCCAGTGGTCCTGTGGCTCAGCTGTACAATTTGCCTCCTGATGGTACAGTGATTTTGTAGTACTTTGAGTGTGTCTAATGTTGCTTTATGGAAGGTGGAATCAGTTGCACTTATTTGTGTTCTCTGCTAAAAGGACTCTGACAACTCTTCTCACCTAGCATATTGTCTGTGACTGTTGGTGTGGAGCACCAATTTCTACTGTTAAGTTTAAAGTGATAGAAATTTTGTCCAGACACATGTAGTTATAAAATAAAAGAGAAAACAAGGACTAAAAGGTGATGTTCACCAAACTCTGAAGTCTAAAGAATAGGCTGTGTACAAAATTAAGTAGTCTCTCCTTTCAGCTCATGTAGCGTATACATTCTCCTATGTGAAATATGCTGTAGTGTACATCCTGTCTTACAGGAGCATGTATTCCTTTCTTTCTTTCTGTTGCTCTGATAAGTCAGGATGTGGTGAATTTAGATTAGTGTGTGCCATTTGAAGCACTGGCTTTTTTATATTATTGTGCTTATTCCTTCAGTTGCATGATGAGAAAGTAGAGCTGCTTTCTTGGACTGTTGCAGTCTCTTAGGAAACACTGTACTGCAAAGCATTTATATGGTTCTTTGTAGGAAATAAATTCATCCCATTGTGAACACCTGTCATTATTTTCAGATAATTAACACATATTCAGATATGGTGAAACAGATTCAGACCTGGCAAGCAACTAATGAAGTTGCTGTCAGAAAGTTACTCTAAAATGAGGAGGCAAAGTCAGCTTATCTTTTATTCACAATATCTCCTGAAACAAAATGTTACCATAGTCTGAAAGAAGTAAGATATCCTACTGGGGTTCATGTGGGTCAGACTCCAGGAGTTAAACATTTTTTGATGTTTTGTCTTCACAGTAGAAAATAGATTTAGAAGTGTGTTTCAAAATCCACAGAAATTAAGTCTCTGCTTAATACAGTAGATGGTACCCTGTAATACCTGTTTGGAAACTTCCTAGTTTGCTGAACTAATGATATTAGTTCAATAATAATGTTTTAATTCAAAATTCAAAAAATAGTTATTAATTCACTAAAATAATGGTTTTCTGGGTTATAAAAAGAAGTGAAAAATCTAAGGAAATAGGATACATAGGATACAGGATAAAGTTCTGTATTAAAAGCTGTAGAATGTGGGGGGGTGGGTAGAGATCTGGGTTTATTAAAAGTATAATCTTGTATAGTCAGTATTTTAAAAGCAGTACATGTAGTCATTCTGAGTATACGAGAAAATCAGCATAATTTATAGGCCTCTGAGTGAGCCTTTTAGTGACAATCAGCAAATTTCCTTCATGGAAAACACTATGAGAAAACTTAACAAAACCCCCAGCACTAGTTTACTAGTTGGTTTTCACATTTTTTTCAAGGGGTAAGCAAAAAAGAAAATAAACCCAGAATGAAGAAAATCTTCTTCGAGCATGTATAATTGGATTAAGTGTATAATCTGCTTACCAAACTTTTTTGTATTGTAGTGGATGATGTAGTAGATGAAAGTGATGATAACGATGATGCTGAAACTGAGTCAGAAATTGAAACTGAAAATGATGACGACAAGGACCAACATTTTAAGGTTGGTAGAGACGAAATTAATTTGATCATGTAAATAAATGCATTTTAAGTGTTAAAAGCAGTTCAAGGAGGTTTTATGGGCAATTTCTAAAATAGAAAAAGCTTCTGAAACATAAAGAAGGTGGGTACTGCTTGAAAATATGAACTGTTCTTGTTCAGATTGCTTCAGGATTTTTAGCAAAATCTGTTTGCTTCACATTTGATGTATCTGGAGTGCAGGGGGAGAGAACTGCAGACTCCTTTAGCAGTGTTCTGTTCCCACTTGCATTTCTCTCAGCCTGCTTTTCTTACATAAACTGGTCCATATGTAGGAGCTGCTGTAACTTTTTCCAGCCTTCTGGACTGGGATTGACTAGATCAGTGTTTCAGCAAGGTAACTTGAAGTTCAGCCAGCTGTAGAGGTAGACACCATACCTCTCACTGTTGTACCACTTTGGGAAGGTATTCTCCTGTTTGCCATCTGCCTGCTGAGACGTGGATGGATATTTGGTCAAGCTGCCTTATTCTGTATTTTTATGTTACATGTATTTAGGAGTTAATTGATTGTCTGTCCATGAACTGGAAAAAGATACTTTATTCAAGGGTCTTGTGAGCCCTGATGGAGGGATTATCTTCCATAGAAGCAGTATTGCATTGTCACTGCAATCAGATGAGGTCTCTACATTCCAGGTTCCAGTAGTGGGAATATACACAGATTTCATGTAAAGTCTGATATCAGTGTATAATAAATTTGGATGAAAGCAAGAAAATTGAGATGTTTGTAATATTTCTGTTGAAGCTTAGTCATACTAATAATACTCAGCAGTTTAAATCTTCACAGTGAAAGCTGCAGTTCAGCTAATTTTAAAATAGGGGTGTTTATCTTTCAAAGCATGCCTGTGTCCAGAAAAAAGGTTAATGTTTCAGATTAATGTTGTAGAAGTTCATTAATTTTGGATACAAGATTAATTTGTTCTGGTGATCTTTCAGAACGATGATATTGAGACTGATATTAATAAACTGAAACCTAGACAGGAATTGGGAAGATCCATAGAAGAACTGAAAATGTATGAGCAATTTTTCCCAGAACTTTCAGAAAACTTTCAGGTAAAGTCTGCAATTCCCAGAAAATTTCTGGCTGTGTCAGGTGGACTCTGGAATATACTGTGGTGTTCTTTTTTGGGTGGATTGTTCCTCAAGCCAAGAAACATGGGTCTGTCGTTCTGGACCTACATATGGGAGTACTATATCCTAGGCTACTTAGCTAGGTTTTAACAATTGCCTCAGTCTAACTGAGAAGGGGGTGCTGTGGGCACATGTCAAGCAAAACTTTGTTTCTGGTGTCTGATTATTGCACACAGCAGAAAGTAAAATAGTCAAGAAAGACACGAGATTTCTGAGAAGACTTCATTGTATTAGGCATCTACTTATATGCTGTGCACCTGCTTAATATAAGTAGTTAAAATATCTGGGCAACTGCATTGACTTTATACTTTGTTATTAATGAACTGCTTGTTTATTGCTTTTAGGCCTTCTTGTAAAAGATGAAACTTCATTGCTCTGATGGTTTATAGCATAGCTGTCACCTTTTAAATTGCATTTGAAACAAGGAAAGAGAAATGTTTCTAATGTACATGAGACTTGCGAACTGTTTACCTTTTTTATTACTAATTTTTAAAATTATTTTTTCACCTTTGTTTTTTAAGGAATGGGACTTAGTTTCGAAGGAACCAAAGCCTTTTGTACCTGATGCAAATTTGAGTGGACCTATTGTTGTTCCTACAGCCAGTGAGGAGCACTCTGCTGAAGCAAACCCGGCAACTAATGGAGTTGCTTCGAAGGAGAGCAGTCCTTTATTGACAGAGGAATACAATAGAAGGCCAGTGTTTCTGGAACTACCAAAGAAAGATACCACAAAAGATAGTAGTTTACATCAGCAAAATGATCAAAGAAACGTGCTTCCATCATGCCAGTGTCTAAGCCAAGAAATTGTGAAAGGCTTGGACAGAATCAGTCTCCAGAACAGTGCAAAAAATGATCAGTATTATGATGCAGGGTGTGTAGTAAAGAAGGAAAGCAAAGCTAGCCTTACCACACTTGCTTGTAGTAAACCCTCTGAGCATGTTTCACCCTGTGGAGGTGGCCTCTTTGAAGGATCATCTGTCCAGCTGGGAAAACTCTGCTGCACTGGAGTGGATTCAGAGGAGGAGGATTCCAGATCTAGTTCATCAGGGGAACATGTCATGCTTGAAGTTTCTGACGTATCACCAGTTCATGACTGTGATCTTTATATTGAAATGGTGAAGAACACAAAGTCTATTCCAGAATATTCAGAAGTGGCTTATCCAGATTATTTTGGCCATATTCCACCCCCGTTTAAGGAACCTATTCTGGAAAGGCCATATGGAGTGCAGAGGTGAGTCACCACACTCCTTTTTTGGTTGTTTTTATTCCTTTGAGAAACAGTGTTTGGGACAAGATTAATCTGATGATCTCCAGAGGTCCCATCCAACCCTAACAATTCTGTGATTCTGTGGTTCAGAAGCTATGTTACAATGCCTACTTTGTCATCTAAAACTGTTTCCAGTGAAAAGCAGTTTGAAGATGGGTGAGGAGGCATTGATCAGGGCAGAGCCATAAAGAACAGCACAATCTGATTCTGTAATTGCTAATTCTGGAATTCAGTTTCTAAATAAGAAATTCAATTTATGTGATCCTTTTCTGCCTTCCCACCATTTCCCATGTAAATTTTGTAGTTTGCAAAATAACAAACCATCCTACAAAACCCCACCACCAAACAAAACAAAAAAATCCACACCTGAATGCTCCTTTCAGGTCTTAGCAAAGATAGGACAGTTTATAATTCAGTGATTCTTCAGTTCTTTTCCCTGTTGTACTAAAAAAATCTATCTTTCAGGGAAACATAGTGGAAAAAGCTAAAAAATTAATGCGCTAAAGTGTTTGGCTTTAGTGTTCACATTATAAGAGAATTTAGAGGTAACAAATGCAGATGATGCAGTTTGTGTTAGGTCCTGCAGGATGACATACAACAAACACACATCAGCACACCCTTTTATTTCTTTGAGAGATACTAGAAGATGGTGAAGAGTGATGAGATTCTTAAGAATAATTTGCAGAAGTGGTATGGAGAACTGGCTCATATACATAGTAAGTTACTATAGAGACATGTGAGTACAGTAGCAGAACATGTAATAGTAGCTATGAGACCTCACCACTTGCCTCATTCTGAGATTGAATGCCTTCACCTTTATACCGGTAACTGTAACCAACTTAATGAGTTTCTTCATATTTATATTTAGATATTAAAATGATTAAGAGATTAAGTGGATTAAATGTCCTTAGGCAGCTGACTTTAAATCCTTTAGCAGTTTCACACAAGTTGTGAAAAAGTGATCTTTGTAGTGAAATGACAAGTGCTGAAACACTAATGACATGATGAATATATTATTCAGTTTCAAAGGAGGAGAATCTTCCCTAGCAGGTTATTTATTAGATAGATTCAGCTGATTTAGAAGGGAGATAGTCTTGAGCTGGGAATCACCTAAGAACTGTATTCTAAGAAAATCTTGCAAATCCTTTTGTATTTTTCTGTAGTAATTAATAATTCTGAATTTTCCTGAATAAAACTGAGTGAAGTCAGATACAATTTGTCATTCCAGTGCTCCTTGTTAGATATAAACGACTGGAAAAATAAACTTCCTGTGATTATACATGATTTATAGACCATGAAGATCATTTTAGGGTATATTTTAACTTTAAAATGCTTTATTTTTATTGTATTTTTTATGTTGCAAGTAACTTTTTGAAGTCTTGTGTGAACAAGAATGAAATACCAGATAATATTGCTAAACTTGAATCAAAAGTCCTGCATCACGTTTTTAAGATGTACACTGTTATAAAGAATTCAGTTTTCTACAAATGTCTCAGCTTTGTTACTGCAACATGACAAACTTCTGAGAAAGGGACTTGTTAAAAAACGGCTTAATCTTTTTACAGTTCCATTGTTTATAGGAGAGTGTAAAAATTAATTTGGTAGGGGACATGGAAAAGCTTTAAACCCTTTTGCAAAGCTGTGTCCAAAGTCTTTTGATATTCAGTGTGATTTATGTTCTCTGTAATGTAAGCACTTAGTTACTGCTCATTGGGTAAGTCTTATTTAGAAAACAAATGGTTGCTTTAACCCATCCATGTAATTTGATAAAATACTGTGTTGGATGTAAGGTGTGATTTAGTAGATTTTCTTCTTACTTTAATTAGAACAATGTGGGGTTTGGTTTTTTTTTAGTCTTGCAATGTGCCAGGAGAGGCAATTTTTTTTGAATTTATGCTTTGGAGTGCTTTTTCTTTCTCTTTTAAGTTTAGTAGCTTGTAATTATCACTGAATGTCTCACCAATTTATTATTATTTGGATAAATGAAATTGATAATAGCTGAAGTGTTTTATACTACTCTATCTTTTTAGGAAGAAAATATGATATAGTAAAATACCATATAAATTTGGGCTTAAATACTACTTTCATCTATTCCTTAAAAATTTAGCTGGGTTGGTATTTTTTTCTGTACACTTTAGTATTTTTTAATCGTCAGGATCCACAAAGAAGTAACCTCTAAGCACAGGGCTCACATCAACAGTGTTGGTTCTAGATTTTTTTTTCCCTTCAATTTTCTTGAAATATCTTATCTTTATTTTTTGGAATGTGAAATTGTCTGCTACTACTTTTCCATCTCATGAGCATCTTGAATAGTATTTCTTCTTTGCTTTCATCTACACTGGTTATTGTAATGGTATTTAAATGCCATCATTATTTATAAAATACTTACGGATTTTTGTTGATGGATTTTGTCTTGGCAAAACTCCTATGATAATAGGAAGTATTAATGGCTTTTTAGAGCTGAGAGATGCTAGGATCTAATGAGTTCTCTAAGATCAAGTGTAAGATCAAAAATCTGTAATCCTGTCCTGAGCTGAACTTGTTAACATAGATTGTGGTGAGTCAGCCTTGTCACAATGTTGTCAATACATTGGACTTGTGATTTCTTTTCTTTTTCAGTTAATTTCAATTTAATAAGGGGTGCTAGAGTTATGCACTTACGTTCTCTTTCTCATTTGTTAACAGTATTTATTTTGGTTGTATTGAGAATTTCCAACCTGAATGTACTTTAGCATTCTGTTTCTGTATTCTTTGTTGTTAATCTGCCTCCTTTTCTTCTTACTGCAGGTGCTGTGCAAGCTTTTCCACACAGCTCTGCCACTATATTTCATTCTTGAACTGCAACACATTCTTACTTTTCTAAGCCAGGACCTAGATACTGCCACTTGTCCAATGGTTTTATGATCTGGATAAGCATACTCCTGACATTTGGCTGACATCACCAAATTCTTTCTTATTTGTTACATAGTCAGTAAATGAACCTAGATCTCCAGAGGTGAAAAGCTAGTTCACTAGCACTCACTGTACATTAATTTTGGCTATGGTAGGATTCGTATAGGTTACTAATGTTATCAAGTGTTGTCCTGGATTAAAGCATTAACATAAGTAATGTTTGAGTAATTCCTGCTTCTATTATAAAGTATGAAATGGCACTTTTTTCCTTAAGGTAAAACCCAGTGAATTGTGTGCATGAAAACTCAATTCCCTCACATATAAATATTGGATTCAGTCAGTTGTGAATGCAGGTGTTTAAACTTAAGTACACCTTGACTTTGCACACATAAGTGAGGGTGAAGCTGCAGTCTCTCTGAACTGTCCCACTGTCTTCATGTCAACTTTTAGTTTTCCTGTATGTGGGAATTCCGCTTTTGTGATTTGAAGCAGTAAGTGACAATTTAAATGAGAACTCTGCTTTTTTTTTTTTTTTAGAACAAAAATATGTCAAGATATTGAAAGGCTGATATATCAAAATGACATTATAGATAGAGTTGTGTATGACCTCGATAATTTGAGGTAAGTTTTTACCTTTCTGTAAACAGTATTCAACGAACACTCTAAACCAGTTCTACTTCCTCTGTGATTTATAATGTTTACAGCAGAATTCATTGGAAGTTTCATCTGGCATAACAGTGTTTCTGCTATCCGGGTTGTATTTAGAGGAAGGATTGAAATAGTTTCTGAATTGCCAAGTGAGGGCTAAAAGCTATTTGGTTTAGCTAAGTTTGTTTTATTCATTTTGGTGCCTTTTTCTCCTCACAGTTGTTCAGTACCAGAGGAGGCAGATGTTCTGAAGTTTAATTCCAAATTCGAGTCTGGAAACCTGCGCAAAGTTATTCAGATCAGAAAGTAAGATATTTCAACTCTTCTTTTCACAGTTTAGGCCTTTTATTTCTGCTTCTTAAAATTACTGATTTTTTTTTTTAATTTTCAGAAATGAGTATGATCTGATTCTGAACTCAGATATAAATAGCAATCATTATCATCAGTGGTTTTACTTTGAAGTCAGTGGAATGAAAACTGGCATTGGTTACCGGTTTAACATCATCAACTGTGAAAAGTCAAACAGTCAGTTCAACTACGGTAAGATATGTTTCCCATACTTTGAGAAGAAATATGTAAACAATACCTGTACTAGACAACTGTACACTGTACTAATCCTCCACAGGATTAGAAGTATTCTTGTTGTCAGTTTAAATTCTTTATTTTAATAGAACTGCTGGAAAATGTTTTGATAGCTCTAGTTAAAAAGAAGAAATGCATCTTAAGCCAAGGTTTTGTTGTAAGTGAGGCCAAAACAGAAGAAATTTACTGGTTACTGCAACTAAAATGGTCTTAGGACCATTGGGCAGGAGAGGACAATCAAAGCCTGTTGATTCACACAGATCAAAAATAATGACGGTTGTCATCATTAATCCATTTCTGCATAGGGGTAAATGTGAAAGTAAGTGGAGACATTCCAAAAAAGTTTTGTCTTATTGATGGCAGGGAAAAATAAGTCTAAAATGCTGGGCTTCATAAGTGACCATTGCTGTCTCTAGTAAGTAGCGTTTGCAGTGTGTGCCTCATTCAAAGGTTTACAAAGGGCTTACTGAAATTACCTTTCTTCTGCTTGTCTGGGAGTGTGTATGTAGTGTGTGTCATTAAGCTTAAAACCATTCATTTTTTTCTTGATGTATATTCTGACATTTGTCCTTTAAGAAGGAAGAAATTTCTTCTCCCACCCCCAGCTTCAAACTCTTGTTTGAAGTAATTTTGTAGTGTTATGTTCTCCTTTGTCATAAACTTTCATCCACATTGATAAAGTCGCAGAATACCAGGTAGTTTGACCAGTAATAAGATGCTTTCAACTTACTTATTAATCTTCATCAGTCAGCCTAGATTTTTTTCATGTTGTGCATACTTACTTGATAGTTTCTTTTGATTTTTTTAGTACAATCACTGAATCAGTCAGTGTGGTTGGCTAATTATCTAAAGAGTAAATGATAATTAGTGTATTATTTTCTCCTCTAACTTCATATTAAGTGTTCAGCTTAAGTATACTATAAAAAAAATACTTTAAAGAGTTACTTTAAAAAAAAATGGTCCTGAAACATCAGTTATTTTTTGGTTATTTACATGAATGGATGATAGTATCAATTTTCTGTATTCTCTTTGAAGCATTTTTGTAGTGTGAGTTGGATGGAGTGGAACTGAGGACTACTTGTAGTTTCATGCAAACCTCAGCTTTCATTTAAACATTTCATTTTGGTCTTCCATAGGTCTTGCTGTTTTCTTTAGTTGTTATTTTCTGAAAATCAGCAGTCTTTTGTCGCCTGGTTTAAAGACTGCACAGTGCAATACCCAGACATTCATGAAAATGTGATAGTGAGTAAATAAATAGAGATAATTTGTAGACTTGTATGTAAGTCTTGGTATGGTCCATTACTGCTAATATCATTCTTTTTAATGTTAGGCATTAAAGTGAGATGCATTTCTTCTTTCAGGTATGCAGCCCCTCATGTATTCTGTTCAAGAAGCACTAAATTCTCGACCATGCTGGACTCGTGTTGGGACAGATATTTGTTACTACAAGTAAGTACACAAACCAAACATACAGCAAATCTTACACTGAAGGTTAACATGAGGTACAATTTTTGAGGAGAAGTACTTTTTTCTGCATTTGATAATTCTTTGTTCTGTTGTGAAGAGGGTTTTCTTTCTGAGTTACTATGGAGAGTAATATATGTGATAGAAATATACAGGGTCTCATTTTGGAAGCACACTACTAATATTTAAGCTGTTCATATTTGATACTTTTCTTAGAAATTGCACACTGTGTCTGGAAAGCTTTTAAGGGAATGCATATATGCATGCTTACTTGAAATCTTATTAGTGACTTCCAGTAATACTGACCTCATGGTCCCTGTGGTAAGCCTTCTGTAATCTGTGGTGGAATTATTGTAGGGGAGTTCTAAAACACAGGATGAGGTGGTACAGCATATCAATATGTAATCCTTCTTGGTTGATAGCTGTTTGGTTACTTCCTTTTGTTTGTTTTTGTTTGTTTTATTTGGTTGCTTGTTTTTGTTTGCTCACGTTTTATCAATGTGAATGAATGTGTGTATCGCTGCTGTAATAAAGTATCTTTAAAGCTGGTGGGAACCTGTATTTAACCTGTATGTACATAGAAAAGAAATACAGTCACTAAAAATCCTTCTGACACTTAAAATGTGTGTTCAGAAATAAGTAGTAGTATGAAAAAAAAATACTCTAATGTGTATATTACCTGCATTTTTTGATTTAGGAATCACTTTTCAAGAAGTTCAATTGCTGCTGGAGGCCAGAAAGGAAAATCCTATTACACAATTACATTCACAGTGACTTTCCAACATAAAGATGATGTGTGCTACTTTGCTTACCATTATCCATATACATACTCAACTTTAAAGGTGAGAAGCTTATGATGTGTTACATAAATGAATATTTATAGAATTAGTATGCTATATAGCATTCATGAGTGAATTAATTTTGTTTCTTTTTATGAAGTTCCAAATGCTCCTTACAAGGGAGAATTTTCATAATATTGGTGTTTAGATTGACAAAGTGTGTAGGTTGTTCTAAAGAACGGTCACAGGAAAAATAAAATTGATGCTTGGAGGCTAAATGGGTTTTCTGGGAATCATAAAGATGATTATATGACTGGAGCATCTCTCTTATGAGGAAAGGCCTTGAGAAGAGATGACTGAGAGGGGACCTTATCAGTGTCTGGAAGTATCTGAAGTGGGGGTGTCAAGAGGAAGGAGCCAGGCCCTGCTCAGCGGTGCCGAGCAATAGGACAAGAGGCAATGGGCAGAAACTGATGCACAGGAAGTTCCACTTGAGTATGAGGAGGAACTTCTTTACTGTGCAGGTGACCAAGTCCTGGAACAGATTGCACGGAGAGGTTGGGGAATCTCCATCCCTGGGGAATTCAGGCGTTGTCTGGACGCAATGCTGTACAATGTGCTATTAGATGGCCTTGCTTGGAACAGGGAGGTTGGACCAGATGGTCCGCTCTTGTCCCTTTCAACCTTATGCTTTCTGTGATTCTGTGATAATTGACTAGAAACAGTGCTGGTTTGATAGAATGTTTGTGTTTGACTTAAATGACTTGTATCCTGCTGTTCTACATATATACTTTTTGATAACTAAAACTGCGGTAATTAAGATAATTAGAGATCTTTTTAGGTTAATGAATTGTCTAAATAAGTCTTCTGAAGCTTTTAATACTAAGCAAAACTCATTTGGCTAGAACGTCTCTTGTTTGCCTCTGTCATAGCAATGATAGCGAAGTAGGGGATTCAGTGGCCAGTGTATAGCAGCTTTAAATGCAGCTTTTCACTAAACCATACCGACTTTTGAAAGAACTACCTGTTTTAAACATCTGCTGCTTCCAGCAGCTCCTGGTCCTGGCGGTTCTTCCTGCCCAGCTGCTGGTGGCCAGCCAAGGGACCTGGGGGTCTCTGTCCCAGGCTGATGGACATGGCTCCTGCTTTCGTGTTTACTTCTGTGTTCACTAGCAAGTCTGAGTACGCATCCCAGAGAGAGAAGGAGACTTATGCACGCACACTTGTGCACACCCACTTCCCCCCAGGCATGGCTGGCTACATGGACTGGCACAGACAAGTGTGTACATGAGTGTGTAACACTACCATGACTTGATTAACAGTTACAGACACCCCATCCTCCTCTGCAGTTGGTATGCACCTATTATCACTAGTAAAAGTACAAGCCCACCCACTCTCTAGAATCACAAGCGTCTTTGTGGACCACTGGCATGGCCCATCCATGCCATAGCCCTGCTTCGATCCCAGTCTCTCTGACCTGCTGAGCAGGCCTCCAGTTTGCAGTCTAGTCCAGCCTGATACTCACTAGCAAACAGATGTGTGCACTTGCACACTCATCTCACAGGCACTCTGCACTTGTGGCTCTGCCCAGATGCCAGCATGGACTGTCTGCCTGCTTGATACCCCTCCCTTCACCCAGGGCCCATACTCTCTGGGTAGTCCACCTTGAAGTTTACCAGCAAATGTCATGTGTGCCCCCACATGGACCAGCTGTGGGGAAGATGTGTATGCTTGGCCCCCATCCCTAGCAGCTGTTACCAGGCACATGGTCTTGTAACTCATGCTCCTGCTTCAGGTGTTACTTAGAAACTCGATCCTTATTGTCCACCAGCCATGTTTTGTGGGACACACCGTCCTTGGCTCAATGGTTGAACACCAAAATCTTTACCCACTGCAGTAGCTGGCAGCGAGCCATCCCCTTGCTTCCTTTGCTCACACCACTGACTGGAGGGTGCCAAGACTGCCTACAGCTCCAGCTGCTGGAGTCTGATTTGATTCCAACAGTATCTGGGACTTGGGACCCATAGTCTATGCTACCCACAGAGATGCTCCCAAGAGGTTGGATTCTCCAATTACTGAGGCTGAGACCCTTGTGTATTGCAGCTGTTGACTGCAAATCCACTTTCACCTGTCCGTTTAGTCACATTTGTCCACGCAGTGCTTGAATGCATAGGATAGAGAATAAGGCTGCACAGAGAGAAGGCTAAAGGTGTACTGTAGGGATCAGGTGCTTGAGTTTTGTACGGTACCACACCCCCTGCTTGAATATCCTGAATTATCAGGTTCCTTGTTTCTTCTTTATCAGGTGATTCTCTCCCAATCTTTGTCTGTAGATTCTTAATGGCCTGTTCAGTGAGAGACTGGTGACTTTGGTCTTTGCTATTGTTTCTGTTACATCTCAGGTCTCTGTTCCTGTGTATTGAGTCTTCCTTCACTTATGACTACTTTTTACAGTGAAAAAGTCCCTGATCAGGTAATCTTAATGAAGCAAAGGTTCTTGCCTTCCATATACCCTTATAGTACCATCTGTATACAATAGCTTACCCTCTTTTGCTTCATCTTTCTCAAAGCAGTTGGAAGACCAGACTCTACAAAGAGAAGTATTCAATCAGTCAGAGATGGTAGAAAAGGGTATTTTACGGTCAAAATTATGCTGGAAACTTGAACATTGTTTAGAACAGCTAAAAGAAAGATCTGTTGAATAGTATATTTGAAATATGCTCTCATATGTGACTGCAAAGGGTTTGAAGTATTTTTTTATTGTTTTTGGGATGAAGATGCATCTTCGGAAGCTGGAATCTATGCACAACCCTCAACAGATATATTTTCGACAAGACGTTCTCTGCGAGACCCTGGCTGGCAACAGCTGTCCCTTAGTCACTATTACAGCCATGCCAGAATCCAATTATTATGAACATATCTGTCAGTTCAGTAAGTAAACTCTTCTTTCTCATCAGCTGAAAAGAACGTAAAACTAGGTATTTGTAGAAAAAATTTAGTCTTAACCACTATGCATTGTAAAAATAAGGTTAATGAATTTCATGAAACTAAGAGGCATTAATATTCAGGATTTGCTTTGTATTTAATAATACTTGTTTGTGGCAGTCAAACAAAGATATAAATATCTTGATATATAAGAGTATATATTCATGTATTCTAAATTTTTGTTGCTAGGTTTGTACATTACATTTTGCAGACAACTCTTCTTGGAAAAGAATACGGACAAATAACTTATTTCTTGAAATGCTGAGTTTATTTGCTTGTCAAAAAAATCTTCCATAAAGCTAATATCTGAGCTACTGTGATTCAAAGTGAGCTTTTGTTTCCTGATTTGTTTGTCCACCTCACTATTTTTCTCGACTGTTGGGAAAAAAGTCATGAAAGTCACATTGTAACTGCCAGCTCAAACTAATTGTGTAATTGTCTGATTGAATTTAAAGCTCCTTTGTGATAGTTCTGTAATTAGCAGTCCTTTTAAAAATATTGTGGCAAGCTCTATCAATAATACCCATACTCAGTAATACTCAACTCACAAGTGTTTTTTGTCTTGTCATAAATGCAGCGGGCTATTGGCTCTTTTTCCAATTAACAAACTGTTTACGTAGCTTAATTCATGTTTTGCAATTTCTATGCATATTTCTTTTAGGGAATCGTCCTTATATTTTCCTGTCTGCTCGTGTACATCCTGGAGAGACTAATGCAAGCTGGGTTATGAAGGGAACACTGGAATACCTTATGAGCAATAATCCAAATGCGCAATATTTACGGGAATCTTATATTTTCAAAATTATTCCCATGCTCAATCCAGATGGTGTCATCAATGGAAAGTAAGCATATATTTACTCACAAATATTTAACCTGTGCTCTAACTCTTTGCATCAATATTTAAAAATTAATTATCTAAACTAGTCCTGGAAAGATACAAACGCAATACTTAATATGATAAAAAACAGCAAACACTTGCAATATTGATAGGATTTTTGGCTTCTTAAAAGGCAGTTACATTGTTACACAAATTTCAGTTTTGCAAAAATATTTTCAGTTGTTCATGGATAATAATAATTTCAGTGTGATTTTAACATGACATTTTAATTGTATCTCTGTCTTGGATTTGTGTAAGAGTGTTCTATGAGACCACACCTGCATTTAGGAAAAGCTAAACAAGTTCATGGTCCACATGAAAAAAAAAGTGTATTTGAGAAAGCTTTTTACATATTTTTTTAAAAGGTGGGAAGTTAATAGGTGTGCAAGAGAAAGGGTAAGAGAGTATCCTGGTTTGATTAAATTTATCAATTGTAGTTATTTCAATTGCTACACTTTTCTAAATTGATTTAAGGAATATTTTAGAAAGTTTTGAAACTGCTGTGAGTAAACATTCAGCAGTCTACATTTACTTCCTTGCAGGGAATTCATATGAAATAGAAATTTTGCTGTGGTGAATCTACAGTTTCTATTCATCTTTTATAGGTAGTATTTTTAAAGGTTTTGTGAATAAAATAATAAAAATAAAACAGCTACAGATTTCAGTAGAGCCTTGTCTTTATATGTGTAAAAGCATATGTATACTGGAACACCCATAATTAAATAATTCAGCATACAGGGACAACTAAGAAAGCTGTCCCAGTAGACACAGTCTAAAGGCAAATGTATTGAAGATGACTACATGATCATGAAATCCTACAAGTTTAAAAGTTCTTGCTGATAGTTGACTGAGTATAGAGATGATCTTTTTGTTTGCTGGGTTTTTTGTTTGGTTTTCTTTTTCGTTCTTGTTTTTCTCACAGCTCCTTCTCTCCTAACAACTTCACATTTCAAGTATTATATTTCTAGTTTACATTAGTCTTTAAATTACAGAAGTCAAGACACTGAAACTGTAAAGATACCATATATTTGAAATTACTGATTTTGAACTAGCATTTGAATAGAATTGCAGGCCTTGAGTTTCAACAGCAAATAAACAATATTACAGTTGACTTCATATGAGAGGCTACTTCTAATTTATTTTTAGATTTTCTATAACATAGCTTAAAATGCCCCAAGCATTTCTATTATTTGGCATGTTAGAGAATTGAAGTTTGTTTCTTGCCAGACTCCTTCCAAAGAAGCACTGGTGATGAGGAAAACTTGAGGTGGGGGGGAGGCTTATTTAAAAGTATGATAATACAGACTACATCATGCGTTTTTCCACCCCCCCCACAATAGCCACCGTTGCTCTTTAAGTGGAGAAGATTTAAACAGACAGTGGCAAAATCCAAATCCAGATCTGCATCCCACTATTTACCATGCTAAAGGGTTACTGCAATATCTGGCCGCTATAAAACGTTTGCCTTTGGTAAGTATGTGTGTGTAAGCAATTCTGAATATTTTTAACTTTGTCTATGTAGCTAGTCTATAAATTAAACATTTTAATATGGTCTTGTAAACCATGTCACACTTTAATTTGACTTGGAGAACTGGTTGTCTGCAAACCTGTAGATGTAAATCTGTTACATTGGCTAGGCTAGAAGGTTAAACCTTCCTTAGATGAATCACACACTTCTTGTCTTAAGGCAGGAGTTAATTGTATAAGGAACTGTGCTGCCTAATTCTTTTGAACTTTCAACAGTACAAATAAAAAAAAATTGTCTTTCTATTACTTTCATAAAATGTTAATTCCATATACCTTGGGTTTATTTTGCCAAATGATTTATTGTAGGTCTACTGTGATTATCATGGTCATTCTCGTAAAAAGAATGTATTTATGTATGGCTGCAGCATCAAAGAGACAATGTGGCATACAGGTGTTAATGCTGCCTCTTGTGACATGATGGAAGACCCTGGTTACAGGGTAAGTTTGACATTTGTATCTCTTTTATTTGGCATGGATTTGGAACACTTTTCAAATAGTATCCTAATCCCACCCTATGCAAATAACGACTCTACAGCATAAGCAGACTTATTTAAAATCATCTCTTTTTAGTTTGTAAGTGTACTTCAAAGTACACTTCATGAAGTGTACTTTGAGCTTTAAACATTATCCATAGAATGCTTTATTTTTGTTTGTTTCTTTGCACCAATATGTACTTTTTTGTATTTAATACTACTTTCTTAGAGAATAGATGGAAAATATGCTTCTGTGCATTTATAATTACCAGATGAAAAAACAGGTCATTGAAGCATGGCAAACAATATTCTAGCAACAAGGAAAAAAAGAAACTTAATTCTTTTGAGAAATACTTACTTTTGTATATGGAAATATGTAAGATTCCTTTTTATTTATTCCCTTATATAATGATGTGTAGTTAAGACATGTGCCCCTAATTAGGTATATGTAATCAACTTTCACAAACACATCCTCTGCATTGTATAAGCTTCGAAATTGTCAAAGATTTAGAGAATTACTTGTTTCTTAGTGTTACTTGTTTCTTCTGTGTGTCTCCCTCCACTGCTGCCTCATGGGAACTGCAAACCTGTGTGACCTAAAGGTGTCCAGGCCCCAGTTTTTTTTTAAAAAATTCAAGAGCTAAGCTTCAAAAACATGTGAATGTGTGTTAAAACACTTGTTACACATCCTTGAGTGTAACTGAGTACAGATGCTGTCTGATTTTTTTTCTTTAAGTCACAAAAAAAAATTGATCCCTCACAAAAAAAAATTGATCGCTTCTTGATTTTCTTGTATAATTTCCTGGATGCTGAGCTGGATGCCAGTCATGTTTGCTGCTGTAACACATTATATGGGGTTTTGTTAGTTCACCCTGCACTACTATAGTGCACAAAAGACAGTAGTCAATAAGGGCTGTTGGAAAAAGCCTTTTGGTTTCAAAAAGGTGGAATGAAATGTTAGGGCAATCTTACACTAATGGGTTAAGTACTACTGAAATAATGAATTTGAGGTGGTCGTGTTTTGTCTTAACTGACACAAACACTGGAAAGAACAGTTGTTTAGCATTAGTCAATGACCTTTTCACTGAAGCTGTCATGTAAACAGTTATACTGGACTTTGATTCACATTCTTGAAGGGAAATACGCACCTAGTGCTTTGCTGGATACAAATGAAAACTGCTTTTGTTAGGTCTGTAAATGGGATTTCTGAAACAGTTTGCAGTTGAATTAAATACTTACATGGAGTATGGTACATTTAATTTGAGCAAACTTAGCTTGATGAGTTAGGAGGGATGGTGGTCAGCTGAAGAATTCTCTTGTATTCTGATTTTTACTCACATGACTAACAACTTCAGTGACTGAACCTGATAAAAAGGATTTTAATAAGTAGGAAAAGGCAAACCTGGAGATACTGTCACTTGAACACAGAGTTTTGAAAACTCAACATGGAGAACTGTTTCTTTCTTGCTTTTTTTTAATTCAAACTGCAGCAAAATTTTCCAGTAAGTTTGTGATTACATGGTCCCTTTTCACTTCCTTCCATATTGGAAGTAAAAGAATCACTGTATTTTTCAAATTGCTGTCCTGCAGGCACTCCCTAAGATCCTGAGTCAGACTGCCCCTGCATTCTGCATGGGCAGCTGCAGCTTTGTAGTGGAAAAGTCCAAGGAATCTACAGCACGAGTTGTTGTCTGGAGAGAGATAGGAGTACAAAGGAGCTACACAATGGAAAGCACGTTATGTGGATGTGACCAGGGCAAATATAAAGTAAGAAGATATATCAGTTCAGTATTTCTTACTTTTAAATTTCTTCCCTTTGCATTGTTATCTTACTCTGTAACCCCGCTTGCTCAATTCTTGCTTGCTTGAAGCTTCTGAAACCTTTTAAGGTCTGGGTACACTAATGTTAGAATGATAATTTTCAACTTTATAGGTTGCATAGCAGTTATGCTTATGGGCTGTTTTAACACGATTAATATCAATCATTGCTTATAACACATGTATATGGATGTAGTTAAAAAAACCCAGAACTGTTCTGTCCAACAGATTATTAGAATTGGGTAGTAGTAAATGCCAATACTATTAAAAAAATTTCCTTTACACATGGCAGTTTCAGACTTCAGCATGGCAGATCGTGGTTCTTCAACAGATATTTAGCAGTGTCCCTTACAGAATTTTCCCATATAGCTGGGGAAACAGGCTTACAAATAAAATCACTTTCCTATCAGATTACCAGCACTACAAATTACGCATCATCTCTGAACTCACATAGTTGTGTGGCTTCTTGACTTAAAATTTGTTTTCATTTTCTCTCCTTGAAAAGTGTTACAGGCTGGATATCTGAACACAAAAGGTGACCCTATTGGTAGTGTCTCACTACTAGACAGCATTTATGGAAGAAGTGGGTTTCCTCTGCTTGAAAGTTGAGTTTAGGAATGCTAATCAAGAAAATGATCACAAGCCTCAAATAAGGTGCTTGGCAGAAGGAGGATCAGAAGGCTGAGCGGGACAGAAACAACAAAAAAAAAGAGACAAGATACATTAGTATATTAATGTGTACTGCAACATCTGTGCTTATACCCCTAGACAGTAGGAAGACAGATTTTGTCCAGAATTTCAGTAGGCCTGTAAGTATTACATTTTGTCAATTAACAACAGAAGCATTCCTGCTGTTGTCAGAATATTCCCCAGATGACATTAATTGTGGAGCTTTAAAAAAAAATAACCAATTTGCTTATTTTGAAATTTCCAAAATGCTCTTAAACATGAACCCTCATGGCTTTAGAAGTGTTGCTACAGGAAGTACTTAAGAAAAGTGAATTGAAGATGCTTTGTGGACAAACTTTCAAGATGCTTAAACCTCCAAAGCTCTTCTTCAGTAATGAAAGAAAAAAAATGGCTGAATTTTGTGGAAGACTCATTTACTCAAAAGGGAAGAGCATTCTTCTATGTAATATAAACTTAACTGATGAGATTAAATTGCTGTTCTGCCATTCATTTTATGGAGTAAAGCAATTTGTGAGGTCTTCGTCATCCTCTGAACTTACAGGAAGGTCCTTAATTTTTTCTTCACTATGATAATGCTCAGACTTACTAAGAAAATGTATCTAAAAAGCCAAGGTGACTGGTCTTAAGCAAAGACCAGCATTTCTCCAGTGAGAAGATGAAAGAGATGAAAAGGCTTAAGCTCAGTGTTTTTGGGGGGGCTTTTGTTGTGTTGTTTGGTTTATTTTTGGGATTTATTTTGTGGAAGGAGTAGGGCCAGTAACTCTATCAATAAACTTGTGGTATAAATTAGATGACATATGTCATTATATGTTATTTCAAAACAGAAAGAAGTTGAACTATAGAAAGTCTCTTCTCTGCTACTTCCTATCCCAAAGGATGTGAGAGTTCAGATCTGAGGGGTGGAACCATAAAGGTCTGAAACACTTCACTACTCTTACTCTGGTTTGGCATCCTTGCTGAATTTTGTTCAAAGAATGAAGAGGATTACTTAACAATTTGGTTCCTTGTGGAAGGAATATTGAGTCTTTGCCAAAGCTGAACATCAGTTTTTCTTTTTATTCTCATTCATTTTACTTGGGCAATGATGATGCTAGACTATTTCCAGTCAGGAAGCTGTTGAGCTGAAGTTAGCAATTCTTACCAGAATTTAGGATCTCTTGTGACAGAGTTATCTCTGGAAGCAATTATTTTTTAACTGGTCACATGGAGTCTTTGTAGTGTGTTGAGAATAAGTGCTGCAAATATTGCTTGGTCATCTGTGATTCAAGATATGGAAAAACAAACTTTGCGGTGAATGGATTCTCTAGGATCTACTATGGGGCATAATTAAGACACCAGATAGAAGAACAATGTCTTCAATAATTCAAGCCATCTGAAAATGGAAATGAATCCCTTTCCTGATTGGAGATGAATAAATTTGGAAGTATCGCTTGACTTTTAAGTTAATTGAAAAAATTTTGTTATCAGGCAATCTTACAATGCACATAAAGAGAAGACTTCAGGAAATAAAGACTCGGTCAACAAATTTCTCAGTAACCATGGTTCTTCAGTCTCTAGAATTTGAGTTCTCAAAAATTATTATGTCTTTGTAACCTCTGCTGAATAAGAAAACAGAAGATCTACATGATATTTTACTGTTCAGCTGACTTCTCCAAATCTTTATATGCTGTTTTCCTTTTATTAAGTATATATTATAGGAGTATTCTTCTCACTTGAGGTCACAGTCTGCTATGCCTTTGTTTTGTATCTTCGCTTTCAAGTAGCAAGTTTAATCACTGAGATACTCCATTGATAGGAAGGTACCTTCATGACATGCTTAGTAAGGAAGACTTCAACCCTCCCTCTAAAATTTTACTGACAGTTGTATAAGATGTAGGGAAAAAGAAACTAAATTTAGTTTTAAAAGAAAAGAAGTTATTTTGCGATGGCTTGAGCTTAAAAGCAATGCCTGTAGCATTTAAGGAACTTTAATAGGCCTCAGTTAAAGGTACTAGAACAACAGTGGAAGATCATTAGAAGATAAAGAAAAGGAGTGTAATAAAGGTATCACTGAAAATGAACTTCACCTTAGGTCCCTTAGTAAGGTCAGCTGATGATTTTCTGAACCAGAGTTTGGATCTTGTTTCATGGAAATGAAGAGGTTTGGCTGATGGAAAAATCAGTTAAGGAATTTGGTGTTTGGCATTTGTGTGATACTACATTCTCCCTTATGATTTAAAGAAATGGAAGAAGCAAATCAAGATTTGGCATGAGGCTCTTACCACAATTGTGTAGACCCCTTCAGTATAGTAGGTTCAGAATTTACCCTTCGGATGTTTCCCAGTTGTCCACTTCCAATCCAGTCCATTTAGGTTTCTCTTTAGTTACATCCTCTTTCTGCTGTGCTAAAAATAGCAGCCAGGGAACATGCGCATGCTTTATAACAATTGTCTTTGCACTTTTCCTTCATGCTATGCTCTTGTCCTTTTTCAACGTAGAGACACATATCCTATCTATAAGGAACCTGCCAACTAACGATAAATTCTTCAGCAACAAATGTAGATGATAACTGGAAAAGTTTCTGAACCATCAAGTTGTGCACATTAGTAATCTGTGTAACAGTGAGATTACTGTTACCTTTCTCCTTCCTCTTCTATATACTTGTTGCCTCTTGTCCTTAATGTTATTTTAATCTCTTTGGGGCAGGGACTGTATCTTCCTGTGATTAGCGTAGCGGAGCCCCAGCTATGATTGGGGTCTTCGAAAATTAATGATGTGCAAACAAATACAAAACAAAGCCAAAAAATTGGCCTCTGTGGATAAGGTACTGCACTGAGTGAGGAGAACTGATTTCTGTTCCCAGCGGGGTCAGTGACATGCTGTGAGACACTGTGCAAATCGCTTCAACCCTCTCTGCCTCCATTTCTCCATCAGTACAGTGAGGATAATTCTTCCTTTATTAATAAGTGCTTTGAAACCTACAGCACAAAAGCATTATAAAAGAGGTAAGTAGTATTACTATTAAGAATAATACTCAAATATTCAACTCTTGTTCACTGCTAACAGGTTTCAGTACCATTTGGCTGGAGGATGGCACTGTTCAGAATTGTGGATATAGCTTTATCTTTCTTGTCACTAAAAAGCACCTTGTTTATGAGTACTACCAAGGCAAAAAAAGAACTCAGAAGAAAATCAAACTTCTCCTCTATTAAGTATGTTCAAAACAGCACATGGAGAATGTGTGGGCTGTACCATTTCTGGAGCAACGTACTTTCTTTTAAACCTTGCATTTTAAAATGTAGTGTCAATGTGGCAACACATACAAAGCTTGTGTGGGTTTTTTCTAGCTTTTGGTAAAAAAATTCCTGCTTCATTCTTTTTTGCTTCATATATTTTTTTGTACTTGATGACTTAACTTACCACCAATTCCTGGCTCTTCTGCTTCCCTCTTTGTTTTGTCAAAGCTTCTTTTTAGCTAATCTGTGCATTAAGAGGTTTAGAACATCCAAGATTAAATCCTTTTAAATTCTCCAGAGATACAGAAATTGCAAAGGGGGAAATTGAGTTCTGCCACTGAATTTGCTAGTGTATATACAGTTAGTACTAGCCAATTACGTAACTGTTGAGGCTCAGTCTGGATTACTCTCTTTTCATAAAATAGTTGAGGTCAGAGGTGATATCCCTATATACTGCACTTCTGGCTAAATTTAAAGTGTGGAATTACCTGGTGGGAGAGTTTTATCAGATAGGTAAACTTGGAGACCATTACGTAAGTGTCGTGGTGCTTTCCAGCAATCTTTCCTCAGCAATCTTTATTTCCCCTCATGAAAATAACAGATTTTGTGGGGCTTGGTGCCTAGCCAGCTAAAACCATGACAGTAAGTTCTTCCTTTTAAATAGTCTTTGCAGAGGAAAATGCCTGGCTATGTAATTCAAGTTAGAAAAGAGCTCTGGCTTTTGAGAATTCATTTGTTGGTTTTAATTACTAAATGTCTGAATAAATGCTTTCAGAATTAACACACGTAGCCTCTAACTTATAGGCGGGGAAGAGACATCTGTCTCATGGAGTAACTGCTGCCTTAGATAGTCTTACCTATATGTCAGAACATAGCAATGAACTTGATCACAGCTATGATATGAATTCTCTCCTTTTTTTTCATTCTGATTGATGGAACTTATGTTGAGGAATCTTGTATTTGAAATGAATTTTTATAATTTTTTCTGAAGTTGTAAAGAATAATTTATACTTATGAATCTAGACATGATCTCTGTCTCTCTTCCTATGCCACTGGGAAAAGATCTGGTAATATTGGGGTGCTAGAAGTGTAGACTAGGAAGCTCCAAAAAATATGGATGTGTCTGCTCAGCCTTGGAGGAATCATGTAGGTATTTCTGAGTCTTCTTTGATACTCTTGCTAAGTGTTTATTCTACAGTTATTTGTTCTGTCTCTAAAGCAAGAGAAGGTATTAAGTAAAGTAAGAAAATGTTAACCTGAAGAGTTATTCTGCAGTATGTGTGGGTCCATCTGCATGTGCCTATTTTATATTTTTAAATCTTATTTTCAAATTAGGGATTACAGATAGGTACAAGAGAACTGGAGGAGATGGGAGCAAAGTTCTGTGTTGGCTTGCTGCGTTTAAAAAGAATGTCCTCACCTTTGGAATACAGTCTGCCTTCTAGTCTGTTGGATATTGAAAATGAGCTGATTGAGTCAAGCTGTAAAGTGACAAGGTAGTACACTTCTATAATACCTACTTTCTCTTTTGGGGAAAAAATTGCAGTTTCTCAAGTGGTATAAAGATGTTTTCAAAAATACTCTTCCACTCATCAAAAATAATGCTGATGTATTGTGACCTGTTACTTTAACAATAATCTGAATATGTTGGAGACCTACTGTGTTAATTCAGTTGTTTCAAACTTTGAAGGAAAACAATACAGACAGAGTTAGACTATATGTCACATTTGTTGCTAGGATAAACACTAGCAATTTTAATGTCATTGGGGAGTTATTACAGGCCATAAAATTCAGTAGTAGGTCTTAGATTTCAGTTGTCTCTTTCAAGGTGTTTTTTTTCCCCCTTTTTTTTTTTTCTTGCTGTGGTATTAAAAATGCATTTAAACAGACTTAAAGTGTGTGAGTTAAAGCAACTAAAAACTGTAAGTATTTCTTCCAGACTCTTTTTTTTTTGTTTCTCTTGTGGTGGAGGTATATAACAACACTCGAAGAATTTAAAACATGTGAAATAGTTTGGGTCACCGAAGAAATTCATATGCTCAGTAGCTAGGTTACTAAGTTGCCTGTTCTTAAAGGTGTAGATAGGCTTGCAGTTGTATGCATACAGTGCATCTTTCCATTCATGTAATTCATCACCCAAGTATCCACATGTACATGGTAACTAAAGATGGACAACAAGTAAGTGATTCCAAATGTACAAGCATATTATTCTGAAAATGTGGTTGACAGACTAATAAAGCTGAGTTCCAGACTTGAAAAAGGCATTATATTGGAAAGGAGTAAGGTTTACATGCTACAATATTTCTACTAATGTTGGCTGTAGCTCCAATTTAGCTAAAACAATAGAGTGGAAATTTGGGAAAAAAATGGAATTTGTTACTGCTTTTGGGCAGCTGAAATAAGGATGTTCTTGATGCTAAGACTTTTGTTAGATTAAGATTAACGAGCAATTAGTCTGTAGACCACAAAAACCTAGCAGAGCTATGGGAGGGCATCTGTGACACCGTATGACATGGAAATGATGTTTTTTTCCTGCATTCAGACCCATCAGTGTTACCAGAATGTTGAGTATTGAGAGAAACTGGAGCTTGTTCATGCTTACCACTTACAGATAATAATGAAAAGTGAAGTGTAAGCTAAAAGGTGATAAGAACAATAGGAGTAACAACAGGAGGGTGTCTTAGGGAAGTGGTTAAAAGTGTATGACTAGTAGCTGTGATGTGCTAGTATCTCTTGGCTCCAGTGATGATTGGATTCCCCCCAGTATCATTTGCTCTCTAGTAGAACATCAGGATGTTTGTAATGACTGAATTTTTACTGTCAGAACAAGTTTCATGCTTGGTTAAAGGTGAATTAGAGATTCCTGGAAGAGATAGTGTCAGAAAGTGGGTTTGAAGTAACCAAAGAAGAGCTTCCGTAAGTGTGTAAGATTGTAAAAGAAAGATTAGGGAAAATATGGCACCACAGGTGAATGGGGCAGGAACCCTTGTGACACAGGACATGTAAAAGGCTGAGGTAGTGAGTGCCTTCTTCGTCTTAGTGTTTATTAGAAAGAACGGCTTTCAGGATGCTAAGGACCCACACTGGGGAAGGACTGGAGCAAGGTGGTTGTTAGCAATTAATCCATGAGGGTGGCATTGAAAAACGGCCCCAAATTTCCACGTAACTTTCTATTACTGTCCGCCTCAGGCGTGGGAATCTCAGTCTTATATTGTCTCTTGGGAGAAAATTAGCATCCTAGTTCACAGGTAGTTAATGGCTGTGCTTTGGAAAAAGGTCATGTGCTGGATTTCTGTTATTATATATATTATATATATTCTGTGTTAATGTTATTTATGATGGATTTTCCTTACAAGAGCCCCTATTGAACTGAGGAATGTCATGTCATATACACAAGTCACTCCCCTTAGTATCTGCTAGAAAGCTAAAGACACATCAAAAACACTTCAGTATCAGAATGGGATAAAAAAGGGGGAGACATCATGTTTGCTTTCTGTTTGATAGCAAACTTGAGTAATGCTAGATGAGAAAAGGAACAAATGGGAACACATAGCTTGTTTTAATATTATGAAATAAACCAAATCGTGGTGTATGAATAGACACACATAGTTTGGACTTCCTTTACCAGCTAAAATACTTCATTAATAATTAGAAATCACTAATTTCTAGCTATCTCTAGAAAATTATTATGTATGAAAATTAATTGCATGTGAAGTTCAACCTTGCTAGGGGCAGGGGGAAGCTGTCTCTGACTTGATTTATATTTAATTGCTGGGAGTGAAGGGCACAGGGACTGTTTTAGCCTGGATTTTCAGAAAGCATTGGTAAAAGACTTAATCCTACATAAACATAGTGTTGTTGGCTACATATGAGCACAGGTAAAATATAACATTAGGCTCATAATAAGCTTACTGTTATTGAGACTCTATGTGGAAACACCTATAATCCTGTTGAGTGAAAAAAGTAACTAGTACTCTGCTTCTTAAAAAAAAACCCAGCAGGTTCAGTTCCATCCCAAAAGACTAGGTCATGAAAATCACAAAAATAATTGTACTGCAAGTTAATATTTTAAACTGGAGAGAGGTGATTAAATAACTTCATTCAGTGTATTAAAATTAATTTATATCTAGAAAAAAATTCTACAAAATGGTTTCCCCTAACATGACCTTTGGGTGTTGCACAGCTACAGATGGTGAAAGGTGATAAGCAAGTGCTTCTGCACTAAAGAAATTAGAAGAGTGGGGAAAAAATCAGATTCTGTGCATGTCAGTGTTCGTATTTTTAATCAATATGGAACATTGACATAAGTAATATTGAAATTTATTGGATGAATCTGTTAACATCTGTTTTGGTTTTTCTAAGTCCTGATGGCTTTATTTCTTAAAGTCATTGAATGTAAATCCAAGAACACTAAAACAGAAAAATATGTAGCATGAAGTGAGAAAATAGGTTTCAGTAATCACCTAGCAAATACTTTCACTGTATAACTGTGTGAGAATCCGTGATGGAAAAACTGAACATGTAAATTCCAACAACTTAGTTTAAAATAGGGCATTAAGACTGAAATGTGTAGTGTATTTGTACCTGGGTTTCTGAGCAATCTGGTGTCACTGCCCACAGCAGGAAGGTTGGAACTAGATGATTATTAAGGTCCCTTCCAACCCAAGCCATTCTAGAAACTATAATTTTGTTCACAGAACCTCCACCGTTAGCAATAAAAGTGCCATATAATATTTAAGTTTGCGCATTATCTTCTTTTGTTCTTTGCCAAAGGGATCAATTCTGCCATATGTGGATTTAAGAGGTGGTCCCATTCTTTTGTTGCCAGAAGCTCAGAAGCAGTTTTGCTGTATGCCTTAGGCCGTCAGACTTTTTGCCTCAATTACTTGGAAGAATTTGTCTAGAGCAGAGCAATTTTATTCTGCTCCCTAGCAAATATGCCCATGTGACAGTTGGTCCAGATATCCTTGGAGTCCGAATTTCCTGTCTGTGGTAGCAGTCATTGCATGTCACAGCAGAAAGTTCAAAAACCTATACTGTTTATTGATGATGATGCTCAGGGAGGAAGTCTCATGTTACTTGTTTTTAGGGTCTGGCTTCTATTCAGAACTTAGACACATACTGTAAAACAGGTGTTAGTTAAAGGTCAGCTTTTTTACTGGATAATGGAGGTACCATATTCCTCTATTCTGGATATTATTAAAAATAAATTTTAACAACAGTCTGTTTAAATAAACTTAGTGAAAATCCACTTTGTACTGTCTCAGGAAGTAATGGGCAAGACCATAGTGGACGTTATTTGGCGAGATCATTCCTCCTCCAAAAAAAACCCAACAAAAAACCCCAAACCAACAAAAGCATAGGATGAGGAATATTCAGTTTTTAACAACTGGAGAAAAGCATAGTTCAGCATGGACTTTCTACTGTCTTTCTTAGTTTGTGGGGATTTTTTGGGTTGGGTTGAGTTTGGGAAGGGGGGGGTTTGGTTTGTGGGTTTTGTTGGGGGTTTTTTTTGGTGAGGGAGTGAAATCAGATTCTATTTAAGTACTATTTTTATTAAATCACTGAATGAGTTTTCAAGGCTATTTTCCTTGTACAGTAAAAAAAAAAAAAGGCTGGATACTGCCTCAAAATGTTGCAGTTCATTCAGATTCCATAATCATTATTTTGCTTATATTCTTGGGAGATGGCTTGGGAGAGCACTCTAGAACATTTTGCTAGAAGACTATAACTAATTTATGTAGATATGATGAGTATCAGTTCCTAGTGACACTTCTAGTAAGACTCAGCAAACTCTTTTCACACTTGCCAGTTTGATGATAATTAGATTTGGAGAAACATGTGGCTGGAATTTCCAGATACCGTTACAACTGAAGTACACAGGAGTTGGGCTGCGTTGCTGTGTGAAGTGAGACTTCACTGCTGTTTGAAGGAAAAAGTCTCTTGGTAGGATTTGGTTTCTTTCTTGTCCTCCCTGCCCCCCTCTTCCTTACCCCTTGTAAGGATCTGGCTAGTTTTCTGTGCAGCAGAAGTACCTCTCTATTTCTAAGTGCTATGAAAAACAGATACTCATTTACACCTCTTGAAACTTACATGTCAAATTGGTGAAAGATGTTGTTCGTTTGTCATTTTATTAAATCCTTGTATCCAAAATGCTGACGTTTTAGTGTTTCTATATGGTTCTAGACAAGATACGAAAAAAATCTTGTCACCAAGGTATCAATTTATTATTCACTTGAGTGGTGGAAATATACAGAGAGCCTCTGTCAAGTTTATAAAGCTGATTTCTGTTCCTCTTCAGAGACAGTCATGGGTCAGAATATAGTCACAGTGTCTTGTTTTATAGGCCTAAACTTCAATTGTCACTGTTCTATTACAGTGAAAGAACTGCTTACACTTTCTTTATACTCACATGCTTTGCTGCCTTTTACTTGCCATTTAGAGACAAATGAGAACTACCTGCAGGTAGAGCAGATAAAAAGTTCATCAATAGGAAGTGTAAAACAGAATAGTTTTTACACAGCTGTAGCATTCGTGTAGGGTTAGAGTAGAGCAATTACTAAGATTGTGGTAATTTCCTTGATTTTTGGATGTTACTGGTATTGCTTTTTACCAATGCACAGTTTTAATGCTTTAGAGACTAAGCAGTCAAGTTTAAACACAGAAGCACTGATTTTGTTTTTTGCAAATGTTTTTGAGGGTTTCTCAGATTCTTTTTTGTTTTCCAGGTTGTAATGAAAATGACCAAGTACATGTTAGTGTTTTAGTATTTCATTACACATAGGCTTAAATTTCCATGAGTTCATTTTGAACCATGTCTGAAACAAGAAAAATAAAGCAATAAGTAGATTTATTTCCCTCTGGCAGTGCACTCTAACATTGTGGGATGAATTAAGCACTTAATTTTTCCTTAATTATTTCCAACCCATTTGACAGTGTTTTCACCCCACTTCCAAATGGAAAAGATTAGACTAAATGTAATACTGATCTTGTATTGAGAATTATAGTTGTTGTGCTGACAGGTGTGATAAGGGTCTATATGCAATGAAACAAAAACATATGACCGCAGTCATAACTGTTATGACTTACTAGACTTAACCTTTGCTCAAAAACTTGACCACTTTTTGGAAATTCTAGTTCACTTCAGTGATTCTTTCGAGGCTCACTGGTGTGTTCTAGGACATGGTGTGGTTGTGTTTGTTAATTTGATTTAATTATAACAGAGAAGCAGACTGAGCTTCGGGACCCAGCATGTCTAGAAAATGGTAGAAAAAATAGACAGCCAAAAGGGGCTGGGCTGTGGGAAGGGGAAAACTTGATGAAAATCTATTTTTGCACTTAATCTTACACTTGAGAAAAAATATCAGACTGGTGAGGCAAGGAGTGAGGGATACATGCAGTGGGAGTGTGTACAAAGTCTTGCAAGGGGTTTCTGTCTAGGCTGTCTGATGGAAACCGGGTTTGTCCTATTTTATTTTCCTCTCTCTTAATAACTCTTTAAACTTTGCCCAGACATTTGAATACTCCTAATCATCTTCACCTGGGAATAAAGGTTTTTTCCTTCTTTCTCTCCTTCAGGGTTGGAGCTTTTCTTGGCCTTTCTTCCAGTACTTTAGGAGTACAGCTTTGTTAAAAGGAAGGCATCTTATACTGCAGCTGTTGTCCAGTCTGTCATGTTCTGAATGTTGGAAGAAAAAGTTACTAAAAAATCAGATTCAGAATTCCACTGGTGGGCCTGGTAGCAGCACCCATGCACCAGGCCCCTCCTCTGGCCTAAGTGAAAGTGATTGCTTTTAATTCTGTGTAGACTGTAGCATCAGAGTACTGTTTGTCTTCTCTAGGGCAAAATAAGGAAACTAGTAATCAAGGAAAAAAACCCTGAACAAACCGAAAAAGTAAGCATGATGAACAGGTTATATATTCTTCATACCATTCTTTAAGTTTTCTTCTACTCCAGGTGATATGATCCAAATACTACCACAGGCTACAGTTAATGATTGACAAATCCCAACTGATTGGATTCAGTTTTGAATTTCATAAAAGGTATTTCAGGGTGAGAACACATAGAAAAGTGTTGATGTTACTTGTGATTAAGCTGTGGAGTAAAGTTTTGTAACCCTAAAAGTGCAGATTTTTGAAAATAATAATTAAAGGGGATTTGGATGTTCAGCTTCTTATGGCTTAGGAAAGAGTTGGATACTTTCTCTCCTTTAACCTTGGAAATTCCCTTGAGAAAATATCCTCATTACTTAAAAAAAATCACATGGGTTAAGAGCAGCTGAACCAGACAGCACATGTAGTTGCATGTGTGATGTTGCCTCCTGCAGCAGGATTGCTAATCTCTAGAACAGAATATAGACACTAAAGAGAAATTAGAAGGAAAACTATGGAGAAACAATTCCTTTATGATACTTCCTAACTCTCTCATTTAAGACTTTTCTTCCTCCCATAACAATGCAGTTTTAAAAGAAATCATTCTTCAGAATGGTTCTTCATAATTCTCTCTCCTTCCTTTCCCAACTCCCCAGGTAGCTGCAACCCTCCATACTTTGACAGGGAGTATTTCTTAATTTTTTGTTCCAAAGTTTTAAAATTTATGCACATCCCTTGTAGTCTCAAGAAACTGCTGATCTCCATGGGGTTGAAATTGGTAATGGTTGCATCTGCCTGGTGGATTAATTTTTCTGTAATTGAGTCTTGTGAATAAGGAAAACTCCAAGTATGTCTTTTATGGGATGATTAAAATACTACTTTGAAAAAAATATACCGTGTTAGTGAAAAGGTTTGTTAAATTCTAATATGTTTGGAGCATTAATGGAAATGAAAGTAAGGTATAGTAAGGTATTATTGTTCTAAAAAATAGTAAGTGTCATAGCATGGCTTGGATGGGAAGGGACATTAAAGATCATCTAGTTCCAACCCCCCTGGCATGGACAGGGATGCAACCCACTAGGATGAGGTCTCTCAGAGCTCCATCCAACCTGGCCTTGAACACTTCCAGGGATGGGGCATCCACAAGTTCTTTGGTCAGTCTGATCCAGTGCCTCACCACCCTCACAGAAAAGAATTTCTTCCTAATTGCTAATCTAAATCTCTTCTCTTTTAGTTTAATAACATTTCTTCTTGTTATATCCCTTTCTGACTCTGTAAGAAGTCATCCTTCCTCTCTCTTATAAGTCCTGTTTAGGTACTGGAAAACCATAGTGAGATCTCTCTGGCTTTCATTCTTCAGGCTGAAGAACTCTAGCTCTCTCAGCCTGTCTTTGTAGGAGAGATGCTCCAGCCCCCTGATCTTCTCAGTGGCTTTGGTCCATGTCCTTCCTGTGCTGGGGACTGCAGATGCAGTCTCTCCAGAGCAGAGCAGAGGCGCAGAATCCCCTCCCTCACCCTGCTGCCCACACTGCTTTGGATGCAGCTCAGGACACCGTTGGCTTTCTGGGGTGCAAGCTCACACTATTGACTCATGTCCAGCTTTTCATCAGCAGGGCTGCTCAGTGACTTCTTCTCCCAGTCTGTGCTTACGTCTGAGATTGCCCTGATCCAGTTAGAGAACCTTGCCCTTGAACTTGTTGGACTTCTTGGGGTTCTCTTGGGCCCAGTTCTTAAGCTTGTCCCTTTGGATGGCATCCCATCCTTCTGTTGTGTCAGTTGCACTGCTCAGATTTGTGTCATCTGCAGACTTGCTGAAGAAGCGATTGTCCTCACTGTCTGTGTCATTGAGGAAGGTCTAAAAGGGCACTGGTCCCAAGACAGAGCCCCGAGAGACCCCACTTGTCACCAAGCTCCATGTGGACATAGAGCCTTTGACCAAAAGTCTCTGGCTGCATCCATCCAAGCAATTCCTTGTCCATCGAACAGTCCACTCATGAAATCCACATCTTTCCAATTTGGAGGTGAGCATGTCCTGTGGGACCATGTTGAAGACCTTACAGAAGACTAGGCTGATGATGTAGGTTGATCTTCCCATGTTCACTGTTGTAGTTATTGCATCATAAAAGGCCATCAGATGGGTAAGGCATGATTTGCTCTTAGTCTGCAGCTGTGGAGAGGAGAACACTGTCTGTGCTCCTGATCCCTTTAACATCTTTCTGAGGGACATGAAATCCATTTTGATATTTTACAGTCTCATTGTTGCAGCCTCATTCAACATGAAAGTGTAGGAGTGTTGATAGTCCTCTTGTTTTACCAGTTTCAGTAGGCTCTTTGTAACATGATGAATGTGGCCCTGATAGGCAGCAAATCTTGCTAGAGAGGTTGGATGGTAAAAGGCTGCTTCCATGTGTTTCAGTGAGGATTCTCCAGTAATTACCATGCTTCATGCACTTTTGGTGGCACTCATTCTCCTATGAATGGCTGATTGTACCAGTTTTGTAGCATTGTCCTTTTCTTGTTCTTGGCTACTTATTGTGGAGATTTTCCAGCCTCATAGTGTCATATTTGTTATGTAGGGGCACATTGGTAGCAAGGGGAAAACCTCTTCCTTTTGCTCCAAGCAGAGATGAGATTCCAGTCTCCCTTGCCTTGCAAATCATCCAAGCCTGTCTCAGGGTTGGATGCTAGCTTCCCTTCTGCTTCCAAGGTCTTAAAGCAGCACTGTCTCCCTGCCTGTGTCAGTGCATAATACCACACATCGGTCTCCTGCTTGGATTCCCAGATAGTATTCTGCCTGATGAACTCCTCACACAGCATGGCAGCCTGCACAAAAGGCAGGTTATCTAGCTGGGCACACTTAACACCCATGACACCTCTGACTTCAGGGCCCAGGGGGACTTTCAGGTTCTGGAGTTTCCTGCAGCTGAGGGCCCAGGTAGTTCTTCTAGTCTTCAGCAAGTCTATTTGGGTCTAGGCGTATAACTGAGGTGGCTGTGGTCTCTCTTGGTTTTAGCCTGGCAGCTGCAATGTGTAACTGCCATTTTTATTATAGAAGAAGACTGCTTCCTCTTCCTCCCCAAGTAGAGTTAGTGGCCTCTTCTGCATGCCCTTCCTGGGGAACTGCTCACCATGTCCTGACCGGGGCACCACATCCCAGTCATTTGCACTCTGTGGGGCCATTTAAATCTGCTGGCAACACTCACACCATGTCAGACTCACTCATGAGAGCTGGTGGTTCCTGGCTGGTCTCTAAGTTCTTACTCATGTTTCCCCTGACTGGAGGCCCTGCCCAGCTTGGTCTAGTGCTCAGCCCCCAGAACTTACTGTGGCTGCTGCTGCTGTTGCCACTATCACCACTATGTGTGCCTGGCTGACCTTAATAATTAAAGTATGTTTTAGTTAATAATCAAAATCCATTGTAGAAAACAGTTATATTAATTCTGAATTCAGTTTATTCAATGGCAGGTGATGGAGAAAATACTCTTTTAAATGAAAGAGATATTCTTAAAGTTATTCATAAACTTGAGGACCACAGTATTATATCAGGTTTATTAATCAAGCATTTAGGAATTCATCTTTTTACCCATAAAATGTTGTTTAGGTAGGATATACAGAACTTCAGAATTTCATATAGTATTCTCTTTTAACAGCCATGACTTCAAAGAAAATATACAGATTGTGGCATCCCTTACATTACAGTACTGTAGGTGTGGGATAAACAAGCTGTGCTAATCCGAGAAAAATAATAGTTTCCTTTTGAAAGGAAAGGCAGGAGGTGTAGAAGTAGAGGAAGAAGGATTATTGAACAAGCTAATTAGAAAGAGCCCAAGGGAAAAGTTAGGAAATTAAAGCCCATAGAATCAGCATGACAGCAGCTAAAAATATATCATCACAAGATACTCTGAGGGTGGGGAGCAGCAGGGAGGCAAATAAAGAATTTGATTAAACAGTAAGACATTCTTTCAGGTATTTGATTTCTATATTTCTTGTGATCCAGCCTCAGTAAAACAGTGGAGTAATAATTACACTTTGCAGATTCATGCTAACCTTTAGAATAGAGATTGCTGAAAAATTAAATATTCAAGGCTAACATTCGCTACATCAAAAGACAACATGTCATGGGAAAGCAAATATATGAGTGGTATGTAACACAGGTAGGATACAATTTTGTGAGGAATGAAAAGAAAGGAAAAGTGGAAAAAATAACCTTAATAAATATTATAGTAATGTTTATTTTGAGTAATAAACAACTGAGAAGTTATGGTGCGTTGCTCTGGATGGTAGTAGAAAGCTACGACTATTATGAAGCAGATTTCAGAGCAGGTTTTTATTTTAAAGGTTTATGTAGCTTTCTAAGTAAGATCTGTTTTAATCTTTGATCTATTCTAATGGTACTTCTCTTGAATAGAGAAAATAACAGAATGTTGATTTTTGTTTTATTAAATGTGAAAAGCATCCCTCAGTTCTGGATGTATATGTGCCAGAGTAAAGGTCTAAAATGTGTTAGAGGTTGACTTCTTATGACTGTTCATAGTGCCTGAATTTCTAGAAGTTAGCGGCATGCCTATATGTTTGCACATACATGAGTAGGTAGAATAAATGTATACAAGTATAAAAAAAAGTATATCGAATAAATACCCTTGTGTGTTTTTCAAGACAATGTAACATAGGATATATTCTATGAAGTGACAAGATACTTCGAAGAGGTGAACTGTGTGGTTTCCTTGTGTGTCCAGTTCTGTGGTTTTTTTCCGTAAGGTAGGCTTTGTTGGTTGCTTTCTCTTAACAGGATCAACTATATCAGTTTAAAATCCAAATAATGACATTTACTAAACAAAGTGGATAGAATTTTTTGAGAACTTTACTATTCTATATTATACTTCACTAAGATGAATTTTTGTAGGTGATTACTGTAATGCATTAAACATTCCCTTGTCATTGGTTGAATAGTTCTCCTTGACATAGCTCATTGTAGTTTTATGTTTCAGTGTTCAGAATTATTACTTAATTTTGGGTCAACATTCAGATTTAATGGCTCCATTGCCTGTGAATTATATAGTCTATTCTCCAATTGAAGTGTGGATTCCCTGCATACGAAAACTAATGAATCAGTACCTGTGTTAGGTGATTAGAAGCACAAATTGAAAAAATCTGTGGACTTGTCAGAATGTGATACATCTGGTGAAGTCCCTTTCATTTGTTTCTTTAAATAAATGAAACATTTAAACTTTTTATTTCCCCAACTTCTTTTTTCCTTAGAGGAAGTGTTGGTAGGTGGCGACTTCCTAGGGCAGAAAGCATCACAGGATGAAAGCACAAAAAATTTGTATTCTTTTGGTGGTTCCCCCACAGATGCTTAATGCAAAGCATGTATCCTTATCGTATGTTGGGTTCCCCATATGTGAAATGAAAGAGACTTCTTAGCAAAGGTCCTGGTTATTTTCTTCACTCTTTGTCTCTCCTAAATTGAAACAATTGCATTTTAAACATCCAGTTCATTAACCAACAGTGGGTTATTGCCCTAGTTACAGCTTAAATAACCTGTGAAGTATTTTGTTTTGTGGAGCTTTCTGTTTTGCATAGCTAACTGAGTACAGGCTTGTTTAGTGAACCATGATATAGATTGTTTTGAATGTAAATATTTTTTCCTCCTAAGCTAGGGAATAGTTTTTCTCCCCAGTATTTGAATTAACTGTCAACAGTACAAAACGTTACAGTGTGGAATGTCATTGGTGCTACAGGTAGAGGAAGAATACTGTGAAATTTATTTATATTGAGTGGAGATTGCTATTCAGATTTCAAGTGGTGCATCTGAGCTCCTAAAGGGTCTTTAGAAAGAAGCAGTGATTAGTCCTTTTAATTACAAAGCCATAGCCAAGCTAAGTTTTTGTATACCTTAAGAGAAAATTCATTAAAATTAGTATGCAAATATTTCTACGTGTTCTGTATGATGTTTCTCAATAAGAACATTCTCACTGTTTTGTATGAGTTCTGTACCATTTGATTATTATGTAAAATGCATTACAAAACCTTCTTAGGACTTAATATGAATGTAAAAATACTTTTGAATTATTTAGGAGTACTTGGTGCTTTTAAGCAGATAGCTTTTTATGTCCCAAGTGAGTAAAACTGGGTCTAGGAAACAGTTTTCTGCCTCCCCCCTCACTCCTTCCTCTGTCCTAGGGAGGTGAGAGGATCAGAAAGTTGTATTTTAACCATTTTCCAGTTAACACTGAAGGTGTTAATCCTCCTATTCTGGGGGGCCATTAGTTAAGGACATAGACTATTCTGTGGGCAGAGCATCAGTTCCCTAAATTCATTGCCTCAGACTTGCAATGCTTGACAAATTTTAAGTTTTACCTGCATGCAAATGTGTGAGAATCTGATAGGAGTTAAGTGATTCGTGTGAGAACTTAATTGTAGGTGTAACCATGACTCCCTTGTTCTGTCATCTCTGATATGTATCAAGTAATTGCTTTCAGTGCTTTTCAGTAAAGCGTGTGTTTCAGTAAAACACAGAGGTCTGTTTATACCCTACAGCAATGGCCGTGTCCTCTTGTAGTTGGGTTCTTCTTCAGCATCTCCTGATGCTGCTGTATTTGCATGAAGTTCTTACAGGCCTTTAGTGTAGTGGATTTGTCGTGGCACATTTGGGTAATGAGTTGTGTATGACTGACTAATTAGGTCAAGGCATTACAAGCTCGGGTTTGTCTCTCAGTTGCTTTACATGCAACTAAAAAGCCAGTCCCATTTCAGGTAATCTGCCCTTTTTCTGAGGTAATTTTTGGATAACTGTGTGTCAGGAGAGGGACATGGCACATGGTCTGAATGTGTTACTTTTCCAAAATATTACCAAAATATTACCAAGTAGTACTTTTAACATGATTCATGGAAATTCTTGTTTGTTATAGCCCCACTACATATGTTTTGGATGAAGATGAGCCTCGCTTCCTTGAAGAAGTTGATTACAGCGCAGAGAGTAATGATGATCAAGACGTTGAATTAGCTGATAATGCGGGTGATTATGAGGCGACTAATCAAGATGATGGACTTTCAGACTCAGATTCAACTAGGTTACTTCTTTCTTGAACCAGCTTTGCCGCCAGTAATAGAAAATAAAGTATCCTGGATTTCCAGTCATATACTTCCTTGATGTTTTCTTAAAAGGGGATAAGCTCCAGTTAACACAAATAACTGGGGCCTGCATAGCTCAAGGATAGTAAATTTTTCTGATAAACTTGCATTTGTTTTATTTAAGGAGTTCTGTGTATTCTTTAAGCCCTAAATAGATGTATTTATTTACCAGTTCATTTTCTACTAAGTAGTACTGCATGGCATTTTGTGTCCTTAAACCCTATCTTCAGAAAAATGGATTATAATTTGTAGTGTGTCAGACAGTACACAAACTAATTACAGTACAGAAACTAATGTTTTGTGGTACAGTTCTTTGAGTTGCTTCCTGAAAAATACATATGTACAGGTTTTCTAAATTAATTTGTGTATGTCTGTGTATATGCGCGTGTGTATACTGAGGTGAAGGTTATTTTTCGACATTATTTCAAAGATACTTGATTGTGTTTGAAGCAATGTAGTGCCTGGTCTGAAACCATTCAGTAATTACTAAATTAAAAATGAGAACATGATGTATGAATTTTTGCACTTGTTTCTTGCTTCTGATGATTTTGTGGTTTTGCCACAGTATTAAGCGAAAATTCTTACTAATGCCTATTCAGAGTTCAGGAATTTTGCACAGTGACCAATGCAGCCTGTGCTTAGAAGAACTAGACTCTTGTACAAAACTCGCCCATAAAATAGGCATGATTTAATTTGAAGAAGTTTTCTTGTTAAGTGTACGTGTCTACAAGAAGAGGTCAGGTATGTACACTCTGTATATTCAGCTACACAGATGCTCCATTTTTCTTCTTGAATATGCACGTAAGTTTAAAAATGTGCACTTTACTGGAGGCACAGTAACTATTTGCCCAGTTCAGCGGCTTTAAGGGGGATGGTGCATTTCGGTTTAAACCTTTTTTGTCTGATTGCAACCTAGTGCTAACTCTGCTCTGATGAGGAGATTGGACTGTAACTTCCTGAGGTCTCTTCCAGGCTGAATAATTATTCTTTGGTTCTGTATTCTTCGTGTTTAAAGTCAAGCTGTCAGATACGGGATTTACATTTCTTCATCTTCTCCTATCATCTTCTAATTCTTATTGCCTCTTGCCTCTGCTTAAACTAAGATCTAATAGAGAAATGAAGATAGTTGTAGTCAGTGGTTTACAGAATTGACATGTTTTGCAATGAAAAATACTTTTCAAAAATTATTTTTACTTGATGTGACCCAGTTGTGGCATTCATTTTCTTCTGTATGTGCAAGGGCTTTAAGAGCATGAAGAATAACATTTCTAAGTTATAGCAGGCTTTTAACTGATAAGGATTTTGTGTATGTTTGTTGTTCCAAGTAAAACTGTATTTTGGAGGGGAAGGGTGCCTTCAGTAGAGGGATTAAAAAATAATGAAATTTATGAGAATTAACTGTATCAGTGATTTTCAGCCAGAAGATGGATTTGCACCAGGATCTGTTCTTTCAAATTCAGCATTGTTTGGTAATGCCTGTCAGTACCATCCTGATTCTGAAATTGAGGAAGGGGTTTTGATCCCTTGTTATATGCTGCTGTATTTTTGTTTAAAGGCTTAAATTTATATTAATAAAAATGCAGAGAGATGTAAGGATGGAAAACATGGAAGAGCTGGAAGCATTTAGTCTTGTACCTTTATAAGTTTTCCTCTGTAGTGAAAATTACCTTTCCTTGTGTTCTGTGAACTTCTGTAAATAAGAAAATTTATTTATTACCCTATTGAAGAAGAGCCCTCTGCGTTGAAAGTAGAGGAATTTGTTAATCTGTCAAATGGAAGAATTAACCTTACCACAGAATTTGAAGTATCTGTCAGTCCAATGACAGCAGTTCAGAATGCTCATATTGCCCTGTCAGTCTTATACTACTTATCTGCATAAATAGATTTTCATCCTTAAGGACTCCTACTTCAGGTGGAATAGTATTCATAAATAAAATTATTCATAAACAATTTCACTTAAGTTTCAGAGAATTCAGGATGCCACATGTTTGTTAACTCCATTGTGCATGTCTTCTTGGGTTTCATTTGAATTTGTATTAATCTTGGAACACTATTTTTGTACTACTGGCAAGACTAGAAATACACTTCATCCATTTAGAAAGAACTGTGGCTTAGTAGCACAAAATTGTCTTTTCCTCCTGAGTACATATGCATATTTGTTCTTCTCATGCCTCCTACAGCTTTTAATCTGTGCAAAGAAAGAGCTATCAGTTACATCATGTCTCAGGATAACTTGTTTATTCATTAGATTCTAAAGCAGTTATGCACTGGATGTCACTTACATCTTGGATGTCACTGGCAGCTGTTGTTCTGAACTTCTACCAGTGCAATTCTAATGCAAGAGATGAAACTGTCGCTATCTTACACATTGTTGAAAATTCAAAGGTTGTTACTTCTCAAACATTTTCCAGTATTTGCCTGTCGAAAGGTAAAGTCCCCATTCGTGCTCACAGGGATGCCAGTTCTTGGGAAGAACTGCTGCAGTGATACCTGCTCCACAGTTATCCTTTCTCTGATACCTGTTGCCATTGTTGCAGTGGTGTTGACAGACACATGCTGGTGCCCCCATTTATGTGTTCTGGTGGCAATCTGGTGTTCAGCTGAAAATGGAACAGCTAACACTTTAGCACGCATTCCATTCTGTTTCTGTGGCATTCACCCTGAATAAATGGGCAGAATGATAGCAAAGAATGGCAGCATCTTGGACTGTCACATGTCAGTCATCGAGCATGGTCTGTCCCAGACTGTCTTTATTCTATGCATTGGCATTTCACTGTGGCTTTGGTTTAAAATGATGCTGTTTGCTGTAAGCATGACTGGTTCTGTATAGGCAAAGAACATATCCCTAGATCTTCCTCCGGTAATAGCAACAAAGAAGACTATAAATACTAATTACATCTGTGTTATTTACTGTCTTGCTTCTACCTAATTGCTGGATGATGAATCACTCTATTCCTGTTCTTGAAATAATTCAAGTTGCATCACAAATTTTGGTACTGTGTCTTCACTGGTGACATCCCCTTATAACTTACAGCAGTTTGTGCCAAAATCTTGCCTGGTCATTTTTCAAGGTGGATTGCTTTATCAGCCTGACTTATCAGGGAGTTTGGTTTGAATCTCAAATAAGACTGCAGAAGCAGTAAACACTGTTCGCAAAATGCAAAAATACAAGGTTTCAGATAATATCTGTTGTAATGCTGTGATAGATATAATTGTTGCAGTGTTATTATGCATGCCCCAAGTACCAATACTTATTAATAAAAATGCATAATAAAGAATTAATTGCAATCTTTTGCTTCCCTGTTACTCGTTAGTGATGATTAAGGATTTCTCATCCTAGCGTTTGTAGCAATGTTCTACCTGTAAGGATAGCAGTGTCCTTAGCGTTTTAAAAAGGAGAATATTTTGTTCTCTGTGAAATTAAAGTCAGTGTGCTACAGGCTTAGAGTAGCATTTGCATATTAACTGACTGAATTATAACTATCTAAAAATTTTTGAGATTCAGCAGCGTTTGTAAAACTTAGGAAGACATTGGGTGAACCACAATGAAGGTGAAGGCGGAGCACACACAAGAGCCTTCTGATGAGAGTCTTTCCTTCTCACACAGTTAATAGAATATTAATCTGATCTAGGAAAGGCACAAGTTTATTTGTCAATAAGTCATACCTTTACAATTCAACTCAGACTACAGTTGAGTTATGTTTATTATATATGTTTTTGTAGTGGCAATTTTAAGATTTCAGCTTTTTTTTGAGTTAAAGCTCAGGCTAAAGTGAGATCTAGTTTTATGCAGCTGTCTGAAAAGAGCAAGTGATTACTAGGAATCACTAATGTAACTTTTGCAAATACATTTGCAGGTTATTTAACTACACCTGTCATACTACTTTAAGTTGAACAGCTTCACAAACTTTGTTGTCTAAACAGTTTTAAGGATCTACAGTAGTCACGGTGACAAATTAGGGTGTCTTTCTTTGATCTCAGTGTTTCTAAGGTCATCAGGATAAGTCATTTGAGATGTGAGCTCACATCTTGTTTGCTTGTGTAAACTAAATCTAGGTTGCTTTGAAAGATGGGCTTTAAATATAAATGCCAAACAACTGTGACACCTAGTAAAGAATACATTGTCCTGGCTACTTTTAACAGTATCACGTAAACAATTAATCTAGTTCCTATACAGTACTTCATAACTATGAAAGACACCACCGTATTTCTTTTTGTTAGAAAAAGTTAGGTGCTGTATTTTTTTGCCTTTTTTAAAACCAAAAAACCCCAAACAGAACAAAAAAAAATCCCACCAAAAATTTAGTTAGTACACTCAGTACAGCTCTTACTAGAGCTCTTACACAGCTTTTGAAGCAGTTCAGAAAGAATTTGGTACAAAATAGGGGTTATCATCAAAGGAAATGGCACACCTAGGATTTATTGATCCAAATTATGTGGTTATGAAATACCAACCAGGTGCTGCCTCTTGTTGCCCCTGCAGCATTCTTACCACAAGATGTTTGTGCTTAGTGTGTGCCCTTCTTTCTGGCATGGGGTTATTTCTCATGCAGCTTTTTTCATGGCAGATTGGAAGAATATATACTAGCGGCACCTCATTATTACATAACTACTGTAAATTTTCACTGGGCTGAATGCTAACTAATAAAAGAATCTGACTAATAAAATTCCACAATAGTACTTCCATACATTAAATGCTGCTCTTAACATGGAGAGGGGAGATTGACTTTAAATGACCTGAAACAGGACTTCTCTTTGCAGTGTCCCTCCAGACTTACAAAGTTAAGATGATGAATTAGTAAGGTAGCATAAAATGCTCTCAGATGATAGCATTGCATTCATGCTCGTTTTGTTCCCAAAAGAAAGTGGGCATAAGATTTCAGTACAACCAAGACTTGAAGCACAGTGTAAGGAAGACAAATGATCTTTAATACTTTATCTAGTATTTGTTTAATAGTACCATATTTACATAAATCTTAGTGATAGTCCAGTTGACCCCTCAGATTAAAATGGTTCAGTTGTACATTTTATGAAGACAAACAGAAATTAGATGTCCTGCACAAACATTCAGCCAACGGTCTGCCTTAATACTTGGCTTTGATCATCATCCCACACAATTTAGTACCTTACACTGCCAAATGAAGAGTCCCAAACTGGGTCAGACAGTATTCCAAAAAAATAAATGCTCTGGGTTTTTGTCCTTTGAAGTTGGTCGCAGAAATTTCAGGTTCTCTGCAACAATCATACGCCTGTTCTGGCTTTTGCGTAATCACAAAAGAGACAAGTTCAATTTAAAAGGACTTTGTGCTTGTGTATACACTTTTACACCTGTTCAGTTTAATCCATGTCTGCTCTAAGTTACTTTGCTCTTCTAAAGCATCCAGTCTAGTCAAGTCAGTCCTTTAGCTTAAGTGATGAGCCAGTGACATTTTCCTCTCCTTTTGGGTCTAACCTCACTGTTGACAAAACCTTTCTGTTACTAATCCCATCAGTCAGTATTGCTTGAAAATGCTGCTGTTATCAAATGTACACTTGATTGTGTTCCAGAATGAGAGTCCCCAAATCATCTCTTTAAGTACAGTAGCTCATTTGTCATTATGTCAGGTACTTGTTCCTTTTGTCCAAAGACTAAATGTGTAGAACATAAGTAGATGATATTTTAAAAGAATAATTTTTCAGATCTGTGAGTGAATTCAGAGACATATTAACTCTGAAAATCCCTTTATGCTAAGTACCTGGACCCAAAACCTAATAGGGAAATAGATAAAATCTGATGTACTCATGCAGGGGGCCTCCTGGTCAGCTAATTCTATAAGCAAGCCAAGCCACTTGGCATTCCTTCTCACACAGCTTCCTGTGTTGAGAAGAAAATGCTGTCCGCCACAGCAGAGGAAGTAGTCTTCATGACATCATCTACCTTCCTGCATTTGCCTCACAAACTCTAGACTGGTGGGCACATTTTCCTCTGCCTCTCAGCTGTGCTCTATGGTACAGTGAGAGGGACAGAAAGATAAATTACAGCTAGTCAGTATTAAGGGTCACACAGACTAGTGCTTAAGAAGATCCACGCTCCCGCATGACTTGTCCACCAGGGCAAGGCGGCAATGGGCAAAGTGCCCACTGGCAATGAAGGAAAATGTAATAAGGTGAACACAGTACCATTTGGTTTGTAGTCTGTGAACAGTAGAGGCAAATGGGTCCTGAGTAATGACTTGGCCACCTGTGAAATCCCTTTCCACAATTCTTGTGTGAGCTTCCTACCGCACCGTAGCTGGGGGCCCTGATGGGGCACTGGTGCCTGAGCTGGGGCCAGGCTACTGGCACAGATGTGAGAACATCCCCACAGTGGTATGAAAGGTAATGCTGGAGTTGTGAGCAGGGTTGTTGAGATGGGGTCATTGACCGATCAAAGATTCAAGAAAGAAAACAACAGCATAGAAATGTTAGGGGAAAGCTGGGCAACAGGTAGGTAGGAGTCACTGGCTGAGCCATTGGTGCCAATGGGTGCCAGTGGGTGGCAAGTGTCTCTCTGTGGGGCTGAGCATTGCATGGAAGCCCACCTTGCACATAGGACCAATGCCTGCCTGGACTCCAGAGCCTTCTTGAAGTGATCAGCAGACTTGGACTTAGAATAGCAGATCACTAAATCCCAGCTGCATTTTGTCCATGATAGGCAGTGAGTAAAACACAGAATCGTAGAATTGTTTCAGTGGTAAAAGCTAAGATCTTTGAGTCCAACCATTAACCTGACAGTTCCAAGTCCACCACTAAACCACGTCCCTAAGCACCACATCTGAGCACCTTTTAAATAGCTCCAAGGATAGTGACTCAAGCACCTTCCCAGGCAGACCATTCCAATATTTGATGATCCTCCCTAGTATCCAAAAAAACCTTCCCTGATGCAACTTGAGGTAATTTCCTCTTGACCTGTCACTTGTTACTTGGGAAAAGAGACTGACCCCCACGAGGGTACAACCTCCTTTCAGGTATTTGAAACCAGGATCAAACTACAAAGTCATTCCTGTTAAATTTAGTGATTTACATCACAAGGATTTATGTTCACACTTAGCAGGTGCTCATACAAATGGAATAATACAATTGGAGTCCCACAACAAAACTTCAGAAGCATTTTCAAATTTGAAGGTAGAAAGAATGTGTCTGAGATCCCAACTTTGTGTGGGAAGCCTTATGTGTTGATTGAGCTCTGGGGTTTGCAGGAAGAAACATTTATGCCAAGTGTATCTGCTGGAGACTGATTAACTCTCAGGAAATTTGAAAAGACATTTTCTCATTCCCAGCTGAAAGATTTGATATGTCTCTAAATGTTAAGGATTTAAATTGTTCCAAAAGAGGAAGAGAAGAGGTTATGATATGGCAAAGTAAGGATATGGCAAAGGGATTTAAAAAGCTTAAATGTACTTATTTTTAATGGATAAAAACAAGAGGGAGAGGGGGACATGACACAGTTTAGGTAGAACAAATTCTGTATAATTTCTGTGATCACTAAAATTCTGAGTTTCTAAAATTTAGTTCCTCAATGAATTTTTAAGCTAATAAAATTTTGGTGTTGTCTTGATTGGAAAAAAATAGTCCTGGTATGCAGGGAGAAGAAGCAGTACAGTACTGTTTCCTGCAAAAGACCACTTAACCGCGTTAAGGCTACAGCCATGTACAGCATGAACTCTAGCCAGTTTTCTCTTCTTCTTTTTAGTGACATCCTTGAAAACTTCTTTTGTAATGTAGGTCAGTGCATCTTCCAGCCCAAGGTTGGTAAGATGGGAAGGGAATTTATATTACGTCATGTAAGGAGACAAAATTTTGATTGCTATAATAAGTTGCTGTGATGACTGGTAGTACACTTAGAATGCATTGCCTGATAGTATTACATATGTAAAAGATTCACATGCCCACATGATGCCAGTTGTTATAATAATCCTCTGAGAAAGGGGAATTATAAAACCATATGTAGCGGGTTCAGTTTGTAAACCGGGCAGAAACACCATTTAGAGTGTAGTGGTTTTGGTCCAAAATACTCATTACTTACTTATTTACCTTCTGTGAGATAAGAATTAGGAGAAAGCAAAGCAGGCAAAAAATTAAAAGAATATAAAGAAATTTATTAACAGACCTAAAAGAAGAAAAAAAATCAGACCATACCTTCAGAACTCTTCTCGTCCCCTCACCTTTCTCCCTTCTCCCACTGACAACGCAAAAAGACAACCCTTGAGATTTTCAGTCTGTTTACCACTTCTATGATAACCTTGTTTAGTTCACTTAGGGAGAGGAGTCTCTCTTGCTCATGCTGTGGAGACATTTCCACAAGAAAGAGTTCTCTCATGGCTCAGTATCACAATGAGACAGCCGCCCGTGTTGGTTCTCTGCTCACATGTGAGAGTTCCTTCCCCCAACTTGCAGATTTTCCCACAACTGCTTTTGAGGGTCCGATCTTGAGCTACTGGGGTACCATTTTACGGTTGAGCTGTTCAGAAACAAAGGTTCTCTTCACCCATCTCTGGGAGCATTTTTATCTCTGGAAATAGAGGCCCTCCCCCTTTCCTGGGAGAAAAAGGGTCCTCATCATCTTCATCTCTAAGACTATCTCTGGGAGTGTCTCTAGGAACAGAGGTCTTCTTCCGATTTGGAGCAAGAGTCCTCATCACTTCCATCTCTCCCTGTTCAGACTTCTCATCAAATTACAGCTGCTTCAGCATTTGCTTATTCCAGCACAGGTACTTTTGCTCACAAGTACAGTTTGAATGCTCCACCCCCCATGCTTCATGAAATTACAATGGGTACTCTTGATATATCACACTCCATCACCACCATAGCTTTACAACAGAATTTCAGCTTTAAGCATCTCCTCTTTGTCCTCCCTCAGGGTTTCAGCTCTTCCTTCTTTACTTAATGTCTGCAGGCTTCATCTGTTCTGGAGGAAACTTAGAGCACTAAAAAAGGGTTAATCTCACCCAGGCCTTGCAGCTGGAGTTCACTTATCACTGTTGGTCACATCATCTTTGCCGGGCAGCGGGGCAGCTTCAGCTGAATCTGCAGCCACACTGCAGAGGGGGCGGGGTGTAGAGCCGGCGGCGCCGTCTGCGCGTAGCAGGGCTGTGGGGGGCCGCGGACGGAGCAGGGCCGCACGGCTCCAGGATGGCTGTGTCCTGGCCCGGCCCAGGCCGAGCAGGGCCCAACCCGGCCCCGCTGGGCCACATGGGCCCCCCCAGTTACCTGTCCCAAGGCCAGAAGCAAGAGAGAGCTTTCCCAGGGTTTGTTCATTCTTAAATGTGGACCACAGAGGTGTGTCAAGCTTTTTTAAGTGGCTTAAAAAATTGTCAATATTCAAACTGGGCAGTTGATAGGTTCTGGTAGGTCATAGAGGAAGCTGTAAGCACCTCTTTGCAAGAGAATTGCTTCTGTAGCTATGCTAACCCATGAGGCTGTGAAAAAGCAGCCCACATGACATTCTGCAGAGTGTAGCATGTTTCAAAGCTGCAAGACTGTTCTGAGGAGAATTTGTGTCTTATTTTTATACATAGTTCCTGTTTATGCATCTGAAATGTCATTATTTGCACCATATACCTGTCTGTCAGTAAATATGTTTTTACAAAATAAACAGCAGAAGGTTGCACACCAGCACTGTGCAAGTGTTGCAGGAGAAAGCCATGTTTGTGGACAGGAGGCTTTCCCAGCAGCAGTGAGTGGCAAGTAAAGGTCATATTTTATATTATGTTTCCCTGGATACTCTCTTTTTGAATGGGTGTCTTTAGTGATGAGGCAAGCCTTGGCCTAATGGAGTGGTGAAGGAGGTGTCTTTCAACAGGTATTGACCGTGAAATGCTAGCAGGAACTACTAATACTTAACCTTCTTTCTCTGGCTTGTTTTCATTTACTCTGTTGTATTGAATAGTCAGCAATTAACCCATCAATAAGGTGGTACCAGAGGTATCTGTGTGATAGCAAAAATATCCAGTGTGTTTCTTTAGACTGACACAATTTCCATGTTAATATCTTTCTTTTCTCACAGCCTGGAAAAGATGTAGGATCTGCACTACATAACCAGGGAAAGGGTTTGTAACCTTGCCTATGCCATTAGCAAGTGTTGACAGCTCTAGGAGAGATATGAGGAGCCATTTAACCTACCCACAACATAATTGCCCCTAGTAGAAAGAGATTTTTTAAAACCATGCAGCAAAAGAAGCTTGATTTGTTTCCCTTCGTTAATTGACCATATTTAGTCAGTGTATGCAGATGTTGCTGTTTTCAATATTTAATATCTTCACTTAAATGAAGTGCTGTGGCGGTTGTATCCCTGTAAGTCCAGTGCTACAGTTTTTCTGTCCTATTAAATATTCTGTGTTTGCTGTGTCTGAGCTTATAAGTGGCCACGATCCTCTTGTATTTCTAGGTGGAAATGGTTACAGAGACAAGCCAGTGAAAACCCACGATGCCTGTTAAGACTTAATCGGTATGCTAATGATGCATTAAACTGTTAGTGTGAGTTCAACATTAACAGGTAGGAATCTAAACAATGGAAGGGCAGGACAGAAGCCCTCTATTACTTAGACTTTGTTAAATAAAAATACAGTGGTGAACATCACTGTATTTAAAAAAGAAAAGTCTAAGAGTTCTGCAAGGAACTTAAGGATTTTGGTTTCAGAACACCTTGAGTAGTGTGAATTTAATGAGGCAGGAGATCCTGCACTGAACAGCAGGTACAAAACAACATACTGAATACACTCATTAAGTGTACAGAGTCTCTTTCATGCAGTGAACAAGGCACAGATGTAAGGGGAAAAAAGTTTATACCTAAAGATTGCATCATATTTATGAGCATATAGGGCCTGAAGAAAGTCTGTACAGGCAACTTTCAAGTTGTTGAATGCAGCTTTATTACTACACTAATGCAATTTTTTATTGGAGCACACAGTTAGGTCTTTCACTGCATTTCAGGAACCAGTAAATGCTGTTTCAGTCTTACTGTCTTCAAATGATTTCATTAAGTTATATACGTTGAAAAAAGAAGAAAAAACCTGACAAGAGCTTTTTCATCTCTGTACTAACATATGAAGAGCACACAGACATTTTGACAGGGTAACTGTAAAATACTATTAATTTATTTGCATAATAAAAAGCTCAACATTCCCTAAAATATTCCCATGCAAGAATTCAAACTCCTTTTTTAATCTCATGCTTATTTTGAAAGGAAAGAATGCAAAATAATTATGTTTAAAGCAGTATGAGAAATAGTAACTTGCAAAAAACAAGCTTATCTCCAGTGTTAGATCCCCCACTTCTTTGAAATATAAATTGCTTTTATTTTAAAATTTTTTAAAAGGGCTGTTATTCATGCTTTTGTTTGCTCTTTATGTCAAGGCAAAATGGGATAATTGCTTTATTCCACAGACCTTGGGAAATACAAAGTTCCAAAAAACAGAAGGAGGATTGCAAACTTGAAGTTTGTGTTCGATGTTTGGAATCGTAATTGAGATTATGAAAGTAACTCTCTTTTATGTCACAAACAGATTTTAAAAAATATCATTTATGTCCTCTTGAGCCTAGAAATGGACCACAGAGAGAATTAATTTTGGCATGTTTGTAATGTAAACATGCAAAAGAAAATTCTTGTCTGCCATTTATTTTTTTCCCTACAGCAATTGCTAAAAATACCAGAGAAATACAGAAAATATACCGATATAGAAACACAGCTTTTTTGTGATTCAGCATGGCTAAAAACACAGACTGGGATCATAAGTAGCTTTATAACAAAAAGCCACAATAATTGCTGCCTTCAACTTTTCTCAGTTTTGCAGGGGGTACAACATCATGTTAAATGTATTCTGAGTGGAAACAGAATAAACTGTTTGCCCTGAGTTTAGGTCCTAGCCAGAACATTGAAAATTCCATTTTAAAAAATAGCTCTTGCTTTACCTATGCTGTCTTCTGAGAGCTAATGGTTATTAATATGGGGAAGGGTTTTAAACTAAAAGAGAGGAAGATTTAGAATAGCTATTAGGAGGAAATTCTTTACTGTGAGGGTGGTGAGGCACTGGAGCAGGATGCCAAGAGAGTTTGTGGACTTGTTTGAGGCCAGGCTGGATGGGGCTCTGAGCAGCCTGATCTAGTGGGAGGTGAACCAGCCCATGGCGGGGGGGTTGGAGCTAAATGATCTTTAAGGTCTTTTCCAACCTGAACCATGCAATGACAATACCAACAACCTAGAATAGGAGGTAAGAATCGAAATAATGGAATTTGTGAAATTATCAACCTGTTTTTCAGAGGGTTTGCTTGACCAAGTTCCTTCCTTTAAGATACTTTAGTTCTCCTTTTATATTTATAAAAAAAAAGATAAAAAGAGAGAGAGAAAGAAGGAGATTCCCTTGGTTGAAAGATGGCAGTCACACTATGAGCTTGTTTTCATAGCCTTGCTCCCCTCTGCGGACCTTGAAGACATGCTCAGTACCATGCTGTCCCTCCTGGGAGAGGACACAGAAGCTGTGGGGCTGTGATGTGCAGGGCACAGCACAGCAGGCAAATGCTGTCTGCCCATAGTCAGGTCCCATGCACTGCAAACTGGATGTGTGGAGAAAGAGAAGTCTTGGGAAAACATATCCTGGGGGTTGGGACAGGATAGGAACTTTGGAGATGGCAAGGTCCCTACACCAAGGCTGGAGATGGTCCCAGATGGCCCCAGGCATGCATCTGGAATGGGTGAGGGAGCAGAACGGGTGAGATTCTGTGGGCAGGCAGAAAGCAGCGAGGGCAGGCGAGGCACCACCACTCTGCAACTGCACAGAGGAACTGGAGGAGAGCCCGCAAGGCATGGGATCTTTCTGGAGACCCCACGATGCATTAGAACCTCACTCAGGGGATCTCATGAGTTCATACCACACTCCTCAGGTTCAGGAGAATTCAAGTTCACACTCATGCAATCTGCTTCAGCATTCTGACACAAAAAGTACCTATCTGGGGGGGAATAGATATATCTTCTCTTTCCTTAATGCTTGTGTAATAAGAGAAGACAATGTTCCATGACACATGCACACCCTTCCAAAAGTGATGAGATCTTGAGAGCTTATTGTAGAGGAGTATGAGGAGAAGAGAGAAGCAGATTGAGGCATATTCTAGGCCTGGAACAACTATTTTAAAATTTGTTCTCTCTCTGCTCTGTTCTCATTTGGCTTACAACCATGGGGGAAGAGGGGTAAGATTTAAAGTTCACATGATGTTTAGCTCTATGGGTTTTTTTTTTTCATTTCCTCTAGATTGGAGGATTCTCATTAAACAAATTAACTAATTTGCATCTGAGAGAAGTCAAGAATGATGCTGTGGTTTGGGGAGCATAACCCGATTGATGATTCTGATTTGCCACAAGAAACTTCCCCTAGAAGAGGCAAGGTCTGAACTTTTAAATTTGTTTCTGTAGTAGTGTAGCAGACATTGCTGTTCTCAAAACCAAACAAACTTCTATTTCAGTTTTGTGTTTATGTTTCAAAACCATGAGCTGAACTAAGAGATTGCATGACTGCTTGCTTCAAGGTCTGTTGTGCTTAGCTCTTGGCACTACGGAGCTGGCAGGAAAATAGATACAATTTCAAACTCTTTGATAAGACCCTGAATTTTAATCTGCCAGGGATAATGTAGTTTACAGAGTTGGAGCAGTTTTCTCTTGGAATGAGATTAAGCGTATGAAAAATATTTCCTCTTTGCTTTGAACTGTTCTTACAAATTATTTCTGTTATAACAACTTTGTAAGAAACAGTATCAGTATGTGATTGCATGTTGTGCCAGTTAACAATTCAGCCTAGTCTTTCCTAAAAAATAGGCTGTATAATCCATTCTGTCCTGTTAGATGAGATACGTTTCTTTCTTTGAAATTTATAAATTATGGCATAAACACTTAAAGAAGCAATTGTTATTAATTATTGTTTCTATGTTTTATCATTGCTGCAGTCTTTAATTTTGAAATCTTGTAATCTGAGTTTATACTATCTCTTCTGATTTTTTAAGTGCAGGTGTTATTACAACTGCAGAAGAAGAGAAGCAATGATAAATTCTGTCATACTATGTTACAGACAAAATACAAGGAAATGTAACAGCTAAATGCCTGTGCATTAAATATTACTTAAGCTTTTTTTTTCAAATACACAGGTTCCTTTAGTACTAGATTCAGGACAACAGTGCCCAGCACCTGCTGGACTTAGCATTGTAATGGGGAGAAAAGCACAGTGAAACTTGTGCATAGCTAATGCCTGAACAATACCATGACCAGCAACAAAGGCAGCTGATAAAAATTTCAGCATCTCTAATTGACCAGAAAGGACACTGCTGTAAGAGTTTTGTTAATACAGTGAACTCTCAGATCTACTAATTGAGAAATAAACCCTATTTCAAATGCTTGATAATAAAGCATATGAAGAAAATTCAGAGGTTTGAAGATGATTATATTGCATGGAGGAAGATGTCCTGGGCCTGAGCAATATCCTGTAACCCTACCTTGTTACATTAAGCTTTCTCATGGGAGCAAAACTTATTTTAATATGAATTAACAGGCGTCGTATGATCTCAGTCACAATTTATGAAACAACTTCATACAGCAAGGAAAACAGCATCAGTTATTTGCAACATACTGCAAATAGAGAATTGCTTCATTTTGCTCCAGAGTCACTAAGAAAATATTTTTTTCAGGACTTGCTGAAAGTATTTTTATTTTGAAAAGGATTGTCAAGGTTCCCACAGCTTTTGTAGGTCTAAGGAATCTTATTTTCTCTACTTCACACACTTTCATAAGCAGTACATATATCGTTTGAAACATTGAGGACATGTATCTTTTCATTAAATTCTCTGTCTTCGCTTTCTTATAATTCTGGCTGCATGTGTTTAATATTCTCTTTAATAATGTTTCTCCTCCTGACTGACTGGTGCCTAAATATAGGAAAGTCACAGATGCAGGCTGAGACATTGCAGCTGTAAGCATTTGGAGGAACAAGGAACAAGAGAAAAACCTTATTTACTTACAGACAACATTGTAATTGTCTGTGGTGGATAAAGTGAGTGGATGAAAAGGCTCTGTTCCTCATTTAGCAACTACTTGAACACGGCCTTGGGACAGGGGATTCCAGAACAAACGACATCTGATGCCAGGAAGGAGAGACTCATAAAGTAGTTTTGAAGCAGAGACTGCCTTTTGCACCCAACCACTTGCAGGGTATCAGTGTACAGGTGCAGTACATATCAATAAAGTGATCCATTCTGTCTAAAACTGACTGTGCACTTACAGCATTGATTGCCATCTGACATTTAGGTAAATTGCTATCCCTTTTTGATCTTTCCCTGTCAGCTCATTAACTGCACCCAATGATTCACTCCTCTTAGCTATGTAAATCCAATTGAAAAAACTGCAAGACTGACGGGCAGATTAAAATCTGTGTGACGATAACTATAGCCTGTGGGTCAAAATTTATCCCTTGAACTATTTTGCTTATTTTAAGGCAAATGAAAGCCAAACATTCTCCCAAATACTTGGGAAAAAATTGCCTATGGCTTGCATATGTGCAATGATAAACTACCTCTTCAGAGACCAACAGGAGCTGCTCCCTTTCCCTATGTTCACAAAGGCAAGTCAAGAGTCTGTAGCCTTTAAATTCTCCTTAAAGCAGTGCCTTGATCTGTCTACAGCATATGCTTGTCCACACGAGGCCAGACTATGTCTGTTATGAGTTACTTTCTGTGGGATTTTTATGCAAACCACAGAATGAACAGCAGTAGCCAAATGCTCATTGATCTTTTGCTGTGGTTATGATTCTGACACTGTTCCCCAAACCAAAGAATCATTATTGTTGGGTTCAAATGCCAGTATTTACCTTGCACTGTCTCAGGACTGTCGATCTTGGCAACCAAGAAAACTTGAAAAAGGTCTGCAGCCTCTTTCTTTGTGTGAGTGAGTTTGGACATGCACAGGTGTGAGGAGAGACAATGAAAAGAGCGTCTGGCCAATAAAACAAATTTGGAGGTTTGAGATCCCAGGTGCAGCTGGCTATCAATCTACCTGACACTTTCATGAGCACAAAACCACTAGCACTTGTCATATAACCTTCTTTTCAGTCTGATGTCCCTCTATTTTTTTCTCTTTTTAGTTAATATAATGCATTCATCACTGCCCATTTTAAATAAATAGGAGAAAGTAGTGGAGCATGTATTTACTTAGGAAAGCAAATAAGTCTAGTTTTAAGGCTTACAAGTGTATATACAAGAGAAAGTAGAAAGAAAATGAAGTCATAACTGCAAAGAGAAGGTGGCACCCCTTAAACTGCAGCTGTGTGACTTTCTTCACCATGTTCTTCAGAATATTTCGTCTGTTTTACCAAATCAGTGAGTAAAAAATGTCCTTCTGTGCAAGTACTGTGTTTTAAAATGTTGCTGAGAAGTATCTTAAGATATGCCTAGCAGTACATTTCTTTGACTTCACAATTTTTATGGACATCAAGTTTCTCTGCTGGCTCCTATTACTCTGTTCTTCAAAAACATTCACAGAAGCAGCATTTTAATTCACTGGGATGGCTTGTAGGCACAGACTTACATACTAATTTGGTTCTATGAGATACAGCCACAAATTACATCCTTGCAGAATTTTATAAATAAAGCAGAAAAAACTAAAATCTCAGGTCTTTGCATCTAACATAAAAGCAATCATGTTATCACGTTAACACAGTTTGTAGAATATTTATGTTACTTTATCTATGTGTTTCCAGCCATGGATTGAAATCCAGTTCACTCCTTCATGGGACATACATCTCAAACAGCAGAAAATGGACTTGGTGACAGTGTACATGAACCATACTTTCTATATGCATGCAAATTTTACAAGATTAACAGCAAATGTTGAAAATAACTCTCATGAAAAAAATTTTGTGGTAATCAAAATGAGATGTCAACAATCTGGAAACAAATTTTTAAAATAAGGTTAAAAATGAATGACTCAGTTCTTGACTTGTTCAACAGAAAGTTAATGGAAATTCTTTCGCTTTCTTTTCTTTATGAGAACTGATGCCAGTACTAAATATTTCTGTAAAATGTTGTTGTTCTAACAATTGATAACTTCTGTGTGGGAAAACACAGTAAGTTTCTGATCATCTCTGAACAGCTGGATCTGCACATGAGAAGCAGCAGCTTTTGGGATGCTACATAAGTATGTATCAGCTAAAAGAGGAATTTGGATTCAGGTGTGGTTTGAAAAGAAGATTTGGCCCAGCTTTTATTTTCTAATTATTTTACTTAATTGCTAGTTAATTCATGTTAATTAGCCAAGGAAACTTTTGTTTGCCAATGCTGTAAAACAGCTACTGTTTTTCCTATGCAAGTGAGCTGTATCTATGCAGGGAAGGATTATAACATCCTTCATTGCAAACCAACAATGTCACAGTCTTGTGTGAGCTGTGTCACCTTCCCACAAGCTGCAGCGCACCAAAAGAAGTTGTCTGGGTAGTTCAAGTATTTGTTAATGGACTAAACCCCTTTTTATATAGTTTATTGGTTTGGACAGCTGGTCCTTTTCAGGAATTATACGTAGTAAGTTGATATGACACATTGGCTTGTTTGTAAACCCTTTCTGGGAAGCAAATTGGTGGTCTCAAGTCAAAGGCCAGTTTGAAGGGCTGCAGTAACAAAATCCACCAGACAAACAGCAACACCGTGGCACCTGCAGCCGGTGGAGTTGCAAGCAGGCCAGAGGACACACTTCTTGAATGAGGGGACCCCGCTTCCCTGGTGAGCTGCTGCCAATGAGGCTGTCCTGGGAGCTGCACTTGCTGCATGGCAGCACTGCCATACAGGGCTGGCTGTAGGAAAGGAAAGCTGGCACTTTACCGTGCCATAAATCGAGTCTCTCCTGATGGGAGAGAATTTGCTGAAAGTCCTTGCAAGGAGTTTAAAAGATAAAGCGAGACGTCTTCCGTAGTTTCAGTGTTTCCAGATAGTTGTTTATTAAGTCTTATCAGAGGAACTGAGCCACTAGCGTGACCCAGGTACAGCATAGAAGGAGGAAAAGTAGGAGTGAGAGCGAGAGAGAGAGCAATTATCAAGATTTACACGGCCTTTTAAAGACATTTTAACCAATAGTTACTAAAAACGTACATTATTTTCACTTTCTTACCAATTATTCAGTAACACGACTAGGAACTGCGGAATTTTCTATCTAATCAATCCAAACTACTTTTACTGCAAATTATGGAGTAGTAGAAGAAGGAGAAGAAGGTCTAGAGAACAACAGCAATCCTCCATTTTGATATTTTTTATTCTTATCTATTTACTAATAAAGAAAAGCCTAAAACCTCTAAATTTTTCACCCTGTGACAATCTTACATAGTAGTCTCTAGCCTAATTCACACCACTGTATTTTCTAGTTGTTGTCTGACTGTTGGTAATTTTTTCCAAGGTTTAAAGCTATACCAGTGTTGTCCAGGGGGGTAAGAACCCTTAAAAACAGGCAGAGAAATATTCTCGGCAGTCTGGGTTCCTACAGAAAGCAAAGTCCAAGAGTCCTGCAGGAAGGTGCTATGGCAGCTGTCCCCTGAGAGATTCAGGGAGAGCCAGGTGAAGTAGCCCTGGGGTCAGCTTGGATGGTGTGAGCAGCTGAAAGGATTGGGAGATGCTCTGCCTTGCTCACACAAAAATTGATAGGAGAACCAGAGAAATATCTCATGCCTGAAATATAGTGCTCCAGGAGAAGTTTGAGTGTTTGTTTTTTCCATAAAACTGAACTAATGTTCACCCAGGCATGGCACCATTTATTTAACTTCCTCCCTGCTAAATGTTGACTTTTGTCCTTTAAAATTATTTTGGTTTTCTTTCTCTTTTTTTTAACCTTTTCAGTCAGAAGTTGTGCAACATGAATCTATGACTGTTGGATGGCACTGAGGCATAGTTTTCTAGTTCCCGTTTGTTCTAAAGCATGTGGGAGGATTTTTTTGGTATTCATGTCCTCTAACAAGCTTTCTGTGTAGTACTAATCCAAAAGGCTAGCTTGGCAAATTTCTGACGAGAGGTAAAAAATGTAGAATGCTCTGTATAGCTGAAAGCTATATTAAAAGCTATATTAAAAGCTTAATTCTCTTTGTTGTGGCCATTGGAGGTTCAGCAGTAAAGCAGTCCTCATATAGTACTCTGTTACCAGTAAGTAAAGCTTTGTAAAGGGAAGGCTTTGTAAAATCATGGCTCAGGCCTGTTACTTCGGCTAAGTAGAAAATGGCTGTGGGAAAGAGACACAGCTGAATTAAGGGTAGAAAAACATGCTGCATGACCATCGCGTGCTCACATTGTGGTATATGGTCGTTGGTTGAATTATGTTTGTTATGCCTTAAAACTATGTAAACAGATAACCAGCTAACGGGTTTTTGCAATAAAGGGCTCTCCTTTGCACCTGCCTGGGGACTCTGCATTATCTCAACAGTACTCCATCCATTCCTGGGCAACTTGGAGAAGAAATCATAGATATTAGGTTACAGTTGTCTGCACATCTCACTTAAAACAACCGCAACTGAATCCCTCGGAATATGACTGGGAATTAAACAAGTTAATTAGTTCTCATCTCCATCTCTGCTGGAAGTTGCATGTTCTTAAGCACTTAGTTTATCCTCCTGTTTATCCTCCACTGCATTCTGAGTGCTGTGTGGATGTTATCTTCACATGGCAGAAGGCGAACCGGATCCTTGTGTCTGCCACAGAAACCTGTGCATGATCCCTCTTGTTTATGGGCTAGGTGTATGGGAGAGAAGTTGCAGCCTGGTTTCAGATGCCTTAAGGGAAAAACCTGGGATTTGAACCTAAAGCAGACATTCAGGAAAAAAATGCATTTTAAGGATTTTGTTGCCAGGCAAAACTATTTGATTTAGAAATTGGAGCTTTAATGAGGTTTGCAGCAGGATACTCAATGAACTAGCCTTCATGAAACAGGCAATAAACTTCTTGGACTGCTTAACTGTAATGTATGTCTTGTGAACTTATGGCTGCAACACTTACTCTACCCTTTATTAACATGGAGGTGAGTGAGGAGTTTTTAGTGGGTTCTGTGGTTGCTTTTTCCCAGATTGCAGAATAAAATTACTTTTGTTTTCCAAATGTTTGATTCTTTTGTTCTGTCAAAGAACCATCATTTATGTTGTTCCAGCCATGAATGGAAATGTTGGCAATAGTACAGTTTTCAGTGAAAACTGTGCCTTAAAGTGAATCCTACATCCTTATCTATTTATGCTGTAGTTTTTATTGACTAATGGGGGCTTAACTGAACCCAAATTCCCTAATGCAACCCATATATATCTAGGCTTTTTGAAAAAGTTGTTATTTGCAAACTAATACTTCAAGCTGTATTTCTATAGTGCTACGCATATGAGAACTTTCTATTTAATTTTCTATGTTAATTGTGTGGCTGATTTTCTAGAGAAATATGACAGTAACTGTTGTACATGTTTGGTTTTGTTTTCTTGCTAGTGGTACTGGAGTAAAAATCCCTGCGTACATGTTGGAAGAAGGAATGCAAGGAAGCTGTGCTTGCTTTTTAATCTGTTGATTTGTCATCACTTGATGTTTCTAGAAGGCCAGATGAACAAGATGGACTTCCTTTAGGAGAAAAACATTTTTAAATTGACATTCCTTTGTTTTCTTGCACCCCAAAGTCAAAAAGATGGTTTCCAAATTAGTACATGGAAAGAATATTCTTACATGTTTCTTGTCTAAATGATTTATTGAAGAAAGGGTTTCTTAGGCCATTGTAATCTCAAAACCACCCACAGAGAGAAGTAAAACCTTTGTGAAAGAAAGCAGCTCATCAGTGCTGACTGAAAGGGAAAGGTCCTAAAAAGTAAAGGTAAAAACTTACTGTAAAATGCCACTAGCTCATTTGCCTTCAAATGGAAATATCTTGCAAAATCAAGATATTTTCCTTGCTTTCTGCTTTTTCAAATTACTTAAAAGGCAGAGAAAACCAAAATAAGCTAAATTAGCAAATCACACAAAAGTTAATCCAAGACACGAAGAACAAAGTTTCATCCCTTTTTTGTAGGCTGATTGATTTAGCTTCTGATGATTTGTATGAAATACAATTAGAAACATGACTTTCATTACTGCATTGTGCCTTTGATTTCTCTTCTCAGCTGTTGCTTGTTTATTTGTTCAAGCTATCATGACTCTGAGTCACTTGTGATGTGTGGTGCAACACAGCTGAGCTGACTGGAAATAGTTCCTAAGAGGTTCCCTCTAGACAAAATCAGAATACATCTCTCCTGACAACAGTGTCCTTTGTGTGGGATCAGCAGAAAACCTGCATTTAAGGGGACAAGTTTTTTGTGCCGCGTTGATTCCCACAGCGAGCCAGCTGAACAGACGTATCAGATTACTCCTGGGGAAATATTAGTTTCTATTGGTTTGGCCCTGTGGGGTTTTCTGCTTAGCAAGGATCGTGATTTTCCTCCTTCCCTCCTTCCTCTGTATCATCATCCATCTTTCACTTCTTGCTCCTTTTCCCACTACAGCTTCTCCCAGTACAGTACTTGGCCTTTCTCTGCAAGCAGGATACTATTACAGCTGGTGGTGGGGTCTGTGGCTGTGACCCAGGAAGAGATGACCGGTCCGGGGAGATGGTCCTGAAAGGAATCGCCTGCCTGAGGTCTGGTATCTTCCTCTCAGCTGCTGGCAGAGGAGCCCTTGCAGAAGCTGTCAGCTCTTTAGTGATATCAGCTCGTGATTTCAGCTCAGCTCTGCAGGGCAGCCTCCAGGCCAAACCAGACCAGAGAGAGAGACGAGAAGGCCCGTGTGGCTGGTTCCGCACGAAGGGAGCTTTTTTGTGGGTCCCCTCCGGCGAAGGGAGGCCAGGGACGAGCTCTCTCCCACAGAGGCGAACTGGTCTTCTTTTATAGGGATACAGGGGATCAGCAAGGGGACCAATGGGTTACAGAGGGTCTGGGACAGACCAATGGGTTACAGAAAGATCTGCATAGGGTCTCCCAAAGGATTGTGGGTCTGCTTTTCCTCACCATGACTCCAAAGTCCTTTCCTTTCCAGGGAGTCCTGCTGGGTGATTGCAAAATCTCTTATCTCAGCAGACATCCCTCCAGGGCAGTGGCTGGGCATATCCCACAGGATACTTGTCCTCTGCATGCTTCACTTTGAAAATTGTACCATGGCAAGCTGAGTGTCTTTGTCCTAATTTCTTTGATACTGGGTAAGGGGTGTCTATCACTGAACTTGTTAACAACTAGTTAATAAAACAACTGATTATGCATGCTTAATATAGAAAGGACACCAAATATTATAATACCAGGCAACTTTTATGTTGGAAAAAAAATTTAGAGCTGGCAACACTCAGATTATTTCTTCCAGCAGGTAGGAGGATGATGGCTCATGTAGGAGCAGGTCTGGTTTTTTCCCTCTGACTGCGGAGAACTGAAGTAATCCTTCCTACCTGTTGTTTATTGATCCTTCCAAAGGCTGGCTGCTGCAGTCAAGTCGTGGTTGTTACTGCCAGCAGTCCTGCCCTTGGACATGGTAACAGCAATCACAGAATGAGAAGATAAGGCAATTTCAGATTCTAAACTCATAAATCAGCAAAATATTTAAAATTATGGTGGTAGTTAAAAACTAAGGGGAGTGAGGCAAACTGGGAACTACTGGAAAAGGAAACTAGGTTTCTAACTGCAGCATGTGTAGGGTGTGAGAAATTTCCTTCACTGCTCCTTCCTTCTTCTGGAGGTGATTTCTGCCATAAAGATGTAGATACCTAGATTGGAAAGACTGGAGATGAGGGATAAAAGGTGCTCCTCTGGGTGCTCTGGAAATAGCAGAGGTCTGACATCTGCTGGTAAGAGAGAGTTCTGTATAAACTTCTGGCTTTCTGCTCTGAACTTTCGCTATTTTAAAGAAGCTTTTGACCCTTTTGGTTGTTCAAACTCCGAATTTCATTTTGGTTTTGAAAATCCCATAGAGTAAGTGGTGGGAGGTTTCTCGCTTAGTAAAAGCTGTGAATGCCTGCTAGCCAAAGAAGTGGCATTCTCAGACGGGAGACCGTTCCCTTGTAGAAAATACACCAGATTTTTCCACCTAGAGCTGCCATCTTTCTGACTGAGAAGCAGCTGGAGGTATCCTTCCTGACATCCTCTCTGCCATGTTCTTTGGGAGAAAGAGATGGTGAATCTCCTTGATAACTGCTTCATGAGAGCTACACTGAAGGGGGAATCTGCTTGTCTCCATGTGGCTCAACTGTAGTGGAGGAAACTTCTGTCTCCCTCCTATCTTCCACTTAAAGTTTGAGGGACAGTCATGCTCCAGGAAAACAAGAATCATGTCCTTATGGAGATAGCCAAGCCCACCCTTTTCACTGGGTAAGTGTGTGATCCTCGCAATGACCCCTTAAAACAGATGTGACCATTTAATAGCAAGGGTTGGTGATGCATACTTTGCTCATGTAAGTGTTGCTATTAGAGATGGTCTAAAAGATTTCATCATATTTATTGGTGCCACTATATGCAAAGGAATAGAAAACATCTGCTCCAAACAAGAAAATCTGGATACTGTGTTTGATATGGCATTCCTTAGCACCACCGAGGTCTAAATTCTGGAGCCAGACCCCTTCGTAATTTAACTTAAATTGCTATCCCTTTGAATGATGACAGATATAAGTTTATTCTGTAGTCTTTTTATGACAGTATTGTTAGTTGCAAGTTCAGAGACTAATAATTTTCCCAAATATTTTTAACAATTTCCTGGTTTTTGGGACAAGTGCCTTATTACCGCATACATTAAAACATCAGAGAGCCTAGCATCTGAGAACAGATGTTTAATAGAAACAAAGCCAACACTGTGATCATCTCTTCTTTTCACTCTCTAAAAATTGGTGGCAGACAAATAGAGATAAAAAATTTAAATTATGAGGTATGTTTTTCTGCATTTGGAAATATGGACTTCAACACATTACTGGATGTGTGAGTAATGACATAAAGTGGAATACAACCTGCCTGCCTAAAAGGAAAAGTTGACAATAAAAAAAAGGGTAAAAAATAAGTCAGATTATTCTCTTTTCAAAATTGCTTTACCAATAAGATTATGTTTTCGTAACAAATGCATGATCATTCACGCCTTTGCTTAAGAAAATAAAACTGGTTCTGAAACGTTTAACTGTGATTTTATCTTTTGGCTTGTATGGCAAAACAATTCTCTTAAAATTATTAAACTTAAAATGTCATGAGCTGAATATATTGAAATCAGTGGGAAGCTTTCCGGATTTTAGTTGTGTACCAATTTCTTTAATTTGACCCTTTTTTTTTTGTTCCTTTTCCTTCATTCTACTTTCAATATACATGTAGGAATAGAAGGAGAAATAGGAGGAAGTCTTAGGAGGTACAGTATGGCTACCACATGTTTCCACATGCTCTACCTTCCTTCTGAAATACGTATTTCTGTTCAGATGCCTTATACAAAAAATAACATTGGGTTGTGATACTTCTGACTTTGCATCTGAACAATAATGTAGAGACATTTATGTCTTTCAGATCATAATGTATTGTCTCTAATAACAGAGAGGGATGGATGACTGCATTTCAAAACCCAGTATTTGTGGTTTTGCACACAAAAAAGTATATCTTCGCACAGCAATTTAAAAATAGCTGATTGTCTGTATACAGACAGGGAAACAGAAACACAGGAGGACTGAAGGATTTGTCAGAGGGATTTCTATCCACAGCAGGTCTGGAAACAAAAATCTTCCTGACTGAGAACTCTGTTATAATCAAAATGTATAACTTCTCCCGCTTTTGAATGCTGATGTTTCTGAACTGACATGCCAAAATCATTGTCAGAGAACACTGCAATACATAGTTCAGGGTTGGTGGTGAAGGCCATGCCCTTTCAAAAAAAGATTCACCAAATCAGAGTAGTTTGAATGGATTTTGACTTCTAATGCAGTATTTGAGAGTGCATCTGGGCAGTTCTTTTTCATGTATATCTCACAAATTAAAATAATTTCTCCTCTGTCTCCCCCACCCCCAAACAATAACTTCGCAGACCAATGGGAGCAGTATACCACTTTTAAGTATATGCATATCAAATTTAGCTATTCATTAGTAAAGTAAATGCAGGGACTATGTCTCTTGGTAGGATGTGCTCTCTGCTTAGTGTTTTTTCTGATGGCTGGGCTTTTTCTTATATTGTTTCTGTTTCCTCAACTTTTATTTTTCATAATCACAAGAATACCTGTTCTGTTTTCTCAGCTGAGAGGCAGACTTGCTTGTCTCAGCTGCAAAACAGCAAACTGGGGGTAGGACGTTTCTTGCAAACTTAACATGGTCACTGCATTGAATGTGATTTCCTGTTGGCGGATCTCCTCCCCAGGCATGGGAATCTCTCTGGGTTGACTGCAAAGACAGAATGCTGATGAGTGGCAGGGGTCTGACTGCTGGGTCAGTGGTGGGGAACAACAGCCCTTCACAACTAGCCCCGTAGCACCAGCAGTCACAAATAGGAAGGGGCCCGTTTTGGGAAGACACCTGCAGTAGCAGGAAGACCATCTCTTTGGAAAACCTTTTTACAGAAGGTTTTTCACAAAAGGCAGAAGAGACAAAGAGAATTGCTGATCCTTTCCCAGATACTGACTGGCAAGACACGAAATGCATCCCAGCGTTCTTTTTCCCCCTTCCCACATCCTTGACTCCAGATCTGAGTGTATGCCTGTGCCTCTGGGATGAGATGAGTCACCAAGGCACCTGCACCTGCCTCCTGTGCATGCAGCCAGTGCAACATGAGCGGGTGGAAATCCAGAGTTGCTTGTACCATGGCAAGAGCAAAACAAAAAAATAAGATGTAAGGCAGAGGTGGTAGGCCATTGGAAGACAAGAAAATCACCCCTTGGGACCTGGTTTTGCAAATGGACTGTGAGATGCCCAAAAATGGATGGGCTGTCTGTCTGGGTGCCTAGTTTTTGTGCTTTTCATCCACCTAGTAGTGCTTATAAAGAGCATGTAAAATAAGCCTTACTTCTTACTAACTTTTTAAACTTAGAATATTGGAGTTTTTATCATTAGTATTCTTCTCTAAGTAATCCAAAGAAATTAGTTAAATATTAGACTGAAACATGTTTATTTTCCCTTTTGTCAGTACACATGCATCCCTGCTCTCTTGTGCTCTCTCTTACTCTCTCTCTTATGTGTTCACATCCTCCCAGACTGTTCTTGTGCTCACAGCTTTCTTTAACAGGACTATTTTATTCTTTATAAAATTGAGACTTATAAAAGAAATAAATCTTGCTATTGTTCTCTTGGGGTGCAGCTGTGCTAAACTGTAATCATGGGAGTTGAAACAGGTTTCCTCTCACAATAACACTTATATTCGTTTCCTGACACTCTTTCTTAATAACATGAGTGTCTTCAGCTGACCAAGGGGAACAAGAGCCCTCTGCTCAGCACTTCTGAAGCTAAAATAACAGTTGTGCAGCACAGAACAGTTACTCTTACATTACAGTATTTGACAATTTTTTTTGCATCGGATAAAGATCCACTAGGTCTCTGATTTCTGAATTAATACTTCCATTTCTCCCTGTTCCTTCTCTGTCTGAAGTTTCTCCTAACACTGAGACATATTTTTGCGTGGAGTACTAATTAATCCAGGCCTTACCACTTACCTTACTTGCTTCTCTTTGTCTTTTTCCTCAAGGATGAGCACAAAAAACTAGATTAAAACATCTGAGAAAGATGCAAAATAGAGCTTGTCAAGTCTCATGAGGATGGAAAAACATGAGACTTCCAGTATATTGAGGCACTTCCTCTGACTTCTGCAAGTAAGAGTGAAATGGGTATCTTTCAGATTTTCCACTTGTAAAAGTTGCTGGAGTAGTAGAATGGTGTTAACTGTATCTCCTCTCTATGTCCAGACCTTTAGGTAAAATATTTGGCTAGATAATAGTCTGATTTTTGTCAGTGGTATATACACAAATGAGATATTCTGACTTTGGAGGACAGATCCTAGAGATTGACACCTTAGTGGCTGACAAAAAGATGTCTTTTCCTCTTTTTCTTTTCCTGACATGAATAAATTATGTTTACAGAGCAGCCAAGATATTACAAATGTTGAAAACAGGAAGGAGCGAGTTCTTCTCACTTTTATTTCAGAAGATGTTGCTATGGAAAGCAATATCTGCTTTAGATAAGTGTGAGAACCTGTACAGGAAACTAATCTTTTTTTATGTTAATATTTTTAACCAATAAATCGTCTTTCTTTGTATATGAGAAGGACTTCCAAGCCCTTCAGGAAAACCTGCTTAAGTATATATAAACACAAAACTGCCTCATGTTGTGTTTGCATCTTCCATGTCTGCCCCCCAGCTGACACATCCCTCCATATCTTTTAATGAAGATGAAAAGCACTGCAAGACCTTATTATTATAACCTTTTCTTTAACACAGGGGAGAGCCTGGATCTGGTATTAGGAAAGAAAACATGAGAAGATGCTTTTTTTTTTTTTCCCTTTTTCCAGGGGAACAGGGTCATGAAAATGACAATCTGCAGGATGCAATGCCTGGGTAAACTGCTTTTGTGGAAGGAGCTGCCAATAGGAAGAACACCTGTAAAGGGCTCTGTACTATATCATCCTCACCATGTCTCTCTTTTTATACACAAAGAGCACTTTTTGCAGAGTTCATGTCACTTTGCTGCATGTAATTCTTAAGGGCAACATAACAGATCCAGTCAGAGAGAGTGGGAAGACTGTTCCACTGCTGTCTGTGGCAACATTTGCCTGCTCTAGAGTATTCACAAGTGTTGTTATCTATTTAAGCATAGCATTACATGGATTTCAGAGCCTGACTTCAGGAGACTTGGATGTTGCACTCCTTCATAGACGAAATTTATCCTGCTCAAAACCAATAATCAACAGTGTTTTGAAGGGCTATGACATAATGGATAAAAATGCCTGGCACTGGAAATCATATGGCCTGACTTCAACTCTTTGTAAAGCTGTAGCTTACTATGAGGTCTTGGGAAAGACATCTAATGTACATTTAATGTGTGTCAAGTTCTTCAGCATGAATAATTGTTTTTAACATCTGTGAACTTCTGTGAGATCTACAGTGGAAAAGCACTAGGGAAGCTTGATCTATAACCCTATTCAGAGCCCTCCCGCCAGTCATCCACATGTTTCTGGCATGACTCACTCCTAGCTTTGTCCTTCTTCTACCAGCATTAAGCAAAGCTGTGTGCCTGGGTTTTGCCTGAGGTTGAATTGTTTGTGAAAGATTGAGGAGAAAAAAGTATAGCTACCCTGTGTTGAAATGTGAGATGAGAGGAAGGAGGAAGAGCCCTAAACAAACAAAAATGAGTGAATGAGTCCTGAGGTTTTTATGTGAACATCTGGTAGTACCAAAGCCACATGAGGCTAAAGGCTGAATTTCTGATTCTAAGAAAGGACTTAATGAATATAATAAGCAGTACTGATAGTTTCAATGAAAGATTGCTGTGATTTAGCAAAAATGAACTTTTGAAAGCCATCATTTTAGTAGTTCCAACCACAGCAATGTTTTCAGTCATGATTTGCCAACTTTCCAGCAGAAATTCATATGCTGTCTTCTTGTCTGGATGGCTGATTAGTCTCCTTATTAAAAATACACAAAGTTCAAACTCCTGCCCATGATTCCAAAAAGCCTCTTGCTGCTATTTTAACTTTGTCCCTGACCTTTACCAAAACATAAGCACAAGCTCACTTATGTTACAATTACCCAAATAAAGGTAAGGAGGTGTTTGTAGGTTTACAGGAAGGTTTGAACCTTGTTATTAAATTACTTGTTAATTACTGATTACTTAATGATAAAGAGTTCACTCTCTGTCTATGATATACAAAGGAAATGTCTCCTTTTAGCACAAAGATGATGTAACACTTTCTCTCCCTTCAAACAACAGAAAAACAGTTTATCTGATTTGGACTTAAAATGAAAACAAAAAAATTGTCTAAAAGCCAACACCTGCCCTTAGATGCAAGCACAATTCCCAAATTAGTTTGGAGACCAATCTGTGTACCTAAAAATGGAATATAGCCCCCAGTTTGGGTTAAAATTCAGCGTTGCTATGCCACAAATTAAGATGTTATCACAAGTTAAATCAGTGATGATCTCCTTCCTCAGCACTAATTTAAAAGCCTGAAATCACCCCCCACCCCCTTGCACCCTAAATTTATATGGAAAATGGTGTATTCTGAACAGTACAGTAGATTTGGACTTAGTAAATCAAACTTGAAAGAAGGTATTTCTTATGCTAGTTATAGCATATTTAATAGGAAATACTTCTCTGGTTAGAGAAGTAGAGAGAAAGTTATCACATTAGTACTAATACAAACAGATTGCCTGAAAAGTCTATAAACAGTGTCTTTGTGGTTTTTCCCTGTCTATGCCCTCATCCTGCAAAGTGTTAATATAAATTACACCTCCTTAATTTGAACCCATCTATCTGGATTGATACCTGCCACCAGACCTTTTGATGATTATCAGTTTTGTGTCAGGGCATTTTCCAAATAAAGAACAAATAAGCCAAAACAAAATATTGAAAGGTACCTTTCTTTTTGGTGCTTATGCTGAAAAAAACATGGGCAACAATTAAATATTTCCTGAGAACTGTGCTGAGTACGTTGCCAACGTTTTTCTGAAGTAAAAATGTAGACTCTAATGTTGCTTCCTTCTTAAAACATTTTCTTCCTTATATGGCTTTTCTATGACTGCAAAATAGGGCTCCAAGGATATAAAATATTCAAGGTCTGCTTTATTTTTTTTCACATATGTACACTGGCAACTTAGTTGAAAGGCAATATGTATAAAATGTATAGTGGCAGGAGAAAGGTTCATTTTCTGATATTTTTCTTTTAGCTGTGTAACAATACAGTTAAAAACATTAATGGGATATATATGCTAACAATGGGTAGCATATGGATAATCTGATATAAGAATAAGTAAGTAGCTTCACTGAACTGGTCTGTGGATTTATATTGGTTTAACAAAAGGCGAAAGTTTCTTAAGCATGTGTATTTGAGGCATGTTTATTTGATACAGTGTGGTAAGTGTGCCTGTCTTGGAAACAGTTTTGGGCAGAATTACAGGGTTTCTTAGTAAATGGTGTCAGAAGGCCACATTTTGGGCCAGACTGCATATTTCACGGGGAAAATTCTGGAACAGAGAACTTCACTTTGCCAGTGTGCTTCTCCACTGGATTTCCTACCTCCCAAGTATTTACAGGGTATAATTTTATGTGATCTATTGCATTTGTTTCATATTCAGCAGATTAGGATCAAGCCGATAAACAGAAACAAAAAAAAAAAGCAAAACCAACCCAAAATCCCCAAAAGACCAAAGCCCCAAGAAATCAACACACAAATGTTCTTTCAACACTAGTTTTCAGGAGTTCTGTTACCCTTAGCAAAAAGCCACTGCACAGCAAAAGTTTCTCATTGTTTGCAATAATGCTGCTAATTATACTGTTTATGGGAATTATGGGCATATAAACTGATTAAATGATTGGCATTTAACATGACACTTGTATTCTTTGCAGCTGGTTTGTGGTATATACACAGACAAAAAGATACAGACACAGATACATAGTTAGGTATTATTGACAGCTGGAGAGGGGCTGTCCACAGCAAATTAATCCCACACTAGCTAAATGAATGCAATCTTTAAGTTTATATCAGTTTTTCTTCCTACTACATAAAAACAGACATTGAAGGATGTTTGTCTATTGATTGTTTTTGTTGAGGCAAGACATGGAACACAAGAAGGTAATCCGGCGGAGTCAGCATGGGCTCACTAAAGAAAAAGTATGCTAGAACAACCTGATTGTCTTGTACAATGAAACAACAACCAGTATGGCTGAAGAGAGAGCAGTGGATATGATTTACCTTGACTTCAGCAATGCTTTGGATGCTGTCTCTCATAACATCCTCATAGGCAAACTCAGCAAGTGTGTTAAATGACTGAACAATGAGATGGATTGAGAACCAGCTGAACAGCAGATCCCAGACGGTTGTAATGAGTGGCACAGAATTTGGTTGGAGGCCTGTCTCTACTGATGTCCCCCAAGGGGCAGTACTGGGCCCAGTACTGTTTAACATGTTCAACCTTTGGACAAAGAGACAGATGCCTCCTCAGCAGGTCACTGATGAGACAAAGCTGGGAGCAGTGGCCAATATCCCAGAGTGCAGCCATTCAGAGGGACCTCAACAAGGTGAAGAGACAGGCAAAGAGTAACCTTCTGAAATTCAGTCAAGGCAAATGCTGGGGTCCTGCACTGTGGAGAAATAACCCCAGGCACCAGCACAGGCTTGGGCTGATCTGCTGGACAGCAGCTCTGAGGAGGACCTGGGGGTTCTGGTGGACAACAAGCTGTCCATGAGCCAGCAGTGTGCCCTGGGGTCCAAGAAGGCCAATGGTTGCGGAGGGCTGTGAGCCCTTGGCACAGGAGCCCTCTGCTCTCCCTTGGAGAAGAGAGGCCTGAGGGCAAAATGATCTCTGGGTGACGGTGAGAAAGTGAACCACCCCCAGCATGCCTTGTTTCTATATGGTAATACCCAGTACCCAGTTGGCTAGCTGGTTTCTACCCCATCTCCTGCCTACCCCATATAACCTCTGCCCCCTGGCCCTGATGCAGGGAGCCTTGTCCCTAGCCACCCCTTCACAAGGACTGCTGGACAATAAAGGCTACCTCTGTGGAACTGCTATACAAGGTTCCTGTCTCTCTATCCCCGAGTTTGCCTTGGGTGATTTCAATAAGGGCTGAATCACAAGAGCTTATATCACTTCTAGCTGAGAAGTTGCTACACTATCTGAAATCACTTGTTGCCCAGGGAAGCCTGCCACCACCCCTGGAAGAGTTGTTCCTTGCAAGGCACTCTTTCTAGGAGGGTCGTGGCACACTGGGTTGTCCACCCCCAGCAACAAGTGGTGTCCTGGGGTGCATTAGGAAGAGCATTGCCAGCAGGTCAGGGGATGTGATTCTGCCCCTCTACTGTGCCCTTGTGAGGTACATCTGGAGTGCTGTGTCCAGTTCTGGGCTCCTCAGCACAAGGGAGACATGGAGCTCCTGGAGAGAGACCAGTGGACAAAGATGATTAAGGGCCTGGAGCATCTCTCTTATGAGGAAAGTCTGAGGGAGCTGGGCCTGTTCAGCCTCGAGCAGAGATGACTGAGAGGCGACCTCATCAATGTCTGAGTATCTGAAGGGGGGGTGTCAAGAGGATGGATCCAGGCTCTCGGTGGCGCCGAGCAATAGGACAAGAGGCAACAGGCACAAACTGATGCACAGGAAATTCCACCTGAATATGAGGAAGAACTTTACCACGTGCGTGATAGAGCACTGAAACAGATTGTCCAGAGAGTTTGGGGAGTCTCCTTCACTGGAGAAATTCAAGAATTGTCTGGACACAATTCTGTGCCATGTCTTGCATGACCCTGCTTGAGAAGGGAGGTTGGACCAGATGACCCAATGTCCCTTCCCTTCCCTTACCCATTCTGTAATTATGTGAAACCCAAAGTCTCCGTCTTTTGAAAAAGCTTTGTTCTTTGTGAATGATTTAATGCAAATCCCTATTTGAATTAGAAAGGAGAGATTGCAGCCAAAACTATTGCTAAAAGCTACCACCTGGACTGTGATGCAAACCTAGCCCCAGGTTACCTGCAATCTAAATAGGCAACTGTGTGAAGGAAGCAAGCTTAGAAAGAAAAAGTGACTTTTCCACTGATGCTAGGAGCAAAGCCTTGCCCCCAGACTTCCAAGAGAACAGCTGTATTCCTGCTGATCGCTACTTGGCCAAAAACCACCTTGATTTTCTGCCAAATTTGAAGCTAGAATGGATATGTCTGAGGCAACACACAATCTGTATGTTTTACAGCAGTACAACTTAGAATGTGGCATCTGATATTAGTAATGTGTATGTTTCCTTGCACAGGGTTAGAATAGTGATTCTCAAGCCCTTCTTCATTAGGCAGGCACTGAAACCTCTACTGCTGACCAGCTGTTGAGGAGCAACTGAAGTGAGTCAAATACCGTTAAGTAGATAAACACTATAAATCCTCATGTGTGACAACATGATTACATGCATAATCTTTTATTGAAGTGACTTGCTTCTGGATCCCAAACACTGCCATGATGGCAAACCCTTGTGCTCTTCTTGTTCTTTATTTTAGGTAGCCATCACTTGTCCACCAGACAAGGAGAGGGCTCTTTGTGCTAGGCAATGTGCTAATTTTCTATAAGCTTACTTAAGAAGCTTAAAAAACATTTCTAAAGATATATATACTCTGACTTCTCAGTGGCACAGGTTTCCCAGAAAGGTGGTAGACTCTTCTTCCTTCAAGATCTTCATATCTCTGGATATGGACCTGGAAACCTGCTGTAGAGAACTCTGTTTGAGTATCAAGCTTGGACCTCCAGAGGTTTGTTCCAACCTTAACCATTCTGTGATTCTGTAAAACTTTCTGAGAAAAGAAATTAAGTTTGTCCTTCCTAAGAAGCATGATAGATAGAAGCAAGATAGACAAGAAGGCAAGGCAGAAGAAAGGTGAAGGAAGTGATTTCATTTATCTTGTGTTTACAGAACAGAAACATAATGGTTCATTTAGGGTGGCTATACAACACCCAAGCAATTCTAAGATGTGAACTTGGATTTCTTGAAATGTCATGACAGAGATCAGTCTGATTCTGTTTTCCTGAGCTGGAGATTTTGTTCTCTGTCAAAGCAGAAGTTTTACCATCCAACTTGCAGTTTTGGTCTCCTACCAAATTAATCTCTGCCTATGTGTATTGGTTTTGCACGGCCTGGTTTTTGGTAGCAGGGGGCCACAGAGGTGGCTTCTGTGAGAAGCTGCTGGAAGCTTCCACCATGTCCAGCAGAGCCAATCTCTGACGGCTTTGAAGATGGACATGCTGCTGGCCAAAGCTGGGCCAATTAGAGAGATTGGTGACACCTCCATGATAATGCATTTAAGAAGAAAATCAAAACAAAGTGCACAAGAGGAAGAGGTGAGAACATGTGAGGGAAACAACACGGCGATACCAAGGTCAGAGGAGGAGGGGGAGGAGGTGCTCCAGGTGCTGGAGCCGAGATTCTTCTGTGGGCCGTGGTGAAGACCATGGTGAAGCAGCTGGGCCCCTGCAGCCCATGGGGATCCACAGGGAATGCAGAGATCCATCCACAGCCCATGGGGATCCACAGGGAATGCAGAGATCCATCCACAGCCTGTGGGGGAGGTGCCTGTGCTGGAGCGGGTGGATGCCTGGAGGGGGCTGTGATCCAGTGGAAGACCCGGTGGAGAGAGGGGGTCCCTGCTTCCAGGCTGGAGCAGCCTGTCCTTGGAGGGCTGCACCCCGTGGAAAGAGAGACCCACGGTGCAGCAGTTTTGGGAGGACTGTTTGCCCATGGGGGGAGTTCACATTGCAGCAGTTTTGGGAGAACTGTTGCTTGTAAGATTGGAGCCACACTGGAGAAGTTCACAGAGAACTGTCTCCTGTGGGAGGGACTCCATGACGCAGCAGGGGAAGGATTTCTCTCCCTGCACAGCGGAAGAAAACCTTGGGTGACAAACTGACCAAACCCCCCCTGCCCTGTACCCTATGCTGTCAGTGGGAAGGAGAGAGGGGCTGAGGGAAAAAGGTGTTTTAAGGGCTTATTTTACTTCTCATTATCTTCCTCTGACCCTGTTAGCAATCAATTCACTTTGCAACTTTAAGTTGAGCCTGTTTTGCCCTTGGGGTGGTTTCACCTGGTCCTTATTTCAACTTACGAACACTTTGTTAATTTTTTCCTCTCCTCTGCCCAGCTGTGGCAGGGGAGGATGAACAAGTGGCTTTTGTGAGTGCGTGGCATTGGGCCAGTGTGAAACCATGACACTATGGGACCAAGAAAATATTTGACCTTACAAGATACTGGACTCTTAACCAGCCACTGAAACTGAAACTGAATTCAGCAGTGCTGTGAATGTTAATGGATGGGGAAAGGCCCTTAACTGTGTCTTCACAGAACCATACTCAGCGATTAAAACCAAATAACTAATTAATAATTAAAATCAAATAACGTTGAGATCTTAATTTTTCATTCCTTCTGCTGCAATTGTTTTTCTGAATTTGGACATTAAGTGAGTGATTCATGTGAAGTAGTAATTTGTTTTACAGGAGGTGAAGAATAATAAGGAGACCAACAGTAGCTGAAGGAATTAGAACTGGAATCTGGAAACCATGAAATGTGGTGTTTGTATAAACCTGATGGGTACAGATCCTTTAATCAGAAGTAGAGCATGAAGTATTCTGTTGGAAGCAGACACAAGGAAGCTGTGTTTAAAACTATGTTTGAATGCTCCTGAAATTTTTTTCCCTGAAGCAGATTTGAAAAGGAAGAGGAGGGAATGACAAGTGATTCCATATGACTTTTTTTTGGAAATTACTTTTTTTTCCGAGATCATCTCTGCTGAAATCAATTTCCCTTAATGGAGCTGACCCAACTACTGTTCTATATTAAGGAGCCAGGTGTTCTGCTTGGTCTGTTTTGAATAAATGGCAGAGTGTATCTAAAAGACAATTTTTAATTTCTACTTTGTCATATTTATTCGGCCTGTTCCTGTTTTAAATTGATGACTTGGCCTATCTAGAATAAAAAGGCCTATGCTAAACACTCTTATCTCTTGTTTGCTTTAATTAGAATTTTAATGTGATGTTATCTTCCAAGTAATAGTTGATGTTTATAGCATTTGAAATATAGTCATGAACAAGAAAAGGACAGACTCTTCTTGGTCAAAGAAACTAGTCAGGATTTTTTAAATGGTTTTACAGTATGAAGTGCAGTTTCTAAAAAATAACATTGTATCAGGAAGTTTTCCATTTGTCTCAGATATGACATATTAATATTTCACATAAGGTCAGCCCAAGTGGCTTTGAAATATTTTGTTTTGTTCAAACAATGCCTAATATTTCTGCCCTATTAAGTAAATTAGGTTGGATTTCCCTACTGTGGCAAGCTACTGCCTGGGAATATTGTTCTGTTCAGCTCTCATGATACAGTGTTGTCCTTCTCCAGCTAACAGCCTACTGCTGTCTGACTGCAGACTTCATGGGAGATGTAATCTGGCCCATAAGGACCTTTGGGAAAACACATTAAGCTACAATTCATGTGGTCAATGATACAACAGGTCTACCTCATGAGCCTCTGCATGAGTCTGTTGTGTAAGTGTCCAAATAAGAATAGGATGAGGTAAATATTTTCAGCTTTTGCAGAACCTCTGTACTTCTACAGCAACGTGTACACTGACATGGGCTTGCTTTCACTTTTGCAAGGTATTTCTGAAAGACATTTGGAAGATGTCCATGGACTTCTCTGAACAAAGAAAACAGGTGTGTTACCACCCCTGCATGTAAACACCAACCGTATTTTTTGGTGGTTCAGACAAGGAGTAAATATTTGCTGTAATGGGTTGACACCTGCTTCTCCATGGTCTTCACCCAGGGTAGCCTCTTCTCCACTACCTGGACCACCCCCTCCTTCTCCTTCGGCACTGACCTTGGTGTCTGCAGGGCTGTTGCTGTCACATATTTCTCACTCACCTCTCTCAAAACTGGTATGAGTTGTTTTTTACCCTTTCTTACATATATTTTTCCAGAGGCACTACCAGCTGGGCTGATGGACTGCTTACCTCTGGCCAGTGGGGGTGCCATTTTAGCACTGGCTGGAACAATCCATGTTGGGCATGGGGCAGTCCCTGACCTCTCCTCATGGAAACCACCCCTGAATCCCCTGCTGCCAACTCTTGGCAACACTTTACCATAGCTCATTTGATAGAGAGGCTCTTCCTTTTTTTGTGTTGGCTGTAACAGTGAAGACCCATAATCCTCCTTGAGCGCAAAATCCCTTGACTGCACATGAGAATTTCTCTTTAGACCCAAAGGATGCTTGTCTCCTACACCTCAGGTCATACCTTCTTTGCTCCCCATGTAAAAGTGCCAGAGCTCTTGCTGGGACTCCCTGGTTCTCCATGTCATGACCCATGTTGTGTGTCCAAGCCCTACAGCTGTCACTAGCACCATGCATTGTTTTGTCCCAAGTGGCAGCAGTGACAAGGTGCATGAGCTGTGTTTTGGCTGGCACACACAGATTAGATGGCATGGTTTTGAGACACTGTAAGGATGAAGGAATTCAATGAGTGCTAAGGTTTTTGAGGTTGAGAAGACAGATTCAGAAACAGTGTGAGAGAAGGTATTTCCCAGGGCATTGCAACAGTCTGACAATGAGCTCTCACATCTTGAAGTAAGGATGCCTTCTACTGCTCCTGTGGTTCATGCTTTTTAGGAAACTATTCAGCCCTGGTTTCTGGACAAGTTTTGTGTAAGAAAGAGTGGAGCTCGTTCAGTGGGATGACATGGATAAGCTCACTGCTACCTGCCCATTCCCACATGTAGTGGTTTGGTCCAAAATACTCATTACTGTTTATCTGCTGTGAGATAAGAATTAGGAGAAATGCAAAGCAGGCACTAAACTTGGAAGAATATAAAGAAGTTTATTAACAGACCTAAAAGAGGAAAGAAAAAAAAAATTATACCACCTTCAGAACTCTCCTCCTCCCCTCACCTTCCTCCCTTCTCCCACTGACAATGTAAAAAGACAACCCTTAAGATGTTCAGTCTGTTTACCACTTCCATAATAACCTTGTTCAGTCCATTTAGAAAGAGAAGTCTCTTCTTGCTCATGCTATGAAAACATTATCACAACGAGACAGCCGCCCACTTCCAAATATTGTTCAGTCCATTTAGGAAGAGGAGTCTCTCTGCTCGCATGTGAGTCCCTTCCCCCAACTTGCAGCTTTTCCTGCATCTGCTTTCGAGGGTCCACTCTTGGAGTTTTTTGGGGTAAAACTTTAAGGTTGAGCCATTCAGAAACAAAAACAGAGGCCCTTCTCCTTCCCTGGGAGCAAAGGGTCTTCATCATCTTCATCGTTAGGACTATCTCTGGGAGCATCTCTAGGAACTGAGGTTTTCTCCTTTCCCATTTGGAGCAAAAGTCCTCATCTGGTTCATCTCTCCCTGTCCAAACTTCTCATGAAATTACAGCTGTGTCAGCATCTGCCTATCTCAGCACAGGTGTTTTTGCTTACGAGCTGAACACTCCACCCCCCATATCTTCATGAAATTACAACAGGATACTCTGATATATCATAGCTTCACAACAGAATTTCAGCTTTAAGCATCTCCTCTCTCTCTTCCCTCAGGTTTTCAGCTCTTCACAGCAATAAAAGGGTTAATCTCACCTTGGCCTTGCAGCTTTGCAGCTGGAATGTTGAATTTTTCTTATCGCAGTGGAGAGGGGGGAGAGCCGAGCCGCTCCGGCTGCCCACGGCAAGGCAGTGGGGGGGGTTCCACGGCTGGAACAGGTCCATGGCTCCAGGATGGCCGTGGCCCGGCCTGGCCTGGCCTGAGCAGGACCTGGCCGGCCCCGCTGGCCCCCACACGGGGCCCGCAGCCACCTGTGCCAGCGCCGGAAACGAGAGAGAGCTTGGGGGGGGGAGTTTGTCTATTCTTAAGTGTGGATCACAGAGGTGGTCACAACTTTAAGTGGCTTAGAGAATTGTCCATATTCAAACTGGCCAGCTGATAGGTTCTATCAATTCCCAGAGGAAACTGTAAGCACCCCTTAGCAAGGACATCCCTTCCGGGACTATGCTTGCTAACCTATGACACCACAGCTCTTGAAGTCTAACAGTACTGCACTGGGCTGCAGAGCACTGGCTCTGGGCAACTGAAAGGGAGACTCCCTTGTGAGAGCAAATCTACTGTGGAATGACTACAGCAGTGGGCAAGGCAAAAGCCACGAATATCATCCATCTGGATTTCTGTATGGCCTTTGACATGGTTTTCCACAACACCCTTCTCCCTAAATTGAGGAGATACAGATTTGATGGGTAGCCTATTTAATGGATGATGAATTGGTTAGATTGTTGCATCCAGAGGTCAGTGGCTCAGTGGATGGAGATCAGTGATAAGTGGGGTCCCTGAGGGGTTTGTATTGGGAATAGTGTTGTTTAATGTCTTCATCAATGACAAAGGGTCAAGTGCACTCTCAGCAAATTTGCAGATGACATCAAGCTGAGTGGTGCAGTTGACATTCCTGGGGACAGGATGCCATCCAGAGGGACCCGGAGAAGCTCAAGGAGTTAGCCCATGGGAATCTCTTGAGATTTATCAAGGCCAAGTGTAAGGTGCTGCAAACCTGGGTTGGGGCAACCCCAGACATAAATACAGACTGGGAGAAGAACTCATTGAGAACAGCTCTGCAAAAAAGGACATGGGTGTGCTGATGAGTGAAAAGCTGGACCTGACTTGACGATGTGCACCTTCAGCCCAGAAAGTCAATTGTATCAAAGAGGAGTGGCCAGCAGGTTGAGTTATTCTGCCTCTCTGATCCACTGTGATGAGACCCATCTGAAGTGCTTGTCCAGCTGTGGGGTCCTTAGCACAGGAAAGACATGAACCTGTTAGAGCAGGTCCAGAGCAGAGCCACCAAGAGGATTGAGGCCTGGAGCACCTTTCCTACGAAGAGAGACTGAGGCAACTCAGGTTGTCCAACCAGGGGAAGAGACAGCTCCAGGGAGACCACGTTGCAGCCTGTCAGTTACTGAAAGGGGCCTACAAGTAATACGGGGACAAAACCTTTATCAGAATCTGTTGTGATAGGATGAGGGGTGACAGTTTTAAACTGAAAGAGGGTCAATTTAGATTAGATCTAATAATTTTTTATGATCAGGATGATAAAACACTGGCACAGGTTGTCTAGAGAGCTAGTAGATACCCCATCCCTGGAAACATTCAAGGTCAGGTTGGTCAGACCCCTAGATCTAGCTGAAAATGTCCCTCCTGACTGTAGGAGTATTGGACTTTGTGATCTGTGGAGGTCCATTCCAACACAAACAATTCTGTGATTCTATGGTTTATCTGTCTACCTATACATGCATGCAGAAAATGCACTGGCAAAATCAAAGATGTATTAAATGAGGTTGTTTTCAGGTAATGTGCTTTCTTGATATTATGTCATAGTAAATCAAAGGGCCTGGATTTGTTGAGATCATGGATGCCAGCATGCATAAAAAAGATTGGGTGGTGGCTGGATTATATCACCAAATCCTAGTTAACATTTCTAAAAGATGGGTGGGCACCAACACTCTTAATAAAGCAAATACTGGGAAGTGAGAGGTGATTTCTTACCTTGGCTTACTCAGTTGATATCTCTGGTGAATTTAGGTCATGCAATTTACTTCACTGTGTTTATCACTCCCCTGATTTCCCATCTGTTTGTGTTTCTTTTTTAACACTTATTTCAGTCATTGTCTGTGCTATGATGGAGACTGAACTTCAGAACAGAAAAATTATTTGTAAGGAATGGGAAAGTGTTATATTTCTTAAAAAGTGTATTTAATAATTCCTAATATTAGTTCACAGCTGTTCACTTTCACATACTGTCTTAGAAGCTAGTTGCCATGAATTAGCTACCACAAAGCAGAAATTCACTTTGCGCTGCTGTTATGCAAAACTGTAGGTTATCATTTATTAAGAGAAAATAAATTCAAGTCTATATGAGTGAAACCCATCTCAGTAGCCTTTGGATCCCTGTAACACAAACATAAGACACAGAGAGCTTTGGTGCCTCCATTACCAGAAGTCAAATAATGACCATTTAGTGAGCTTCTATCATATTACAGGAAAACACCCCATGGTAACTTGAACCCCCACAGTCATTAAAACAAAATTCCTTGAAATATTAGTCCATTTTTATTGTTTATGTGTTGACTTAACTCAGATTAGAAGGTCAGACTGTCCAGATTGCTTTTCAGTTCTGTCTTAGTGAAAGATAAATAGTTTAATTTTCTCACTAATATTTTCAGTTGCATGACCTGATGGAATAGCAGCAGGCTGTCCAACCCTCTCCTTAGCATTGCCTCTATGTTATATGAGTTTCCTGGTCATTTCCTGGTGAGCATTTACTATGTCACTTAAGTCTCTTGTCTTTTCAGTTTCTCAGGCATAGTCTTTTTTAAATGCAGGATGGTCATAATTTTTTGGCTAAATGGTGGGTGATAGTGGATCTTTCCCATCCCCCAGTTACAACAGTGATACCAGGAATGCTAGGCTGTGTTTAGGGACTGTCATTTCAGCTGTAAATACCTGCTGCAAGTCAGGCAGTTTAAAGACCACAGGGGTAAAGAAAAAGATCTTGGATTTCTAATGTGTTGTAGTGAAAAACCTTTGGGGTTTTTTTTTTGTATCTATCTGAGGCATTTCTGTATTGCTTCTTTCTGCTATGTACAGTATACATGTCACAGACAAACTGCATGTATTAATATTACAGAAGCAGGCCTTTTAGTTATACACAGCCATAAAACACAGGCATGGTTGCAGAGATTTAATTTCTGATATAAATAACACACACTAGAGAGTTTGGCTAAAGACATGTTAATTTCATAGCAATAACAATCCCCTTGAAGATATGGCCTCTGCAGAAAATGTAAGGTAAAAAGCCTGTCCTATGTCTTGTCATTTATGTGAATATAACAAAGCCTTTTCCTTTTTTTGATCTTCTATATGCAGTGTTTTTCTTCAGGGCTTGCTAGGTTCTTTGGACAGGTATCAGTTTTACTGGCACTTACTACTTCAGCTGCAGACCAGTGTTTTGTAGGGCTACCTACAGCGACTACACAGAATGTTTGGGGTTTCTAGGTCTTATGTGTGTGCAAAATTGCATTGCATATTTCAAGGTATCTCTTCTCCTCTGTGCTTCTTTGATGGCAAAGGATTAGTTAAAAAAAGAACAGCTGAAAAGTGAAAGAATAAAATACAAAACCATCTTTTCTCACCTAGAAAAATATTTGTGAGAAAGAAGAGATTTATTTCTAGGCTGGAATGACGTTCACACCATGTTTGCTTGGAAACATCTTGCTCTTTCAATGGCATGCTTTGGTTGGTAAACAACCATTAAAATTCTGAGCAGATCTGCATAGCTTGCAGGAAAACCTCTCAAAACAGCTGCAGCCTCCTTTCAACAGATGGGAATTAATAATAGCCTTTGTTCTCCAGGCTCTTCCATTTTTACCCACAAAATGGGTTGAAAGTTGCTTTTCCTAGACCACTGGTGCCCACAGGAGTGTGACCACTCCTGTAGTGGGAGCTGTAAGTTGTGAATGAGCACGGGAGGTTGTGCGTGGCACCAACCTCTCTTTCCCCTCCCCCTTGCTGGCCCCTGCAGATAAAGGAGCCGAATCCAGCTGATATAGTGAGATATAGGTCTGGTTTCACACCTCACCTCCTCTCATCTCCTCTCGGTGCAGGGAACCCATTGAGAGTGTTTCTGGTGCCTGCTGTGTCTCCAGGAGATGTGTGTTTGGGACTAAGGGTGCAGTTTGATGAGTGGCAGAAATGCCACAACAGGCTTGGGGATTTCCAGCAAAGGATGACAGTGCATCACCAGCATGGATAAAAGGCTCATCTATGCTGGCAGAGAGAAGCTGACAAGTGGTGAGAGACATTCCTGAGCCCTGGGAAGGGAGTCAACCCCTGGCATCTGTATGTGCCTGCATTGATGAGGGGTGTGGGCCTGTGCCAGTGGGTGAGTGTAACTTGGCTTCTCTGTATTGACCCAGAATGTATTGTTTTGACCACCAGAGTTACAAATTTCTGCTAAAACGTCTGGCCAGGCCCTTTACCCTATGCTTGTTATCTGGAACTTTTTTATTTTATTGTGGAAGAATTGCCAGGTATATCTCTTACTTCCCAAAAATCCTTTTCATAAGGCCTAGACGCCTAGAGGCCAAAGCCTCTAACACCTGGAGTCACCCACATCCATCCCTGCTGCCTGCATCCCACCACATACCCTCGCGCCCTGGACTTTTGTCCTTACGCTTCCCATGGCTTGGGACCCGAGCGCCATAGAAGCCGCCAGCCCCTCTGAGTTGCCTCCAGGCAGCGCTGCCCCTCGAGACCACACGGCATCGAAGACAAGAGAGAAGTATATGAGATGCAGAGACAAAATGTTCTTGGCTCCCCGAGGAAATGCGAACCTGCCAAAAATCCCTGGGAGATCACAGCATGCTGCAAAATCTTCCCGTTCAGTGGCACTTTCCCACCCTCCCTCCGTGTACGAGAGGATAAACACGCACGGCTCGGAGAAGGCTGGGGCGAGATGAAGCCTCGAGGAGTCTCCTGCCGGCGGGGCGGGGGCAGAGAGGGGCAGGGGAGCGTCCCTGAGCAGCAGCGCCCGCAGCCCCGCAGCCCGTGCCGCAGCCCCGCCGCTGCCGCAGCGCCGCCGCTCCCCGTTAGAGGGCGCTCCGCCGCCGCCGGTGCCGGGGCGCGGCCGCTCGGCGTCCCGGGCTCCCGCCGCTCCCGCTCCCGCCGCTCCCGCTCCCGGGCCAGCCCCTGCCCGCAGGAGCGATGCCACCTGCGCCCTGTCGGGTAACAGGCACAGCGAAGTTCTCTGTTACGATTTGTTAGGTGCGTAAAATATTGCTAATTTGCCTGTACTGCTGTGTTTAATTTCCGTTTAGGAACCTAAAAGTGGTGCTTCAGTATTGTGATTCCCCCTTTTCTCTGCTTTAATATAGAACAAACAAATCTTTATTGCTGACTAGTAGAATCTGCAGAACACATCCGTGAACGACAATCTTTCTGTAATGTAAGCTGCAGAGGTCTGCTGAATTTCTTTCACACTGACATTTGATTCAGGAAGGAGAACATATTTCTCAATCCTTTTCAATTTCAGTAATTTCCTTGCATTGTTTGGAATTGTTTAGGCCTTCTAATTTTTTATGTACATGTTGATGATGTGTGCCTCAAAATCTTTTTACTCCAACTATTGTCAGATGTCCAACTCCACAAGGATGTGAGGTTCTAACTCAGATGGCAGCATTAGAAGTGTTAGAGAGAAACAAGAAGAGATTTTCTGCATAGTAAAATCTCAAAGAGACTGAATTTTCTTTTCTTGTTCTCTTTGCCTACTGATGTGCTGATAGTATGCTATTCTTCATACCAAAAAAACCCGGCTATGGGATGTAAGAATTACTGCCACATGTATCTGCTCTTTTTTTCCTTTCATAGTGAGATAAAAGCAGGAAGGCTACTTTTGCTGTTTGATGGCAAGTGGATTGAACTATCAATTTAAGGACAATAGGAAACATTTTGATGTGGCAGCATGACATCTCTTAACATCTAGCAAAATTAGGTGTATTCTGCACTAGCTAGGGATGTATCCTGTATTATAGTTAGAAGGGAGCCATCTTCACTTTCTGTTATTAGCGTTTGATGTTTGCAGTCAGCTAAGGAAAATCTGCAGTGTTAGACTTGCAGTGTTTTGGGTATGCAAACCTACTTCTCAGGTAAAACTGGTTTTGCTTATTTTCTTATGGGCAGCAAGACACCAAGTTCCCCAAACAAGTAAGCTCCAGTTGTCCTCCAAGTGCCTGAGTTTCCAAGAGATCGGCAGGGGGCCAGTAAGCAATTCAGACTGATCACCATCAACAACCATGTACTACTGCTGCTGTTCTTTTCTGATGACTCACATAATAGCATTGTTTGGTTCAATTTTATAGAGAGAACAAACATTGCCTCAGTGAAAGGAAAAAGGAAGCAGAAGCAAACTGATAATGATTGTACTTTCTAAAGGAAGAAGAAGTCAAGATACCTTTCAAGGATGACTCCTCTTTGCGTACATTGGTTGACATGCAATCAGTTAGTGCATCTGAAGTGCATTCAAGATAAATTTAATATGTTTATAGTACATCTCTATTTTTTTCCAAATTTGTAAACATTTAGTCGGAGCTTAGACACATCATCATGTAGCTACCTGAGTCATAAAATAGGGAGAAGTCAAAGAAATAAAACTAAAATCTTTGCAAATTCTATCACAAATTCACATCACTGTAAGTATGTATGTAGTTTCCTTGTAATCAGTTTGCCAAGGGGAGAAATATATGTATGGAAATGCAAAGAGAAGCTCATTTTTTTTCCAAACAGGAAGAAGATTAGTTTACTGGGGTACACATTCATATTAATTTCATTGCACCTCATTGTAAGTAAAGATATTCATATAATGGTTGCTGCACAGGACACATGTACGCTGTATAGCTTGTCAGGGACTTAAAATTGTGAAGACTGTTGCAAAACATCTGCTTTGCTTTACTGGCAAAGTCTGTTCACATTTCAGGGAAAAGTCCCAGAAGAAATAGTGAAAGAAGGAAAAAGTGTATTTTTTGTATTTTCTGTTCTGCCTTAAAACTAAAGCGAATAATAAAACATATCCAAAAAGTTACACTAGAAAGAATTTTGTCATAAAATGGAAAGTCTTATGTTTCTGGATCAAGAATAATAAAATCAAATAACTTGAACCAGTGGTTTTGGGCAATACAGGAATCCATGTGTGTAGAGTAATTATGCAGCTGATGATTTCAGAGAAAAGAGGACAGTTAGAGCAAAGTGGATTGCCTCTCTCAGATACATGATGACAAATAGAAAGTATTTTACCAGTATGATGGGGAAACAGCAGTACTTGATAGAAAGTCCATTTGTTAATAAATCAGGAGGGAGATTATATTAAAAAAGACTTAGCATGGTTGAAATACTGAACTTGCTTTGCTTTCATCTTAAAAAAAAAAAATAGACAAAGTGGATGGGGAAAAAAAAGCAGTAAATGCAAAGGGGAATAAACTGAAAAAAAAAAAAAAAGTGAACCGATATATTGAAAATCTAGACACATACAGGTCACCTGGATGACACACATCATTAGGTGTTAAAAATACTGTTTCCTGAATAATTTTCTTCAACTTACGACTGTTTGAAAACAGTGGGCAACAGTGGAAGTGCTGAAAGATGGAAGGAAAGGAAATATCACATTCCTTTTCTAAAATAAGAAGCAGACCAACTCTAGCAATTCTACCCAGGTCTGTGAGTCCCAGCTCTCCCCAAAAGGTAGATCCCATAGGAACACCCCCTCTCTCCTTTATCCTATTATGTCTCTCTCAGCTCAATGGTGCACCTCAGCCACTCAAGCCCAAGTTTATCTTAAATTATACATAAGTTTAGGTGTAGGTGCTTACTTGGATCTGCACCCCTGAGAAGAAAATTTCTGAGTATTTCTGAATATTCAGACTCTTGGCAATAAAAGATGAACATGCAGATACACAGGAGATGCTGGAGAAAGAGATGAATGGGATATAAATACTATTTTCCTTGATATTAAACATCCGGGATTTAGCACAGCAAAATGCAGATGATCCGAAAACTCATAGAGCGAAAATATATTGGTGCAGCGCATCACAGTTTCAAGAGTAAAGCCAAAAATCTGCAGCAGTATTAAAAAAAATACAAAAATAACCCTATTCCTCAGGCAGGATGCTATTGATTTTGTCTTTTGTATGCTGAATAAACTGGGGAGGTACAAAAGAAATAATGAGATTCATTTGCTATTTTTAATATGCAGCAATGAATTTTAGTCCTTAAAGTGCCCCAGCGGGTGTAGATGTGATTGTGGAATAAAGAGAGGCATGGAAATTCAAAATGATGAACAGCTCAACAAAAACTTGCAATCTACTGGCATTATGAAGAATATCAGTATATTATTAATTGTGGTAATTTTTTTCATTTCAAGAGAGAGCTCTTCTCTTTTGGGAATGTAAATATACTCACTGCAGCTTTATTAAAGGGTTTTCATAAACTAAGTTTCATTAAAGGGAAGATCTGCAGCATTTCATCATGCCTCTAATGTCTGATTTGGACAGATCAGCTCCTTGATCTAAGCTTCTGATACTTGTGTAGCCCTGATTCAGGGAAGCATTTATATTCAGAAGCAGCCCTTAGTATCAAACACAGACACAAGCGATTTTCTAAATGGGAAAGGCCTCAAAGACATATTTAAATTCTTGCTTGGCTCAGGAGTTGCTTGCTGTCTTTTATGATGCTGTGAAACAGAAACAAATGTGACGATTACTGAAGTATGAGCTGTGAACTGCAGCAGTTCCAGCTGGAGAGCCTTCCTCTACGAGCTTCTGACTGCCCTTGCATAGCCTGATCCTAAGTAACTGGGACCCTACTTTTACTAGGCTCATTTCTTTTTCTTCCTTGAGGATCTAGCAGTACATCAAAAAACCCAAAGCAAACCAAAAGCAAACAAAAACTCACAACCAAAACCAAGGCCATATATACAAATTTTGAGTTACTGAGTAGAAAGGAGAATCTGCATGTCTGACCTGGGAGAAATTATGTCTTGTAGAAATAACACAGTTTTGTGTGAGGAGGCTTTAATTTGTTAGTGCTTTACTCCCATGGAATAACTCAGATGATGTTTGCAGAGCAAGATTTTCCTGCCTAGAAATTCAAAACTCCCTTCCTTCACTGTAGACCAGGGTGAGGCAAACAGGGCCCTTTCTGGTGTATTAGGCTGGAGTCTGCCAAGGAGCATCCCAAAGCAGGGAGGTTTGACCAGTTTTAGGACATGGGGCAGTACAGCGACATCCATGTGTGGGGCACAGAGCTGCCCTGCTGCTAAAGGCCCACAGGGGAGGGGTGCAGGGAAGGGAAGCACTTCTGCTTCAGCCTCTCCATTTTCTCTTATGTTGTCATCTCCTTTTCTCCTCAGAGTGTTTCTCCCTCAGCCCCCACAGCGCCACAGGAAACCTCACCCACTCTACTTATTTTTGCCTGTTGGCATGTGGGCAGGTATACCTGCCCTGTGTGCTTTAGCTCAGTGCTGCATCATGGAGCAAGCACTTTTGTTCAGAGCTCTTTTTAAAGCTATTAAAATTTAAAAGAAAAAAAAAAAAAAGAAAAAAAAAGAGAGAGAGAGAGAGAAAAAAAAGAAACATGCACCCTGAAGCCTGAATAGCAGCATTTCTATCATCTGTTGTCATGACACACAGCTGACGTGGGAACACGGCAATAAGGCTGACTGCTATATGGGTTTAATTTTGGTGCAGAAATTTGCTAGAAGAAGCTTTCAAAAATATCTCTGGGTGGGAGGAAAACAGGTGGGTGCTGGTTATGTGTATGAAGCAGGAGGAAATAGTTGTCAATCTTACCTAAGCATTACTCCACATCTATCAGCCCTTTGGTACCCTCACTACTCAACAGGGGAAATAAATGATGCTGTCTCTCTCTGCTCCTCACTCCTGTTACTTCTGCAGAAAGTGCAGGTGAGCCATAGAGTGCAGGGAAACCAAGCATGGGATGACCGAATAGAACCATGGTTGTCTTGGTCATGTGGTTTCAGTAAAGATATCTATGCAGGAAGGGGATCACATACCAACCACTGGAGCCAAGCGACAGTGAGATGCACTCAGGACAGAATTCTGGGCCAGTAGCATCTAAAATGACACCTGACATTGGAGATGGGTGGTGAGTAAGTATATGGTCTGTAGGTACTCCTAGGCTAAACCCAGTTTCTGTGGTTGTCTGTGTAGGTGAGCGAGTGGACTCAGTTCAGCCAGTTGTTCAAGGGGTTTGTTCAGCCCTGTGTTCCTATGCCACATACACACTTTTGTTTCAAAAGCGTCTCTTCTGTCCATGTCAGTGCACCCAGGTAAATCAGACCTAGTCTGGTTTTTAGACACTTCTGAACTATCACAGCTTCTGCTGGATATGAAAGAGTGTAGGTGTTCAGAACTATTCTCTAAAAATCACTCTTCTAAGCTGTTACAAGCTCATTTTCTTTTACTGCAATTACCATTTATTAGTATATTTCTCATCTGTTAGTCATCTTGACTAATGACTTTACTCATCTATACTAGTTTACTCACCCATTTCAATACTTTCCTAGATCACAGGAACATTTTGTGACTTAATTAAACAATCAGTTAGAAGCTCAGAGGTCTTTGAATGAAAAATGTTATGTTTTGTAAGAGCAAAATACTATGATTTCATGACTGAAAAACATAATTTAATGTAGGGACTTTAATTCTCCCCGTTCGGTGATTGGACATCCATTATAACTACAGTGGCAAAACTGGAACCCCCAGCACTGAGAAGTTTGAAAGAGGACAGCCACACTATCACAAGTTGGTGGTCTGTACTGACACTGAAGCAGAGGAAGAAAAGGAAGAACTTGCTTGGAGAGAAGGTGCACTGGAGCAGAAGGACATTTAAGCCTGTATGAGCAGAGTAATTCAGAGCACCTCTTGCAGAGCAAAGCTTGTACCTCTTGTAGTCATAAAGCCAAGGGAACCATAGCATTTTATTTTATCCCCTTTTCATTCTGTTTCAACACAATTTGAAAATCTGGCTTTTCCCATACTGGTGCCTCTATTTACCCAATGTGTGAAGTTCTCCCTTCTGCAGTCCCAACGGAGAAGCCTTGTTGAGTTGAAAATTTGATAGCAATATATCCTTTGCATCTTTACTTAGCTTTTTGGGTTTGATCCTGTCTCTTTGTGCTCCTCTGATTCTCCTGCAGTTTTCAGTTTTCAGCCTCTGCACTGAATATCTCATAATGTGCTCAATAAAAATTGAATAGTTTCCACTTAGAATTCTAAAAATGGTTTGCCATTTCCAGAAAGTGACAGTATCAATATTATCGTCAGTCTCTTATGCAAATTGCCACCCTGTTGCTACTCACCAAAGTATCTAATATTTCTCTGAAACTAGGCTCCACATTCTTCCACTCAGATGCTCTGGAACTCCTGATGTTCCTACTGGAGATGCCCAAACCACTGGCATTCACCTTGCTACTGGGCAGAGTAGATATTAATTATTTAAGTGGTGTGAACAGTCATCAGCTGGGAAACTGTTCTTCATACTCTCAGGATCTAGGTGGCTTGTCTGAATTCTTATCCCTTTTCCTTTTCCTTTTCCTTTTCCTTTTCCTTTTCCTTTTCCTTTTCCTTTTCCTTTCCCTTTCCCTTTCCCTTTCCTTTTCCCTTCTTTAAATTCTAGAGGGCTGGGAAAAAAAATCAGTTCTGAGTTTGTCTTTGGGGAAACATAACCATCTGGGAAAAATATAAGCTTGTGCTGTAGGGTTGATCTAGCTTCCCATGCTAAACAAAGAAATTGATTTTTCCCTTCTTTTTAGTTACTGCACTTCACATAATTTTTTCAAGCCACCTTGAGAAGACAGCCTGGACTAGCATTCTTCCTATATAAACAACTCTGGTAGAAATGTTGCTTTTCTATACATGAGTAGCAGCCATGTGCTCTCAGTCAGAATACCCTAAACGAGAGGACTCAATTACATTTTTAAGAAGCACATTTTCCTTGTAGACTCTCCGCTGCCTGCTCCAGTCTGAAGACAAAGTGACTGCCTGTCTGAAGACAGCAGATGTCTCAGAGACGTAAATGCTCAGCAGCCCTGAATCAAAGCCCCAGCATAGCTGAATACCCCACTGTATAGAGACAATATCGACTGTCTTTGTGTTTGTTTGCTTTTTGTGTAGGGAGTTGAAAATGCTAGTGATGTTTAAACACCTCTTTAGAGTCATTACAAGATATTGTGCAAACACAGTTATTTCTCCCTGGTAAGCAGGCATGAAATGCACATTTGCTTATCAGAATGAAACAGTTCCTGGGGAGGCCTTGATGTCTGTCAGGTGAATCATCTAATCTCCAGATTTAATGTATTGAACTGGGTAAATAAGTCACTTTTTGGAGATGTCTAAATATACATTTCCCCGAGAGCTTTTTGAGTCTCTAGGGTAAAGAAATCATTCTTATATAAAGATTGGGTGATTACATGAAAAAATAATTGTGATATGGCCATGTAGTGCACACACTAAACAGACTTATTTCCAACATTCTTCCCTGTAAAAAGGCTTATTGCCAAGCTGCATCAGCCACTTAGGATTTAATAATCTGTAATAAGATATTTCCCCCTCCTACTCAGGAGAAAAAGAAAAGCAAAAATAAAACAGATACAAATTTTGCAGTCAACAAAATTGCCATACCTCTTAAGAATATTTAAGTTATAATATAACCTGACAAAAATCATGAAATTAAAATGCAAAACCAACCCACTGTCCTTAATTCACCCCTTTGTGCTTTTCCTTATTATCATGCAAAAGAACAGTGCCATTTCTGCTGTGAATCTTTGCGACACTAAACTTCCTTGCTGCATTTTCAAGATGACTTATTCTGGCTGTTAGCTACCTCCAGAACTGTTACAGTAAGTCATCTAGTCCATCTCTGCAAAAGTGCAATTAATCCCTACTGCACATTTGCAAGGGCTTATCCCACCTAATGTAAATGTCCTGAGTAAGCTGGATTTCTCTTTATCTTTGCTTTACCACTGCATTATTTTTCAGCCTAGGAATATGTTAAAAAAATAGACTTAATCAGGATCTTTCCTCGACTTCATTAATTTTGTACTAAAATAAGTGCTTGGTATTTCCCTGCAGCTGCACAATGTTTTTTCACTGTATTTTCCTTTCCTTCCCAAAAGCTGACGTCTGGAAGTATTGTCCTGGAAGGACTGCTCAGCCTTTGACCTCACTTTTGGGAGGGATTCTTTACCCCCACTTTCCCACTTCAAGGCTGTTGTGCTTTACCACACGCTTGGGAGTACCATGTCTTCAGTTTATCTGCCTGGCTGGGCTCCTTCACTTTGCAGCACCTACAGGCTTAGTGTCAAAATCCAGCCAAGGTTTATTCTGAAAGAGGTTTAAGATCAGACACTGTCCATCTCTTCCTGTTCTTATTTGCAGCTCCTGCCTTGAAGATCCTGCCTAGATTTGAAAACCCTTTGGATGACTTGATCTGAAAGCATGTGCCTTGGGTGCGCATGTTTTTGTCTGAAAATAACATTGAGGCTATTTTACCTTTCCAGTCTCTCCCTGGGAAAGGGAATCTAAAGACTCAAACCAACCTTCTTTCCATGGTGCCTCCTCAACCCCAGCAGCATCGTCAATGCCTGACCTCAGTTCTTCCCATGAAGCACACAAGAAAGAGCTTGGCAGTGATAAATGCTGGCAAGGTCTTCACAACAGGCTGGTGTCATGGTTTACAGGCTCTGAGTGAGGCACAGATGCTCAGTGAAGATTGTGCATGGCAGAGGCGCGTGCAGCCATGTCAGAGCAAGTGTATGAGAAACTTCCTGCCTTGCCCATTTTGGTGTGCAACCACTTGTCCAGGCCACTTGTTTCTCAATTAAACAAGGGATTTGGCAGCTGGGTCTCTGTGTTCTCAGTGATTTTTCCAGCCTACAATTAATTTTTCCCAAGGTTGGGCAGGAGGATAGAAGGAAGAAGTAGAGAAAGTTTTTTCAGAACTTTTATTTTCATTGATGTACGATATGTAAATTATGAAGAACACTACTGGGAATATAGTTCTTAAAAGTAAGTAGCAGTATGACTTAATACAGCCAATCACCAAGAAAGAGATGATAGGGCATCGCTGTAGAGTCCGCTCTAATGTTATGAAGCTGGCAATAAAATGCAATATTTAGTAACAGCCTTTAACATTTCCTTTATTTTATTTCCTTAACCTTTAACTGTGATGTGAAGCTGAGACAGGAAGGAACTGCTTATTAGGCTTGCTAAGTGTATTGTTCACGGCAATTCTGAACAATTTTGCTGGCATCCAGAGGACTGAACCAGGCACAGGCTTGTTTTGAAGACTGTGATGGAGCAGAGTCAAGCTGAAGTTCCTAAATATTGCCTGATTCTGAAAACAAGTGTCTGGAGCTCAAATTTTCCATTGTTTTATATTTATAGGGAATTTTGCTTGATTTCATTGATAGTATAAATATTTAAATGCTAAGCACAAACATTTATATTGTTATTAATAGTATAGTGAGGAAAGGAAAATGAAAGAACTGGCCTGTCTGTCCTTACTTAGACAACTGAGTATGGTTTTTTTCTGTTTATTCTTACATCTTTTAGTGCTGAACAGACAAGAATATTTAATAAATGGCTTCTTCACCATTTACCCTTTCTAAAGAAAAGTAGCCTCCCCATTCTGCAGGTGACTGAACCAGAGACAGAGTTAGTGCCTATTTGCCTCGCATTCAGACAACTGAAGCAGGACCCAGGCTGCTTTCTCTCACACAGGTGTGGAGCAGAACAAAATTAATTTCAGAAAACCAGTGCCAGAGAGCATGACAGGAGGGAATATCACCATTTTCCAGCCACTTCTGTTTACACTTGCATTGTGATCTGGGGCTAGTCTCTGTATGGACAGGACCTGCAGGAAAGTTAATAAAATTTTATTTTAAATGTAATTTTTAAAAAATTAAATTTAAATTAAAATTGCATTACCTCGCTCAGGTGACTTTTAAAAAAAATTTTTAAATAGGCCTTAATTCTATTTCTTTCAGTTCTCTTTGCAATATAATGTGGTTTACCTGGTCCAATTTAAATATACACCTTAAATTAGCTCAGGTTACCTTTCCTCAGCATCCTCACATAGCCAGGACCTAATTTTGTTTTCTAAGTCTTGAAGCCATATTCCCCATGTAGGAAGGACCTAATCTTATCTTTCAAGTCTTGAAGCTGTGTTCTACCCTCTCAGTGCAGCTGGGAGACCTTATTTCTGCACTTCACAGATTGCTACATGCCCTGCCATCATGCAGTTAATAAAACCAGCTCTTAAAAAGGTCAATGATATTAGCAGTTTTTGTCGATACAGAGTTACTTAAAAAACTGATGATTAAAAAGAAGGTGTGATAGAATAGGCTGGGATAATAATTCACAGAGTAAAAATGATGAAATGGTGGAGTAATTACAGCCTGAATAATCAAAAAACCCCAATGTGACCAGCTGTGGGACTTGTGACAGTTTTATTAAGGCGAGGGACTGAAGAGAGGGTGTGAATGGGGCTTTTGAAAACTGTTTTCCTGGCATGAGGATGCGGAGGAGCTGGGTTTGCACTTGGTGGCAGTGCTCTCCTGCCCTGCCAGCAGCCCCAGCTGCCCGTGCTGTGCTGCTGCCTGCAGAAGACACGGAGAGAGAGTGATGTCTCTGCACAACCCAGGGCTCATAACCTGCCTAATATTGTTTTCTTAATTAATTTCAAATACTGTTCCTTTACTCTGTTAGAGCTCTGCTGCTTTAGAGCTTCATTGCTGTCTAAAGGACTCCCTAAAGAGAAATGGAGGAAAGAAGTTTCTGGAAATGGGTGAAAATGTTTGTAATTATTATAGGAACAGTTATCTCTGTTATCAAGAGTCCCTTGAGAGTAAGGATAGATGTCAGAAGGAAAATGATTGGGAGGTCTTAGGGCCGTACTTGGTATTTATTTTTTGCCTGGGAAAGCACTGACCTTCATGGACTGGCCCTATTTTTTGCTCTCTTTCCTCCCCTTTCTTTCTCCTTCCCTTTTCCTTCTTTCCCTTAGTTTCTCCTTCCTTCTTCCCAAGCAGGCTATACTCCTGTAAGGGAAATGCTGTACCTTCCCCACTCTTAGATGTGACATGTTGAAAGTAAGGAAACACACCAGCCTACAGCAAACACCCATTGCCGAGGCATTTATTGACTGTCCTTCAGCTCTCCAAGAGGGCAGGAGAACTGGTGCTGAAAGTCAGGTTCATTGCCAGGTTACTTGTCACTGACAGCACCAGAAACCACATATTGCTCTCAGATGAAGCTCTGGTCCTTATGTGACTAACAAAATTACAAGGATTGAGTGTACTAGACCGGAGCTGTTGCCTCTCCTTCAACAAGACATCCACAGCACCACAGGTGTTGAGGGGGAAATAAAGTGTCCTTCAAATGCCCTGTGCCTTGTGTAATGGGAATCTTGCATTTATGCCGTGTCCTGACTGATTCTGCTGGCAACAGATAGGAGTCCTCTAGCACCTCTTTAGGTGGAGATCACTGATGGTCTTGCAGCACATGGTAACACAGACCTAGTGACCACTCTGGTCTGCTGGAATGAAGTAGAATTAATGTGGTGTGGTCAAGTCTCACAGTTTCATTATTAATTTTGTAGCATTAGATGTTTTTCTCAGTGCTTCAGTCTTCATTCACATGACATGCAGAGAAGGTAATTTCTCTTCTTTTAAATGGAATGTGTGGCTTTTCCTCTTTGTGTGGAACAGATTTGAAAATGTGAAAAACAGAGGCTTTGATTGTAGGAAACAAACTCCCTCCATTTGCCCAGGAAAATGTGAGGCACTTTAGTGTCACAATTTTTGCAGGCCTCAGATGACCAGTAGTCAAGATTAGTGGAGTGGTCTCTGCTTCAGCTTTACAGACACATTTTTTGCATAACAAAACGAAATGTGTGAGACTCTGCAGCTGTTCCCTCAAGGTACATTGGTTGGTAATGCCCTGTGGTGGAAAGAACTATGTAATCAGGGAGGAATAATGCTGGCAGCAAAAAAAAAAGGGTGGGTCAAATCTGTCCATGTATAAATAGAGGATGAAATAGGAAGCTTTGTAAAAATTAGAGAGAATCTGGAGATGTCTTTGTCAAAGCAGCAGGAGAGGGAAATCAAACAGCTTTTTAAAGGAACTTGTTCCTGAGAAGAATGTGAAGTTCAGACCAGACCCAGTGACACAGGACACCTCTTTATTTACTCAAATTTGGAGGTTGGTTATGCACCATGTAAGTTCATAGCCCATTCTAGGTGCAGAGGTTAAATATTCGATGCTCAAATGGGCCCAAAGCACAGAAATAATCTCTTTACCATGACACACAGTGAAAGGTGAGGCTAATGTGGTTTCTGTGGCTGCCTGGGGCAGGTCGTTCAGCAGCAAACATTGTTCATGGATTTATCTATCAACAGAGATGAGCCTCATTGCTTTTACAGTTCAGTGGAGCTCCTGATCAGCCCAATCTCAGTAACGAACAAAGGCTGTGACATAATTTGTGTCCTCTATTAGAGACAAACAAGCAAGAACACCACTTAAGGAAGCAATATAAATAATTAATGAGTAGAGAAATGTGGCTCTTTCTGACAGAAATGATGCTGGTTTTAATTTGTGTTTATGGCACCTAAAGTAATGGGCACATGAAATATGCATGGAGAGAAAGAACCAGGAAAAAAATCCCTGCAGAACCTGACTGCAACCCCCTGGACTCTGACCAAAACTTGCAATGGGAAAAATGCAACGAGGCAAAAAGAAAGCTCCAGTAGGAAGAGAAAATAATAAACACAGGAAAAATACAGTGCATATCTTTCTCTGGTGCCTGCTACACTACTAGGAAATCAAAACACTTTTTAGGAAATGAGCTCAAAGTGTAAGATTGCCTAAAGAGACAGTCTGTAGCATTTGATATAATGAAGTCAGATCTTTATGGAGAGAAAGATAGTGTTTCAGTGTTGCTTTTTGTTTAAAATATATGAGTCCCTCTTTCAGGGGTCATCCAGAGTGGTTTTCCTCTAAATTTAAGAATAATATGCCATGAATCAGAATAAAATAAGGATGTAACCCATCATCTTGAATCTTCCTCTGGAAAAACAGGTTAAGTTTGGTTAAATCTTTTCTTGAAGAACATTTTAGAAATTTGAAAATAAGGATTAAAATTATTTTAGCTTCATAGTTGAAATTGCTTGTTCCTGGACTTTTTAAAATCTGAAGAGTCTACAGATGTGTTAATATGTCTGAATATGATGAGTAGGGACCTACTGTTTTTTAACTGGGGGGCTGAACAACAATGTCCCAAACCTGCAATGATCAGAGTGATTACAGGATATTGGTTTTTGACCTAGAGCAAGAGTGCAAACTGGCCAGTGTCAACCCACTACCATGTTATAGTTATGAGTAGTTATGATAGGCTGTACTGAAACTTGTTAGTCCCAAACAAAGTGAAAGATAATAGTCCCTAGATAGATGAAAGATTACAGGAAAGAGAGAAAAATCCCACTCCATAACAAGAAGAAAGTCAGACACAAAACTTTCTAAGGGTAAGGACAGCAAAGGAGTAGATGTCCTGATCATCGAATATTCATCTCTGAGATGCTAGAAAAATGTCAATGTGCCATTTCTGTCCAGCATGACTTTGGCACAGGCAATTCCCCAGGATCATGGCATTAACAGGCATGTAGGCAGAAGATGAAGAAGGAAGCTGCTTGAGGTCTCTTTCAGTTCCACTGGTTCAGTGAGCAAATGAAATGACCCAATTGTTTGTGAGTTCATGGAAGTATTCAAGCTGTGGGATTGCTCTAGCAATACTCATCAGAATTAATAATACACCTGAATTAGAAGGGTGCAGTGATGTGCAGTGCCCAGCTTCCAGGGTGTACAGGGGTCCCTGTACAAATGATCCTCCTTGGTTGAAAGATTTTGTCCATGCCAAAGGGAAAATGATCAGTCATGAGTGAGCAGAGCTGTGCTGGAAGCAAGAGAACACAGATAGGAGAGGGGTGCAAGCCTCAGCTTCCCTGGGAACTTTGACTTTCCTAGCAGGTGAAAGTGGAACAGCTCCTTTGTGTTTTGTTTGTGTGCCTAAAAACACATTTGAGAATGCATCTATCAATTTTTTTCTCAAAGAGGTACCTTAAGCACGTAAGTGTCATTTTTTTCAGCTAGAAAGTCCTCTGCAAGTCCCATCTGAACCTGCTGAGAAGTCTGGTCACTCAAAACTTGCATTTTCCAGAGAATTTGCTGACAACAAAAAAAAAAAAAAAAAAAAAAAGGAGGAAGGCCCATCTCTTATGACTCTAATGACAAAACCATTTGTTTCCAAGAACTTCTCACAGGTGACACAAGAATTTTCTGTTAATGTCTTTGGGTCAGATCCTCGCATGACACAAATTGGTATATATGTCTATGTAACTCAGTCTTTCAATTCATGCTCCAGAGTTTTTCTTTGAAGTGCCTGCTTTTGCACAAAAAAACTAGTGAGGCTATGGCCATGCCAAAATGTAGCAACAGGATACAGACTGGCATCTTCAGCAGGTGGAAGTCAGTTTATCTCCATGATTTAAATAGTTTATATAAGCCTTAGCCAGCATGAACCACACATGCATTTCAGTAAGGACAAAGGAAGGGCTCATCATTCCTTTGCAAGGACTCCCAGTCAGATATTTCCCATTCTCACCAGTTTCTTTCTCCGAAACAGTCCACAAAACCCAATTTGTGGCATTCAGTGAGTACTAGGTAACAAGCATGGTAGAAGAAAGGCCTCAGCAAGCCTAAGATTCACTGGGTAGGTAAAGGAGAACTGTAAAGAAGTGCCTTTTCCAGGTCTCTGGTGGGAAGCATAAACAGGCAAAACTGTTCTTTGCTCACATGCTTATTTTGACTGTGGGTTTCCTACTCAAAGGCCTTGTGAGCACAAGGCAGCATAAATGAAAAAATGCCAGACTACTGGTAGAAATGAACATGCCCCTTAGCTGTTCTTCAGAATGGTCTCTGTACAATGAGTAGGGATCAGACCTTACTATGGGGAACACATATGCCATGTGCAAGTATACTGGTTAATATTTCTTGGTCTGAAAAGCTAAACAAACATGTTACATTTTATTGTGCAGAGAACCAAACACTATCCCCCAGCGGGGAGGACCATAATTTTTGTTGCATTGGGCTCTGCAGGAATCCTGAGCTGCAAGCAAACCATGAGAATTGTTTCTCAGCAAGTCCCAGGTTGACAGTAAAGGCAACAAAGCTAAGTGACAGAAAGAAAAAAGTGCAAGTGTCATGGCAAAATGGACATTGTTTTCAAAAGAAAACTAGCCTTCTTTGTTCCAGGGCTTTTGCTTTAATCTCATCTGTGCTGTAGTGCAAAATGGTAGACTCAAGATAAAAAGAAGCATTCTGTGCCGTAAGAACCCCTAAACATTTGTTAACGGCCAGTGATGAATTTGCAGAAACCTTCCAGATCCTTTCCAAATGGGAAAAGGTTTGGGCTAGATCTACTTTGAAAATTGTTGCAGTGCTAGCCTTTGTCCCTTTCATGTGCATTTACAAAAAAGTTAATCTGGGATTCATAATGCTGCTCAGGTAAGCAAGACATCCTCAAGAAGCCCTCCTATTAGACCTCTAGCTTTTCAAGTTGAGCAACATCCTTGATAGCAAAAAATTTCCAGTGTCCCACCCAAACCTGTGATGGGTCATGCATGACTGGAGGTCTGTCTGCTTTGTGAGCTACATAAGATGTGTTAGAAATATCTGGAGTGGATTCCCTTTTCTTGCACAAGAACAGGTAGCATGGTAGATTTTGTACTGTTAATAAAAGCCAGCTCTTCTAGGAGAGTCTAATGTCTGCAAATTCTTAAACAAATATTAACAGGACCACCATCTAATATACTTTTTGGAAGAATTGCTTAACTAACTTTGAACTGTGCTTAGGTGAATATATTTCAGACAGAGCAAAACAGTAAAGCACAAAGCAGACTTGTAAAGTGACACCACAGCCCCAACTGTATCATGCACATCTCTAAAGTAAGCAGATCTTTATTTGATAAGTCACTTAGATTATTTGAATGTTGACCAGGAAAGTGAGTCTTCATGGAAGAAATTACTTTTTCTTTGCATTGTGAAGAAAAAATTTCCTAGAACATGGGCAGGGCAAGAGCTAGAATCCCTGATGAGTGTTATTAAGGACATTGTTATGAAATATAATACTTGGTAGTTCTTTGGAGGAGTGATTTTCTTGTCACAAAGACTGTTATTTTAATAAAACCATATACAAATGCATTTGTTTAGCCAGTTTTCTCTCCTCTTTTATGGTGCAGGAAGTTTCAGAATATATGGTTTTTGAAAAGCCTATGTGGAAATTGCACTGAAAAGACTTGCTTTGAAGTAATGGAATTCTTATATTTTATCATACTGAAATGCTGAAATAACAACTTGAAACACAAGGTTTTACTTCCATATGTTGATTTAACACAATTTTTTTCTTAAGCATTTCATCTACCATCACAAAAATCAGAACATCAGTAACCTCAGAAAATACCAGCACTGTACCCCAAAATAAAAAATGTCTGTGTGATCCCATTATCACTAGAAAAATGTTCCAGTGGAAAGTATGAGCCATTGTCAGAGTTCATTAAAAATCCTTCCTATTGGCTTTAACTCTTTATTACTTGCCAGGAGAGGTAATTTTTCTACATTACATATTTTTTTTCTTCATGGAGTAGACACCACAGTTCTTGCTTCAGTTGTGTGCAGAGAAAATCGAAAATGGAAAACCATCCAAAGTCTGCTGAGGTTCTGGAATCTAATGGGGAAGGCTGACCTTTTGCATGTGGCATGAATATATCACACAGAAATTTCAGATCTGTGCCAACCCCAGCATTGATTTTTTTCATTTCAGCTGCTGATTGGCAATGAGCTACACCAAAGCTGCCAGTTTCCAAAACAGGCCCAAGTGACTGGCCCTGACTCCATGCAACTGCAAAGATGTGAGGTGTGCACACAACAGATATGATCATGTCTCCTCCCTAGAAACTTGCCCTGGCATTTGGCAGCTTGTGACTATCAAATACTTATCATATTGTCAGAGGACAAAGCCAGAGCTAATTGATGTCTTCTATAGCAGAACCCAACAATGTAGGCTGTGTGATAAGCAGTGAGAGCTTCCTCAACACTTCAAGGAATCGGAGCTTCTCAGCCCAGTGTCTTCTTATTTTTCAAAATTCCTATTCCTCTACTCAAGGTTGCCAAGCCATGAGAAGATATTTGCTGTGTATTCTACAAATTGGAAAGAGAGACTCACCATGCAGCAGAGCCACCAACGTTGGCCAGGCAGTGCAGGGACAACCAGGTCTGGGGACCCGCACCAGAGATGCTCTGGCTGGCCTCTGTCACTGCCACAACAGGAGGGGAAGGGACAGTGTTACACCCAAAACATTCTGAGCCAAGGTAGAAAGCCACCTCAGCCTTTGGAGAAAGGATGCTATTACAAGTTCTGGCTTAGGGGTAGGAAGAAAAGTGTGTTTTCTGTGATTCTGGTGGTGTGATAGTACTTTTGATCCTGGCCAAGTCAGAGATCATACAGAAAGAAAAAATCCACAACAACCCACAAACTAACAAAACTCCACCCCCACATTAAATTAAGGATCAGATTGTTCTGATTTTAACTCTGTTGATTCATCCAGCCAGGTTCTTCCAACAAGATTTTGCTGCACAAAGAGCTTGGGGCATCTGAAGAAATAAGGGCTTGGGGTCTGGAAATGCTTAGTTAAAATTTTGGCTCTTTCACTACTTTGTGCAGTTTCCAGCTGGCTAATTCTTGTTTTAGTGCCTCAGATGGTTCATCAGCAAGGCAGAGCAACAGAAGTGTCCCCAGAGAACTAGTGACTGGGGAATAAAACTATGTTCCTAAATATGTAGATTATTAGCAATGAAAAAGTGTAAATACAAAGAAGAAAGAGATGCTTATTTTTATGATGTAGTAACTATGTAAAGGACTGTGATGTCTGCTAGCTAAGAAATATAGCTCTTAGTGACTTTGTGAGGTAAGGTTTTAAATTAGTTGCAAGTTGATAGTGGTTGGTTATAGTCATCGGGGTATGTATTTGTATATCTGAAGATTATGGTAAATTACTTGGATTTGATGCCTGTTTTAAAGGGTATTTAAAGAGTGGGTTGACTGTAATGTGCAACACAAAGGATAGAGTTTGTTCTGTCTGTGGGGATATAACTCCAAATCTGTGGCCAGCTATTCTGAGGGGCTTTACAAAGCCAAAAATAACTTAAAACTGCAGTTGAAGTGATACCACTCTTGGTCAGTGCTATGTGAAAGTTCATTGAAGGGTTGTGAGCACTATCTCTTACTCATGAAGAAAGACCCCTGCCATCCTCATAGACACAAATCTTGTCTAATTTCAACAACTTTGGGATGGCTTGTGCCCTTGGGCCAGACTCTTGCATGGAAGGGGTCTGGTTTTGTTTTTTGCATTGACCTCCAAGGACGTTGTATATGACTTTGTTTCTTTGCATAACATCTCCCACAGTGTAAAAAATTACCTCAAAAAAGAATGGTTTTGTTTTGCCATGGAGATAGGTATAAATATTAAAAGCAGGCACAGATAAAACAATGAACATTCAAAACAGAACTTTGAATTATGCTTTGTTTTGGAATCCATTCATCCAGCACTGGTGGATTCAGATATATGACTTTCCTTTGGGAGTGGAAATCAGGAGGGTTTCCACAAGTCATCTGACCACACAGCATGGTGTATGTTATTCAAATGCTTGCCCAGACTAAGCTGTCAGAAAAGGTCTCCCTCTCTCTCTCTCTCCGACACAGACTGCAGTTGTTTTACAAGAGCTAAGCTCTGCAATTCCTGGGAAGATTTCTGTTGCAAAGAAGTGATGAGCTGACTGATACCTGAGTGCAGGGTCATGATTTAACACACTTGCAGGTGTGTCCCACTTCGAGGAAATGTCAGAAAAGCACATGGGCTTTGTGTCCTGAAACACATTTGTTTGCCCTGAATTTCTGCTGTGATGAGTCTGGCTCTGTGTCAAGCAGATCATCTCATCCTGACACTGAGCTTCCATTTCAAAGCCTTTTCTTGATTTGCACAGAGGAAGTTCCAGCAGGTACACATTGTGCTACTTGCCAGAGCCCCTTGAGAGGGAATGCTCATGGAAATTTTTTTTTTTTGCGCTGTGGGGTGACCTGCAACAGGACCCTTGGTGTTCAGGCATGGCTTAAGGCCCAGCCAATCTGGGGTAAAGTTCTTGTTTTTAAGACCAGGTTACTACAGCACAAGGGTAAAATGTCAGTTTATAGCTTTCCTAAACATTGAATGTTTTAATTTGGACTTGGAAGAACTACCTGTAATTCTCAGTGTTTTTGTGAAATGGAAGGTATGGCAGTGTGTACCAATATATAGATGCTACATAGTAGCATAGATGGTATAAATTGGTATAAGCTCTGTACAAACAGTTGCATTTCTCTTTCTCCAGACAGAGCTGAAAACATAAGGAATTAACAAAAGGTTCTTATGTCACCTTGTAGATTATTCCACTCCCCTTACTTTTAAGGAGAGGTGATTCCAGAGGAAAAAAACCCTGTGTTCTTATGGTATGTCCAATAAGACTGATTTTGAGATAATGAGTGGTGTTATTTAAGAATATTCTTTCCACTCACCTCTGTATGTATTTATTTACTATAATTCCTCACACACAAGAGAACTACATCTGTTCCAGCTTCCACTCCACATGCTGTGTCCATTCTAAGCCAGTCTCTACTTTTCTTTTACATACAAGTTGATGTGGAAGGTATCTTTTCAGCTTTATACCGGCTAGCGCTTGTATTTCAATGCCAGAAAGCCTCGAGCAGCCTTGAGAGGTAGCACGGGCGATCTAGCACTTTAGTAGCTCTAAAATCGGTACCTGTATCAGCTGCAGAGCAAAATACCATCAGCAGAAGCAAAGAGGGAGAAATATAGCTCTCTGCTCGCTCAATTTCCTGCAGTTAGAAGCTTTCAAAACAAACAGACAACCAGAGATGTTCACAGGAAAGTAGCTGAGCTGGGAGAGAGGAGAGTCTCCCCTTGACCATCTTTTATTTGGAGAAGGGGAAAGGGGAGGACTGGGGGCGGACCCGGGGTGAGCGGCCAATCAGACACTGTTGAAGAGTCTGAGTTACATTTGGTTTTGCCCGCGCTTGGAACAAAGGAGCTCGGAGCACATGGGCAGGAGCACGTGTCTTTGGGAGGGGGAGGGGAAGCTCAGAACAGGCAGCAACAAGTTGACAAGAAAGAAAAGGGTGGGAATACTGTTCACAACTTTGCTACCCAAGAAAACACTCCCATGATTCCCACAATTAGTTTCCAAACTTTGTTTACCTAAAAAACCTTCTTTATTTTCCAAAATGTGTGAATCAGAAGCCCTGAGTGTCATGGCTTAGTAATACTATTCCCCAGTTTGGTACCTTCTCCCACCACGCTGAGACTCCAAAACTACACGCTGCTCACTGGCTTCCCTTCCCCCCCTTCCACCTGCTGCCAGAGAGGAGAACTGGGGACACAAAAGCAAAATTCATGGGTAGAAACAAGAACAATTTACTGGAAACTGCAGTGTGATAAGAAAACAAACAGTAACAGCAACAATATTAAAAATAAAGGCAAAAAAAAAAAGGTGGAGAGCTCAACCCAATGGCATCCATGCCACCCAAACCATTCCCTCCGGTCAGGAATAGTGTTACCCCACTGCTCCATCTGCCAGTCTTGCTCCACTGGAAAAGGAACACCCTTTGTTCTCAGATGTGAGACACAGTGCCTTTCCCCAGCTCCTAGCAGTAACATAAAATGCTATGGAATATCAATAATGTTGTAGCTACACCCAGACACCTCCAGGCTCTGCTCCCTCACAGCTGATATGGGCCAAAACCAGTGCACTAAATCAACAAGATTTTTGACATGGCTTTTGGGAGAAGGCGACTGCAAAAATACCTGTGAGGATTCACCGGGTGATAAAAAATTTTTATTGTATGTCAGCTAGCTTTCCCAATGAACTGTATTTTCATGTTAAAGCAGTAGACAGGAATGAGAGACTATCTGTTGCAGTTTATGGTCTCTGCAATAAGATTCTACTGTAAATTTTGGGAATTTGGCTCTATTCTTCTCCTGTAACATGTAGAAAACTTGACAGTATGACACATTTTCCCCATATAGGGAATATAGGGAAAGGTTTGCCCATAAATGCCTTTCAGGATATAAGAGAAAACTTCTGTATTTGTTGTTTCTGAGCTCCATTATAGAGGTTTCTGGTTTGCCTGGAAACATCGCTGCTGTCACTGTAGGCAGCATGTGCTGAAGTCTTATAAGAGAGGCTGTATTTTAGAGCAGTTAGGTCCTTTTGGGGTTTGACAGCATTAGACTGCTGGACTCTAATAACTTATATTACACAACCTGTGAATTAGGAAAGTATCCAGAGGTTTTCCAACTCTGCTGATGAATTTAGTCACAATTTAAAAGCCTTGTCAGATGAATACAAAAAGGATCGTGCCATGTAACGCTGTTCTGCCCACTCAGCATAGTTACTCTGTGTTCAAGTATTGTACCTGAATCAGCAGTTCGAAACACTTGAACTTTCCTGTTCCACTTAAAACCAACCCCAGGTTGTTGATGGTCCAAAGGACCCCTCCTGGCAAGGTACCTACTAGTGAAAGAGGAAAAAAAAGAGAAGAAAAGAAAGAACAAAAGGCTTTTAACTTGCGCTGCACAGGATAATGATAGAGTGCCTTCAAAGAGCACTGGGGTTTTTGAAAATCACAGGAGTGCAAAGAGGTCACCCATAGATATTTGAATTATTAACATATGTTTAACCATTAAAGAAAGATATATTGATAGAATATCAATGTAATTAATTATTTAGGTACACAAAGTACGACTTAGAAAACAAATTAAGTATTCCCCACAGTTTGGGAAAGACAAACCTTGAATAAATGCATCATAAAAGGGTTTGTTACCACAAGGCCTGGTAATAACAGATGATCTTAGTGTATCATGGAAAATGTGTTTGTGTTGATTGTCTTTATTTTGGTCACAAGATGAGCTTTCATCTGTTGATCTGTGGTGAGATGGAATGGAGACAACGACAAAGAACCAACTTTGTGCTTGAAGGGAAATGTGGCAGCTTTTCAGCTTGTGGTTTTCAAACAAATAGGTTTTTGAAAGAAGTGTGTACAGCTGTTTGAGGAAGAAAATCCACCTAGTAAAAGATCTCACACGTGCTGTTTTGTGTCTCTAGTAAGTACCTCTGACCGCATTGCTAATGCAGATCCTGTGGTAAGATCAGGACATCTCTCTCCTAGTCTTTGTTGACAAGAAAAAAATACTGTGCTCTTGGAACCTGTTGATCACTTTTTTTTTGTCAGCTGTTGCAAATAAAATCTTGAATCATTGCATATCTACTTTGTAATACACTTGTGGCTGAAATTCCTTCAGATTTTGATTCCACTGTATGATTATTACATAGTTTCTTCAGTCATTGGTCAGCTATTCAAACAATCCAAGCAGATTCTTGATATTAAGTCCACAGGAGTAAAAGATACATACTTTTTTCTATGTATGTGATATTAGAAACATTGAATTAGTAAGCATAGTTTTGGAAAAACCTCCTAAGGCTTGCCTTTATTTTATTTATAGTTTGTGGCCCCTTGGCTGAGTTAGGTGCCCAATACTCAGCAGTGTGTTTCATCGACAGTCAGGCTGCATGTGCTTCTCTACCTTCAGTGTTGGAGGACTTGCCATGTCAGGTGAGAGTTGTGTTGGTATTTTCCATGCCTAGAGACAGACAGGATAATGGCTGCTAATATATGCATATCTGTTACTCCCTTGGCTGAGACAAAATGAAATAGTATGTTCTCTTCCCCAGGCACTGCAGGGGAACCTCTCTCCTAGCCATAGCCCTGAGGGCAGGCTCATGATGACTGGGAAGCAAATAGCTTGTCCATAGCCTCCAAGGAGTCAGAGGAAGGAGAGAGTCCGTTCAGCTAGAGCTAGAATGTCTGTGGCACGTGTGAGAACCAGGAAAGTTTGGGTACCTCTGAGTATAACCTCAGGAGTGAGCTGAACTGGAACAAGAGTATTGAACGACACACACATTGTTCGTGATGACTCCAAGATGGGAAAGATACTCTCAACTATCTTTGTATCACTGTACTTTTCCGATGCCAGAAAATATACTTTTGTTTGAGTGTAAAGGTGTGAGATAATACTGAACACAGTCAACTTGAAAATTCAACACGAAAATCGGTATGCATGAAGGGGAAAGAAAAAGAGGAAAATGCAGGAATAAAAAAAAATTAATTGTAGATGAGAATTGTAAAAACAATTCTCATTGTGCTGGAAATTAAATAGTTAAACAGTGATATATCACATGAGATCTAGTCTCTATTGTGTCTGAAGAACCGTATCTGAGACATTTTTGTTGCTTTATTGGGTTTTGTTTGTTGGGTAAAGATTTTCAGCTTGTCAGTCATGTGCATAATATTCCACCTGTGTTTTAGTATTAAAGCACAGCAATCATTCCGTAATTCATACTGCAGTTCATTGCTCCATTTTGGCAATTGCAGTTGTCTGGCAAATGTGGGGTAGCAAACTCTGGGCTTCCTAGGAAAATGAGGCTCCAGGCTGTCTTGGAAGCATATGTCCCATGCATCTCACTCAGGAGAAGATGATCATGAAATGTGTTTGGCTACAATACAAGCTGTAACCGTGTCACAAATGAAAAATCTGTCTTTAAGCCAGTGGGGCAGAGGCAGCTCTCTGTTCAGGTCACTTTGGTCCAGGGCTCTCATACAGACCTTGTCCTCCTGACTTGTCTTGGGGTGTAGTAGCAAGGGAACAAAGGCAATATTTATTCCATGGTCTTAGGGTGTGAAACAAAAGGAGGCTGTGGAAGTGGACTTCTACTGTTTTTGAGGGAGAGCTCTCTGTCCCTTGTTCCATAATTTTAGGGAACTTGCTGAATAATTTAGTTCTAATAGGCTGCAGGGACTTCTCACTTGTAGGTCTTCTGCCAGTTAATAATACTTAGTACATATATTACTCTTTGCATCTGCAAAGCACTTTACAAACATTAACTAATTAAGCCTCACAACACTCTGGGGAGGTAAGTATAAGTAAGTTATTATTGTTATGTAAGGAAGGCTCTTGGCACTCCTCTTAGTGGAAGTCTCAGGGGAAATCCTAATCCTCCACACTGCAGCCCTTTCTGATCTTCAGTCCCACTTGTGAGTTACATTTACAGAGTGAATTCAGAAATGAAGCTACCCTCCCACTCCTTGCACTTCCATAAGGAAATTTTACATACTCTGCAACTGCTTACTTGCCTCTTGCACCAACTCTCGGTGCCAGCAGAGACAGCTTTAGGGATTGCATAAGTCTTCTGCGTCTCTTCTCCTGGGTCTCTTTCCTTCCATAGAATCCAGCATCTTGAAAGGCTGCAGTGATTGCAAGTGTAATGATGATTTTCTTGGAGAAGTCAGAAAGCTTGGGGGAAAAAACCAAACAACACCTATAAGAATAAGGTAGTGGGAAAATGACATGAATTTGTACTCAGAAAATGGAAGTTTCTACTTTAGAAACTGAAGTGTGTTTATGTTGGTTCAAGCTAATCATCCCAGCTAATGATAACAATTCTGTTGATGTCAGTCATGCAGGAACAGTCTGAACAAAATCATTAGGAATCCTTGTATTTTCAGCAATACACGGATTTTCAGCATGGAATTCCAGGAAAGCCAGTGGAAACTGTGTGCCCAAATCCTGCACACTCAAGTTGATAGCGTTTTATTGAGAAATCAATCTCCAAATGCAATGCCAGTAAAAGCAGCATGGACCAATACTGTTTTTTCTCAGCTTCCAGGGGAACTTTTCTGCAAAACCTGGACCAGAATTTTTGAATTGTGCAGAGGTTTCTGGCAATGCGTCATGCAGGGGTGCTGTGCAGGAAGGTCTGAAAACACTGTCAGCTGTGACCAGATAAGACTTTGGGAAGTGCATGTCAGAAGCAGGAAAGCATGCTCCATAGGTCATATCATGAATTTCTGACAGGGAAACACTCTGTATGGCTCTGATGAAAACCGGCTGATGACTCCATTGAAAAAGCACATTCAAATCTCTGCTCAGCAGAGCTCCTTGTGAGGATTTGGGGTTTAACATTTGTAGTCAAAACAGTGCTGTTAATATACCACATTAAAGAGACACTTTGAAGCTCTGACAAGAGCAGTGAGAGAAAGCAGGATGGCAGCTGCTCTGTCAGCCACTTTCTTTTCTATGGGAACCAGCTGGCTGTTATTATCACTTATTGTTTATCATTTAAGCTAGACTTGTTACAAAAAAAATAAAAGAAACAACAACCCAAAAACAGACCTCCATGGCCAGAAAGAAAGCAAAAGTGGTCTTTGGGGACTTTGGAAGCTTTCTGTGGTTTGATACATATGTAGGTTGATGGCTTTTCAATACACCACTTCCTCCTCCAACCACCTTAGCTGCCATATTAAAGTGATCAAGTTGACCACAGATTTACTAAACAGAAATATGCAGTTCACTTAGTCTTTAAACCACATAAATACCAAAGAGGGATTTCTCCAGTTTCCAGCATTCATCTTGAAACTACTGCTTAATATTAAATCATTAGACCTCAGGCATTTTTTTTTGCACAACCTATAAGCAGGCACTTAAAATCTCAGTCCTCTCCCACTAGAAGTGAAATGAGTATGTCCTGTGCAGTAGAACACCAAGGGCAAGTTTCTAGTAAGGCTGAAGAATCTTGAAAGGCTTGGCTAGTGGAATAAATGTGCAACATGCTCGAAGATAATTTGACTTTTTGGAGCTCCTTGTTTTTCAAGAGCTGCTTGTGTGTGGCTACTTAACTATGTGTTTTCAAGGGAACGAGCCTACATGCACTTCACTGAGGCATATATTGGCTTCTGGGCTTTAACTGTGCACCTAGTGTTGTCCTTGTTATTGTTTGGAGAGGATGCACATGTGCACATATTTGCGCATCTGTGTGCATTTATTTACCTAGGTGTTCTCTGCAGGGGGAAATCAAAGAAAACCACTCTTTATTAAAGACTTACACATATGAAATTTTCTAGTTGTTAAAAAAAAATAGTAAAGACGCACTTATCTGCCATTCACTCTAAGCAACCAAGGAACAGAGCACTGGCATAACCATCAGTGGACACCACCCCACACTTTACCCCAGGCACTCATGCATGGAGCATGCTCCTTGTGAAGACCACCCCACTCCATGCTACCCTCTGCCAGATCCCTCCTTAAGACTCCTCTCCTTTGTGACCCCTATAAAAAACATGACAGGACTAAGTAAACAACTGGGATGGGGTAACCACTGTTAATTGTGCTTATTTGTGTTGGGTTGCCAGGACCCTCTCCTCTCCTCTCCTCGCCTCGCCTCGCCTCGCCTCGCCTCGCCTCGCCTCCGCCTCCGCCTCCGCCTCCGCCTCCGCCTCGCCTCGTAAATCAGACCTGAATAGGTATATCTGGAAGGGTGGAAATCAATTTGTTGTGCAGTGTTACAATCTCTAGAACAGCTGGACAGTATCCATGGACAGTACTGCAGGACAGCCAAATGATAACAATGAGCATGTCCGAGAATCGGAGAAACAAACTAAGAAAAGAAGTAATAGGCCTTTTTGCTTTAGCTAAGATCCCAAATGTATTTGGAGCATATGTCTCATTGCCAGGGAGACACAGTTAGCCACCAAGCAAAGGTTAACCCAGGTAGCTCAGATGAGCACACTTTTTGAGGCTCCTCCAAGGTACATCAAGGTGCTGTCATTTGGATGGTTCTGGGAGCAACACAGGAGCAACACAGGAGAAAGCCTTTTTCCATGCACAGTGAGGGATGAGATGCTCCCAGGTGTTGCTGTGTGCCCCAACATGCTGTGAGAGCACCTTGAGCTGCCTTGCAAGCACGTGGCTCAGTAGGATTTGTCAAAGATATCCACAATAATCAGTAGAAGTTTGCCACTTGTGTCTTTGTGGCGCTAGAAAATTCTTTCAGTTGGGGTTTTTGCTGCTTTTTCGTAAGTTCTGTCCCAAAGAACATAAGGGCAGCAATCTGCCCTCATTCTCCTGGACTTCAGGAAAATTAAAGAAGGAGATCCACAGAAGTCTTTTTGCATTAGAAAAAAATGTAATTTTTTCCTGCCAAAATATTTATTCAGGAGCATGGTTCACTATGTAATCTTTTATCAACTTTTCCACTTTTGTTTCCTAGGTACAATAAAGTGCAAGTTTATACCTGCTCCCGCTCCTCTTCCTATACATACACCACATGTGAACACCATATGTTTTCACATTGTTCAACTACCTGCAAAGTCATTCTTCTTTATTCCTTGTTCTGATAAAAACAAAAAGCAAAAAAAGCAATTTTATGCCTCCCTCTGCCACAGCTCAGAAGAGCTTTAAACAATCAAAATTTTTGACCTGCAAGTCAAATTGTATTCTTACATGCTTGTGTATGATCTCTGTAAGTATTGCATATACATTTCTGATGGTAGAACTTGACCCATGGACATCTTTCACCATGTGCCAGCATGAGGGAAAATGAATTTGTGTTGCAAAAAAAATTTATCTCAACACAGAGTGGGAGTATATCACACATACGCCATTGATTTTTGTGATTCAGTGTTTTCACTAAGAGGATGGTAATAATCTGTCCAATTAATCTTCTTCTGAAAAATCACTCTTCAAGCAAGATTTAAATATTTATGGGTGATCAGTGGGAATATTTAGTTTGTAATGTCTTTGTTTCCCTTGGGAAGTGTGCTTCTGCCAGGACCTGTAACTTGCAGTCAGGCAGCATATATACAAGGAAGGAAGGTGCAATTCAAGCGTGTGCTTGAATTTGAAGAATTCTCAAAACTGGCTGTTTCATTCACACTTAGAAGTCATCTAATACCATCCCTGCCTGGCTCCGTGGGGTCCCGTGTGCCCCCACAGAAGCACGGGTGGGTTCAGTATTACAGTCGGTAGCAAGGAGTCGAGAAGGACATTTGCGTGCGTTCTGGCAGGAACATTTACTGCTGCTACACTGCCAAGGGAGCAAAGGCAAAGACCAACGTGATCCTGAAGCTCACAGTTTTATCTGGGGGCGGGGAAAAGGTGGGACTAGGGAATGGGGACCAATGGAGAAGCTCTGGGGGAGTGACGAGGGGTAGAGGCTGACAGCCAACCAGGGAATTCAAACTGGGACAGATTAACATAACAGAACGAGCATCCTGGGAGAAGCGTTTTTAGTCACCCTAACATGAAGTGGTTCTTGTGGTACTAGGGACTTGTTTTATTGAAAACTTTCCCTTGTAATGTATGTTCACCGGCCACCACAGTTATCATCTTTCAATATCTTCTTCACATAAGTTTTAGACTTACATTTTAGGAGAAATGGGCGTGTTCTCATGATGGACATGTGTTGCTGCCTGTTCTGAGCTTCCCCTCCCCCTCCCAAAGACACTTGCCCCTGCCATGTGCTCTGAGCTCCTTTGTTCTAAGCGCGGGCAAAACCAAATGTAACTCAGACTCTTTAGCAGTGTCTGATTGGCCGCTCACCCCGGGTCCGCCCCCAGTCCTCCCCTTTCCCCTTCTCCGAATAAAAGAGATGATCGAGGGAGGCCCCGCCTCAGTTACCTTCCTGTGAACATCTCCTGCTGTCTGTTTGTTTTGAAAGCTTCTAACTGCAGGAAATTGAGCGAGCAGAGAGCTATATTTCTCCCTCTTTGCTTCTGCTGATGGTATTTGCTTTGCAGCTGATACAAGTACCTATTTTAGAGCTACTAAAGTGCTGGATTGCCCGTGCTACCTCTCTAGGCTGCTCGAGGCTTTCTAAGGCATTAAACCACTAGCCTAGCCTGTATAAAGCTGAAAAGATACCTTCCACAGACATGATGGTGACAGGGAGAAAATAGCAGGTTGAGATCAAGCCTATAAGGTAGCCAGATAACCATGAGTGAGAAATATGAAGGTCCTGCAAATCACCCACACTAAAGTGTAGGACTCGGTTCTTCCTCAAGGCCAAATTCACAGGGCAAATGAAGTTTTTATAATCACTGCCTGCAAAGCCTCAGCTGAAGTTACAGTTCTTGATGTTTCTGCCAGTATGGAGTCCTTTGATTTCAGTGTGGATACAGAGCTGGGGGCTGTTGCTCAAGTGTGGTGATAATGGTGCTCTTCCAGAGCACAGCCACTGCAGTCATTCTGTGGATTTTTTTTTAAGATTTCTTTTCTTTAAGGAGAGGAGACAATATTTTAGCATGGGAGCACTAAACAAGCAGGAGACCATGTTTTGACTGCACCAGGTGAATTCTTGCAAATTATCCAGTGGCTTCTTTTGTAATTGCTTTGGACAGTTAAATCCTGGGACCTGCGTCCTTCTCCTCACACTCAGCAGCACTGAGGCCACTGTGTCAGGCAACTGTAATTCCTTTCCTACCTACAGATTTTGTTTTAAATATCAAGACAACGGTCACAGGGAAAGCAGTGTTTTGATGTCTGTGAATTGTGGTATTTGAGAGTTACAGTAAACTGCTATTTTAAATGAAGTAGCTTGAAGCATGGTGTGACAGAAAGAACGGGAGATTTAAGGGCCCTTGATGAGCTGAGTAGCATACTACTCACAAAGCTAATGTCTGCTCTGTGTTATGCCAGCCAAGCTCCCTGACATTCTTAAAGCCCAAGTTGTTGTAAGGTTATTATTAGAGATTTAACGCTTTCTGAAGCCAATGGAGGAAAATAGCAACTGAGGTAAATGTTGCAAGGCCCACAGACTGTGTTTTTGTTTGTGATTTACGATTCAGATGCAGACACCCAGTTCTGGTAGAAACAGCCTTGCTGGTGCATTTGACACTATGTTTCAAAAGGTACTTATTGAACAGAAAGTGGAAACAAGAAGGGGGTAGTTGAGCTCTTGAGGACTGAAAAACAAGGCAGCCTGTCTGTGGTGCGAGGCACTCTCCTGTTCCCCTGAGGAGAAAGCTCTTAGTGGATTTCAGCTCCTGCAATGACAATGGTGTTATGTTTCAAGCTTCTTACTGCACTGTAAATAACATTATGTTAAAGTAGTAGGAATAGAAGAGTGGAGAAAATGCATTCAATTAGAAGCAACTCCTACTACTCATTGTGAAATGGAACTGATTTGCAAGCAATATAACTACAGCCATTGCTACTCTCACCTGTTATTGTTTATATATTAATTCAATTTCCACCTTTTTGTTCTGTATAAGGAGGTTTAAGCCTGTTCTCGCCTTGTTATTTATATGCTAGTTGCCTGCCTTTGAGCATTAAAAAATATTTATTTAAACCAGATGTAAAAGTTTTGCCCAGACCTTCAGTCAGTCTTCCAGTGGCATGAGTCAAGCAAGCAGACCAGAGGTGATAACAAAGAACATTATCTGATAGCAGTTACAGAAATCCTGTAAGCTGATGGCGAATTACACAGTTCATTTTTAGCATACTGGTTATCTATAAATACACTGAAGTGGGGTAGGAGTTCTTTAGGGCAGACTTTTTATCTGTGCAGAAAGGGAAAACTGGAAAGCTGAAAATCAGCTTGAGTACTGACAAAAATATTCAGCTGTATTATTTAACCCTTTATTAAATTCATTGTAATTTGAAGCACTTCTGATGACACTAGATAACACCCTGAATGAACTCTGAACTTCGATACATAGTTTAAACACCAGCTGTTTGCAGTCCAAAGAAGGGAGGAGATGATTTGAAGCATTTTTCCATGTCTGAATTCCAGCTATGCAGAGTAGTTTGCAACGAACCTAAAATAACAGAACTACAAAGGGAAAAACATTGCTATGGCAACAAACTATTTCTAATTTAAGTGAGCTTGGTGTAAGAAAAGAAGCAACAGTGCGATTTAAACAGACTTTGCAAAATAAGAAATGCAATAATTAATTTAAAACTAAGCAGTAATTTAGGCCTCTACCTGTAATAATTTAGCATATCCACCTGTAACTCTCTTTTCTCTGGTATTTTCTGAACTTACAGAGACATAGAACAACATTTTATGGCTTTAGAAATTAAGACAGGAGTTAATTGAGTCAATCCCAGGAGACATAGGAATGCATAATTCAGGATGTAAGGTCAAGATTACTTATAGTTGGTGTTAGGCACCATATTAGGAGCCCAAATCAGGAGCCTTATTGCCAGAAGCTATCTCCACATTCAGTGAAGTCTTGTGGAGAAGTATGCCGATTATGTCTTTGGCTGAATTGACAAGAGCATATTTTTCAAGGCATGGTCCCTCTGATTTTTAGGGAGCACAACAGGACTGTCTTCCTAGTCAGCTATTGTGATAGCCTGTTAACCCACTGATTCTGTGATGCCATGTTCCCCCTGTTCCATGCCTTAGCCTTGGCCACTCCCTCGGTTTCTCCCTATTGGTTCCTGTACCCCAACCCCGCCTAGGGGCCGCCCTTGGGCCCCTGACAAAACCATCCTGCGCCCAAACCCTGATGTCTCTCTCTCTGCCTCTGAGAGCGCTGGGACAGGATGTGAATAAAGCCATCTTACCACCCTCATGGGAGACCCTTCTCTACCTCCTTAATCACCACTGCATTGTAACACTGCTGGCTGCTGGAGCCAGATCACGGGGCTGTCTGAAATGGACTCCGGGACACAACTAGTCACACAGCCCTAGGTAACCCCTGTTGTGCTCACAGGGAGCTGCAGCCTGCTAGGCAGAGTCCAGCGGTTCCAACAAGCTATGTCAATTAGAAAATGAACCAAGGTGAAAGGCCTTAATTCACTCCAGTGCTTGATAGGAATTATAAAACTGTACTCCAATGCAAATTAATGCCACTCATTTACCATGCTCCAAGCTGCAATGAAGATTTCCCTGACTTCGGGCTAACTGCAAGCAACAATGTCTGCTTTTTTCTACAGCCTTCCTGCAAGATAATGCTTTGGTCAAAGGACAAAATTCAGAATCTTCCTCTGATAACCAAGAACTTTCTTGTTGTCAGTGTAATGGAAGTAGATAAAAACAAACTCCTTTGCTCTGCCCAAGCGTTTTTACAGGCAGATGGCTTGGCTACTGTGTTGGGATTTTTGTTGTTGTCATGGTTTAGTATAGTTTGGGTTTTTAGTTAAAGAGGGCTCCATCAGTCACAGAAGTGATTCTTTGCAAAGAGGTGCTTACAGCTTCCTCTATGACCCAACAGAACCAATCAACTGGCTAGTTTGAATATTGGCAATTTTTTTAAGCCACTTAAGAAGCTTGACATGCCTCTGCGATCCACATTTAAAAATGAACAAGGCCCAGGAAAGCTCTCTTGCTTCTGGCTTTTGGACATGTAACTGGGGCCCCGTGGTGCAGCCCAGCGGGGCTGGGCCGGGCCCTGCTCAGTGCAGCCTGGCTGGGTCAGCCGTGGCGCAGCTTGGCTGAGATCTCAGCCGCTTCTGCTCGCTGGACACCTGGCACAGCCCCTCAGTGCTGGCCAGGCCGGCCGGGAGACAGCCACCCCGGAGCCTTGGAGCCCTGTTCCACCCACGGCCCTGCTCCGTGCGGGCGGCCCCGCGGCTCAGCCAGGCCGGCCCTCACCCAGTGTGGCCGAAATTCATCTGAGGCTGCTGCCTGGCAAAGATCATGTGACCAACAGCGATAAGGGAATTCCAGCTGCAGGGCCTGGGTGAGATTAATCCTTTTAGTGCTGTAAGATTCCTCCAGAACAGAGGAAGCCTGCAGACATCAATCCTCTCCCAAGTCAAAAGAAAAGGAACGGTGAAGGCACGTGAAGAAAACACCATAAAGACACCAAAGGCAGTGAAGAAGGAAGAGCTGAAACCCTGAGGGAGGAGAAAGGAGATGCTTCAAACCTAGGAGCTGAAATTCTGTTGTAAAGCTATGGTGATGGACTATGATACATCAGAGTACCCGTTGTAATTTCATAAAAGCAATGGGGGGTGGAGTGTTCAAACTGCAGTTGTGAGCAAAAATATCTGTGCTGAAACCAGCAAATGTTGAAGTAGCTGTGATTTGATGAGAAGCTTGAACAGAGAGAGATGAAAGTGATGAAGACCCTTGCTCCCAGGGAAGAAGACCTTTGTTCCTATAGATGAAGATGCTCCCAGAGACAGGTGAAGAAAATCTTTGTTTCTGAACAGCTCATCCTTAAAATGGTACCCCAGTAGCTCAAGACTGGACCCTCAAAAACAGTTGTGGGGAAAGCGGGAAAGCTGTAAGATGAGGGAAGGGACTTTCACATGCGAGGAGAGAACCAAGCCGGGTGGCTGTCTTGTTGTGATACTGAGCCATGAGAGAACTGTTTCTTGTGGCAATGTCTCCATAGCATGAGCAAGAGAGACTCCTCTCCCTAAGTGAACTGAAAAAGGTTATTATAGAGGTGGTAAACCGACTGAAAATCTCAAAGGTCATCTTTATATGTTGTCAGTGGGGGAAGGGAGAAAGGTGGGGGAAAGAGAAGTGTTCTGAAGGTTTAGTCTGACTTTTTTTTCCTTTCTTTTAGGTCTGTTAATAAACTTCTTTATATTCTTTTAAGTTTTGTGCCTGCTTTGCTTTCTCCTAATTCTTATCTCACAGAAGGAAAATAAGTACGTAGTGGATATTTTGAACCAAACCACTACAGTTGTTGTTGAATTTTTTTTGTTTATAATTAGTTTATAGTTTTTTTCAGAGGATAGACCACTCTCTTAGAAAAATGCATTGATAAAAGTATTTTGTACTTCTATGTAATGCTTTTTCTTCTTCACGATCATCTCAGTCACTTTTTGGGAACCCTCAGAAAATAGTCCTTAAAGTGTATGTGTAGGAATATTCTCATTTGTCAACAATGCTCTGTATAAAGAAATGATGCTGCCTGCACTGCCCGAAGGAATGACTCTGCTGCCTCTAGCCCTGCAGGAGACAAGGGGAAAGTTTTGGGAAAATGCACTTGGGACATATAGGTGACTCTCATCTTGAATGCATTGCCTCTTGGTGATCTAAAGTTTGAAAAGACTTAGCAAGCATGGATGATGTCTTTTCAGCTCTACTCAGCTACTTCAAAAGCTTCTGCTTTGCCATTAACGCAAACCAGATGATTCAAAGAGTTATTTTTGATTAAAATAAAAGTAATGCTTAGTTGGCCAATCAATTTCAAGTAGGCTCTGCAGTAAATAAATGGCAACTTGTTTATCTTCTGTTGCCACAAAACACAATTTGACTTGACTGCAGGAAAGCAGTGGCTTTTTCTGTAATATTTGGTTACAGTCTCTCAATTGAGGGTAACTGGGGGAGATCAGAATGCTGAAAAATGTTGAAATACTATGATTTCTTTATGTTAAATTTTAACATGTTTAATACTTAAAAAAAGATTAAATGACTTTTGAAATCAAATTGAGTGATTCAAACTTGCAGAATAAGGCTTAATCTTTGATTGTTCTGCTTCTGCAGAATAAAACATAGTCAACAGGGTTTTTTAAAAGTATGTTTACTGATCTTCTTTGGTAAAACTGTCTTCATTACCTCTCTTTCACTATGTTTTGGGCCTGAGTATTGTTTTTTTAATTTGCTTTTGTAAGAGCAGGTTTCAATCCACTTGCAGTAATTTTGTTTACCTCACAGTTGGACAATCCAAGAAGATGGAATTATATTTATTTTACTGTGTGACTCCTGTGACAGACTTTCTTAAGTAAATATACAATTTTGAAACAATCAAAGTTTTTATGTAGAGTATTTAAGTTACATAGCATCATTGATTTTTAGAGTTAGAAGGGACTAGTCATTCCCTGATCAGACTTTCTCTAATTATCCTAAAATTCCATTCAGTCAGTCCTTCATTATGTCCAATCACTAATGGGTAGAGGTGGAATAAACCCTTTAAACAGATACCAAATCTTGATAAAAAGAGATTGCTATGAGGTTATCTACAACATCTTCTAAGTTTCCCAGTATACACATTTTGGCAATTAATACAAAACTGTATTTTTAATTGTTGGATATAAAGTCTTCATTTGCCTTTATGTGGTGGACTTGTTTCCCAGCACCATTTGCTGTATCTTTCTGTAATCTTTCCTGTTATTTATAATTTCTCCAAACTCTGAGCCATTATGGATTTTATCTGCAGCATCTTCATTCTTCCCACATCTCCATGAATTGATCTCTTTCAGACTACACATGAAAGAAGAAAATTCCTTCCGAGGTCCCGTAATGGGAGATCTCAGATTTATTGTGAATTGTGATTCATTCATTTAAGATGCTACACTGATGCATTGTGTTTACATACTGTAGTATTCTGAGGAATGTCTGGCCTTATGGGAAGTTATCAGGTTGCCTTTGTTATCAGACGTTCCAAGTTTATTGGAATCACCTGTTTGCTCTATAATCACCTTGAATTACAATTTCATTTTCAAGGGCTTGAAGATTGTAAAATGTAAAATATTGAATCTCTTTTCATGTTTCAACCTTCATGAGAGGAAGTCAGCAAAAAAAGTGCATTTTAAAAGAAATACAAGTCTGATTTCTTTTAAAGGATTTGGTTCAGGTGTCAATGGTCTTAAGTGGAGATTTGGAGAGTCCAGTACACTAGCTCTACTCTGGATAGACTGGCATTGTTCGGAAATAATTACATTTCTGTAGGATATATTTCATACACTTGCCTTGCAGAAAGATACGGACTTGAAATGCACAGAGGAATCCTAGAGAAAAAGCAGTTTACTGTAAAACATCTCCCACCAGAGATGGTTTCAAGCTGAAATATATCACAATGTATTTGTGATATCCCGCTAATGGTGGGATTGTTTTTGTAATTATCCCACTGATAGTGATTTTTAATGCACTCCTCATGGTAAAGAAAACTTGTGAAGACAAGCTTTGTTTGAGAGGAACATTCTTGAGCTGAGGAGAATGAATAGTAACAATGGTGAATACTACAAAGAAAAACGTTTAAGGCAGTCAAGGAACGTATGAATTATGAAGAAAAATGGTCAGTTAGAAATACTGTTATTATGTTGACATCCCTGAAATTAAAGGTAAAATTTTCTTGTTTAATCCATTAACTAAGAATCTAAATAGGGTATCTGGCTTGCACAAAGGCTCTCCCTCTATTGTTTTGCCTTAGGAGTGAAAAAAATAAAATATTTTCATTAGCTAATTATAGAAGATGGGCAAGACTACGAGGAGAAGAGGACTCTTGAACTCTTTCTTCTGGTCTATCTCAAAATTCATGTCCTATCTTCCAAGCCAATAGATAGCCTTCTCCGTCTCAGACTGGGAGTAAGGGTAATGAACAGCACATTGTTCTTTATCTGGGATTCAGGTTCTATTTTGTGTACCAGCTTACTCTGCAAAAGCAAATTCCAAGTAATTAAATGTTGGGGATGCAGCCTCCAGACCCTGTGGGTCAGGCCTTCTTTGAAACATTGAAGAGCCGTGAAGAGGTAGCATAGGACATAGAAGGCTGATAGTCATTAATGAAGGGACGACGGACATAGCAGGAAGAAATTTGATCAAAGTGAATATAGCACCTTCCATTGCAAATTCACATCCATGTTTCTAGCTCTGTATCAAGACACTTCTGTTCTTTGCAAAAGAACTGATAACTAACATGGGCAACGCACATAATAGGGTACACTGCATTGTCTAGGAGAAAATGGAATTGTGAGAAATAGTCCCCTGTGCAGTTTCAACATTCAACATCCCATCGCATTCAGAGAGCACTCAAATATCAGCAGAGGCCACTTGGCCTGACAGCTGCAGTCAATGAGAAGATTTCCTCCAACACTGCAGGCGAAGACCCCTACATATTACTATATGGTTCTCAGGATTCTTTTTCACATTGTGAACACTCATCACATTGTGAAAGACGTGTCAGAGATACTGTAATGTTCAGCAAAAATCACAGGTTTGTACAAGCTTATTCACCTATACTTAGGGTTGCAACTGACTAAACAGAAAGGCAAAATATCTCTACGTCTAGTAAAATATGGTTTGAAAATTGTCCCTGAAAATTACATCTGAGAATTTTTGTGGATTCAAAGATACTTTGCCTAGTGATTTGATACGCCTGTGGGAATGAGTCTTTTTGGAGGATCATCTGCCATGGTCTGTTTGAAAAATACCGCTGGCATATTTACATTTTCCTGTTTCCAGCATACCGTTTCCATTATGTCAAATTCTCAAATTGCTTAGCTCAAATTCAGCAAAATAGCCTATCTAACCAGCACAATACTCATAATTTCATAATTTGATTCATCATTTCTCGTGACAGTTGACTTTCCTGGAAAAACAGTATCTGTGGTAGTATCTCTAGGCTTTGTTCTTTATCTCAGATCATCCTCTTTAGAGCAGATGATTAGAATTCCACTTAAGTGATCTCTTAAGAGCCAGATGACCCAGTCCTTAAAACCCAAACATGTTTGACCCTCCAGTCTGATGTGGCATGGTAATTTGTTCCTCCTTTCAGGAAGCTGTGACCAATGATAATACAGTTGTCCAAGCAGCTGCCATAGAATAGATATTCAATTTTAAGCAGGGGGTAAAATTCTAAAAGAAGGTTTTTAAAATTACAGTAGATGTCACTGTGTTGAGTGCTTGACTAGGGGCTAAATTTTCAAGTGTTCTTTCAAGTCTGGGGTCATTTTACTGTGCTGTTAACCTCCCTGTTCTCTTTATGAGACTTGATTCAAACCTAACTGAAATTTCTTCTCCTTTACATGCTTGGACTTGTAACTAAACTTGCTGAGCTCAGCAGGGAGTTGTAATAAAAGCACCAAATTGAAGAGCTCTTGTGCTGTGTCTGAAGTATCTGGTAGGGACTGTTTCAATTCTCACTCTTCCTGGTCACATTCTCTGACAATCCAGTTATTGAACTAAATTACTCTATGAATACATATACGTGGATCAAACAGCTCAATAACTAATCCAACTTATAATATTCCTAAATTACTTCAATCAAGTCCAAATCTATTACATAGATTATTTCCTTCTCTGACGTATTTTGTCTAATGTGTATGATTTTGAAAAGGATCATTTGCCTTTTATTACAGTACATCATATTAAATCATCTTGATCTGCTCATTAAATGAAGATGATACATATTATATGGAATTGCCTTGGATTTCTCACTCATTGAAGGTATGTGTCACAAACAAGAAGATGCACATATACACACACTACACACAGAGCCATGGGAACTACCTCCAGTGGTAAGTCCTCTACAGGGAAGGAAGAAAATGCAGCAGGATGCCATCTGTGGTAATACGTGTCATACATCTGTCACTCACCAAATATATGGTATCACAGGCCTCCATGAAGAGTCAGGTGTGCTAGGAGTCACAGTCAGGAGATTAGCTCTCAGACTGCTTGTTAAACTACCTCTTATAAAAAAACCCTCACCAGATGTTGTGCCTGAGATGATAGAAGGAGTAAATCATGGAGTAATTCAAATCGATGGCAAAATTCTCATAAACCTTAAAGAGGCCAGGGTTTCACAGGAGGAATTTTAATTTGTTGGAGAATATTAGTGCCTACTAAATTACTGTTTGGGCTGTTTCTACCCTAATATATTCCCAACATTTTGGTATAAAATTAGTGATTAGAAAACCCGAGCAGATTAAAGGATGAAGGAGCATTTAATGTAATAGCTCCCTAAATATTTTGTGTTCCAAATTTGAAAATAATTCATTGAAGGATTTTTGAAAATCTTAAATTTTTTACTGTTACCATTCAATGACTGGCCACACAATAAATAATTTTTTAAAAAGAGCATAACAATTAAAAAATTAAACATAAGAATGTACTAGAAGGGAAACATTCAGAAGAACAGGTAGCTAGAGCAGTGTGTGAGTCCTCACCATAACACAGATCAAAGCACCATTGTAGTGGAGCAGAAAAAATTACTGCTGTGGGGTTGGAAAAATATGAAAAATGAGAGAAAACAGGAAATTTGAACACAGAGGAAGAGACAGTCAGCTGGGTCAGCAAGTGCTATCTTGCTTGGATACATCTCCAGCTCTATGACTCAACAAGGACGAGGTTTGTGCCTTGGTGGATGCCAAGAAAGCCCATAGCTCCTATGGTCACCTGTTACTAACACTTTGGGTGAGCTATTGATTTCCCATATACAAATGGAAGAGGCTATCGGGAAAAGAATGTAAATAAAGACACATAGAAACAAAAAAGAAAACAGCAGAAAATCCTACTGGTGTGGCACATGCCTCAGTTATGGCTGCCCATTTCCTTGTACATAGCTGTGTACAGTCTTCTGTTTGAAATGCAGTTACTCTGTTATTGATTTTCTAGATATGTTTTTAAAAGCATTTAGGATTGGGCAATTAGTTACTACTTAATGCAGAATGTCAAAACAGAGCTATCGACCCAACTAATTGATCAGTTGGTTCATTATTTCTTTCACATGGCTTGATGTGGACCTAGTCCAAGAGAACAAAAGAAAGAAAAGTTAGTTGGAATTTGTGATAAATATTATACAACAGAAAGTTAAGGAAAGATGTTTTAATGTTGAAAGGGAAGAGTTTGGGGATAAGAGCAATTTTCCAGTAATTGCTATTTTGTTGAAACAACCACTCAAAGGAGGATTTCACAACAGGGCAACAGAACAAAGAAATACTGAGCTGTGTACACAGTGAAGTGTATTTATTGTAACTAGGACAAGCTGCACTCCTTTAACTATGTTATGAGAACATATTGATATATCATTAATTTCTTCTTTCTGAAGTAAAACATAGAATAATAATTATTAAATAAAGAATCAGCTCTGAACCAGAATCCCAAAATGGTGAACTTCAACTGGAACTAGCAAAAGTTTGAGGAAAATACGTGTGAGAGAACAAAAGCATATGATTCTGGAAACTCTTTTGGCCTCTTCATTTGAAATGGAGGGCTGCTTCTTCAGTCACATGAATAGAAGGCCAGGGCCAACCTGAAGTGCCACCTCACAGGGCCACCGATACACAGAGATAGGGTTGGATGTCTGAAGATAGTAGGGTCCAAATACCTGCTGAAGCAGAGTCAGCTACAGTAGACTGCTCAGAGTCACCTCCAGTTCGATTTGAATTTTGTCAAGAATGGAGACTTACAGCCTTTCTGGTCAAATTATTTGCACTTTTTTGCTTGCCTCCCCTTGTACCAGCCTCCTGGAGAGATGTTTTACAGGTTGCTCACTGCTGTGTTTCTCCCCCATTGTAAAATACATATGCAGCTGAAGCATCCTGGCACCTCTCCTTGAGGTGCAGAAACTCTTCCCAGTCTTCTGCTGTACTGGTGCAGCTAGGCAATACACATCTAAATTCAAGAAACTTTTCAGCTGGATGTTACTTTCTCTCCCAGTCTCCATTTAGAGTCAAACAAACAAATAAAAGACAAAAAAATTCCAAAACCACAAACCCCCTTTGTCCTGAAAAAATATGTGGCACAGTTTCTCACTGGGCTACATTTCTTTCTGCACATGTTGACAGATTAAGGGAATAACCACAACAACCATTGCAAGTCCCAGGGCCCTTTTTTTCCAAAGATTTGTTGTTCCCAAAACATTAGAGATAGGCAGATGTTTTACTAGAAAGCCAAACAAAATACCATAGAAAATGATTAATTAAATAATGATGAATGTAGCTCACTAACTGTAACTCATTAATAACTATTACAGCAAATTCTGACTAAAGTCATTATACAAACAATCACTTAAAACAAATCTGTAGCACAGGAGGCAATTCAAAGAAGCAGAAACTACAACAACATATTTAAACAGCTGGAGAAAACACAGGAGGTGCCAAAGATTGTTCTGTTAACTGCATGCTGTCACCGGAATAAAAATGAATATAAAGGGATGATAAACACCGAGGTTAGACTCATGGTATTAAATTGGAGGGGACTAAATTCTGTTTTCATTTTACTGGTGGAAAAGTGATGTGGCCAGTGGTGTTTGCCCACTGCAAGTAATTTTAATGCAAGGATAAATACAGGGCAGAGTAAGAAAGGCTAAAAAATCTGGGCAATTTAAAAATACTCAAGGTAAAGAGGCCTCTGAAATTCAACCCAGCGAACTTCAAGTGAAGCCAAAGGATTTTCTGAACCATTAGTTATCAACTACAAGAACTTGTGAAGGACAAGGAGATAAAATCTCTGAGGTCAAGAGAAAATCAAATGCAATACCTACTATTAATAAAAGGACAACAGTATGACCTGTGGAAGAATAGACTCATCAGGATAATTTTAAGACTAAAATTAAGATAAAAAGTGTGATTGCATAGTCAATTCATTAGCATCTAGAGAAGAACAAATGAGACAAATTACTTCCTACACTGATTTGTCAAGAACATATCCCATCAGACCAATCTTTGAGGAGACAACTAGCCAAGCAAATAAAGAATGGCAGAAGTCATATATATGGACTTTATTAAGACTTTTACATGGTGTTGGGCCTGGTGTCCTTTTAAGTAAGTAGACTATAGTATAGAAGACATCATCACATTGGGCACAGCTGGTTGTTCTGCAACACAAAGACTTATTAATAAAAAAAGAAAATAATAATATTAATTAATATTAACCATTTTTCTGCTTATTCTAGGGAACCTTACACATCTCTGCAGAGCTTGCTTCATCCACCATTTTCATTAGTGGCTTGGATTAAAGAATGCTCCTAGAATTCATGGGTGATGCTGACCCAGGATGAATTACAGTGAAGAATCAAGGATTAAAATTCTTAATACTCAGAATCAATGGTCTGAAATTAAAGATGTTAAACCAACAGAAAAAAAGTGTGAAGTATTTTGATGAGGAAGCCGGAAATATAGAAATTAAGAGACCTCAGCTAGATAAACATATTTCATTTAAGGCATTATTTTCTGGAAATTTATGAGAAGGATTTAAGAGATATTAGAGGAGACAACTGAGAAAATGACGAGGTCTGCAAGACATTAACACTGTACAAAAGTTGAAGCAATTGTTGTTTTCTTAGGTTGACAAAATGTAAGTGAATAAGTGAACCTGGTAGAGATGTTCCACAATACGAATGTTTGCTAAAAATATTTATTCACTACCCATTGCCTTTACTTGAAACAAAGAGGATTTTGCTTCTTTGAAGAATTGCTGCTGAGAAGAACCTGTAAGAGATAGAGGGAAACACAGAGCATCCTAGCAGCCTGAGTTACTTTAGTGGAGATACTAAGAGACCGTTGTCTGTGATGGTCCAGGTCATAGCCCAGGGAAAATGGACTCCAAGAAGGCAGTCATTTATTCCAAAAGGGTTGCTATGGGCACTCTGTTGTTTGAAAAGGAGCAACTGAACAAATTCCATTTCACACTGTATCTGACTGACCCCTGAGGAGCCCAGTGAAGCCCCACTATACTTCTACTGCCACAAGCCAGTGCTTGAGAGATCAGAGAGCTTCCTGGGAATACGGTAGGCAGCCACAGGCAGTGAGTACATTGAAGAGAGCAAGATCTGGCACCAATCATATTCACTGTTTGCACAGCCTCTCCCTGCCATGCACATCCTGCTGATCCTACCGCCACATAAATGTAACCAGATTAGTAAATAAAAAGTATAAAATAGGATAGGACTGATATTTTTATTCAGCTTCTGTTTTGTCATCTGTCATATCAACACATCTCAGTGGCCAAATCAGAAGAAGCAGGAGTCATTCTCAATGCTATATAGCATGGTATAGTATGGTATAGGGAGAGTATGCTCCTCACAGTGCTGAGAATGGAGATTTTACTGAGCAATTTAGCTACAGCTGCAGCTTTTCCGGCTGAATGCTGACTGATGGAAGAAGCCTGTGTGTTCAGAAAATGCGGTGGTTTTTCAATACTAGGTGATTGCATGGCAAGTGGTGCTTTCCACCCACAACATATTTTTGTGCACTTGTATGGTGCACTTGTTCAGTTAATTGCACACCTGTTAGACCATACAGGAGAGGAAATACAAAATATATTTTGACTCATTTTAACTTAATAAGTTGTTTTATTTAAATTGCCCACAATATTTTCTTTGATTTTTGAAGAAGGAATAGCTATTTTTGAAGGAATAGCTATTTGCATGACAGAAATATTTGAAGATATGTTTCTCCCTGTTTCACACATCAAATGTGATGGTATTAAGAAGGCAAGAGAAAAGAGCATGCTAGAATGGTGTATCTCAGAACAAATGAAAATGAACAATGCTCTCCAGTTACAGTTTCATCTCCTTTTGTATAGACAGTTATGATATTAAGAATCATTCATCACTCATCATGTTTCTCCAGCATTAAAATGAAGATGACTGTGATAGTTTTTGCCATTTCCTCCTGGAGTACTGTAAAGATACATGCTAATAATACTACCAATGGAAAAATAACCCATTTAGCTGAGTGCTGTTTAAGAGATTGTATTCACAACTTCTTTCATTTCACACAAATTAATCCAGTAATGATCCTTGATGACTGATCAAATATCTGCTGTATTCTTCCATTTGTAGGGAGGTTTCAGCCTGGCTTTGAACTATTTTGTCAGTGATTTTTACTTTCTGTGCTTTGAACTGATCAAAATGGTTGATAAATACTAATATATCTCACACTGAGACTGAATTTCTGAAAATATAAAACTAAGGAAAAACCCCTTAGTTCAGTAGAGGCCACAAATCCCAAAGATCTGATATACTAGCCAAGGTAATTATACCTAGCAGTCCACAACAGGGTTATTGGTGTTATTGGCTTTGTAAAAGGCAGTTTCAGATTTTAGTAGAAGAACAGGAAGTTTCTGCTGCTAGGCTTATTTTTCCAGCTCTGACAACAGCTCTGATGTAGTTTAGTGCATCTTGGTAAGACCCCAGAGAGCAGGAGAATAAATGCAAAGGGTCCTTTGTTTTGTCTCAGGTCACTGGAGAACTGCAATAAAATTTGATTTCAAATGATGAACCAAATAGAATCCAAAGCAACCAGAACAACAGAACTGTGAAAGACTGAAATGGTGTTATGACATCCTACCCTTAAGGGGAAGTACTCAGGTTCAAATCTGGCCCTGGGAGCATAAAATTGGCAGCACCTCCTACTCTGTGCCATGATTTCTGTCTCTCAGGATGCATTTTTTCCACGTTCCCCCGTGTCATGCTGCTTTTAGCCATGAGCCCACTCATGAGTCCCAGCACACACAGGCTTTGAGGTCAGCGCAAGACTGCAGTCTGTGGTAGGACTCTTACTGGAAGAGAGACTTGTGGAGTCTTTTCCAGCACCTGAGCAATCATGATGTTTCTTAAGTCTGTCTTGTTCTCATCAAAGGGCTTGTGGACTGTCATAGTGGGACTGATGAGCAAAGGTTTTGAGTAATTTAAGGGATTTAAACCAGATACTTTTCAAGTGACATTGCAGGCCTAAAGGTTCCCTCTTTTATTGGAAGAGCATTGAAAAAAATCAGTGCTTTTGAGAAACAAATAATTGTGACATGATATTTGGGTCTTTCTTTGTTTTCTGTGTCAGCTGTGGGTTCATGCACAAGCTGATAATAATTCATGGCCATTCTAATGGCTGACAGTCTGTACTGCGGTGAGGGGGGTCACCTCTGCTGTTCTCCTTATTGTCTGTAGGAAACTGGAGTGATCATAGTAAGAATAAAAATGCTTCCATGCTAACTTTGTTTGGTCTTTTTTGTTTATTTTATATTCCACAACAGCTGGAATGTTAAGATCTATTTCAGGATATTAAATGAAACAAATAATACAATTTCATCACCCAGTCACCTTTGAGCATACCACATTACCTAATAACCAAGAAGATAGGATTAGAGCAGTGGATTTATGTGACTGCAATAAGGCAAAATAGTATCTGAGGAAACACGGGAAGGGGGAAATGAATTCAGATATAATATATTAATAGGAACTAGGGATTCATAAAACTGAACCAGATCACTATGAAGAGACTCAGACCTCAGTGATACAGTTGAAACCTATTTCATTAACTTCCAGCTGAAGTTCACTTATCCTCCAGAAAGGTGAGGGTTGGAAAATTTCCAACCCTCAAAATTTCATTGTGTCAGGAGAGCTGAGAATGAAATAATTTGGGGCAGATGGGAAAGTGTTGCTTTTATATTAGACTCAGCCTCTGGGATATGTCTCTGTTTTTGTTCATACCTGTGGAACCGATTCAAATACCTGAGGTGAGGGGGATCTGCAGAATGAGCCCCTCAAGTTCTAGGATGCTCTCCTCCTACAAGGTCTCCATGCATGAGTGTTCACCTTCACTGCCACCAAGTAGGTGATGAAATACAGGCCAGGAATGGTCTCTACCAGTTCAAGGGTCAGTGAGACTTATGGCCACCTATTTAGACACACGACTGAAACGACCCTGGCAAGTTTTGGGGAAAGAAAAAGAAGAAATTGTTAGGTCTCCCCATTTGTGTATCAGGTGAAACTAAATTAGTAGCACAGAGAAGTCCCACCAATATCCAGATGTTAATGCTGTGGGCTGCTGGGGTGGGAAGGGAGTTGAGAAAAATCCAAAGCACGTGGGGAAAGTAGTTTGAGTGATTGTGGAAATGCTAAGGGAAGTTCAAGCCAACAACTGTCACTTCTTTATATCTTTGGCAGCAACACAGACAATGGGATTGAGTGCAAGTCTGATGTGTGCTGTGGTTGACGCACTTGAGGGAAGGGATGCCATGAGGAGGGACCTTGACAGGCTTGAGAGTTGGGACTGTGCAAACCTCATGAAGTTCAGCAAGGCCAACTGCAGGATCTTGCAGCAGGGTCAGGGCAATCCCAAGCACAGGCTGGGGAGAGTGGATTAAGATTAGCCCTGAAGAGAACTTGGGCCTGTTTGTGGATGAAAAGCTCAACATGACTTGCCAGTGTGCACTCACAGCCCACAAAGCCAACCGTGTCCCGGGCTGCATCCAAAGCAGAGTGGGCAGCAGGGAGAGGGAGGGGATTCTACCCCTCTGCTCTGCTCTGGTGAGACCCCACCTGGAACACTGTATCCAGATCTGAGGTTCTCAATATAAGTAATACATGGACCTGTTTGAGCTAGTCCGGAGCAGGCCATTAAGCTGATCAGAGGGCTGGAGTACCTATTCTATGAAGACAGGCTGAGAGAGTTGGGACTGTTCCGCCTGGAGAAGAGAAGGCTCTTGGGACACCTTATAGTGGCCTTCCAGTATGTAAAGAGGACTTACAAGAAGGTTGGGAAGGGACTTCTCACATGGGCATGTAGTGATAGGACAAGGGAAAATGGCCTTAAGCTGAAGGAAGGTATGTTTGGATTAGATATTAGAAAGTAATTCTATACTGTGAGGGTGGTGAGGTACTACAACAGATTGCCCAGAGAGGTTGTAGATTTCCCATCCCTGGAAATGTTCAAGACCAGTCTAGAAGGGGGCTCTGAGTCACCTGATCTAGGAGGAGGTTTCCCTGTCCATGGCAGGGGCCACTGGCATTTTTTAAATGATCTTTGAAGTACATGTTAAAATGTTGTAAAACCATTTTTAATCATACATAACACACACACATAGTCTTTTCTTCTCCATCAGACATGCATCTCCCCTTGTTGGAGGAAGCTGGAGCATTCCTTAATGGTTTCTCAGTGAAGAGCAGTTCCTTGGAAGTGGATGCTAAGTCTGTCTCATGCTATGCAATAGTCATTATCCCAATTATCCCATATCTGAGTTTTCTGATCAAATTCACAGTCTCCTGAGGGTCAGAATCCCCTTTCCCTAAACATCTCCTTGCCCAGTTCGTATGCATTGCATTACATGCTCATGCAGCAGCACACACTGATGGTTCCTTTTTCCTTTTTTCTGTGTGATACCAAATGAAAACTACATGATCTTTAAGATGCCATCCAACCCAAACCATCCTATGACTCTGATTCCTTTCACTGCATTCACCTGAACCTCAGGCTGTGCTCCCTACCTGCCCTCAAAACCCTTGTAAGCAAGCCCCTGACTACAACAATCCCTACGCTTGGAGCTGCTTGCAGCAAAACTAGGTAGGAGAAGTGTTTTTAAAGACCTCACTCAATTTCAGAGCTATATATAGTGCACCAGCTTGTGTGCAAAAGCAGACTGGAAGAGAAGGAAAACAGAAAGGAAGTCAAAGGAAGGCAACTTGAAAATTGCTAGTGAGTGTTAGTTCTTCTGGTGTGAAAATTTGTATATGGGTGCAATCTATCTGTTTACATAAACAGGTATAATTGCACACCCTGCCCTTTTTCTAGTACAACTTAAATTTTTAAAAATCATAATTGAACTTATAGCATTTCCCCCCCAAAATAGCCAGTGGAATGTATTTCTTGGTCTGAGAGAAAGAAAAAAAAATTTTTTTCAGAAGACACCATTTTAATTACTTATCTGCTTTAGTAGAATTTCCATTTATTTAGATATTAAAAAGAGACATGTATTCTACCTGAAGATAGTCTTGTCTCAAGGTATATTAGCTGTGAATGGAAATTTCTATATACACTCTTTTGTAAACCACAACACTGTATAAGAGATATGTAAGTTACTTAAGTTTCTTTTTGTGTAGCTTTATAAAATAATTTACTGTCTGAAATGGGATGGAAGTTTTGCTACTGACTCCAACAAAACAAATATTTTAGCCAGCGATTCTTTTCATTTATTCACTTCATTAGGCCTAAGATTTTTAATTAAAAGCAAGGACTAAAATGCCTTGAGATTTACTGCACTCCTGCAGTGTTTAAATAAATTTTGAAATCATAGTTAATGTCTGTCAAATTGCAAAGCACCATTTTCTTCTGTAGTATTTAACATATGTGAATGTAACATATATGTGACATATTGTATATGTCCATAGATAGCATTTGACCAACAACTTTCTTGTAACTTCATCTTCCTTTTAAGAAAATGCAGTAAATCTGTTTGCTTCCATTATCTTAATTTTTACCATTCATCTTTAAATGTATTTGAATCTGAAAAATGGCGGACAATAAGAATACCAATTGGCATCAGTAGAGGAATTTTCTCTTAGGTAATGAGACAGAACAGAAGATCAAGATGCCTTTAAATATACAGGTTGTGTCTTAGGTATGTATGCATGTACATGGACGCAGACATACATAAAGTTAAGGCATGTAGAAGTAAAATACCTTATATACAAAAAAACATGTGGATGCATAGAGGGAACATCAGCGATAAGGAAAAAAAATCCAGATGTTTGAAATTCAGGTGAAAAGATCATACATTATTTTCAGAGTTACCCCATTAAATTTTGCTTCGAGGTCAATTGCTCCTCTCTCTCTGCCTGTCTGCCCAAACTCTGAGATCTTCAATGATCTTGGTTTGAGTGCTCAGGTGTCACCCCACATTTTGTAATACCAAATGAAGGGAAAGTAGCAGTTCCCCATCTCTCTCTGGGAAGGCTAATTTTTTTTAGACTAATATCTTCTTGAGGAATCTTATGAAGAAACCCACAGGGAACACGACACTATTTTGAGGAAGATATATAACTACCTGGTTGTTTTGAAATAAAAGTCATTCCTTAAAAAAAAATCTGTCAAATAAAGTTGATCAATTGCCTGTGAGTGGAAAACCTTGGCAAAAAGGGATACATTCCATTTAGAAAATACATTAATTTATTTAGAAAACCAACTGACCCTGGAAGGATCAACAGATCAGCACCCTGAATCAATCTTGCCACTCTACTTAAAATGCCATCCATTATTTCAGAAAAGATGTGACATTACTTCCTCCAACTTCTAAGTCCAACAACCCACCATGCTGGGGAAAGCAGCTCTTCTGGACATACCATTTTATAAGCAAATGTCAGCCCTCATGTGTGTCAGTAATGTCTTATTCTGCTATTAGGGAGGCGTTGACCTAAAGGCAGACCAGCTCCTATCTATCTGTAGTAAACCTACGTATCTGACTCCCACTAAGACTTTAGGCAGATGTGATCCTGTCACGCTTGTATGAATGTGTTATGTTCTGGTAGTCCCTGTAAAAAATTTTTCTGGGAGATATGTCTGTGTTTTAGTGCCAATGAAGTGGTTTGTGTTAGCACCAGTCTTGAGAAAGGTAGGACACACAACGGAAAATACAGATGTTCTCTGCATTTCTTTACTCTCAACTAAAGGATCAGGGCAGGGCTACTACATGGCTTTGGAGCAAAAGTAATTTATGTAAGCTACTGCATTGTGTTTCACATAAACCCTTTCCTTTTCTTTCTTTACCTTAAATGAACATGACCAAATTAACAAAATCTGTGTGGGAACTTACATTTCAGCCAGAATCCTCAAGCAGTACTAAATCTGGCTCTCTGCTTATGCAGGAGGCAGATGTGTTCCCCTTGTCTCTAAACTCTTGTCCTAGAAAATGCAAATGAGAACCCAAATCAGGTGTCCAGGCCCATCTGCTCCATTTTCTCTCTGACTATTGCTTTTCTAAATTAAATTTTCAGTCCCCAGTCAGATATATTCTATCAAGGATGCAGCAGAGGGTCTAAATGCAGGGAGTGGAGGGAGCAGTTGAGGCAAGGCTCACAATGAAGACCCTTCACTTCTTCCCACACCCACAGTTCCTGTCTCTGGCCCTGAGAGGAAAGGTGGGCCGAGGAGCACTCCTACCAAATCATAGTCTTTGTTCAACAGCAGAAGCAAAAAGCAAACTATGGCTGTTTTTAAAGGCCAGTTTAGGACCTGGAAAGTTTAACCATTGAACTGTGATCCCCTGGGTCATGATGCCTTCAGCTTAGCTTGTCATCCTTATGCTGGTGACTAGGTCCAGTGTCCTCACTTGTCATGTTTTTCTCTCTATATTGCTGCAGCGAAGAGTTCAGGTGAAGTTACATTTTTCAGTGCGGGACCTTCTGAACTTGTTAACTTGTCATTTTAATCACTCTGACAACCAGTGTGTGGGAGAACTGCTGCAATGACCTTTATTCTGCCCCTGTTGCATGATTTAACCTACTTAATCACCAAAACACATGTAAATAATTAGGGCTTGACTATTAAATTACAAGAACTACGATATCTCAGGACAATTTCTTTCTTTTACTTTTTTTTCCCTATTTTTTCCTTTTTCTACTCTGCTCTTTTGAGAACTCACTGGAGTACTGTATCCAGCTCTAAGTCTCCCAACATAAGGTTGTGGATCTGCTGCAGTGAGTCCAGAGGAGGCTCACAAAGATGATCAGAGGACTGGAGCAATTCTCTTGTGAAGGCAGGCTGAGAGAGTTTGGGGTGGAAAAAGCCTGGAAAAGAGAAGGCTCTGGGGTGACTTTAGAGCAGCCTTCCCATACACAAAGGGGGACTGCAAGAAAGCTGGAGAGGGACTTTCGACAAGGGCATGCAATGATAGAATGATAGGAAATGGTTTTGAACTGAAAGAGGGTAGGTTTAGATTAGAAGAAATCTAATCCAAGAAAGAAATAAATTAGGGTGAAATTCTTTATTGTGAGGGTGGTTAGGCCCTGGCGCAGGTTGCCCGGGGGAGTTGTGGATGCCCCTCTCTGGAGGTGTTCAGTGCCAGACTGGATGGGTCTCTGAGCAACCTGATCTAGCGGGAGATGTTCCTGCCCATGGTGGGAGAAACTAGAACTGGATGACCTTTAAGGTCCCTTTCAATCCAAACCATTCTGTGGTTCTCTGAGTCTGTGATTTCAGCTCAAGACCACTTCATTTAATTTCAACACATTTCTTTTCAAGAAGAAGTAAACTAAATGGAAATAAATTGCCTGTAATGAAATGCAGCTTTCAATAGCTGACAGTTCCTGGAGGGTCTCGCAGCTCTTGCTCATATTTTCCTGACTCTGGGAACCCCCTGCCCAGCTCATTCTAGTGTTCAGCCCCCAGAAAGTCCTGTAGCCACCTCTGTTGTCACTGCTGTCACTGCCATCAGCACTGTTGATCCTTGCCTCTCTGTCTGACATTTACACTCATATATTTATGAAATTATATACATGTATAATATATAATGTCTATACACTAAAGGATTTGTACTAGTTTAGTCTTCTATATGCACAGACCTCCAGTTGCACATCCTGAGTGAACACAGCCTTGCTGTTTCTGAGCACAGCACTGAAAAGGCATTGGTATCTCATGCAGTCTTTCTGGGGCATCCTGTATGTATTGTAGCTTTTAACCTTTCAGCACTTTTACAGGGAAATTTGTCATCGCCTTGTCATTCAGATTTGATCGGCATGACCCTAGCAGGAGCTACAGAAAACAGATGAGTGTCCCACATCTGTGGGGTGAATTGCATTTGCAGACCTGTTGTCTTCCCGTCCTATTCTGAAATAAAACAGATATCTGTTTTCAAAGTTGCTTATACCTGCTACAGAATGAAAACTAATAACAGATTGAAATGAATCAACACAGGGCATTTTCAGTGCATAGTTACCACATTTTTATAGTCTACTGTAAACCAATTTTTTGTGGACATGTTTGTGATAGAAATTCTGGCTAAATTGCTGCAATGGGGCAAAATATTGCATATTTTGTAAAGTCCCCAGGTGAAACTATCTATCACACAAGAAGGGTGGAGAAAGCTATAGAATTAGAAAACCTTTCAAAAACCTGAAAACCTGGAGTTTTCTTTTCATAACTCAGAATATAAACACTAAGAAGTACTGCAGCTAAAAGAGGTATTTTATGTAAATATGTCTAAGTCAACACAGAAAGAGATCGGTGTCAGTAGTATACTACAACAATATGAGACATGCAAGTAGTTCTAGTTATTATATAATTAGTCATACACTTGAAGTTTTATTGACTTATAACACTAGTAAAACACTGTGCAATATGGAATCTTCCTTGTTTTAATAGCACGTTTAAATTGTTCCACTGCACTGTTATTTGAGAAGCTGTGGTAAGAAAGACAATATTCAGAAAAGTTTGTTTATTGGGGACAACACACTTGTTCAGCTATTAGGGCATCTTAGAAAAGTGAAATTCAGCTAATGGAGATTTCAGAATAAATGTCTTTAAATTGAATACAAAATAAAATCTGTATCTGAGACTTAAATAGGAACATTATTTTCAGACTTGCGTGTGTCTGTGTTTTGTTAGAGAAACTCTTGTTTCTCAGTAAAGTTGAAAATCGTATGTGAATGGCTATATACACATTTAGGCATTAGATTTGAATAATCCTAGTTGAAAGTGAGTGTCACCGTGCTATAATAAGACATCTGAAAGCAGGCTTGTGATGCTACACAAAGTTTGGGGGACATGTTTGTACATAAGTGCAATATTTTTATGTGAAGATTTTTGCCAATCCAATTCAGCTTTTAGTAAAAACATGGCAAAGAAGTTAGTTAGATTGTGAAAGGCTTCTTCTTTAGCAAATTCACAGTGAAGTGGCCTCCTCTTTGTGGCCTGATTTACTGCAGCAGTTCAAGACATGCCTTACACTGAACACAACAATCCCACCAAAGCCAGTGAACCAGGACATGCGCTGAAAAGTAGGTAGTCTTTAGTCTGGAGTCAGAAAGGCTTCAGCTGCTGAAGAATTACTTTGGAAAGCTGTAGTCATTTAAAGTGCAAGTCTCAGGACACTTGGAAGCCATTTTCAAATAAACTTTTCCTGACTATATTCGAAGTTACTTTGTTATTCCTTTTAAATAATTTGTACTATTAGGAAGTAACTTTGAGTTATTCGAACAGAGGCCAGATGGAGTTGCTTTTGCTGACATGAGTATTGAGTAAGCAACTGTTTTCTTATCTTTTCAAAGCGATAGCAGAACCTGTTCAAAATATCATTTTAAATGTTTGCCTTGCAAAGTAGTGAACTCTTGAAACAAACTTACCAATAGCTGTCTCACACGGTAAATCATGAGTCCTGCCCTGGGAGGCAAGAGGAAAGACAGTCGGTAGAGTATGGGACTAATGTCAGAGGTCAACTCTACTTCATTCATGGCCAGTCAGGCACTAGTGCAGTTGTGAAAAAAAGGCAATTGTGAAGTCAATGCAATGGGCAATGGTTTGTAGAAGACCTGTTTTTTCTATAGATTTTAATCCACAGTGGAGATCTCTGTAGAACAGTGTGTGAATTTTTGTGGGATCACAAAAATCCCAATTCTTTACCAATCTTTCTGTTTCTAGTTTCACCTCCTCCTCCTTTCAGCTCCATTGCTGTGTAGGCTTTAGGAGAGTGATCTTTGAGGGAAATGAGACACCAGACTGGAAACAAAAGGCCCACAGCAATCTGATGTTCTCTTGACCTTCTGTTAAGGTTGTTTAAATTGGTGCCATAAATAAGTGAAGAGTTCATGGTAACGCTTTTCATCCAAAAAAAGGGTTTGAAATGGATCTGCAGAGAAGTAAATTGTTCTCTCTGTAGTCATGTACTTTCCTTCTTTCTTGTTCACTTGCATCTTGTTTTATTCCTGTTTTTTTGGCACTGGCATTCAGTTGTTACCCAAAACTGCCCTTGGGGCTGGCTGAAAGGATATGTTCCCATGTCCTTCCCACTCTTCCCCACAAGTGCATTACCACTCATGGCTTCAGGGGCCACCCCCACTCTGAAACTGCTGCTGACCGTCTATTGAGTTAGTTTGGAGTAGTGTGTTAAACAGACTTCATCGCATGTGAAAATTTAAATGTTTATGCTCCTGAAAGGAGACATGTAAGGCTTACTTCCTTTCCCTGCTTTCCTCTACACCAAATGAAGTAAGGGATAAAATTTTGCCATGGAAGTCCTGCCAACTCCTCATACAAACTCCCCTGTAAAGACTGGTAATGATCATAAAGTGAAAAAAACTCCAATGGATTTTTAAACAATCTTCAAGATTATAAATACAGGTGCTTTTGAAGCATCCTTGTCAAATTTGAGACTCTCCAAATGTGCTTACTATCAGATTATATTTGTCTGTAACACATGACTGGACAATTTCTATAATTTTCTCACTTCATGAAGTGCTTAGCATTTCAGGGATAGTTTGTCCCACGGATAGAAGGACGTAAACAATTTGATATATGAATAGCAGTTCGAGGGGCAGTAAGATTTGTTTCCTTTTTCACAGCTACAATACTACCTAAAAGAAAAACGTCTGATCCAAATCTGCATAGCTGTAGAAGTTCTTGCAATTTTCTCAGAACTTGCAATATAATGCAATTTTTATTGGTGGCTACCAGCTACCAGGATTCTGCACGTGTATATTCCCAAATACAGTCTTCTATCCCTGGGAGGGTTGGAATGATGGCCGCAGATGGATGCAGTTACTTGTACAGAGGGACACGTATTCCAAAATTTTTCTCACGGGCAATTTTTTAGTTCTGCCAGTTCTTCTTGTTTTACTATGAATTACATAATACTTTTCTTCTTGGTGGTCTGAGGTCTGGGAAATTATAGCAACAGTAGGGTCTGTGCTTCACAAATTCTTTTGAGACTCAGAAAAGGTGTACAGAAAGACCCAATAGTTATTTTTGAAATCTCACAGATTGTAAACAAATCTCCTAATATTTAGAGAATTCTGGAACTTCCTAATTTTTAATTTGGGCTGCTGGACTTCTTCATTTTCTTAATTTGGATGTCTGTGCTCCTTCATTTTATTTCCTCCTTCTAGCTTGGGTATTGTCCCTTTCAATTTATAATTGAAGTCAACCCACTGACAGCTGTCTTTTGCTCTGATCATGCCCTCTACTCACCCCTGGTGAGGCTCATCGGGAGTGCTGTGTCCAGTTCTGGGCTCCTCAGACAAGTGAGACACAGAGCTCCTGGACCAGGTGCAGTGGAGGAAGACAAAGATGATTAAGGGACTGCAACATCTCTCTTACAAGGAAAGGGAGCGAGGTGTGTTCAGCCTTGAGAAGAGATGACTGAGAGGGGACCTCATCAATGTTTATCACTGTCTGAAGGGAGGATGTCAAGAGGATGGATCCAGGCTCTGCTCAGTGGTGCCAAGCAGTAGGACAAGAGGTAATGGACACAAACTGATGCACAGGAGGTTCCACCTGAATATGAAGAAGAACTTCTTCACTATTGTGAGTGACTCAGCACTGGAACAGATTGCCTAGAGAGTTGGTGAAGTCCTGCTCACTCGACATATTCAAGAATTGAATGGACACAGTCCTGTGCCATGTGCTCTGGGATGGCCCTTGTTGAGAGGGGAAGCTGGACCAGATGACCCACTGTGGTCTCTTCCAACCTGACCCATTTGTGATTCTGTGATAAAAAGCTATAATGGAAAATCCATACTTGCTAGTGGTGATCTTATTTTAATTTTGGAGACAGATACTGCAACAGCTCAACATACACTCTGTGCACTTAGCTGTTAAGGAATAGCCCTTGTGGGACACATAAGTCTGAGAAGCACATAGGTTATGGTGAAATGTACAGTTGGATGTTAACAAATCAGTTAAAAAGTCCTTGAGCTTGACATTTGTATCCTGAGCTGAAGGCTGACAAATATTGATTTATTTTCCGTTGAATTTCCATGATTGCAATCTGCTAGGGGAACACAACTGAATGCATTTAATTAAATACAGATTCACAGCAAAGTTTTTGTCTTTCTGAAACGCTGCAGCCTGCCCCTGCCTATAGGCTAAGTGCAGGTGAGGTGATGTACTGCCCAAGGTGTCTCGTGTATCATTGTGGGAGTCTCCAGGCAGGGATTTCAGAGAGCCCTGCTGTGTGAAGCCGGTGGGTAGATACCATCTCCGTGTACACATGGTTGGCATCCTGGGCGGAGAGCCTGGCCATCCAGTGGTACTCCAAGCATTTCCTGAAGACTCACCAAAATGCACATGACTTTAAGTAGTCAGTAGAACCTGGTCCTGCAGATGCAGGAAAAATAATTTAGGACAATCTTTGTTCATAATTAAGAGAACTGGGATATTCTTTCTGTGTAGTCCAAGATAATCAGCAACACTGGTCCCACATGTTGACATGCTGAGGTGTGACTGGTGCTCTGATCAAGTACAAAAATTCACAGCCCAATCCAGGATCTTTGAGTAGAGACTCCCATCATCATTCCAATGCTGACAGGTCAAGAGCTCCAATTCTTCATGAGAGCATCATCCTGTGCAAAAGACCTCAATAAATCAGATAGGGGTTTATTTGTTTGTTTTCTTGCTTCTTAACAAGCACTCTGTCAGTGTGCAAGAGGTCTAGATTGGCTAGACACTCCTATTCCTCCCTGTACTTTGTAACTTGGGATATATAATCTCTACACACATTTAACAAAAAACGCAATGCATTGTGTGTAAAGAAGCAAATCCTCCTAAAGTCTTAGTACTATTTAATACTTTGTATCTCAGTTATAATGACTCCACATAGTGTATCATATGTTATATGCCTATTAAAAAACATGCCTATTATAAATATACTATAAATATAAATATTTTTCAATATTTCTTTATTGTGGGTGTCATTAAATGTAATTTGTGGCACTTTCCCTCCCCCCCACGTTGTACTGTACTAAGTGAATTATTACAACATGAAAAGTTAAAAAAAATTTCAACAGTCAGCAAGAATTTGTTTTTTCAAGACCTGTTAAATTGTTCAGCTCAGTGTTTCTGAAGCTTTGTAGATTGCCTTGGTCTCATAAAGTCATCTAGACAACACTTCAAAGATCAAATAAGTTTTCAGACAATCTCCTTGTTCTGTCTGATCTCCCCCTCTTTCCTCTTCTCATTGAAGGACCCTGACTTCAATGAGCAACAGAGCAGACCCAGACAGTTTTCTGTCTGGAAGTACTTGAATTACTTAGGCAATTTGCCTGAGTGGTTTACCCTCATGATAATGTGTTTTCATGTAGACAGTGAAATGAGAGGGCTTGAGGAGCATGTTATACATTAAACCTATGAAGGTCAAAGCCATCATCCTCTGTGCTGCAGAGTGCTCCCTGATTGTAGTAAGTCTGTATTAAAAACACATTAAAGAAATAGCTTCTGTCTGGTGAATGCTACAGAACTGTTAAACTTTTCTAGTGATTTGTTTTATTGATTTTTATTGGCAGAAATACAAGAAAACAAAGTTATATTGCTTTCGAACTTGGTTTCACAGACTTTACCCACTGTTGGTTATTTAAGAGATTCTCAAACCTAAATAAAATTAGAGTGTGAATTATGTCATGCTGTCAAAAACAGGGCATCTTTCTCTATTTTGAAAATGTCCCTAAGAACCTGCAATGGCTTACAGATCTTTCAGTGGGACTTCAGCTAACAGACAAGAAATATACTATATGAAGAAGTTAAACCTACATTTCTACATGAGGGATAAAAGTTATGAAATTGACTATGGATATCTATGTCAACCAAAGTAGGTTCTTAATTGCCAGCCATGTTGTTAGCCATGCAAACACCTGCAGCTTCAAATCTGGGATACTTCCTTGCTTAAATGTGATCAGATTGCTTTCAAAAAGGTGCTTAAATGTAGATATGTATGCTTCAAAATCAGCAGCCACCTCCGTAAACATGACTCTTTTTGGACAGGGTGAAAGAGAGAACAGTGAGTATTGACCTCTGAGGAGCAGTGCATGAAAAAACTACAGCTCAATACATCAGCCTCTTGATTTTGCATTTCTTGAGATGTTCTTGACCGTATGCTACCTTTTCAAACCATATTTACAGCTAGGGACACTGTTTCAGAAAGGGTTGGCCATGCTTCACTGAAGTGGCAGGTCCAGGTTATGTATCTTTTTATACAGGTAATCCTAAAGTGCTAAGTAGACAGGGAGAGAGATGCTAGATGCTGTGGCTGATCAGAAAGGCTGGATGGGAATAGGCTTTCTCTAGCAGCAGGGTCCTAAATATCTCCAACTTTTTCCACTCTGTCCATCTGAAAGATAATGGATCATTTCTGATAAAGTTGAATTAGGGTTGTCCCAACTTTATCCTTTCATTTTTCTATCCACAGCTTTGAGATACTAGTTTGGCTGCAAATTATTGCTGTCATTTTTAAAACATGTGAACAGCTAAAGCTTTTCCAAACTGGCATGCAATCTGTTCTGGCTGATGTGGTGTAAAAGGTGTTGTGGAAAGGACAATGTTTTGATTTTTAAAAATTATGTTTCAGCAAATATTCCTTGGAAAGACCCAGACCCATATACTTAAGGGACAAAACAGGATTTCCAGTACAGGATGACTTGCCTGATCCTTTTCATCTCTTGTGTCTCTGGGATTTCTGATATGTCCCTCAAGATAATTCATAAAGTTCTGTGATACTCTTCAGTTTAAGACTGGTTTTTCTTTGCTGTCTATAGGTGGCAATGGCATTCTTTTGACAATGTTATCACTTGTAATCAAGTCTTCAATACAAATAGTCTTGCAACTATTCAATTCAGAGGAATGGGACTGAAATACAATATGTGACAGAGGCTTTTTTTTTTTTTAACTACTTGGCTCTTTTCTTAAAAGCAAGGGCACATCCTTGGCTGCCCTTCCGTAATTCTGCACTACACGATAGCAGTGGTAGACAAACCTGTCATAAAAAAGTAGCTCATGCAGTCATCTTTCCTGATAGCAGACAGAAAACATGATAGATTTTTGTTGCTTTGTGTTTCAGCTTTCCATGGAAGGGCCATTTCCGGACTACATGGAAAACTGGCAGTATTTTCTGTTGGTGTAGCTCCTTGAAAAGCCTGTGGCCTCTGGAGACTGGAACGACTGAAGAGCATAGAGCATTTTGCATCCTTCAAAATGCCTGAGAGAGGAGTTTTGAAGAGCCAAAAAAAATTTCACGTCTCAGGCTCTGGGTTTTCTTCTAATGCACAGAGTTATCTTTCTGAGAAACAAGCCACTGCCCTTTCACATTTGTATTTTCAAGTTTGTGAGATGGGCACAAAGTGGAAAAAAGCCTAAACAGAGCATGCAGCATCTGCCATGTGGAGTTCGAGTAAGATCAAATACAAATAAAATACCTAATGAGTAAATTCAAAACCAAAAGTCAATGCAGTGGAAATGACTACAGGTCAAGATATGTCCCAGTTCTTTCTAGAATGTTGACCTCAGCAGGCTAGATCTTTCTGGTGCCAGCCTAAATTACCAGAGGGCCAAAATGGTTGGTCAAGCAGTCACAGGGGATTACCTAATGAAATCAACCTTGAAATGCTGCCATGGTTTGGAGTGATTGCAGATTTCTTTCTAATTTCCTGGCAGGCTGACATGGGACAGTGTGAGCCTCCAAAGTGTAGTTTCTGAAAAGTTTTATTAGCAAATGTACAGATTTTTTTATAGGATGGTGTTTCCTGTGTGGTCTTTAGAGAGTACGCAGACTTAAAAATGAAAATGACCTATTCTACTTCAAAGATTTTGAAAGAATATTACATAAAAGACCATCAAAAGAGAAATTTGTATTTCTGTTTTCAGGGAGCAGTAATAAAAAATTTCCATAGCAGAGCCTTTCCTCAATTTTAATTTGATGTCAGTATATCAAAAATGGTTTATCTAGTGGTTCTGTCTCAATGACAATGATGCTGTTCCCCAGAAAGCATGGGGATTTCTTCAGGGTATCATAGTATCAGTTTACATTTTATGTAACACTGTGCACAAATCTTCTTCAAGACAAATAGTTACACTAACCCCTACTCAATTCCTTATTGAAATACTAATTTCTGCAGTCCAGAAGAAAATGCCTGTGTGTTGACTGAAAAGTGGCAAAACATATTTTCTAAAATTCTACCATGAGTAACAAACTGATCCATTACAAGATCAGAGTTCTAAAAAGAGAAAACTGTCTGACAGTATCAAAATTTTGTTTTTAAATTCTTCATACCCCCTATGGGCAGAGATGTAGTTCTAATGGAACTCCAGCACTGCTAAAATTTCTGTGATTGCAGTCTGAATTCATGTAGTTTTGGACTGTGATCCTGAGTCACTGTACCTGTTTTGTGTGGAGAAGATAAGGCAAAAAAATAGTATCTCTGTACCCTCCTTCCTTAGGTTGTAGTTCTTGTCTAGCTGTAACTCTCAGCCATCCATGGCCTAATGATGGTGCCTCTTTCTTGAAGCACACTGAGTACTTCTTGGAAGTGAAAGACACCCTAAACAACAGAAAAACGCTGAACAAACTACCAAAATCCCAAACAAAAATCTGAGATGGTTGCAGTCAATCTGAAATGGAGTACAAGAAAGATAGAGGAATAAACGTTCCAAGATACCTTGACCTGGGGAAAAATACCAGCAGTTTCACAAGTCTTCTGACACAATTCTTGCTCTCTTCATGGAAGAAAAACATGAGCAAGGAAATAGATGTCTGCACCTTCCCTATGGGACATGCACCAGGGACACAGTGTGAAAGTGGATATGGAAGAGATGATGTGATGGAGGAGAACGGGGCTCCTAGCAAATGTGTTGATGTTGCCCTGTTGACTGACAGCCACAGTCTGAGAGTGAACATGAAGAAAAGAGCCTTTTGAAACAGGTCTGTGCTATGATTCTGTCTCTGAATGCAACATCGCTGACTCTCTTGTGACAGAAAACTGCTGAGACTATAATTTGCATGTTTAACACCTACAAAGAATTGACAAAAAAGATAAGTAACACGAGCCTGCATCTGTGCTATTATGCCAGCTGTATATGTTTACCCCATGCACTTACGTACTAAATTTCTCACAAGAGTCATAAATACAATGAAAGTTAAAATATAAACTCTGATTCATCAGGGTTCATCCTGACTGAATTGGAGCAAGAATATGCAGTTACTTCTTAAATTATACCTTTTGAGCTTAGACAGCTACATTATGAGTCTGAAACTCATAATGATAGATCTTCATTGAAAAAGTGGACCTAAGTAACGACATTATCAGCAGCAAGGTGAACAAAACTCAAGGAAATGTGTCTGAGGAGCCTCTCTATGAATGAAGGCTGGCCACTGTGGGCCCTGAAGCCATGGGAGTAAAACTAGACTGAATGTCACATTCCCATTCTCTTTTCCTTGTGTGGGGACAAAGCTCAAACTCTGCCTGAGGAAACCAGGCACTGAACATTGCCCTCATTGCTAAGTCAAAGACTGGAGACAGATCTGAGGGTTTTCTGTGTCCCTAGATGTTGGGGTCCCTCCCCCTGCCATGGAGCCCTGGGAGAGGGGCCCTGGGGGGGAGACATGGGGTTTCCCTGCCCCTGGTCAGTCCCATTTCCCATTGGTTGGTTTGTGTTCCCCGGTGTGGCCAAGGACCCTCGGGTCCCGTGACTGCGGAGTTCCTGAGGAGAGCCCCGGCCATGCGGCTGGAGAAATAAACATCTCTGAAACATCTACCACGAATCTGTCCATATCTACTTTGGTTTCCACGGGACTCCTGGTTTGATATATGCGTGTTACAGTAATCCCCGCTGTAACAAGTGGTGGGGAATGCGGGCATCCACACTTTCTTTGTAGAGGTTGGTGACCGCAGTGGCGGCGTTCTGGAAGGGGACCCAGAGGGAGAGCTCTAAGTCCATGCTGTGATGCAATATCCTTGTATTCCGATCTGTAGAAATTAATTTAAAGCTTCTCTCCTGTCTTAGACATCACGTTGTATTGAAGATTTTAACTTCTAGTTAACTTCTCCTGAAGGTTGTGTATCTAAATGTACACTGATTCAGTAGTACCTAAATACTGGGAAGTCAGTGACTGCTTTAGGCATTGCTTGTGAACTTTGGCAGTCTGCTTTAGATTATGCTGCAGTGTATTACAGGTGCATCTTTTAACTGTATCTACTATTTTAAAGCATGCTTGTTACTTGAAAAGGTCTTTTCACATCACGGGAAACCCCGTGTCTCCTCCCCAGGGCCCATCCCCCAGGGCTCCATGGCAGGGGGAGGGACCCCAACACCCAGACAGCTGTTTTAAATTGGTGTTTACCAATAGCAGATGCTGAACATTAGTATTTGCTTCTGCATTACAGAAAAAGTAACTCCTTAGAAAGCTATAGAAATTCTAGGTGACTTTTCACTGTCATTATCTAAAAATATTTTGGTGAAGATGTGTTACGTATAGTTTAAGAAAACTTGTCTACTTGGAGGAGTCAAATATAAGAGAGGACTTGAAGCCATAAGTTATTGCAAGTACTGACAAGACAAAGAAAACAGTCTCTTATTTTGATTTATTTAAATCTTAGCTAATGTCTGAGTGATGGTTGCATAGTTCCCTATTTTTTTTTCTAAATCCCTAACTTACCACAGTGTCATTCAAATAAGTAAATAATAAAATTTCTCTAGGATGAGCCCAAGCTCCATATTAAGAGACAGATAGCTGTTACCAATGATTTATTATCAGACTGTAAGGTTGTACTGTGTGAAGTACCACAGAGGATTTGCCTTAGATGACAGATTTGCAATTAATGATCAACATGCTGGAGTACAAAACATACCTACAAACTCGCAACGTACAACTGGGAGGCACTGCTACCAACTAGAGGGCAGGGATAGGATGAAAATAAAAGCAGGAGGATAAGAAAAAAACCCAAAACCCCTAAACTGGATACTCTGAAGAAATTAGTTCTATAAAAAGAGAGGCTGGAGTACAGAAGAGTGCAAGGCAGCCTCACAAATACAGGAGAGAGATGGAACAGCTAAGTCGTATAGCAGAAATGGAATAGGCGTTAGGGTAGATGGGAAGCCAAATATGAGTCAGTAATGCTTTGCTATTGTGAGCAAGGCAGACACCATAAAAAAGAGTTTTCGCAGGCCTAAAACAAAACATATGAAATAATCTTTCTATTCCACACAGCTTTAATCAGGGTACTGTGTCTCATTCGCACATGACACTTCCAGAAAGCTGTGGACTAATTAAAATGTGGCAATAAGAGGAAAACAAAAATATTCAGAGCTTTCAAAAAATTTTGAAATGCAAGAACTTGAAGAAAATTGAGACTTTTTGCTTCAAAAGAGATAGGGTGAATTCAGGGCCTTGATAAGTGCTTAAAAATAGTAAATGGTCCTGCAAAGCCTTCTGTTTTTTTCTATCTGAGGACAATGACACAGCGGCATCAAATCTTTGAAAAGGTTGTGTTGTCTTTGTCCAACCATGAGATTTTAAGATTAGACAAGAATGAGGGCTGATCTTGATTTGGGTCAGGTGCCATGTACAAGATGTCTTCTTGAGAGCTTCTTCAGGTCTATTTTTTAACACACACAGTTTGGAAGATGAAGCTGTGATCTCATGGAAAGGGAGAGAAGCTATGCATTTTTCTTCTTAGCGCTTAGGAGCTGGATGTACAGTTCTTTTGGATTCCTTTCACATCCCAGCCTCCTTGTTTTGATGATTTGAATTACTGTTAGGCATGAAAAAAGTTATTTTTGTACCCTCACTAAAATTGTTCAGACTGAAATAGGGGGAAAATACAGTGTAGGTCATAGAAAACTTTCACTCTTCTGTGAAAGAGAATGTTTTTAAATTACCAGCATATGCATTTGGAGCATTAGAGTGTGAGAACAGACTAAGCTTCTGCTAAGTGTTCTTAGAATTGCTAGATTAAAAAACATTGATCCTGGAAAATAAAGGACTAAAAGACAAGAGGAAAAAAATTGTTAGGACTTTTATAAATGGAGGAGTATTTTGTGATATGGTCCTTTATGCTATTTCTGTATAAACAGTTACAAATGAAAAGCATGAATATAGATACAGATTACTAAGGCAAACTACAATGAATGTATACATTGACTGTAAACTTCTATCCCATTATTCTAAGAGATATGATTCTGCATTTTATTTAGAGATAGTAGAGATTTATTCTGAGATGTGATTCTGTGTTTTATTTAGAGATAGTAGGTAGATGTGTAACATACCACTTTGGTAACTCCTGTCCCTCACCTGTCATTTTTCTTCTTTCCTCTCAGCAAGCTCTTTTCATGCCCAAGTCACTTTAATATTCCCTTTAGGCACGTGGACTTGGCAAGTCTTGCTAAAGGTAGTGAAGAGTGGAGGTTAAGAAAAGTTCCAGTTCTTCATCTTTTCAGAGCCTGTGACATCTATGGTTTGTTTCTCTTCAGGTCAGGCAATTGTCAGGAGCTTGATGTCATAAAATGACCATAGCACAGGAATGAAACAGTTTCTTTGTGTTTCTGCTAACCTCTTCAGGGTAGTAAGGACACCAAAAGGGAAAAGACAGCCCTCAAATTCCAGAGCCATGTAGTAAAGCTCAATTTTCTTGCAGTGTGCATCCTGCCCCACTCTTTTCCCCTTGAAAAGACTGATACATTTTCAGGGTCCATTTCCCTCTTAAATGAGCTGTTGATGAAGCCAGGGCTCATGCCATGTAAGAACACCTCCAGAATAATGTCTGTACTGAATTAAGACATGACAAGATAGACTTCTGTTTTCGTAATACCTTAGCATTCATGTGGGGCTTTTGAAGCCTTTGCCTTCTAGAGTTACCAACCCAGACTACTTCGTGTGTCTTGGATGTCTTTTTGTTAAAACTGCATGACTTAATTAAAATGAGCTATTTTTTCAGATTATCTGCTCAAGTAGCTCAGTGAGAGCTCAGTGAGACCAAGGAATTGTTACATAAAAGATGGTTTTTTGATACAATTTCTGGTTGAAGGCAAGATGTGAACAATATCCTTAGTGAGAGTTTACTGTCATCTTTGCTTTCATTTCTGTGAGAAGAGCTTTAGATACCTAGTGTCTCAGAGAAAACCACAAGCAAATCAATGGTATTTATGTTTTTTGTCTTGTAAATATAAGAACACGTACTGTTATCATTTCCAAATGTAGGACGAGTACTGGGACCCCATTCATTATGTCGCCACTTCTATTAATATTGTTCTTCCTAGCCCTAGGCTGGAAATGCCTATAGCAATTTAGGGTATGTATATGTTTCCACTAGCAAGAGCTGTGGTCAGTGTTCATTATCATTTATTGCTCTTGTCAATACTTTCCAAATCAATGTTTCTGCTGTATGCAAAATCAGGAATTTTGCACTGGACTCATTGCACTAAAAGAATGAAGGTGTCAGTAAAGAAACCCAGTATTCCATTGCAGTTCCTTGCTGCCTCTGTCCTTCAGTCTTTGCTGAGATCTTCAGCCCTGAGGGGATGTACAAGGTGCATCCCAAACCACAGGAGGAAATCTCTCATGTGTGAGCAGGGGGATCTATCGAGGTCTGCAAAGTGTGCTGAGCTATACAATTTGCAAATGCAAATCTCTGTCATCTGAAGCTGTATCTCTTAATAAATGTCACCAGGAAGTCATATACACTCTAGCCTTCTCATCTGATTCCTGCTGATTAGCCATCTCCAGCTAAAGCTCCTCAGCAGCTTCTATAGGTATCCTTGTTTACCGGTATTCCAGAGGTTTTCTACTTTTCCTATGAGGGTGCCCACCAAATTCAACCATGACATTAGGGCACTAGGGGACATGCCTTGTTGATAAACAATCCCAAAATGTAGCTTCAGTGTAGGTGGTAGATTTTTCTGTGTTTGTCTATCAGTGCTGCCAAGCTACTCTTGAATCACAGGGCAAATATATGTCAAGGATACAAAGAAAATGTGTGATACTCAGAAAGCAGCTCATCAGCTTGTTTTCCACAGTGTTATGGAACTGAGCTCTCCTCCAGAACCGCAGTAATTCTGCCTTTACTTCAGTGAGAAATTAACTGACCATTCCCTCCCTCAAGGACATGCCTAAACCACCTAGAACTCAAGAAAAGACCCCCTTTCTTACATATTTCCTTTCCCTCAGTCAACAGTCTTTCCATCAACTGCCCAGAGGGGACACGTTTTTATCTGTGTTTTTCCCTGCTTTGTGCTTTAGAAAGAGGTTTACTCCCTGTGAGCCCTCATGACATCCATCCACCACAGCCTGCATACACAGGTAAGGTAAGCGCTAACTGAGGCAGCATCTGCGACCAGCCCTACATTCTCAAGGGTAGGGCACTGATTTCCATTCTTTTCCTTAGTTGTCAGTGCTTGGTAACAACAGAAATTAATGCTGCCATCCAAACGGTGCTCTTGGGACTGCCCGTGGGCAGACTGCAACTGTCTTAGCTCTCAAAGACTCTTCATAACTTAGCCCTGGAGTGGTTGTCTCCCAACACTGAATTTTTTGTGTGACCTCCCTAAATAAGATTGCAGCTAAATTACAGAATTTTAATGAATGAATAATGGGAGTTCTTTCATTTCCATGTGTATCTATGTATACATAGAAGCAGCAGAGAAAGACAGAAAGGGAGGAGAATAGTGCAAAGTTTGTGTTTGCAAACAAAAATTTTTTAAAAATTGCTTCTTTCAAGGTCTAAGTACATGGGTAAGGGAACACACACATTACTCTGCTATGCAAGAACTCAGATTTAAGTTCAGTTTGACTCAGAGCTTTAGCTCAGCAATATATCAGGGCCAAAACCAGCAGTGGTACACCCTACAGTGTTTATTTCAAAAGGGCTGGCTGTGTCACTGGCTGTGTTCTGGTCTTTTCTACCCAGAAGAGCACATTGAGCCTATAGATTATATTATTATATACTGTGTATTATGTACATTTCCTGATCTGAGAAAAGACTAAAGTAAAACCAGAACTCCTGCAGAGTGTCCAAATCCTTAAACAAAGATGAAAGCAGGTGAAGTTTTATATCAGTTGCTTCTACTTTAAAAGAGAGGGAAAACAGTTTTGTATTCAGTCTGTCAGCTCTTAGAACAAAGCAAGACAAACCAACTTCAGTGCATCTTTGAGGCCAGATGGAACCCTTACTGCCCATTCCACCTGGAGCCCTGAGCAGCAGTCCTGGAGAAAGACACAGGCGCTCATGAACGGACACTCTGTCTCTTCCTCTTGCCTGTCAAGCACTGGACTAGAAGCATCTGCACTAGACAGGACAGCACTACAGCTTCACATTTTGACACCTATACTCCATGCCATAAAAGCCTACTATTAAGATTTATGTGAGTGAAGTGAAATCCATGTGAATTCATGTAAAACATGAGCCAAATCCTCATTTATTTCTTTCCAAGTTTTATATAAATCCAGGTGATCTGATGCACCAAGAAAGATAGACTCAATCTGTTGTACTATACGTATGTGTGCCCTCTTTATTACTTTAAAACCTCAGACATAAGACTGGATTTTAGACTTGCATGATGTGGATTTATACAGAAATAAGAACACTCAAGAAATCCTACTTTCCTCTCTTATTTTGCTGTTAGCTTCTCTGAGCCACCTGCCTTGCATTGTCAGAGTGCTCAAACTCCTTCAGAGAGGTCTGGCTCCTTAGGCAGGTCTGTCAATGCTGTAGCCCATCCACTGGAGAGTTGTGAGACAAAATCACTATGCGGCTTATATTCCAAAGAAGAGGGAGTCTATTTTTGACTTTTAGGTAAGCACATAGATTATGCTCATTAAAACATTTTGAGGCAACTTAGATGAAATGCCTGGGAAATCAATGCACTCTTCTCTCTCTGTCTGTTGTGCTGTGTCTAAAAGTAGATTACATTTCCAACCAAGCCAAAAGGGAAAGAAGAAATGGGGGAGATGGCCAGAGCAATTTGGCTTTAGCACTGACACAGTCTTAGCCAGAGGCAAAGATAACAAACAGGCAAGAAAATCCCTCTGTGGGAATTCAGTCTCTGAGTGGTATCTGTCAAAATAATGTCATTGACTGCTCATCCTTCTGACCATGCTCACTGCTTCAGACACTCTGTCACTGACTGTGGAAGTCACACTGTACCTTCTAGGCAGCCCCATAAGGCATCTGCATAGCTGGGAGCACCTTGCAATACTCATCTTGAAACCTGCTATTAGTCCAGATAGTCCAGAACAATAGGAGACCAAAGATATTTTTTTTTTTTTTATCCTTATTCTTGAAAATTTGAAATTCAGATTTGGAGATGTATTGGAAAGCCTGGGCCTTATTGCCTACTTGCTGTATGTCATACCAGTGTGAAGAAGAGATGTGGTTGTACAGAAGTAAATATAAACATAAGCAGTCATTCTACCTTTTGATATCATTGTCTGTAACAAGTCTATTCTTCCTAAGGATTTGGAGGAGTTTTCCCTATTCCCTTTCATCTCAAGATAATACATTGGAAGCATTTTCCCTCATTGTACTGAATCATTAATGCTGAAACCCTCATAGAACATACATAGGGGATTTTGTGCTCCACATGTATACATTTCATAAAGGCATTTATGAAGTAAAGCTAATCAAATCTCAAGTGCAAACTGCAGACTGAAATGTACTCATGTATATTGGAAAGGTCCTAAACCTTGAAGAAGAGTCCTAGAAACTGCTGTAATCAAACCAAGACCCTGAATATATGCTCAGAATACATGCATGATAATGTGATTTAGATTTGCGGCTTCATGTTTTTCAGGCTTTTCTAACACTGTTTACCAGTTGCAATGAAATTTGCAGAGCAAGGGATAAGAGACAGAGAGAAAATTAGCTGGTTTTTCTCTAAATGGTACTTCTAGCTGCTCATCTGGTGGTTGGAAGGAGTAGAGATAAGTGGTTCAAAACTTTTTAATGCTTTCACGGTTCTGGGTAGAATTTTATCTATCTTAAACACTGTCACGTGGCTTAGTAGAAAGCTTTGCTTTTTGAGATCGGTAAAGCAAAGTGTTAATGTGTTAGAAAGTTCAACTGCAATACCTTTGGTTCAACCACATTAATATAAATACAATTTAATAACAGTGTGGAAAGTTACCAACTATGCCAGAAAAATGATAGTCTGTTTCTGAGCAATTTCAGATGTTGTTTCTGAATTTTCACGAAAGTCATGAGGACATGACAATGACAGCTTAAATGCTGAAATCTTTACATCCTTCTCTGTCTCTTCAAAGTTAAATCTAAAAAATTAAACTATAAAAATGAATCCTGTAAATCAGCAACATAAACGATTTGCCATTTGTAAGATCCCACATGTCCAGGTCTGGAATCTGCGGTACAAGAAAGACATAGGCCTATTAGAGTGAGTCCAGAGAAGGGCCACAAAGATGATCAGAGGGCTGGAACACCACTCCTGTGAATACAGGATGAGAGAGGTGGGATTGTTCATCCTGGAGAAGAGAAGGCTCTAGAGAGACCTCATAGCAGCCTGCCAGTATTCAAAGGGGACTCATAAAATTGAGGGCATGGACAAATACTGTTAGTACAAGGGGGAAGTGTTGAACTAAAAGAAGAGATATTTAGATTAGATGTTAGAAAGAAATTATTTATTGTGAGGGTGGTAAGGCACAGGAACAGGCTGACCAGAGAAGCTGCAGATGCTCCATCCCTGGAAGTGTTCAAGGCCAGGCTGGATTGGGCCCTGAGCAACCTGGTCTAGCGGGAGGTGTCCCTGCCCATGACAGAGGGGTTGGAACTGTGTGATCTTTAGGTCTCTTCCAACCCAAGCCTTTCTAAAATTATATATGATAAAAGCTGATACTTCTCATTTCTTGGACAAACTCCCCAAGTCAGCCTCAGGCAGCAGATACTATGTTCTGCCTGAGTGCAGAGGAGTGAGGAAATATTTTCATTTTAATATCTTTTTATTTTCAGACATATGATTTTTAGGAAAAAAAAACCAGCGTGGTTCCCACAAACTGTCTGTGACCCGTTCTGTTGAGGGAGAAGAAAATTCAAGCAGTCAAACCATGTCTTGCCTGCAGTAGAACCCAGGCAGCTGATTATTCTTAAGCAAGACCACAATTGAAAGATCTCTCCATCTTAGAGTATGCAATTATGTAAGTTTAATTTCATCTCACTTGGTTGTGTGAAGTCCTTAAATGACAATTATATAGGAGAAGTCCTCTCAATATATTCTGTACAGAAATTGGCATTTCTGACCATGAAGGAATATTTGATGATAAATCACCGCAAAATGTTTGATTACTTTTGGGGAGGAACAAGAGGCTGATAACTGTGCTCTAATGTCATCAGTATAGATTTCTCATGGTTACATTATCATCAGGGGAGCAATTTTGAGACTGTTTTCCTGATCAAAAGGAAATTTTTAAATTGCAAAAATATTATAGCTCGTTAAATAAGGATGTGAGTGTCACTTTAGTATGACCACACTCAGTTCATTTTGAAGCCAGAGCTTTTATGTGGTGTCCAATCATCTCAGAACGGCAATAGTGTAAGAATTAGCAAAACCATTTGGAAAGCCCTTTACCAATGTCCTCTATATTTCAATTGTGCAAGTGGACCATTAAAAGAACATGCCCTATATACACATAGGCAAGTAAGGAAGTTACCACGAGATGTCACTTAATGAAAGTTGGCATCATTCTGGGATTCTGTGAGACCAGTATGTATAGAAGCTTGTGCATGGCAAACAGCATCCTGCAGCTATTCTTTGCATCAACACTTATACTCCAGTTTTTGGGTCTAGTCCTGCAAACAGCTGCATATATGTGTAGTGTATGTGTCTGTGTGTGTCTGTGTGCATGCTGATTTGTTCTTATATTTGCATGAGTCTGTCAGACCTAATCTGGAAGATGTCTGCCCAGTGCTATCAAATTTAGAAAGTGAATGATGTTGCACAATGCTTACCTGTGCAAAACAAAAAAGAGCCCAAATTTAAACCAAGAGGTCTCTTCCACTAATAATATTGCTTTGTGCAAGCCTATGCCTTTTCATTCAGAGGATACAAATAACTCTTCAAATATAATAAGCCAGTGTCTGTTTTGCATGGGGCCTTGTGTACATAACTGTGACATATAAAGGACACTCAAAGGAAGAGTGCCTCAAGAACGTGCTGTGTACCTAAAGAAAATTAGACAATATAAATAATTCACTCAAAGAGCCTGCTTTGTTTTGGAATATCCCTGTTTGCTATGAGAGAAACAAATAATTTCTCTCCTACCACCTTGGTTTAATTACCTACCACCCCTGTACTAGCTAGGTTTATACTTTGATATGCTAGTAGCTTGCCTGTTTTTACAATCTCACCTAGTTTCCCAGCTTTTCCTCTACTCTATTCAACACTTTTTCTCCATGGAGAATGGCTTAGAGTACACCCTCCAAGGGATGCACTTATAGAAGACTTGCAGATAAGAACTGACTGGGGACCCTCCTTTCCTGAATAGAGGCACAAGAGTCTGACAGGTTGGAACTAGAAATATCAATACACCTGTAGCTATAGCAGTCATGTCTATGACACACTCTAACTATACATTTATATACTATAAACATTTCTGCTTATCCAATATGTATTTATTCCATATGTTTATATTTATTTCTACTTCATGTTTTTTTCCTAAATACATTTACATTTACATACAAATTTTTTCCTTCATCTCATCCAGTTAGATTTGTTCACTTTTTAAACATTTAGTATAGCTCCAAGTTTTCACCACTGGTAGTGAGAATTAGTGAAATTTTTAAAAGTATTTGGATGTAATATTTGACACAAGTAAGGAAGAAGCAGAAACATTTCTCCTGGATTATTCAAACAAGTTGCACCCTCAATTTCATCATTATTTTAACTGAACCCTCTTTCCCTTCATTTTGCTGCCTTTAATTCTAGTTCCTCTCTACTGCACGACTGGTAAACTGATGCCTGTGATTCTGTCTTAGGTCCCATTCTATTACATGCTTATCTTTCAGGAAGAGCAGATGTTCCCATATGTGCCCTATCTTTATCCTCTGTTGCTTTTGCTTTGCAAACAGATGATTGTATTTCCATTGCCCTCTGTGTCTGGAGAAAAAGATACAGCACTAAGGAGTTTTTCTGTGTTGCTAATCAATGGGGTTTGTAGGCAACTGGGCTGATCCCTTTCCTACATTGTCTCCATTACTATTATTCCCAGGTATTTTCCCTTGACCTTTGTTCTTTATCTCCTCTCCCCTCCTCTAATCTTAATTTCCTCTGGGTTTTCCTTTCAGCTTCTCAGTCTGATGAAGTAACAAGAACTTGCAAAAGTTCACAGAAGGCATTATCCCACTTTGCTGGCTTTTCTACCCTTTTTTTTTGTCACTGCCTCCTAACAATGCATGCTGCTGCCGGAAGGCTCTGGGCATCACCTGGAGGATAAACCACAGGCATCATATGGGCACAGGCAGAAGCATGTGCATGTGGGCGTGTGGGTGGGGGGAGGGCCTCACACAGCTTTTGGAGATGAATACAAGGGCAACTTCTTAGGGATACACCTGTGGTCATAATGTGGCTCTGCTTTACCTGCCAGCAGTGTTTGGAGGTCCAGTGCTCTCCATACGCAAAAGTCCCTGTCCCTCCTGGTGCTTCACAAAGCCATTACCAGCACTATTCTGCTTGTATGCTACAGGGCCTTTCTGGCAGAAATCCAGTTTTTGCTAAGCAAGCTCAGATTAAACCACAGCCCAAGTATCTCTTCGCCTCCAGCATATAGGCACTAAGCACTGAGAAGTCTCCTGATAGGGACTGTCTCAACAACAACACATTTCTTCACCTGTTAGACAGTGCTGAGAGACTTATGTAAAAAAAAATCAATCGTAATTGTAAGATGTTTTTGGCCTTTGGCTCAGCTACTTAAATGCATTGGCCAGCTGGTGGTGAGATGATGTAGAATAAAACAGGATTGTGTTTGCAGAGCAATCCATGGGATGCGGGGGACCTGAAGCCAGCATAATGTACATTGTAGGGGCTTTATTTTGTATTAGCTGTAGGCTGAACCTCTAGGTTGGACACCTATTACTGCCTGTCTCATCTTTTTGCTCATCTGCTTGATGAGAACCATGGGATCTGCCATGAGAACTGCAGTAAACAAGGGCAAACAGCAAATTTGCTTCAAATACACATCACAGATGAAATATTTTGACATTACAGGCTCATTTAGCAACCTATGGCAACCAAAGTTTTCTTGGACTATATATATTTGAAGGTCTAAATACTCTTTCAGATCTATCCTTAGCTGCTATATCTCACTGCCATTATTTACTATAGAAAACTTTTGTTCTGGTATTTATTCCAGAAAGCATTTCCAGATACAGATGCTGAACAAAATAAAGAAATATTGGAGATTTCTTTCATAAATAGATCATAAGCCCTATATTATTCCTGCCTAGGCTATTATGAGACATTAGGCCTTTTATGAAATTTCCATAACATAACATGTTCTGCTCTGTGTGTTACGGTAGGGAATACACATAGATGGCAGAGCTTTGTTTAGTATTCAACTACTCTACCCAGCATCCCCTCCCACAAAGGATATTGCAGAATTAGACAGGGGTCAGAGCAGGGCATTGAAAATATTTAAGCACATGAGAAATCTGGTTAGGGAAATAGATGAAAAAGGCTGGGATTGTTTATTTGTCAAAGGCTATGAATAAGAGGAGACATGATAAGAGCATACAAAATAATTTATTGTTACAGAGAAAGCAGAGCAGAAACCTGCATCCTTCCTGTCTCACAACATGTGTGACAATGAAGCATTCAAAGAAATCAAAAAGTGGCAAATTCAGACCTGATAAAATGAAATATTATCCCATACAAAAGGTAATTAGACTGGAAGCAATTCCCACTGACTGCCCTGTTGGCCAAGAATGCAGCTCAAAGTTAACGTTCAAAAATAAAAGAGAATGTGTTCTTTGTATAATATGATACATAATAGTAATGCAAAAAGGGGAAGAAAAGGTGTCAGAAAATCTTAAGTATTTCAGAGAGGCAAATCAGTTTACCAGTAGAAGTAGGTGGATATGGGCTCTGTGTTGCCTATCTGCTTTTCGCTTGGTTGCATTAACCTTCCTGAAAGCACATGGATTGACCTCTCAATGCACCCATCTGGAGTCACATATGGAAAACAAAACACAGGACACCTGAAATTAATACAGCAGGCTGTGAACTTCAGTGCTAAGAAACCTGTGGTTACTACAGTCTTTGCTTGCTTATCTGCAGTGGGTAACTGTCAGCATGTGGAGTGCAGCATCTTAAATTGCCTCCACTCAAGTTTCCAAAGCTCATCTGGATGCACTCTGAGAAAATATGAGACAAAATGCTGTCATACTTACTGTTTGTTACTTCATGAATATTTCATAGTTACAGGAAAGGTAATTTCCACTCTCCCTGTTCATATCATTTGGAGGAGAAACAGATCTAGGTTTTACAGTTTGAGATTCTTCACTACAAGGATCCCTCATAACCACCTCTCCAACCTCAGGTCCATAGCTTTCCACACCTTGCGGACATGCAGCATTGGTTACAGGGGAGAAAAAAAATCCCTAAGGCCATAGCAGAAAATAAAGTTTGCAGTTATATTGGCATGGAACTTAAATATATAATCAGTTCAGAATCCTAAAGGCAAGACATTATAATCTAGTTATCCCCATAGCTGCTTTGCAGAAAGTAATTTGTTCTAGTAACATCTTACATAAACATTTTACTTAAAACAGTCCAGTACTGGTGCTCTTACAGCCTTTTCCAACATTTTCCTAGCTATTTTTTCACTAGTTGCCTGATTTCTAGGCAGCCTGAGGAGGAGATGTGGAAAGAGACAAACACGCCTTGAAAGTAGGGAGGGAAATTTTTGTGGTTTAGAAAGGAAAGTGTGAGTATGAGAGCAAATGACCTACAGGAACAACTCAGTTCCTCAGGAAGGTTTGTCTATTGTAAAGATAAACATTCCCTTTTCAGCAAAGTGAATGTAGGCATATATATGAACAGGAATCACACATTCCTCTGTGTGTGAAAAGGGCATTTATGATCTGGACTACAGATTTTGGATGAGACAGCAATTCAGCAGTGCTCTCAATGCAGTGCTTTGGGAGGAGATAGAGAGGTAAGCAATGACTTTCACCTGCACAGTGCACATTAAGAGTCCAGTGGACTCACTTTATGTAACAATTTTATTATTATCATGCACACTGCATGATAATAAAATAAAACTTCTTCCAGTGTGGATGCATGAAACAGCTTGAGACAACTGAAACTTATGGACACTGCTGAGTCTCTTTCTCAAGCACGGTTGAGGGATTACTCATTTTAGAAAGTGGAAGCCCTTAACATATTTTAGATAATTCCATATATTGTCATTATGTATGTGTTATGTATTAATGATTACTTCAGAAAAACTTACTTTGATCTGCACCAGAATAATGAATGGTTACTGAAATACTTACTTTTTTTTCTAAATATGGTTCAGGATTTTTTTAATCTGCCCCTCAATTTGCGGCAAGTTTTGGTGATTAAGTGTTTATTTTATATACTTTGTTAATGAAAAACTTCATGGGGTCATAATGGCTTTTATAATATACATCAGCATATATTTTAAAAATCACAACATGGACAAAATGAGAACTATTTGAATTTATAATATTTATAGATACTTGTTTTCTACTTCAATTTTAACTGGAATTTTCTTTTTCATGCCAGAAACAGAAAAGCCACTTCATTCTTTTGACTGGCTCTAAATGAAAGACAAGCAAGCCAGGGAAAATTGGTTCCACTAAACCATATGGTACAGTTGAAATAGAGTAATTTTCCAAGTCAGTCTAAGTATCTTGGGCTGAAATTCAGGAGTTGTCAAAGTATGGGATCAAATGAGGATAAGAATTAGTGTGTTAGGCAAGTATTTCTTAGAATCTCAGCTCCTCCTTTTTAGCGTAGAATAGAATAGCATAGAAGAGTTTTGGTTAGAAGGGACCTACAACAATTATCTAGTCCAACTGCCTGAACAATTAAGTGCCAAACAAAAGTTAAAGCACATTATTATGGACACTGTCCAAGTGCCTGTTAAACACTCACAGGCTTGAGGCATTGACTACACCTTAAAGAAGTTTGTTCCAGGGTTTAGTCACCACATGGGTAAAGAAATGTTCCCTAACATCCTGTCGGAACATCCCCTGGCACAGTTTAAACCATTCCCATGTGTCCTGATCACTGGATCCCATGGAGAAGAGATCAGTACATCCCCCTCCACATCCCCCCTCAGGAAGCTGTACAGAGCAATGAGGTCACCTCTCAGCCTCCTTCTCTCCAAACTAGACAAACCCAGAGCCCTCAGCCGCTCCTCACGGGATGTGCCTTCCAGCCCTTCCACCAGCTCTGCCGTCCTTCTCTGGACCATTCAAGGACCTTCCCGTCCTTCTCAAACTCTGGGGCCCTGCACAGCACACAGGACTCAGGGTGAGGCCGCACCACGGCTGCATCCAGCAGGATGATCCCGATCCCAGCTGGTGCTGCCGTGTCTGATGCAGCCGGGATGGGGTTTGCCCTCCTGGCTGCCCGGGCACACACTGCTGACCCACACTGAGCTGCTGCCCACCAGCACCCCCAGATCCCTTGCTGCAGGGCTGCTCTCCACACACTCCTCTCCCAGCTTATCCTTGTGCCCAGCTTTCCTGCATCCCAGGGGCAGAATCTGTAATTGTTCTTGTTAACCTTCATGCCACTGATAATTACCCAGTGCTCCAATCTATATCCAGATCCCTCGGTACTGCTCTTGTCTGTCGAGAGAGTCAGCAGCACCTTGCAGTTTGGTATGATCAGCAAATTTGCCAATGGTGCATTAAAGTCCTGAATCCTGATCATTGATAGACACATTGAATGGAAGTGGCCCTACAGCTGAACCTTGGAGAATACCACTGGTGACTGGTTAGCAGCCAGGTGTAGCCCCATGCACAACAGACTTTTGAGCTCTGTCCTTCGGCAAGTCCTTCACTCAGCACACTGTGCCCCTGCTCATTTGGACAGCTTGTCCAGAAGGATGCTGTGAAGAACAGCATCAAAAGCCTTATCAGTATAAAGAAAAACTACATCCACCACCTCCCGTTCATCCACTAAACACATAACCTTACAATTGAAGAATATCAAATTACTTAAAAAAAGCTTTCTGTTTGTGGCTCCATGTTGACTGTGTCTGATGATTGTATTATTCTTTAAATAATTTTCTTTATATTTTACAGGAATTGAGGTTAGACTAACAGGTAATAGGTTTCTTTTAAAGAAAAGAAGTTCAAATACATGAGAAGAGAATGTACTTACAGTCTGTCATTTATGATAAGTAGATATCACAGATTTTTTCCAGAAGTGGCATTGACATCTTTTCTTACCAGTGAATGACAAGCTCTTCTGTGTGGTGTTCATAAAATTTTGCTGAAAAAAAAGGTGAAATGATTGTAGTTCAGATGTTGAATGAATCAGGCAATACTTCTTCAATTGCTTCTGCAACACACAATGCTGTGTGTTGGATAATCTGCTCTGCTGTTCCACCCTAATGAATCTGAGCTTCACCATACCCATCCAGTTTATTAGTATTTGTTGTAATTAATGGGTAGACATCATCTATGGGGTTCTGAGAAAGTCTCATTTTCTTATGAGCTCATATAAACAAACACAATTATATTTTATTATTTTAACCCAACACTTTATCGATCATCTCTTGAAAGAAGAGAAAGAGAGAGAGAATTCATATTCTTTGCAATTTTCCTCACATTCGGCCTCTTTCTAAAACAAAATCAAATTGTTGCTCTTAAGCCACCTGGTAATATTCTTTAAAGAAATCTTGCCAGTATATTTTCATACCCACCCAGAGAGATGGAGTTCCTGGAACATTTTATCAGTTTAATGAGAACTTAGAGGCTAAGGAATATAAGAGACACAGTGTTGTTTCAGTCAAATTCTTCCTGTTTTGATAACACTATCCTTCATGAAAAGAAAAGGTCATCAGTGTCTGCTAATTCAAGGTCTTGGACTAGCTGTGCAATTCAGATTTCAGTTTGACAAAGAGATCTCCATCTGTCTACACAGATACATAAATTGGAAGAGAAGTTGATTCTTATATATTGTGTAAACATTTTGATAACTTTAGGAAAAATTTATTCCTTGAATAAAGTCAGGAAGTGACATGAAAAGCAGCTCAGACCTTTAATAAGGCATCTCTGACAATGAACTAGTGCCTAAAACAGTGACATATCATAATTAAGTGCAATATATGCTATAATGCACCATTAACAGCTCTCATATACCAGCTATACACACAGCTATACACAGATGCTATGGATTATCAATGAAACGCTTTCAAATACTCGACGGGATGGCTTCACCTCAGATTTGTAACAGTCAGTTCCCTCAGGGATAGCCAGGGTTTTTCATCAGACCCTCCTGGAATAAGGCATGTGAATAAATTTCTGTTGTGTGAATGTTTCACCTGGAAAGGTGCCTTTTTCCTTAAAGATATATCTTTTTCTATGTAGCAAGCACTGAAGTTATCTGAAGCAGCAGGACACTTCTGCTTTGTTGCACAGTAAGATTTCAATATTGCTGAAACAAAAAAATAAATATACCTTTTATATCTATCTGAAACGTGGTTTTGTTTGGATTTTTTTTTGTTTGGTTTGGTTTGGTTGGCTTTGTGTGGGGTTTTGTGTGTGTGTGTGTTTTTTCTTTCAAATATACTCTCTATTATAGGTTTAGCCCATCATCAGGAAAAAAAAAAGTATCCAGTGGCTCCATTCTTACATGTTTTTCACTTCCACTTTTCTGGTGAACTGCCTCAATCTGTAGCACATCTCCTCATTTTGTGCATAAAGTATGGGTTATTCTAGGTCGGATCTCTCCTTTAGGGGGCAAAAAAATTAAAACTTCTTTTTGAGTCTTTGTTTTTGGAATTACCTGAGACAGCGACAAGCACTTCAAATATGAATCATATATCAGAAGAGCAAATCTTCAATCTAACTCAAGGAGGATTAAAAATATCATTGAGACAGCATACACCCTTTACTGATAATGCTGGAAATTAAAATGAATTGGGCATCCTTCCCAGCAGGTTTCCTCCTCTCCAAAGCCCTTCATGACTCTGCCCTTTTCTCCTGTGGAGCCTTGTCCCTGTCCAAATTCTCTTCTATCCCAGACCTGACGTCCCTACTTTGTCACCTGAAGAACTGTGAGCGCTGTTTGATCCAGTGACACAATCCATTGCTACTTCAACACTGAGGGTGTCACTCATCATCATGAAGGAGCTCACCTCCGTCACGGCTCTCCTTACCCACTACCTGCATCAGTGGAGAAACTCAGCAATGAGGGAAGGAGACTGCTGTCAGTTTGCAGAACTGAAGATTTTGCACACATACCAATAAGCAGAATATGTATGTACGCAGTGGATTGCAGCCTTCCCTCCCTCCTGTGTCAGCATTTGTTTCCCACAGCTTTGCAGAGTTCTTGGCACAGCAAGATCTGATCCTTCAGGATGGTTGCAAATATAAAGTGGGTGTGAAGGAAATTCTCATATAAACTTATCACTGGGCTAACTAGCCTACAATGAAAGATGAGGGGAAGCTCTATTATTCATGTCCAATTTTACCTCATCATTTTTCCTGCCCATGTCTGATCTTTGGTGAAGGCAGGGGCCTTTTCCAGACTGAAGAACAATCTCTGTAGTTGCCACACACCTCCTGGGTTCAGGGTCACACAAGTACCTCATGTGAGAATAAGATCAGGGTTGTCAAGATAGAGCACTCAGGGAAGCCATTGGCATTTTTCTGTTACTTGCTTTGAAAGTAGATTTGGCTGACTGACAGCACTAGAGAGATTTAATTTGCTTCACATACAGTTCTAATATTTCTATTTTCCTTACATAGTGTGATTCAAGTGCCAGTGTAGATAGTGCAACCTTCTATAAGATTATGATATTCATGGGAGTAAGCATATTAAATCCTTTGAGGGCAACCATGTTAAACACAGTCAAGGTTTATAAGAGAAACAAGTCTTGGACTTTAGCTCAGTCTTATTAAAGGAGCAGTCACATCTGAAAAAAAAATTCCTTGAAATGAGCTGTAGTATCTAATCAGGAAAGCCCAAGGGAAAGAAGATTGACAAAATCTGGAAGGTTCAGAGAAACTGAGCAGTAAAAAACACCTCGCATCTGGTCTCATCTCACCAGCTTTCTCAGTCCCTAACCCATAAAAGCAGCAAAGATGAACATAAATTTTGAACCAGTCATGTTTCATAACAGGAAAAAAAAAGCCATGTAACACTTAACTGATATTCAGAGCAACAGTGTAATCACATTTCTTCAAATGTGGCCAGATAGCAAAGCAGTGACATTTGTTAATAGAGACTAATCACTCTTTCAAACATGCTCTTTCTACAAATGATTTAAATTAAGACAACTATGAAATAGCCATAAATGACAGACTACAGTTGCAGAGTAAGAGAGCCTTTGAACAACAATGTATTAACTATTTAGTCTAAAAAACATGTCCTATATTTCCCTTGAAGGTAAGGTACAGGATATGTCACATAATTTGTTTTTTGGAAGTCCTTGATCTTATCAACAGGAGGCATCTGCACTTCTATTGTCTTATAATGTGCTTTAGTGTTTTGGTAACCATCATGTGAAATATAAGAACTTGGGCTTAAGAAACCAGCCTGCTTTAAATAAAAATCAAGGCAAGAACAGACAGGGCAAGAAGTTGATCTGAAATGTTCATTTAACCCTAAATACACAATCTGAAGAGTTCAAGCTTCATTTTAAAATTAGTTTTCTTTTGTTTCACTGTAGCTAATTCACATGTGATGCTATTTAAGTAGTTCAATTTATTGTGACATAATACTAACAATATATGGCAGCTAAAAAGGAAAAGCTGACTTATTTTTTCCTTTGAGAGTATAAAGGTGCTCATAGAATAAATGAGGCTGAAAATCCATGTCTGCAGATATTTGTGTTTCTTAGATCAGTTTTGCAAAAGAAGGTCTTCATTTGAAAGCCTGATCACTGTTTTTATTGAGAGGCATTGGATAATACCTGTGTAAAACTGTAACATCAGGGATTTGGCATAAAATTTCCTGCAGTTCTCTTCTCCTGCCTCTGCCCTCCCTACCCCTTGTGCTACCATTACAAAATTGTCCAGGTTTTCCTCCAGCATTTTGTTAAGGCAGTTTCCCCTGCTGCATACTTCTGTGATTGTCAAGTGGCATGCTAGCAACCCACTGACTGCAGGAGTAATAATAAAATAATAGATATTTTAAGAAAAAGAATCATGAACTGAACAGTTTTCCTTGATCTGAAACAAAATGTTTAGATCAATTCTGGATACTTCAATGCTACTTAGATACCACTGCTAACTAAGTTTTGAAACAAAATATTGTTCTAGAGTGAAAAATTGAAACAACTGGCTTTGAAAATGTCAAAACTCTGTGTTCCAGAAAGCATGTCTTTGTGTTCAGCTTGAGCTACTTAACAAACTAGACATAAAATCAAGAATTGTTTTAGACATTCCGAACCTTTACTTTTTGGCAGACCTAATTCCAACCCTAATATTTCACACAACCAGAATCAGCCATGTAAGTGCAGCAACATTGAGGTCTTCTGAGTGCCCCTCAGATTTTGGAGCCAGCTTTTTTGATGCCAACAGACAAATTTAAATTTTCTTTTTCTTCTTCTTTTTCCTCATAGTACGAATGAAAGAATGCATGGTAATGCAATTTGAATGTCAGTTAATGTACTCGGGCAGGAAATTGCTTTATGTCTTCAACAATTAGGTTAAATAGCTGTTGTCAGCACTATGAGGGTGGAGCTCTCTTATTCTAAATGCAGCTTGGTGAAACTGCTGGAAGTAAAAGTTCTCAACCTTGATCTTTTTTTTCCCCTCACCAAGCATACTTGTGTTTCTCTGAAGAGGAACAAAATCCACCATGAAAAAGAGTCAAACAGGCGATTGCCTGTCAGTATCTTTGGGCACAGCAGACAACTGGCAGGTCTGATGCTGGTGTGAGCAGCAGGAACCTTCCTCACATCACTGTCAGTTTCTTCAGGAAGACTCCAGCAGCACAACCTAATCACCTCCCTGAGTGCGCATGACAGGGACAGATACAGCACAGATGCCACAAATTCTAATGCATCTGCTTGAATCCTTTCAGGGAAAACATCCAAATCATAGATAGCATCATAGAATCAGAGAACATTAAGGTGTTGGAACAGACCTTGAAGATCATCTAGTCCCAAACCTTCCTGCCGTGGGCAGGGACACCTTCCACTAGATCAGGTTTCTCAAGGTCTTTTCCTACCTGGCCTTTAACACGGTCACAGTTTGGGCACCCACAACCTTCCTGGACAACCTGTTCCAGTGTCTCACCACCAGAATTTTTTCATAGTAAAGAATTTCTTCATAATGGTTAGCGTAAATTTCTTCTCTTTCAATAAGTATTCATTACTTCTTGTTTTATCACTATTTCACAGTGACCACATGCATTAAAACTAATTTCAGAAACTATGGGCCACGGTAGTGATATTGGTCATCTTCTGAAGTGCATTGTTTTACCCCCGTCAAGATAATTAGGACTTTGACATGCGCTTGGCAGCAGTTGGCTAAAACCATTGCAGTTGGCAAGGGTAGCAAACAGTTAGACACACTTAGATTTTCTCTTCTAGTATGTGTCTAGCCTACAGCTGGGGATAACAAAAACTTTACTTAACTCCATGAAGCCAGCTGATTTGCTTCTAAGCAATGAGTTTTTATGCTGGACGGATGATGCTAGATGAAGCTGATTTGCTTCATCTACTTTTTGCTTTCCTTGAGTGATATGCCAGTTTTTGCCAGCATTTTCAGAATGTATACAGGCTCATATTTGAGCATATGTACTCATTTAAAAAATTGTTCTTTTGATTAGAACAGAAGTGACATCGTTTTGTTTACATTAAATCACAAAGTTGTGAATTCTCATCATTCTTCTGTCCTTTCCTCTCCTTCTACCCCCATTCCTGTATTTTCCTTTGCCTTTTTTTCCCCGTTATGTATACAGGAAAGCCCTAGATACTCTATGTATATCATATATACATAGGGAAGTAAAAGTGAAATGGCCTATAAACGTTATGTTCTTTCTTAGTGCAAGGATGAATTTTCAGATATTAGCCACTTCTGTAACTCAAGAACAACCAAAAATAGTCACCCAGACTGTTCTTTATGACAAGTATTTTCTCTGATCCTGGCTTATCTCCATCCTCCTGCCGCTAGAAAACGTAAAAATCCCATTTTCCCTAGCTTTAGACCTGGTAAGCAACCCCTTTTAGACAGTGCATCCTGATGCAACAAATGTAGTCAATCCCTGGTCAGACTTCGAACCTGAGTAAACTCACTGAAGTCACTGATCATGTACCACAGGTGGGCTTATAACCCAGTATAGTGCCTTGGGCCCCTGCAAGAATGTTTTGTGTCAGGCAACTGAATGCAGCAATGTACCACCCTAAGAAAGCTAAACCTTTCTGAAATGTAGGTCTCATGTCAGGACAGGAAAGCTGGCAGCTTCAGGAAAATCCTGTAATACTCAGGTGATCTTTTCAAAATTTATTTTCAAGCTCTAACTTATTTTGGAAGAGAACATAGATGGCTTTTTTCCCTGCTTCAAAATACTGTGTGCTTCAAATCTTAGATATACAGGTGACTAGAGCAGATAAAATGATGACTGAAATTAATTTCTATTATCTCCTTCCATTCTGGTCCATCAACTTAGTATATTCCAGGTATGCGTTTGAGAGTACTTGAAACAACCAATATTTGAAGACATAATGCACTCCTTCCTGCAATTACGTGGAGTACTCTTCAACTAAAGTAAAGAAGTGGGGAGGAAGGTCTCTTGCATGATGTCCTTGTTTTGCTTAGGAACCTTATTTACTGAGTACTTATTCACCTTTTTTGAGAGGCAATCTTTGTCCCATGCACATTATACAACATTGCTTTAGTACTGCAGTAAGACAGAAATGCTAGCTTGCTATGCTCATCAAGACTGTGATCAGATGCAACAGCATCAGGGTACCTTTAGAACATCAGCACTCACTTTTATATTCTGGCTATAACTTGAAGCCCATTTGTTTTCCTGAAGTTGGAAATCTCTGGTAGAAAATCTGTTTTTAAATTGCTAATCAATGGGGGAAAAAAAGACGGAATGTGTTTGCACTGGCTCAAGAATTGTCAGAAACTCATCTTCCGTTTAGTGGATTACAGATGTGTATGTGTGTATGTTTGTGTTTCTATAAAAATATTTAGAAAATACATAACATGGAAATGTTGTCTGTACATACACAGACATAAAGAAGTCTGAATATAAGTGTGAACACATACATCTGCATAAAATAGTGAGAATGTCTATTGACAGATGTGGTATAAGAGGTGCTGTACTGAAAGTCTTTCACTAGATTTAATGGGTATCTGTTGGGGTCCCTCCCCTGCCATGGAGCCCTGGGAGATGGGCCCTGGGGGGGAGGCATGGGGTTTCCCTGTCCCCGGTCACCTTTGTTTCCCATTGGTTGGTTTGTGTTCCCCGGTGTGGCCAAGGACCCTCGGGTCCCGTGACTGCGGAGTTCCTGAGGAGAGCCCCGGCCATGCGGCTGGAGAAATAAACATCTCTGAAACATCTACCACGAATCTGTCCATATATACTTCGCTTTCCATGGGACTCCTGGTTTGAAATATGCTTGTTGCAGTAATCCCCGCTGCAACAAACTGGCGGAGGAATGCGGGCAAGACACCGATCCCTGAGGACAATTCGTGAGTAAAATAACCACTCTAGACCTCTCTCTTCTCATCTTGGTTTGGATATTCTCTCTGGATTATGGAAGAATCGTGGGAAATGGGGCTCTCTGAGCCACAGAGAAAAATGTATCTAGAAGTAAAAGGAATCCTTGAACAACAAAACAAGAAAGTATTGGAACCGGGAGATCTAGAACACTTTTTCATCTGGCTTTTCAAAAGGTTCTCCTGTATTTCTCGAGACTTACTTTTTGATATCGAACCTCCTGAATCTTGTGAGGGGTGTTTCTGGGACGAGATATGGGATAAAGTATGGGATCAAAGAGGAGCTTTCCGTGCATACCTTATAATCAGTGAAGCTCTTGAGGAGCATTTGTATGGTCCCATTACCCCTAAAGCAGAAGATCATACTTATCCCGTGGCTGAGCCCGCGCGGCCGCCATCCCGGGAGCACATGATTGCAGCTGTGCTGGCAGAGGTGCCTGTGCTGGATGCGCCCGGCCCCCTCGGGAGCCCGCGCCTTATCACGGACCCCATCCCTGTCTCGGGGTCCCCGGCCACGCGGCCGCGAGTGAGGGAGCGATGCCGCAGGCGCCGCGGGTGCCGTGGGCCACGAGCGGCCAGGAACCGGCATCGGCGTGGCAGGAACCGGGCATCGGCGTGGCAGGAACCGGGCATCGGCGTGGCAGGAACCGGGCATCGGCGTGGCAGCCCGCTCTGAGCACACGGCTCGGAGAGCCCTGCGGAGGGAGAAGCGGCGGTTCCCACAGCGACACGAGAAGCCGCGCAGCGCCGAGCCGGAACGGGGCCGCACCCAAAGCAGCGTGGAGTTTGCGGAGCAGAACCGCTCACAGGGCACGGAGCCAGCGGCGATGGCAACGCGGGGCCGCGCAGAGCCCAGACACGCCGGAGCAGCGCCGCTCGGAGGGTGAGGAGCAGCCGCAACGCGGGGGCCCGGCAGAGACGTCGGAGCCGGCGAGGCAGCAGCCACACGGGACCAGCAGCCACGACAAACACGCAAGCATGCGATAGGAGGAGTTACAGCAATGAAAGTCACAGGAACGGTGAAATGGTACAATGTAAAAAACAACTATGGATTTATAACACGAGATGATACAGGGGGAGATCTATTCATCCATAGAACTGCCATTAAAAGGAATAACCCTAAAAATTACCTGCAAAGTGTAGGAGATGGGGAGGTTGTACAGTTTGATATAGTGCAAGGAAAGAAGGGTTTACAAGCAGGGAATGTTACTGGGCCTGGAGGTATTCCCGTCAAAGGCAGCTGTTATGCACAAAATTATAAACAATATCCATCCCAGCAATTTCCCTACCCACAGCCTACTTCCCCCTTTTACCCTATACCCAATATGAACCCCTTCCTAAATTTACCCCATCCCCAGTTTATTCCTAATCCGTTTTTCACCCCATGGCTTCCCTATACAATTCCATTTCCCTACAATTCCTCTCTGATGCCGAGGGGGGGCTGAAGAGGGGGAGGGAAGAAATTAAACCCTCTCCTGCCCACAAAGCATGCCCGGAGAGTTCTGTCTCCCTTCTGTCAGCCCTAAAATGTTCCACAGAATCTGTTTGGACATTTAAAGACTCAGGAGGGTGGCTTGTTTTGTCTTGAAACTGTTCTTGTCATGTTTATCCAGTTGTTTTCATTCTCCTTTTATTAAAATAAAACGGGTGAGATGTTGGGGTCCCTCCCCTGCCATGGAGCGCTGGGAGAGGTGCCCTGGGGGGGAGACACGGGGTTTCCCTGCCCCTGGTCAGTCTCATTCCCCATGGGTTGGTTTGTGTTCCCCGGGGTGGCCAAGGACCCTCGGGTCCCGTGACTGCGGAGTTCCTGAGGAGAGCCCCGGCCATGCGGCTGGAGAAATAAAGACCTCTGAAACATCTACCACGAATCTGTCCATATATACTTTGTTTCCACGGGACTCCTGGTTTGAAATATACTTGTTGCAGTAATCCCCACTGCAACAGGTATCTATGCATTCCAGTCCACTCTTGTGTTCTGAAGAGAACCACCAGGCTTTTTAGAGGTTCATGTAAGCTAGGACATAATAAATTTGTGCACAAAATGACCAAGTTTAATTTCTATCCTTGATTGCAAGCACAAATAATTCAGGCTTAAAATTGGTTGCATCACAATCTGAGGGTGACCTGCTTCTCTCTTGATAAAAAGAAGCCAGTTAAGTCATCAAGGTCCAAAGTGCTTCAAATTAAAAATCTAAGAAGAAATGCTGACCTGCATGAAATCATTATCAGATGGTCTCTCTCCAAAGGGGTTGTTAGACTCACAACAAAGCTGCCAGAAAGGACCACAGGAGGCTGTCTGAATGCCAGTGGTTAAGGACACAGGAGTTTTGCTCATTAACAAGAATAATGGTTTAAGAAATGTTGTCAGTGGGGATTTACAACAATAGGAGAAGACTAAATGGCCTGCAGTTATGCCAAGGAATGTTTGGATTGGATATTAGGAAAAATTTCTTCACAGAGAGGGTTGTCCAACACTGGAATAGAATGCCCAGGGAAGCGGTTGAGTCATCATCCCTATAAGTATTTGGAAGATGTGTAGATGTGGCACTGGGGCACATGATAGTGTGACGGCTTGGCAGTACTGGGTCAGCTTGTTGATCTTAGATGTCTTCTTGAACCTAAGTAATTCCCTGATTCTATGAATCTATGATTTCCCCTTCCAAAGACATCTGCCTATCCCCATTCCCTGAAGATGACAATGCTTCTGGACATACATTTTAAAATTTTTTTATATCGTTATGTACAGACACACACATATGTTTATCTGTACATAAGACAAAAATTTTCCTCTGGGGCTCATAACTTTGGTGGTAGACATGCAGAAAAAGATCATGAACTAGCTAGAGATTGTGAATTAGCATAAAAACTAGGTATGAAAGTGCCAGTGGATCACTTACCAAATGATCTGGAAACAGCCCTTTCTTTCCTGGTAAGCTACAGCATTTGTCTCAAGCGAAAAAAAAACACAAGGAAGCACTTGGAATGAAAAGGACCTCCTACATCACACAAAACCATCTTCAGAAGACACAAAGAGAAAGAGATATAAATATGGAAGTTCCTTGGAATATTCCTCTTTAAGCTAAAATAGTTAACTATTAATATCCCATCTGAAATATTCTTTGAAATGTGGAAATTCTCAAATCAGTACAGTATATCAACTTTATTAACAGAAGTGGGAATTGTAGTTAGCAAACCTGAGTGATCTGAATGTATCCCGTACATTAGTTTTTCACAGAAAATGGAAAGGACTTAACAACGTGTGTCTCAACTACATACCAGGTGGCAAATGCAAAAAGAGGAGACAGTAGATTCAGTGTCTGACAGCAAACTCTACTACTGTTTCCGCTGCTCCAAAGCCCTACATTTGGGAGGAAGGCTGTTGGGGTGCCGTGATTGCTGCAGTTCCTCGGCAGATCCCGGCCATGTGGCTGGAGAAATAAACATCTCTGAAACATCTATCAAGAATTGGTCCATATATATTTCTTTCCACAGGCCTCATTGTCTGATACATTGTGTTGCAATATCTGCACTATAACAGAAGGCCTCAAGTTTAACCTTTTAAGAGACATTTAGGTGCTTAAGAATATTCACTGAATGCCATCTGGGATGTCTGTGAGAATCCTTTTGGCGTCTGGTTCCCACCCCTGATAGAAGGAGATCTACTGTACCTTATAATACACTCTTATACAGTCTTTGGAGTACAGGGAAGACCTGGAATCTCCCAGGTGTCACGAGGTAGAAGTTATTTATTGGATTTTGCCTTACATGCGTAGATACCAGTCCAGTTCATGGTCCAAGTCACTATCAAGAGAAATTTTTTGGTTGGTTTTTTTAATTACTCATTGTAGTGCCAAATTTCATAGATTTGGTTATACAAACTCCAAATAGCCAAAAATGTAATCTTTAAATTTTTTTCCCTGTTTTATGTAGATCAGAGCACTACCCTATATCAGATCTTGCTTGATCTACTGTGTAACTTCTAAAAATTAATCTCAATGCCACTTCAATTTATCTGCAATCAAGAATCTACTGCAGCATTTCACAGATTCTTTCAATGCTGTCAATTACACACATTAGTGCTCTAATTTTGCTTTTCATTTTTAGTGTTGCCTTGGTCACTTCTAGCTTCCAGGCATTGACACATATGCCTTTCTCCAAGAGTCCAAACACATCAAGTGTCCATTCCTCATGTAGGCAGTCAGAGGTTTCAAAGCACATCAATCCTTAATCTTCTTGTTAATCTGGTAAATAGATGACAATCCCTGAGCTGTTTTTCCAAACCATGTTTCTCCTGCCTATGATCACACCATTAGCTCATCTCTGATCTTTTCCAGAGCTGGACATAGTATTCCAGGAGTGACTTTATGGGATTCAGACAAAAATACTGAAACATTTGTCTGCTGCAGTTGTTCAAAACTTGCCGGATCCACAGTCTTCCTCTGATCTGTCCCCATCTGTAGGCATGGGATGAGTTTCAGGTCTACAGATGACTACAGATTCGGCTCTGTTAAATTGCATTTGTTTGTATGAACAAAGGATTGCGGTCACTCCCTCTCACAGTAATTTGTCTTCTACAGTATTTAGCTCTCCCTACTATATATGTCATCTGCTGTCTCTGTTGGTATAGAGTTTAATTTTTCTTTCAAGTCATTAATACATAGAATATCCAGGTTTTTTAACAAATAGAGTAGCAGGAAGGGCTTCTAGAGTTATGTTAGCCTGAAAAGGAAGGTCAAAGAAACTGACCTACCAAATAAACAAGTCCAGCAAACTGGTAACAAAGAATGAGGAGAAGCCTGAGGTACTCAACAAATTTTTGGCCTCGGTCTTCAATGGCAACCTCTCTTCCCACACTTCTCAGGTAGATGGACAACAGGATGGGGACTGAGGGAACAAAAGTAAGTTTTAGTTAAAAATTCAGTTCTGAACCACATGAGGAACATGAATGTACCTAAATCTAAGGGACCTGAGGAGAAGCATTCCAAAGTCCTGAGGGAATTGGTTGATGTAGTTGCCAAGCCATGATACTTGAAAGGTCATGGAAGTCCAGGGAACTGAAAAAGGGAAAACATTGTAACCATCTTTAAAAAGAGTACAAAGGATTCTGGGAACTACAGCTTGTCAGCCTCCCCTTTGTGCCTGGGAGAATCATGGATAAATCCTCCTGGAAGCTGTGCTAAGGCACATGGAGGACGGGAACATGATTCAAGACAGCCAGCATGGCTTCAGAAAGGGCATCCAGAGAGTAGTGGTCAATGGCTCAGAGTTCTGATGGATATCAGTGACAAGTGGGGTCCCTCAGGGGTCAGTACTGGGACCAGTGTTATTTACTATCTTTGTTAATGACATAGATGATGGGATCAAGTGCACCTTCAGCAAATTTGTAGATGACACGAAGCTGACACACCTGAAGGACAGGATGCCATCCAGAGGGACCTGGACAAGCTCAAGAACCAGGCCCATGTGAATTTCAGGCAGTTTAACAAGACCAAGAGCAAGGTGCTGCACCTGGACCAAGGCAACCCCCAGTACCAACACAGGCTGGGGGCTGAACAGATGGAGAGCAGCCCTGGGGAGAAGGACTTGGGGGTGCTGGTGGGTGAGAGGCTGGACATGACCCAGCCATGGGCACTCACAGCCCACAAAGCCAAACATGTCCTGGGCTGCATCCAAAGCAGTGTGGGCAGCAGGGCAAGGGAGGGGATTCTGCCCCTCTGCTCTGCTCTGGTGAGACCCCACCTGGAACACTGCATCCAGCTCTGGGGTCCCAGCACAGGAAGGATGTAGATCTGTTGGAGTGAGTCCAGAGGATGGTCATGCATGTGATTAGAGGGATGGAGAAACTCTCCTGTGAGAAAAGGCTGAGACATCTGAGTTTTTTCAGCCTAGAGGAGGCTTTGGGTTGACCTTATTGTGACCGTCCAGTACCTGAAGGGAACCTACAAGAAAGACGGAGAGAGACTTTTTACAAGAACATGTAGTGATGGGACAAGGGGGAATTGATTCAAACTGAGAGTAGGTTTTGATTAGATACTAGACAAAAACTCATTGCTATGAGGGTGGTGAGGCACAGGAACAGGTTTCTCTGAGAAGTTGTGGATGCCCCATCCCTGTAAGTGTTTAAGGCCAAGCTGGATGGAACTTTGTGCAGCCTGGTCTAGTGGAAGATGTCCCTGAAATATGGCGGGGAAGGGGTTGGAACCACATGATCTTTAAGGTTGCTTCCAACCCAAATCATTCTATTATTCAGGAATTCTATGATTCTATGATTAACGCAGGCTATATTGACTTTGGATTGTTCTGATTTCTTAATCAAAATGTAATGACGTATCAGGCCAAATGTTTTACAGAAGTCTAAATACATCACATTTATACTATGACCTTTAACAATCAAACCTGTAACCCCAGCAGAAGACATATCACGTTAGCATTATTTTTATAATAAGCTTATGCTGATTGTACTACAGGCCACTACTCTGAATTCCCACAACAAAGATTTCCACATGTATAAATGACCCTGAATATCATAACTGATTTTTGTTTGCTAGCATGCAAAAGGAAAGCTGAGAAGAAAGTATTTCCCACAGGTATCATTCCACTCAGTGCATCTACCTCTTCCCCTCATTAGTTACTCTCTTGCATAAAGTTTTAAGAAGCATGTTTTTAAACAGCCTACAATTCAGCCCACAGGGACTTGGGAAAGAGAGTGAAGGGGGCTTATAAGCGGAAGAGCCAGGTGTATATGCATTAGTGTTTATATTTACAAATTAATGTACTTTCAGATTAGAGGTGTTTTTTAAAAAAAATAAAATCTAGAATGTAATTTTTTTTTCCTTGATGCAAGATAGGTTGAATAGATTTTTTGATATCCAGATAAATTTAGGGGCTGATCTTTACCCATTCATAAAGAAGATAAGTCTGGCAGGGTAACTGTGTCCTTTTGTAGGACAGTAGAACATTATCAACACAAAAAGAGTATTTTCATAGCAACATGATGCACAACCTACTACATTCAGGGAACAATTTACTACAACCAAAGACAGTTAAAGGTTTGTATTATCCATATTACCTTTCCTGAAGGAATGATAGTAAGAATGCAACATGTGAAAAAAAGGACACAGTTAAGACATTCATTATCAGTTCTGAACAGGATTAATTTTAATGATAATTCCACTTGCCTACACAGTGTTCTTAGATGTGAAAAAACCCCATGGGATTAGGCCAAATATTGTCATGGTAACAGAAAGAGAGGGAAATAATTCTAAACCAGTTTCCAATAAGCAAAAGCAGCTACCATTCCATCAGTAGCCTTCAATAGAAGGTGACATCTGTTTTTTCATTTGTTGTTCTAGACTTGAGGAAAAGTGGGATTATTGGAAATAGTACAGTGTTCTGGGAACATATTGAATGAAAAGGCTCTTAGTGCTTTTTAAATATTTGCCCATTTGTCTTTAAAAACATATAGCATGTATCTTCTTTGACCATTTATAAATTGGACAAGTTAGTTGGAAAGTTTTGACTCACCTATGCTCAAGCATTTGAAAGATCAAAGCAAGCTTCTTGCTTTATTAAGAGGAACTACCATTTTGACTGAGAAGTGGACACCTGTTTTTGGAGACTGAGAAGATGAGAATGAATTAATTGTATGAAATTATGTGATTACTTCATACTGGGGATAAATTAACCCAAAGAAGAAACATGCACCAGTACTGGTGTTTTCCACTTTTATTCAAGCACACCACTGTGTCTTACACACCAATTTAAGATAATACTCATAATTTTACTGCTAAGAAAGAAGCAGATCAAAATACAGTTGTGGAATTTGAAGGGGAAAAGAAAAAAGGAAAAATCAGGCGTGGTTTTTACCAGGAAGGGTGGTTATCAGTAAAACAGTGTACCACTGAATTTTCCCACACATTAAGTTTTTAATAAACTACTTAGAAAATTTCTAAGAAGTTGATAATGGACTGTTAAGTGTGCTCTACAGAACATTAGAAAACCTTGTTTGCTCACCTAGGCTGGACAATTTACGCACAAATAAAAGCTCTTTTGTCCTATGAATCCATGAGATGTTTATACACCAACTTATTAGGTAAGAGGTTGATTTTAGGCACTCACAGCTTTTGCAGTAGGAGCTTACAGGTTTAAGAGCTTGGACATTTGGTAGGAGTGAAAAAAAGAGAAAAAACAGTGATTTTACTTTATTTATTCTGAATATTATTTCATTATGTCTTCATAACAAAGAAGAGGAAAAACATTAGCAGAGAATAATACAAGCTTAAAGCTTACCTGATGCTTCCTAAATCAGAATTCTGGAAGGATAATGAAAGTCTGAAAGTCTGAAAGTCTCAAAGTATGAAAGTATGAAAGTCTTGCTGATATATTCTTTGAGAAATACAACCTAGCTAAATTTCATGCACTGGTGACCTCTGCAGCTCCTTGAAGCATCACGTTTCAAGGTCTGATAAGGGTCAGTACAAAAGGTGTCATTTTACCTGCTTGTAATTTTTTTTAAAAAGGTCACAGAACCCAAAACACTGAAGTCAAGAACCAACAAAGAGCCATAAATGGACACCTTTCACTTTGTAAGATTAAATCAAACCAGAAAACGCCCAAAATCTATGCCAAAAACACATCACAAAGGTGAAAACCTCACAGAACAATTCCCAAACCATTTAAACTAAAAGGTAACTGCAATATGGCTTATTTCAACTGCAATGTGCCACTTGTGCTCTTATCTGTCTTCATACTGACAAAATTATAGCTATAAATTATTGTTAGCATCAATTCTTCCACTCCTACTTGTTCAGGCAATCTCTGGAGCAACACTAGGATGGCCCAATAACTGTAGATAATGTGCTAGATGCAATTTCCAATTTGAAAGCCTACTGTTGCAGCACTTTTCCAAAAAGGACCTAAGGTTCAGAATAATTTTATTTCAGGCTGCACTCTATATTTGAAATTATATGCTGGCATTGTCTTATGCATAGTTTGGCACCTGATTTTAGTGTTACAATAGTGCACCCTGATATCTTTGACCTTGCCTACTGCTGAATTGTGCGGTGACATATCTCATGTCTTTTGAATTCCCTGCCCCAGGATCAGGTTGCTCACGTGTGTAATCCATGCTGTTCCCAGATATCCACTGGGTAGGGATGATAGGCAAACTGCTGCTCAGTGGAGGCTCACTGTCCTGCCTGCTGAGGAGACTGTTACGATAACAGCTATGTTTACTAACTTTTCAGCAGCCAGGAAATTCTTAACATTAGGGCAATTCAGGTACAGTCATATCTTAATAGTGTGCACAAGAGCAAAAACAAACCACAAATCATAAAATTGTTTGAGTGTGGGGGTCTTTGTTTACAGAGACATTTTGAAAATACAGCTCACTTATTCTTGTGACTATTTGTCACAGCAAGGCTAGCCTTCATTTTCTTTTTTTTTTTTTCAAATTTTGTTTTTCCTCACTTCTCTGACAGTTTCAGGCTTTATTACCTTCAGTTGTTTGCCTGCATAGCAACTTCATACACTGAAAAGACAGCTAATAAGCAGTGACCATCACTAACAGGGGGCAAACACTGAGGAATTTCATTCTTGATGATTGGCCATCAAGGACATGGTGGTTTTGTCACCCTTATGCTCATGTCAGACTCTGTGAGTCTGACCTGCTTGGCCGGGGCAGGTGGAGAATAGTGAGCATGAGGCAACCTGCATATGGGCCAGATTCTCAAGGAAACTGTCCCTTCCAGCCTGCTGTCCACTGGCCCACTGCTCCTCTTGCTGCTCTCATTGCCCACTCCATTGCCTCCAGGAGTCAAAAAACAACAGGGGAAAGGTGCATGGACCTTTTCAAGTGCTTCAGCTCCCATGGATGCTGATGTTGGGCAAGGGGAAAACCTGGGTTTGGAGAGCAGAAGCCACAGGTGCAGCAGTAATCTTTATTGCTGTATTGATTAGAGGACCAACTTCAATATACAGACATAATAATAATAGACATAGAGATAGTCAGTGTATTCTTCCAGCTGTGGAAATCTCCTTAGGTAGCTGGAGATTATGTAGTAGGGCTGAAAATGAAAGAGGAAACTGATTTATTCAGACTCTTCATTACTGCAATTCAGAGCAATTTATTTAAGGTCACTATCTCTCATTCTAATGGAAAATGCAAACATTAATCTTCATATACTGCATCTTGGAAACCAGTGTTCTGGGTAATTAGTTTGCTATCCTCTTTGTGTGTGCAGTCTTTTCATATTCAGCAGGAAAGATAGTAGTCTAATCATCTGTGCTGTACATATGGGTTTGAGTACACACCACAGTTTAAGCAAACAGGAGATGATTGCTGTCTTCAAATTGATGATACCTTCAGTATTCTTTTAGAGTCAGTTTTTATTTATTTCAAATAGTGCTTACATTATGCCTCAATAGTTCAACAGAAAACTCATATCTCTTGCTTAGGTTGTCCAGAAGTCTTTGTGGCAAGACTAAGACGGAGATGAGTACAGGCCATGCTCTGAGCATTGACTTGGTTTTAGGACAGATTTTGCTGCCCCTGTTAGTCAGAGCACCTCTAGCTTACCTGTCCCATGCACTTGCCTTCTGGTTCATTTCAAGGTGCAGCTGCATCTTGACTATGGTGTGCATGTCTCATGTACCATGATCCTGAAGTCTTAACCACTGCTTTATGAAGGCATTTTCATCAAGTGGGAGCCCATGCTGCTCTACATGGAACTGAAAGAAACACCACCAGAGACAGTGGGGTAAGCAAAAAGCACTGACTTCTGACTTCTTTTTGACACTGTGAAAATATCCATCCTCCTTGATAACATCAACCTGTGAGTCCTCTCCCACTGCCAAAGAAAAGCTAGGAGAGGAGAAGATGTCCCACAATACCAAGAAAGACTAAAAGCTCAGTTTTTGCTAGTTCTGATGAACCTAGAGAAGTCACCAATAATATGATGGATAGTGAGATTTTTCCTCCTTTACATTATTTGGATTTTTTTTTCTGCCCTAGAGGTCAGACTAGAAGCAGTAAGTTTTGCTCTGCTGGAGATGGTGTTAACTGAGGTGGAAGTCAAGCCACCCAGTGACACCAGAGACAATGAGGACACAGCATCTCAATGATGTTACACGTTAATTCCTGTTTTCCCAAGCAGCTGCCAAATGATCCCATGATACTTCAACACCATTAGTGAATAATATTTAAAAGATACTGAAGAGAAAAATCGGGTGCAGGTGGTAGATAAGTGCACCAGTTAAGTGTACCAGCTCTCTTCATAAAGAGCCTTACCCTGTCAAAATTCTTCTTCCATGATGGAATTCATATCAAAGACAAAAAATAATTAATGCATCAGGAGCAGACCCTCAGGAGTCTAATCAAGACTTATGCAACCTTGCACTCACCATTGAATCTTTCCAATGGTTCCTTGTCCAAGCCTGGCCAGACTGGTGTTGGGGTTTTAGGAGGTCTCCTGTTTTTTTTCCTGTTAAAGGAATTTTCCCCATATGTGTTGCTAGGGGGACAAATGGTTGGCTACTTCAGAAAAACAAAAGAGGTGGCTATGGGGTGGGGCGCACCTGGCTACTCCTTTGTTTCACCTTCATGTGTGGGCAGTCGGTCCCTGAACGCCGGACAGGGAGGCTGTTTTTTCATCGGCTGCTTTTCCTTCTGCTGGAGAAAAAGCCCCACGATTCCCAGCCTACCTTCCCTGCCCTGCTGGGAGCCGGGCCCTGGCCGCCCTGCCCCGCTGTTGCTTCGAGCTTTCGCTACGTTGTAGCCGTGCTCATCCTGCCTGCCCAGACCTCTGGGGGGGTTCCCCGTTTGGATACACCTGGTCTGCTACCCGGGATTTGTGCTCGTCCCTGCTGTTCCAGCCTGCCGTTTCCAGCCTGCTGTTCCCGAGGGTCCAGCTGGACACCGGGATCGGCTGCCCAGGGGTTTGTGAAGCCTTTGTCCCATCCCTTCCCGGGATCCCAGGGCACGGGTGCCGCGTGCTCCCCGAGCTCGCTCCGGAGCGCCCCCTGCAGCCGCGGGGGAACCATCGCACCTGCCCTGCTCACCGGGAGCCGCCAGCGCCCCTGCCGGCTGCGAGCGGAACTGCACCCGAGGGGAAAGGGCCCGACAGCCGAGAAGGCCGGCACTGGGTTTGTGTGTGCTGTTACTGCCAGAGTTGTTGTTGTTTTGTTTGACTGGTTATACACATATAGATATATAATAGTAAAGAACTGTTATTCCTATTTCCCACATCTTTGCCTAAAAAGCCCCTTGATTTCAAAATTATAATCACTCAGAGGGAAGGGGGCTGCATCTGCCATTCCAAGGGGGGCTCCTGCCTTCCTTAGCAGACACCTGTCTTTCAAACCAAGATAACTGGCTCCTTGAGTTTGCCTGAGCCAAATGAGCTGGGGCATTTGCAAGACCAGGTCTTCCTGGAGGTCATATTTCTCTTTTTAAACTTCGCCCTGCTGGTAAGCCAGTGTCATGCAGGGATCACAGCTCACTTGTCCCACAGTAGACCCCTGCAGCTGTGGTTTCGCACTGGGCTCTGACAGACAGGACACCTTTCAATGCTTCACCCCTCCCTCCTGTCTGTTCTTGCATGGTTTGTGGTTTATTCTCTAAATGTCTGTGGGAAGATTAATAGTTACTGCTAATGGGCTCCTGGTAGTAACTCAATACCCACAAGGGCTCTCAGGGACAGATTTTCTCATACCCACTTGCTCAATCTAGAGATGCCAGGGAGAGGAGAGGGAAACCGGGGAGGCAGACGCCAGCCCTGAGCTGCCTGTGTCCCTCTTCTTGCATGCACATACACACATACATGCACAAGTCATGGCCATCCCATGTCCTTCCACCAGCCTGTTTGTTTCCTTACGTTTTATGCTGTCCAGCCTTGTGCAAAGCAGCCATGCAGAAAGCACCTCTCACACTCATGGGTGTCCAAGGAGGGGCCCCCATGGGCAGCCAGCATTCATAACAACACAGAATTAACTGCTCCCAGTCATTATAAGAAGAATCATTATGTGTATCCCTTACCCAAATGCTTAGAAAAGGCTGAACTTAGAGCAATACTTTTTAAGTGTAAATAAAACTTCTGTGAACAGCAATGGTCCCAGGACTTGCGTAGATTAGGACAGCTAGAGAATCCCAGGAGACCCCCACAGCTGCAATAAGATATGTACAGCTTGAATCAATTTAGGATTAGTCATTGTCCTCTCTTAATTTTCAAGTATAGTCAGGAAAAAGCGCTCATACTCCACTTTTGGACAACAGAAATGAAAGTTGGTGCCTGGCCTTCCTTTACATTTTCCTGCATAGAGCTACTACCCACAAAAAACTAAGTCTGGGTCTGTGTTCTCTATGTCTGAATGTACCCACTTGGCTGGTGCAAAGAGGACCAGGGAAACAGCAGTAACCAGACTGTAAATCTGATGTCTATCCCCACTGGCTACCGACTTATATGGAGGATCAGTGATTGATACCAAATGGAGATTTGGCCACTGGTCTGCTTTGTGTAGCACTTAGGAGATTAACTTTTGGATCAACCAAAGTGACTTGTGAAGTTATATCTATTTTATTAGGCAGTGCTGGCTGAAGAAAAAGAAAACAAAGAAACATTTCTTGAACACAAAAATGCTTTGTTTAGAGTTTGGACTTCAAAAATCACAAGAACACGCAGAATCTTCATGCACGTAAGAATTTTACAAGCTTTGTATTTGTCTTTAATCCAAGCTGTGAATATTGTTGAGATGGAATTTCAGGCCAGATCTTCTGCATCCAAACATGCTATTTAATTCCTGGCTCAGCATGAAGAGACCGTGAGTGCTTTGTCCTCACCATCTCTTTGAGTGGCAGCTGAAAACACAAGAGAAATGTCATTTTGTGCCAGTTGACAAGAGTTGCATGCCATTTTAAGTTTTGGTGCACGTTGGGGTTCAGTTTGGTTTTTTCCCTTGATAAATCAAAGATGATCACCCAAGCAACATGATCCAGAAGGAAATTATTTATTAAGTTTGCATTTCACTTAAGCAGGTTCCTATAGGGAGGCATCAGGAGGTGTAACAATGAGCCATCTAGCAACAAACATGATTAAAAGCTGCACGGAACCAGGAGCAGGTGCAAGGGCAGCATTGCTGCCTTGCACTCTGCTCCTGCAGTACTTCTCTGTGGCTGGAAATCAGACAGCATCAGCCCTCAGGTGCCCTATCCTGTCACAGCACTCTTACATTTTTCACCAAACATACCTTTGGTATGTGTGGGGAGGAGAAATTTCCTTCTTGCACATGTAAAGGCTTTTGCAGTTTTTTTGGTTGAAAGAACTTTGAGATACCAGCCTTCACCTGCAGTAGCTGTACATAACCATGGGATATTCAGGGTAACAAGCATTGGGGTAGTGTTTTACAACTCAAAAAGAGCACATCTACTCAACCAACAGCACATTCATCAGTCACTCTTACTCCATCCCTTCACCTGGCATCATGAGTTTCCCTGGTGATGTGCCCTGGGAGCAATACACTGAGGAAAGCATCCATCCATCACAGACTAAAGCTGTTCTGCCCACTGCTGCTTCACCAAGGGCTTGCATGTCAGAGCTGAAAGCAGGCTGCCTCTGTATCTGCAACCCCCACTTAGAGGTGAAAGAGAAGCTTGGTGTGAGTGCGAAAAAGATATTTAGCATGCAAAGGAGAAGTTAAAAAGTTCAGGAAACACAGCTCTGTGGTCTCTTAGCTGAACATCAGGACTTATTACATAAGTATGGCAGTGCAGCTTGTATGTAAGAGAGATGCTGAAGATTGAGAGAAGATAGTTATTTGTATTTGTCTCAATTTTTTGCTTTGCAGACTGGAGGCTGCTGAGCCTATAACCTAGGAAAATATGCAAGACACAGACTAATCTCACCAACATGCACCTTAGAAAGCAAAGCAAACCCATGACCTCTGTAAAGTCAATGGGAGTTTTTCCACTCACTCTAGTGGAATCTGGATTTCACTCTGAGTTTTCCATAATGAAGGCCAGATTTTCCCCTTTCTTTATGAAGCATGGTATTTTCCCAGCTTCAGTGTACACTGTCTCTTGTTTTCCTACAATGCATTCAAAACCTGAAGTACACCTCTCTAAAACAAAGGGCAGGAAATACAAAAGGATTTAAATGAAGTGTGTTTATAGCAAGGGACATAATGTTCACTTGGTCTGCTAATTCCACTTTGTGACCAATATAAATGCAAAACATAATATCTCTTGGAGACGCGATGTAGTCTTAGAGAAGAAGCATCATTGACCTTATGTTCAGGATAAACAAAGTGACATGAACAAAGAAATCCCATGATGCCTACCTCCCATTAACTGTTTATGAGGTTAACCTTGCTAAATTTACTTGAGAAAATAGTAGCTTTTTTAAAGCTTTTTTTTAAGAGAAGGCATTTCCACAATTCTCTGCAGTTCTGCTGACTTCTGCAAGTCCATCAGGATCTCCAATTCAATAGGATAGAACTTCCAATTTTAATATCTTACATTTTATTTGAATAAGCAATTGTCTTTTTCTTATTTTCATGTTTTCAGGCTTAGTGGAAATAGTATGGAAAATGTGATCTCACAGACATGGAGGATTCAAAATTAAGAATAGGAACAACACAGAAGATCTTAATTTTTCTGTCTGTTTTTAAAGTTTTGAACTGAAAATTCTTAAGGTCCCAGGACTGAGCATTAAACATGCATTTAATTCTCGGACCCCAGGGCTACTTTGTGGTACGTTAGCACTTTGAATTCTAATGTGATCATCAGGTAGCTTGAGGCTAAAAGAAGCCATTTATGGGAAGGTACTATAGAATTTGATCCTTTGCTCACCACAGAAATGAGTGAAGTGATTAAAAAAAAAAAAAAATCCATACCGCAGGGCCCTGGATATACCTAAGTGCTAGATTGTGTGCTTAGGAACAAAGAAGGCAGGAGAGTATGTGAAAACATATACTTGGGCTCAATGGCCCTGAATGAGCATTAGAGGTCACAAGGCAAAAGGAAATTCAACATGAGAAATTCCACTGATGTGATAACAAAGTTAATAAGAGCACTGAGTGTATGAACAAGGAAGAAGTGATTAGGAGAGGAGATTAAGGTAATTTTATCTCTCTGTGCAGTTCAAGACTGACTGCTAGGAGAATCCCCCACAGTTGTAAAATATCACTGAAAAACCCAAAGAACATAAAACTGATATTAGGACTGAAACAAGTAGAACGTTTTCCAGACAAAACCAGAATAAATTTGGCTTATCTTCTCAGAAAAAATTTGAAATGCTCAGGAGAAAAAACAAACAAAGAAACCTCTCAAGAAATAATCTGAAGATGGAAAGAAAATGGGCGATGCTTTTTAATGGTCTTTGATACAGTGCATAAGGGCAAAACAAGTCAGCATGTAGGAAAAGGTCCAATCTATTTAGAGGAAAACTGAGGACACGTCTTTCCTTACTTGATCCAAGATGAACGATTAGATACAGTTCTAATGGAAGTGACAAGTATTTGCCTCTCCCTGTCTTGACTTTAGGTTTAGCTGCCTGACAGAAAAGCACACATAAATAACAGAGAGTTAATGGAGCAAGATACAGTCATAACTAGATGAAATGTAATGGCCTGTGATGTACACAAGGTCAAACTAGATGATTTAATGGTCCCTTCTGGCCTTAAACTTCATAAATTATTTCTCACAGCTGCCCTAATGAGCTAGGTCCCAGTTTAGACTTGAGCTGTCTATGAATTTTCCACACCAGTTTCATTGCAGTAGCAGCATCCAGGACAATTTCAGGGCCAGGAGCACTGCAGGTGGCTGAGAAATGGTTCATACCTGGTGTTCTAGGCATGTCAGAAGCAGCACAATGCAGTGATGCATGGGACTTGGGTTTTCAGGATTTTTGTTTCTGAAGACTTTGAGGTTTCGGTGTCCTGGCTAGCTTATCCCCAGAAATGTGCATCTTTCAAAGAATCTAATTTTCCAAACTGATTGTTAGGAAGTCTGTGAGCTGGTACTCAGATCTGTGGGGCCTTACATGCACCTGAGCACAGCATTTCTCCAGATCCATGCCGAACAGGCTACAAGCCCCTGTTGAACCTCCATGGAACAATACCTTAAAAATTGTTATTGTAGGTAGACGGAAGCCTGAAGGCTGTTTTTCTTGTTTGAAAAACAGTCTCATCGTTTACTTCATCAGATGGCTGCACCTTGCTGCAGGGGCTTTGTGCAATGGAGAACATGCTTTTCTTCATCATCCCACAAAGCTCTCCCAAATATTAGCATGTTTCTGTAGAGTGGTTTACTTGTTAAGTGATTAAATTTCTGTAGGCATCGCAACAAAGACAGATGTCCATCAAGTTGGTTAGAAATTAACGATATCCTTTCATTCAAATTTAATGACAAGTGAAGTTTAACTTGCATTTGTGAAGGATGAGGCATTCTGATATGGTTTTATGGTTACAAAAACACGTAATGATTTTGATACTGGAGCCAAAAGGACATCATCAGACAGGAAGAAAATTGTCTCCTTGGTAATATTTAAAATATTTTCAAAACCAAATGCCTTGAGTTGATGTATTCCTAGCTCTTGAAGGACGTAGTAAATTCTCTAATGTATTGGAAATTATATCTAAATGTAATCAGCAAAAGCACTGCTAAAGTTTATTTCCAGATGAGACCTTGAAATTCTGCCCTATTGTTCAGATATCATTGTTACACTTTCATCCTGTTAATTAATTATTTAACACAATTATCCCTTCTCACCCTCCATGAGAGTGAGCAGTTTACTTAGTTATACACAAAATCGTAGGCTGATACAGTTTGCTGACTAGAAAAATCACTGCTAGTTTGTTATATTTACTTGTGTAGAAACACATACATACAGACATATTTGCTCTTATAGCATAGTTGATAAATTATATTTGATTAAAAAAAATAACTGGATACTTTACCCTGCTTGTGCCATTATACTAAGTACATGATGATTATAAAAAGAAGCAGAAAAATTTAAATAGTACTTACGCATTTGCATTTGTGCGTGCATGAATGTGTGGTTTTCTGTGCTGCTGTAAAATGCAGGGGTTTTTTTCAATTGCAAAATTTTACTGCAATTAAAATTTAAAATAATTAAAATTAATAAAAAGTAAAATAATGGTTATTTTTTAAAATAAATGACTGAAAAGTATATAATTATAAAATTATGTGACATACCACCGTTCCAAAATACTTGTAGGTACAAAATGTAACTGCAAAAACATCCTTAAATACCTTTTTGATTACTAATGTCTCATTTGATTTGAGCCTTGACTTCAGGCCAGTCAGCTCATTGCAAATATTCCTGAAGGCTTCCTTGGGACAAATTAACACACTTTACATACAAAAATGAAAGGTCCAGGGCTTTGGCACACACTCTGTGCCATGCGAAAGTGATGCAACAGATTTCAGTCTGGTTTTGTTCTGCTTTATTCTCTCTACAGTATGAAAGCATATATGAAGGAAAGTAAGACTTTCTTTTTTAATGGTCCTTAAGTTTTTTGAGGCACTTTGAATGATGTGCATTAGCAATTGAATTGTACCCTCAAACGTCAATGAGATTTTCATTAGAATAAAGAGAATTTTCCTTAAATGTATCCTTCGCCATCAAAAAGTATAATTTTAAAAAATCTTGTCAGGGAAATGCACCACATTTCAGAAGCTGACAGTGATTTGAACTAATGTCCAAATCCTTTTAAAAATTATAGTCATGTGCTTTGATAAACATTATAAATTCTCGGTCCATTACTAGTTCTTCTTCATTCAGTCAAGCTGAAGTACTCTGGGAAAACTTAAGGGAGGAAAAAATTATTTGGTTGTGAAATAAAATTCTGGAAAAATTATACATTTCCACAAAATTTGTTATTAAGCAATTTTCCTTGTGAATTTAACAAAAGCATCTGAAAATTCAACCTGCTCTGTTTTATGGATATAATTACTCTTTTAAAAAGTTTATTTTCAGTGGTTTTACTAGCTTTCAAATACTGAGAAGACACTATTATATGCTCAGAATAATTTTACTGTTTTCCTTAAATTAGTATTTTCCATTAGCAGTGTTTCTTTCCCTCTGCTCTGTAAAGAGACATTTCTGACTGACACAAAGCAGATGAACTCAGCAAGCTGTTCCTGAACCCTTAGGAGGAAATGAAAACAAAAGGCCAAAACAGGGAAAAAAAGATTTCAACCTGTCTTAAAACAAAATGAAGCTCTTGGCAAGAATTTGTGTAGTATATCTAGCAATTTTAAGATTACCAACCAAACCTCGCTGCTTTTGCTAATCTAGCATTAACCTTTCTCTTTTTGGTGAGGTTTTCAGATTCTGTGAACAAAGCACGGAGATTTTAATGATGGCCACCTGTCCACTTGAAGGTGATTTCACCCACCATTACAGCCTTGTCACTAATTAGAGGGAGCTAATAGATAAAGATACAATTACTACTTAGGAAAGTATAAGATTTTCTTGGTGTACTAAATTTTTCAGTAGGGAATTTTCACTTGCTGCAGACACAACAAATATTTTCTCTTCATTTGAGTTTTAACTTAGTTTTCTTCTACAGTATTTCCAATAATGTTCTAAACTATTATTCTGATAACAACTGAGAAAAGTTAGTTAGCACCATGAAATTTTTAATTGCATTGATTTTTTTTTTTTTTTACAGGAGGACTTTTGCATCTCTTTTCCCCATTTACTTGGGCAAAGCAGTGTTTGGAACCCTTGGCCACTTCTGGGGTGTGGCAGAAAAAGTTGTAAGCAGCTTTGTGATTACTTTGACAAAAGATGCTCCAAAAGCTGTTTTACAATCTGGGTGTTGATGTGCCAACTGGCTCTAGATGTTTGCATTGTATTGCTTTCTGAGAACAGATGTGCAACCATGCATGACATGTCTGCCTGCTTCTGCTGGTGTTATTCTGCCTCTATAAATATTTGCCCTTATTTTCTGGTGATAGTTACGAGGGATGGATCAACACAATCAGCAGACCACATGATACGATACAAACCACAGGAATACATATATAGGGGGTTAAAGGAAGCATTAGTTTAAATTAGTGTGTCAAATGCAAAGGTAATCGTGAGTTGTCCTGCTTGTAGTTTCAGAGGTATATCATAATTTTTTTTGGTTTTGGTATTGTGGATACAGAAATTTAGAAAAGCTTTTAATTCCAGTTATTAATAATTATGCCCTACCACCTTTGCCATACAGCATACTGGGCTATTAATTATTATGAATAACAAAAGAATCTACTTATGCTTCAGTTTATAATGACAATTCAGTCCTGAACTGTAGTATTATGTCACTGTACTAAAAGAGCACAATGTTTGTGTCGAACATTCTTGGGATGGGGCTCATTACTCGTCAGTGATGTTATGGCAAGTATCCCAGTATCCTGCGGCATTTCTGCATGGAGTTCTCCTTACCGAAAGAGGAGGCAATTGCTCACATGTCTGGGATGAATTATAGCTTCCCAAGATCAGCTGGGAATAAATTAGCTGTCTGCTAAATACAATTAAGGTGCCATGCAATGTTTATGTAGTGCATAAGATAAGGAAACTCCTAGCACAAATATCTCACTATTCAGAATATTATCACTGTCTAAATAGCTTAACAGGATGAATGGTGGCTTTCTAAAATAGGCAGCATATAAACTGGCTGCCTTATGCCCGTGTCAGATAGACTCTGTTAGTGTTATCTACAGATACTCTTGATCCCTTGCTGGCTTGAGAACAAGTGACCTGCACGGTGTGAAACATCCTGCAGCTTCCCAGTCACTTAAGACAATCAAATGTTTCTTCACAGAAACCTGATTTTTGACATTGCAGGTAACTTTTTCTCAGGTTGCTAAGGTTTCTCACCCCTTCTGCCTGATTCGTTCTGCATATCCTGCTGAGATGGACTGTCATATCTCCAATCTTCTGCATCTACATCCTCTGGTTCATCTAACTCATCATATACTCTTACATGAGCTGGTTTTTTGTTTATTTATCTTCCCAAACTCAGAGCACAACACAAGTGAACAAAGAAAAAGAAAAGTAGAGGAGACCACAAAAACATCAAGAATAAGCAATGATCTTGTTCAACAGTGTTTCTGAAGACAAAAAATTTCAGGCTACATGAACATCAAGACTCCATCTTACGTACAGATAAGATTAGTGGGATTTACTATTCATTTGTCTCAATCCAATCCTTTAAGTGATTTCTGATAAACAGGTGATTTTAAAATGTTTTCCTGTGGCATAAGACTCACTTGTTCTCACTCCTGCTATTTATTAGTCACATTATTCCCACTAATCAGTCTAGGATCTACTACAGACTAAAATCTTTGCTCATTTATAGATTTTTTTTCTGTCTGATGCACTGAGATAACATCATGCTCACCAGTTAAGTAGCCATTCTTAGTGTAAGCCTCTGTTCCCAACTCTCACCCAAAGAACATCTTCAGAAACACCAGTGAAATGGCTGTTCTCTATTACTTGGTGGGGTTTTTTTAATCTTTGCTTTTATATTTAAAGATAATTATGAATATTCTGTATGCACTGTAGTTTGTGCTGCATGGTGGAAACAAACAGCAGCAAGCTTTCTGGGAGTTTTTGAGGGTTCGTTCTCTTTAATTCTTTCTTATTTCTCTAAATCAATTATTTAATAATTTGTATGACAATTTAATTTTGGAGTAAATGGCTTATATTTTTCTTTCTATCCCAACTTACCAGCTTTTTGGAAAGACAGTGTTTTGTTTGTCTACTGTTCTGTTTTTTTTTTCCTCTTCCCCCTCTCAGGCTCAGTTTAGAGGCATAGAAAGGCACAAAAATTAATTTCTGGGCATAGGCAGCGATATGGGATACACATCATAACGTCACCCCAAGACATCTACATTTAAAAAAGAACATACAGAGGCATATGAAACACATGAATAAACATGTAGGAGTTTTAAAAAAGCTGCAGCTGTAGTTAAGATTCCAGAAATGAAGATAGGGTTGAGCTGTCCTCCCATCCCTGCATGGGGAGCATTTTCCTATTTGACATACTACGGAGACAGGATTTATAAAAGCATGTACAGTACATTAACAACCAGCTACCTGCATATAATCCACAGTTCTGAAAGCTTTGGGATGTAATCATTTTTCTGTAGGATCTGTCTGGCAGGATCGTGGCAGAACCACCTGGAGCAGACACCTTCACCCTGGGAGATTTTGGGGACCACAGCCAAGCAACAAAGGGAACTGAACAGCGATTATACAATCTGAAGCTTCTTTTTTTTTCAACCTCACTTTTAATAGGGAAACTATACAAGTAATTCCACTTACGTCTTCAGTGTACTTCCATAATTCTTGCGTTGCCTCAAAAAACTTGAGGAGTTTAACCTGTCATTGGTATAAAAACACCTGATTGAGATTTTTTTTTTAAGTCACTTAGCTGATAGGAGTTGAGCATATGGGTAATTTCAGGGAAAATGACTAGATGATAACTGAAAAGTGTATCAGCAAAAATACTTCTCTTCCATCACTTTGTGAACTTTGTGTATTGCATATTGTTACAGTAATTTTCACTAGAGATTCCAGTAAATCCAAAGCACATTTCATATGAGAAAAAAAGTAACAAATAGATAAACAGTTATATCAAAACCATAAAAAATTGCAGAGGATGCTCAAGAGTGAAAAAAGTAAAAATATGGACCATTTAAATCCCTTTAATCTCCATTTTAATGAGACTTTTATTTAAGATTGAGTTTGCTTGCAATATGTGAAATTTCATTGTCAGGCCTTTTTGGTTCATCAACAAAAATATGTATTTAAAAAAACACCAACAAATGAATTGTTAGATACTAATGATGTTAAAGAATACTGTTAGCACTGCAATTAACACTTCACAATACATGTGAAATTCTTACTGTTAGAAATTGTACTGCTGAAAATCATGACTGCAGTCAAATAACCAGGTTGTACCCTGACAGGTCAAAGGTACCCCAACACCAGGATCCATTTGTGTGTGGAGGAGGACAAGGTGTCTGGAGAAGGACAAGGACAGGAGGAACACTCAATAATAACCAGGATCTTTTCCCACCCTCATGTGGGACATAACCCAATTGCTGGGGTACCTCCCCAGTGAAATGGTGTCTTTCTTTGAAAGTTTTTCAGTAGATATTTTTTCCAGTGATAAGTCCAGCAATTTATCAATCCATTCCTGCTGCCCACAAGAAGCTTTGGTGATGTTACACAGCTAAAGTGCAGAGGGTTATCTTCTCTTTTTGCTTCCAGAGCATGCTCCTATTTCCTTTTGCTTTCAGCACCTGCATCTGAAAAAATGTATTCACCTTCACCATGCCACTTGGGATTTGTCAATTCTTCATTTTAACCTCCTGAGGTCTGAAGACTTAGGACTGTATTTGGAATACTACTGAGGCATTTCTTTCATGACAGATGCTGCCATAACCCGGATTTTTTTGGCCTTTCTTTGAATTCCCTGCTGTTCTACAGTACTACTTGTGATATATGCAACATTTAAGGAGTAAGAATTTGCTCAGGGACTCAAAGATATTTTCTATTTCTTCTCTATTCCTGCCTATGTTAGTGCTGGCATAACTGATGAGCATTATGAGCAACTGAGCAGTAAAACGGTCATTATCTCAGATGTAGGAAGAGATATACTTTCGTGTCTGGAGTGTCTCAGTGTTTCTTTTTGGTGGAAGCCTTATATCTATTGAGAGATTTTTGCAGGTCTAGGGTGTGTGAATGCACTCTATGCACAGTAGTCAGATCAAGAGCCCTCTGAAATACACAGGATGATTTCCACTGACTTAAATGAAAAAACTTAAGGAACTGTCTGACAGTAAGGAAACACCAGTGGATAGTGCACTTTTCTTGAAGACTAAGCATACACTATAAACTTTCATGTTATGAAATGTTATAAAGGCAGCATGAGTTCCTTTATCTCCACTTCTTCTGTGCATACAGTTGAAACAAGTCACTTCTGTTTTGTTGAACCTTGTACTTTTTGTTCCCAGAGTATGACTGTATTTTGCTATATTTCATATAGCCGTAATTCTTTTGCCTTATTGTACAACTGCATAGAAGTGACTTAATTTTTCACTGAAATAATGCATTTTTAACAACAGCAAGTAAAAGGCAATGTTAAACAGTATCACTAATACCTTTTTTTCACATTTTAATTTATTGAAAACCTTTTTTTGAATTTTAATATTTAAATATAACTACCAAACTGCAGTGGTAACTGCATGAACTGTTATAATAATGGGATGAATAAGCATGTGAGAAGGCAATCTTTTCCCGAGCATACTGCTGTGGTAGGCATCAGTGAGGATGTAAGAGGCAGAGGTCCTTATAGTAGCAGCTCACTGGTCTCATTCAGTGGCACCACATGCAACAGTAAATGCTAATCACTGTGCAGATAACAAATAAAATTGGGTTCAGAAGTACTGCCAGGTAAATTGTCCTGCCTACAGGATATCATTTATATGGGTGTGTTAGCTCATCACAGCAGTTATTGAATTGAGGAATGAGGAAATGAATGGAAAATTTGTTGAACAATCCCCATACTCACTCAACCAGATCATTCAGACTGGTATTGGAGCACCTGAACATAATTTATCTCTAACAAGTCTCACCAATAGCATAAAAATTTTTTTACTACTTATTTCTGGAGAGAGGTAAAAGATATTCATCATAGATATTCATTACAGAACTTCCTTCCCCTGCTCATAGTGAAATAGAGCAGTGAACCACTGAATCAGAAAATCAGTTTATCAGGATTTCTACAAGTGTCAGAGCATGGTACACAGTATTCTTTAAAAGAAAAAAAAAATGTAATGCTCAACTAAGCAAAACAATAGAACAGCTTGGTCTGCACACTTCTATAGTGAGTCTCAGCATGTCAGAGACAACTGAACAGGATGCAAGGGCTTCCCAGTGCAGAGTAACGAGGCTGGAAAAATCTGCACTGTGTCATGTACTCCAGTCTGAGGCAGAATAGTTATTTGTTTGAGCTAAGAGATATACAAAGATGTACATTTGCTGTGAGCTGTTCCTGGTGGCCTGGCTCAGCTGAGACGTGCCCAGCCCAAACCAGGAAGACCAACACCTTGTTGTGAAATACATCATGTCTTGTCTTCAGTCTCACAACAGAGTAGATATCACTGGTTTTCTAGTTGTCTTTTAATGCCTCCCATCTCAGGGAAGGGAACCTGGCTGAACTCTCTCTGCCAGGCTTATGGCTATGACTGACTTTCTGAGGTCTGGCAGCAACTGGGTACACCAATAACGATCTCCTACAAGATAAAACACAGTCTTGTTAGAACCCCTTAAAAGTCTGCACTTCCCTGAGAGTATAGGCCCGATCCAGCACCCAGTATGGGTATACTAGCCTCTCCATGAAGGGCAATCTCATCAGTGGTGCTCTTTCAGCAACCAGAGCTCTGTCTTTTTAGTCATTTGTCAGTGGTGTTCTGTTCCTTCCCAAGCCCAGAGCATTTCTGATTTGAAGAATTATTTTGCAATAGTTGAATGAATAAGAGTTAGTTGCAGCCCAAATTATCACCCAATGAATGCAGAATACTGAATTGTAAGTAGTAGTCTATTGTATTTATTTTACAGATACTTATGTGTGTTGAATTTGTGCTATTTAAGAGGCACTGCGATGGCAAGTCATCTCTCGTGATGAAGTCGTTATGTCAGAGAAGAAATGGAAGATGAAGAAACTCATCTTTGAGTAACCAGTAAGAGGAAAGTGGCCAGCATTAACCTCACCTAAGCACCACTAGAAAACAAGCTGATGTGTATGTCTTCCATTGAATGTCCTGCTCACCAGGGAATTACCAGCTGCAGGGTGAGAATGGAGACAAGGTGGCAGTTGGTAGTGTCTTTTTAAGGTAAAACACAATAAATCTGTGCTGCATTATCTTCCAAGAAGCTGGCTGCCCACATAGATTTAATCACTGGTATGTTTTAAAAAGAAAATAACAGCATGGAAGTGTTACCTCAATGTGACAGTGTTACTCAATGCTGGCAGTAATACAGCAGGTAAACACACAGCCAGAAAGATGAATATAATAGCAGGTGCACTTTTCTGCCTTTCACTAGTACTGTTGTTTTCAGTTTATATGCAACAGCTTTGCTGCAATGTACTTCTAGAGACTGTTAATTTTAGGAATTTCCAGGTTGGCTCTGGCTCGATTTCTTAATCTGACATAAGATTATTTAATCCCCTCCCCAAACTTTAAGCATTACACCTGTTCCACTGAGATCCCTGGGTTTTGACCTCTGGAAGGCAAAACAACAGCAGGGTTTGATGCCTCGGCAGGGTCTGAAAAGGCCATTGCTCACATCACAGCCCATACTCTCCCAGTTTAGGTTCTAGAGCCCTCAAAGACACCAGTTCTGCAGTTGTATGCTGCTAATTGTGCTGAGACTGGATTGGCATGTTGGTGCCACAGACTTGAAATCAAGAATTTTCATGTACATTGGCTATATTTCTGTCTTTCTAAGGGAAATGCTGACTTTTTCCAAAAAGATCTGGCAGCCAAATTTGCCTCATGCCATTCTGGCTTGGGACAGCCCTTTTTGGACCCTGCCCTGAGTCACATTCACATAGGTGTTTAACAGCAAATCTAGTCTAAAAATAACCACTAAACAATGTGTATGATGGTGCAATAGAATTTTGCACAGGTTGGGAAAACAGAATATCCTTGTTGGGGTTTTAGTTTAGTCTTAGTTTTTTTTCTGTTAAAGGAATTTTCTCCCATATGCATGTTGCTAGGGGACAAATAGCTGTACTTAAGAAAGACAAAAAGGGGAGTGGGGTGGGCCTGGCTACTCCTTTGTCTACACCTGGGTGTGGGGTCAGTTCGCTCTGAGCGTCCGGAGAGAGAAGCTGCAGAGAAAGGAGCTGCTGTTTCCTTCTTTTGGCTGTTTTTTTCTTCCTGCTGGAAACAACGCCAGGACCCCAAAAGCCGCTTTCCCTGCCCTGCTGGAGGCCGAGCTGTGGCTGCCCTGCCCCGCTGCTGCTGCTTCGAGTTTTCGCTACGCTGTAGCTCTGCTCGCCCTGCCTGCCTGGGCATCCGTGGGGTTCTCCCATCTGGATACATCTCGCCTGCCACCCGGGATTTGCGTTCGTCCCTGCCGCTCTATCCTGCCGTTCCAGCCTGCTGCTCCCGCCTGCCGTTCCCAGCCTGCTGTTCTGAGAGTCCGGGATCGGCTGCCCAGGGGTTTGTGAAGCCTTTGTTCCATCCCTTCCCGGGATCCCAGGGCACGGGTGCCGCGTGCTCCCCGAGCTCGCTCCGGAGCGCCCCCTGCAGCCGCGGGGGAACCATCGCACCTGCCCTGCTCACCGGGAGCCGCCAGCGCCCCTGCCGGCTGCGAGCGGAACTGCACCCGAGGGGAAAGGGCCCGACAGCCGAGAAGGCTGGCACTGGGTTTGTGTGTGCTGTTACTGCCAGAGTTGTTGTTGTTTTGTTTGACTGGTTATATACATATACATATATATATATATATATATATATTTATAGTAAAGAACTGTTATTCCTATTTCCCACATCTTTGCCTAAAGGCCCTTGATTTCAAAATATAATAACTTAGAGGGAAAAAGGGTTATATCTGCCACTTCAAGGGGGGCTTCTGCCTTCCTTAGCAGACACCTGTCTTTCAAAACCGAGACAGATCTTGGCGCCCAATGTGCGGCACGAAGGGCATTAAGAGAGAGAGGTGGAAAAGGAAGAACAGTTCCTGGATAACTTTATTTTGTGTGCCAGATATAGGAACCTTGTTAGGCTGCACTATGTGGTCTAGTTTACCCTGGTTCGGGTGGCATGTGGCCGTAGCTATATTCTTCCCCTTTGCAGCTCCTTACTTGAATATGGGTCCTCTGACTAAGGCTACCATTGCTGTTATCCAGCTTGCGTTATGGGTCGAGAAGGTGAGGAATTCATGGGTTTTTAACTTCCTCCGGAATGTGGGCACATGGATAAATGGCTATCACACACTGAGCACATGTTTTTGGGGTTATGTTAACAATGGTACCTTCTGTGAGGAAATGACACCAGGGGAAGTTTTCCCCCAACCCCTCAACCAGTTCTTTGGGCCCACCCCATCAATTTTCGAAGGGTTTAAATTCCCTCTGAATACTAACCATCTGCTGCTGATAGGCCTACTCTATTTAGCACTCAAGGATAAGTTGAGATTGGCTTGGATATCTACCCGGACACCAGCCCCAGAGACTAGAGATCCTGCCCCAGAACCTGACATGGCCCCAGAGAGTAGAGTTCCTACCCCAGAGCCAGAGCCTGACGCAGCCCCAGACACTAGAGACCCCACCCCACAGACTGATACCACCCAACAGTCCACCTCAGAAATGGACTACCCAAACTGGGTGGGGGTACTGGCAAAAGGGATGCAAGAGATGTGCCAAGAAATGGGTCAGGTGCGCCAGGGGATATGCCAGGAGATGTGCCAGGAGATGGGCCAGGTGCGCCAGGAGATATGCCAATTGCTAAGGGAATACACCTCCTCAGCTAGTGAAAAACCCTCCCCCTGCCCCAAAGAGGGTGAGTCCAATGGTGCAGCAGTGGAACCCATGGATGTTACAACCATCCAGGCTTCAGCTGAACCACAAGGACAACCACAGCCAGCAGCAGTCGCGCCTGTGCAAAGGAGGAAGTGTAAGACCAAATCAGTACGACCAGTTAATGATGATGGGCAACCAGGGCCCTCACAACCAGCAGGAGAGCCAGAGCCAGAAATCATCACTGAGTCCCTGTCGTACGACAGTCTCCGTGCTATGTGAAACGACATTGTGCGAAGGGGGCGTGAGCCTTATACCACCTGGCTGCTTCGGGTTTGGGACCTTATGGGCACAAGTGTGCAACTGGATAGTGGTGAGGCAAGGTATCTGGGATCGTTGACCCAGGACCCAGGTGTGGACCAGATATTTGTGAGGGAGCCAGGGCCCCTTTCTCTCTGGGAGCGGCTCTTAACGAGTGTGAGAGAAAGGTTCATTCACAAAGAAAGAATGCAGGAGTATCATCATAGAATGCAGTGGAAGACACTCGAGCAAGGGATCCAACAGCTAAGAGAGGTGGCAATATTAGAGGTACTCTTTGGGAAGGATGGACAGCATGATAATGACCCCGATAAGGTCAGGTGCACAGGACAGATGATGTGGAACCTGGCAAGGCTAGGGCCATCGCAATACACCACCTTCATTGCAACGATTGATGCTGACAATACCCGAGAAACCGTGGGCTCTGTTGCCAGCAAGCTCAGGCATTATGACAGCATGATCAATGGCCCGCTGAAAGCTCATGTCTCTGCTGTGGTCCAGGACCTCAAAGAGGAGATGAAGGAGATGAGGAAGGAAATGAGGGAGGAGATGAGGGAGGAGATGAGGAGGGTCAGTGTGGCACCAGTGCGAGTCACAGGCCCCCAAGTCAGAGCCCATCGTCCCCCTGCTAGAGAGAGAGGGTACACCCCATGAGCTGAGCTGTGGTTTTTCCTGTGTGAGCATGGGGAAGACATGAGAAGGTGGGATGGGAAACCCACCTCTGTCCTGGCAGCGCGGGTGCGTGAACTCAAGGAGGGAGGCACTAACTGAGGGGGTTCCCCTAAGGTGAAGGTAGCCTCAGCCTCCCGTGACCGAGCTGCCAGGTATTTCAGAAGGGAGGATGATATGTCAGATCCCCTTGAAGGTACCTCGAGCATGTACACCCAGGGAAAGAATGATAACCAGGGCTAGAGGGGCCCTGCCTCTAGCCAGGAAGAGGCACGGGAGAACCGAGTTTTCTGGACGGTGTGGATCCGATGGCCTGGCACATCAGAGCCACAAAAATATGATGCATTGGTTGATACTGGGGCACAGTGTACTTTAATGCCATCGGGACATGTGGGGGCAGAACCTGTATCCATCGCTGGGGTGACCGGGGGATCACAGCAGTTGACCCTTTTGGAAGCTGAGGTGAGCCTGACTGGGAAGGAGTGGCAAAAGCATCCGATTGTGACCGGCCCAGAGGCCCCGTGTATTCTGGGCATAGACTTCCTCTGGAATGGCTATTACAAAGACCCAAAAGGACTCAGGTGGGCATTTGGTATTGCTGCTGTGGAGGCAGAGGGCATTAGGCAATTGAACACCCTGCCTGGAGTATCTGAGAATCCTTCTGCAGTTGGGCTCCTGAAAGTGGAAGAGCAACGAGTGCCAATTGCCACCTCGACAGTGCACCGCCGGCAGTATCGGACAAATCAAGATGCTGTGATCCCCATCCACAAGATGATCTGCAAGCTGGAGAGCCAAGGGGTGGTCAGCAAGACCCACTCACCCTTCAACAGCCCCATCTGGCCTGTGTGCAAGTCTGGCGGGGAATGGAGACTGACTGTGGACTATCGTGCCCTGAATGAAGTGACTCCACCGCTGAGCGCTGCCGTGCCGGACATGTTGGAGCTCCAGTACGAGCTGGAGTCCAAAGCAGCGAAGTGGTACGCCAGTATTGACATTGCCAATGCATTCTTCTCCATTCCTCTGGGAGCAGAGTGCAGGCCTCAGTTTGCCTTTACCTGGAGGGGCGTGCAGTACACCTGGAACCGACTGCCCCAGGGGTGGAAGCACAGTCCCACCATCTGTCATGGACTGATCCAGACTGCACTAGAAAAGGGTGAGGCTCCAGAACATCTGCAGTACATTGATGACATCATTGTGTGGGGGAACACTGCGACCGAAGTGTTTGAGAAAGGAGAGAGAATAATTCAAATTCTCCTGCAAGCTGGTTTTGCCATCAAGAAGAGCAAGGTCAAGGGACCTGCCCGAGAGATCCAGTTCCTGGGAGTAAAGTGGCAAGATGGACGACGTCAGATTCCCACTGAGGTCATCAATAAGATCACTGCGATGTCTCCACTGACCAACAAGAAGGAAACACAAGCTTTCCTAGGTGCTATAGGTTTCTGGAGGATGCACATTCCCGAGTACAGCCAGATCGTGAGTCCTCTCTACCTGGTTACCCGCAAGAAGAACGATTTCCACTGGGGCCCTGAACAGCAGCAAGCCTTCGCCCAGATCAAACAGGAAATTGCTCATGCGGTAGCCCTTGGCCCAGTCAGGACAGGACCAGAGGTGAAGAACGTGCTCTACTCTGCAGCCGGGAACAATGGTCTGTCCTGGAGCCTCTGGCAGAAGGTGCCTGGTGAGACTCGGGGCCGACCACTGGGATTCTGGAGCCGAAGCTACAGAGGGTCTGAAGCCAACTACACTCCCACAGAGAAGGAAATCCTGGCAGCTTATGAAGGAGTCCAGGCTGCCTCAGAAGTAATCGGCACAGAGGCACAACTCCTCCTGGCACCCTGACTACCGGTGCTGGGGTGGATGTTCAAAGGAAAGGTTCCCTCCACGCATCACGCCACCGACGCTACTTGGAGCAAATGGATTGCCCTCATCACGCAACGCGCCCGAATTGGAAACCCAAGTCGCCCTGGGATCTTGGAAATAATTACGAACTGGCCGGAAGGTGAGACTTTTGGGTTATCTTCTGAAGAAGAGGAGCAGGTGACACGTGCCGAAGAAGCCCCACCATATAACGAGCTACCAGAGAGTGAAAGACAATACGCCCTCTTCACTGATGGTTCCTGCCGAATTGTAGGCGCTAGCCGGAAATGGAAAGCCGCTGTATGGAGCCCCACACGACAAGTTGCACAGGCTACTGAAGGAGAAGGTGGATCGAGCCAATTTGCTGAGCTCAAAGCTGTCCAATTAGCTCTGGACATAGCTGAAAGAGAGAAGTGGCCAAAGCTCTACCTCTACACTGATTCATGGATGGTAGCCAATGCTCTGTGGGGTTGGCTGGAAAGGTGGAATAAGGCAAACTGGCAGCGCAGAGGAAAACCTGGGCTGCTGAAGAGTGGAAAGACATTGCCACTCGGGTAGAGAAGCTATCCGTGAAGGTCCGTCATGTAGATGCTCACATCCCCAAGAGCCGGGCTAATGAAGAACATCGTAACAACAAACAGGTAGATCAGGCTGTGAAAATAGAGGTGTCCCAGATAGACTTAGATTGGCAACATAAAGGAGAACTGTTCCTAGCTCGATGGGCCCATGATGCCTCAGGTCATCAGGGCAGAGATGCCACCTATAAGTGGGCACGAGACCGAGGGGTGGATCTAACCATGGACAGTATCTCCCAGGTTATCCATGATTGTGAGACATGCGCTGCGATCAAGCAGGCCAAGCGGGTGAAGCCTCTGTGGTATGGTGGGTGATGGTCCAAATACAAGTATGGGGAGGCCTGGCAGATTGATTACATCACACTGCCTCAAACCCGCCAAGGCAAGCGCTATGTGCTCACAATGGTAGAAGCCACCACTGGATGGCTGGAGACCTACCCTGTGCCTCATGCTACTGCCCGGAACACCATCCTGGGCCTGGAAAAGCAAGTCCTTTGGAGGCTTGGCACCCCTGAGAGAATCGAGTCTGACAATGGGACTCATTTCAAGAACAGCCTTATAAACACCTGGGCTAGAGAACATGGCATAGAGTGGGTGTACCACATCCCCTACCATGCACCAGCAGCTGGGAAGGTTGAGCGGTGTAATGGACTGCTTAAAACCACCTTGAAGGCACTGGGTGGGGGGACTTTCAAAAACTGGGAGATGCATTTAGCAAGAGCCACCTGGTTAGTTAACACCCGAGGCTCCACCAGCCGAGCAGGCCCTGCCCAATCCGAACCCCTACAAACAACAGACGGGGATAAGGTTCCAGTGGTGCACATGAGAGGTATGCTTGGAAAAACTGTTTGGGTAAAGTCTGCCTTGAGCAAAGACAAACCCATCCGTGGGGTCGTTTTTGCTCAGGGACCAGGTTGCACCTGGTGGGTGATGCAAAAGGATGGAGAGACCTGATGCTTACCTCAAGGGGACCTTGTTTTAGGGTGAACTACCCATGGCTCTGTACTTTTATCAGTATCAGCATGAATATTTGTATATAATTTGGGTAATGCATAGATTTATATGGTTAAAAAAGTTAAGTTTCATGTAACATGTTAGAATGGGAAAAAATTCGGGGTGGATAATGTTGGGGTTTTAGTTTAGTCTTAGTTTTTTTTCTGTTAAAGGAATTTTCTCCCATATGCATGTTGCTAGGGGACAAATAGCTGTACTTAAGAAAGACAAAAAGGGGAGTGGGGTGGGCCTGGCTACTCCTTTGTCTACACCTGGGTGTGGGGTCAGTTCGCTCTGAGCGTCCGGAGAGAGAAGCTGCAGAGAAAGGAGCTGCTGTTTCCTTCTTTTGGCTGTTTTTTTCTTCCTGCTGGAAACAACGCCGGGACCCCAAAAGCCGCTTTCCCTGCCCTGCTGGAGGCCGAGCTGTGGCTGCCCTGCCCCACTGCTGCTGCTTCGAGTTTTCACTACGCTGTAGCTCTGCTCGCCCTGCCTGCCTGGGCATCCGTGGGGTTCTCCCATCTGGATACATCTCGCCTGCCACCCGGGATTTGCGTTCGTCCCTGCCGCTCTATCCTGCCGTTCCAGCCTGCTGTTCCCGCCTGCCGTTTCCAGCCTGCTGTTCCTGAGAGTCCGGGATCGGCTGCCCAGGGGTTTGTGAAGCCTTTGTTCCATCCCTTCCCGGGATCCCAGGGCACCGGTGCCGCGTGCTCCCCGAGCTCGCTCCGGAGCGCCCCCTGCAGCCGCGGGGGAACCATCGCACCTGCCCTGCTCACCGGGAGCCGCCAGCGCCCCTGCCGGCTGCGAGCGGAACTGCACCCGAGGGGAAAGGGCCCGACAGCCGAGAAGGCTGGCACTGGGTTTGTGTGTGCTGTTACTGCCAGAGTTGTTGTTGTTTTGTTTGACTGGTTATATACATATACATATATATATATATATATATATATAGTAAAGAACTGTTATTCCTATTTCCCACATCTTTGCCTAAAGGCCCTTGATTTCAAAATATAATAACTTGGAGGGAAAAGGGGTTATATCTGCCACTTCAAGGGGGGCTTCTGCCTTCCCTAGCAGACACCTGTCTTTCAAAACCGAGACAATCCTTCAATACCAGTTTCATATTGCAAACATCACTGATCCCTTCATAGTTTCCTAGCATGGAAATATGTGAGGTTGTTTTACACAAGACGAGCCAAAAGCACACTGTAACAGCTTGTGGATAACCTAGCTCTTGCCAGAGTGATTAGACTCCCACTGGCAAAAACCCCAAGAACAATTACTACCAATAGGTGTTATTTTAACCAAGCGATTTTATTTTATTCAGTGGCCTCTGCAGAATCGAAGGCACCATGTTTAGTCACCATCTGCTTTCCCTTATACAAGCCTCTTCAGATTCTGGGTTAAAAAACCTTGGTGCTAATGACATTCGCCCACATAATTTCCCAAATCACAAAGCAGTGAAAAAAACCCACCAAACCCAAAGCAGAACGAGATGACCTGAGTTTATAATGGATTATTTGCAGAGACTTTCTTGTGTAACTGCTTTGAGGAACTTGAAGTGTGAGAGGGTAGCAGGGGATATGAGATCCATGTGTTTGTCTTGTCTCCTAAAGGCTTGCCATTCCTGGCCGTGATTTTTCTTGAAATGTTAATTGTAGGAGCTGGGGATGTCAGTGGTGCTCTTAATAGACTAATTCAAGTGCTTAAAAAAATCACTCAATGAATAAAAAGACAGTTTTAGAAACAGTGATCAGCTGCAGCAAAAGCAGCGGCTTGTGTGAGGAGTGCTCCTTTGCTCACCTGGCACCACTCTGGCCAGGGCCCCATCAGTGGATTTCTCCTTATGCCGGTGTGCTGTCTCCCAAAACCAACCTCAGCAAGAGTTACAAGAATGCGCCGGGCTGAGTAGGTATTTCCCCCTCAAGGGTGAGGCACACAGGTGCAAATACTGCTACTGCCATTCAGCTGGTCACCAGGATGGGAAATTGAGTCAAATGTGATGTGTCTCCACAGAAATGGTTAGTCTCTGGGACAAGTCATATTTGTTCTCCCTTTGTTCATAGATTTAATGGGTGCAATAAAACCTGGACAGATGTTACATTACACTACTGGAGGATTTATCAGTTGCCATTCCAGGGAGAAGTTAGACAATGTCTTGCAGAGAGGTGTTCCCTCCTGGCTCATGTGGGAGTTATCCAGTTCACTGCTAGAAGACCACAAGCAGTTGCACAGGGCACCCAAGAAACAGCAAAGACCAAGATACAGGGACGAAGGCAGTCATCAGCTCACTGCACAGCAAACACCACCAAATTGCCCGAGTGGCAATAAGTGGCACCTCCCAGCCAGCACACTCACCCAAAGCTGAGGGTGTACTCCTGAGGAGATGCACCCCTTGTCAAAAGTACCAGTCCATGCATGCCAAGACAGGCAGTACTGCAACTCTCTCATTGGTGACTGGGTGCTTTGATGCTATGGCAGCACATGGAAATGGGAGTGTGGGCAGCTGTGTGCAGAGTGTTTCTGATGAAACAGAATGACAGGAGCCTCCCATCACAGTGATTAACATCTTCTCCCACTCACCTATGACCAAGACCATTGCACGCTTAGTCCTTTGCACACCTCAGTGGGTCTGCTGCCTCCTTCCTCCTCTCCAGTTTATCAGTCCTGGGCTGATAGGCCACAGGAAAAAGGAGTATTACAGCCTTCAAGCTGACCATAGCCATATGCAGCCTGCTCATGCTGGAGATACACCACATCACACCACCTCCCCAAGCATACCACAGGACTGTCCTGACTCACTGCAGAAGAAAAGGAGGCCTACTGTCTGCAGTTTATCCAGTGTTTGCCAGTGAAAAGGAATTGTGTCCATCACCTCTATCAGGATGTGAACATGCACAAGCCAAATGAGTTCAGACACTTGAGGATGGGGACACATTGTTTGCCAGGACTGTGCCCAAAATCACATGAGGCAGAGGGCCGAGGCTGTGCTCTCCTCTGTGGGGGCACCCATGCTGCAGCTGGTCCCTCCCTTACAAACAGGGATGATGGGAGGCAGGAACATCTGTGCTGGGCCATGAGTGTGCTGAGATGTTCCCATGTTGCTTCTCAGTAGATACCGCAGGCCTCTCAGCACTGCTTAGGGCCTGGAGAACACAAGTTCAACTTCTGTCAGCTTTGTAGGCTGTTGCTGGCTCCCATTTCTGTGTTTTTTCTCCTCTCTCTTGCATGGACAAAACATACTGTTCACCTGCCCTCACACATATTGAGAGCATCTGCTGTCTCTGCAGGGCTCAGAAATTGGAGGACACTTACACGTGCAAAAACCAATTGGCAAAGAACTGTCTGCTTCAAGGGTGAAGTTGATTGCCTCTGCCAGATTGGGAGGTTCTGACTTGCCAATGCAAGCTGGGAAAGAAAAGAGCTTCAATTTAAATATTACCCTGGTCCAGGGCTGGACTGGCTAGAAGGGCAACAGAAAAGTGGCCAAGGGAGGAAATTTTTTCCCTTTGATCAGTTATCATTAAGCAGTTGTAAATTGGTTTCAGACTGTAAAGAAGAAGGTGATGAATGCCTTGTCATTACTTGTACAGCCTCAGCTTTCCAAAGGACCTGGGTTACTATGAACAGGAGCCTACCCTGGGAGTTACCGGTGTCAATCAATATTCCCATTCCTGCTAATGATCAATAAATTACTTAGTCATTCCCAATAGTTTCTAACTGGGCGAGCTGGAGAATGCAGATTAACCAACCTGGCAGTCAGCTCTGCCCATGCTGCAGATCTTCCTGATCCACCTCTTTTTCCCCTGCATTCTATTTAATACAGATCCCAGCCAGAAAGAGCACAAGCTCTTTAGTTCAAATTGCTATTACTTGTTACAGTAAATTTATTTGCATGATGTGATTATCAGTTCAAGAAAGTAAAACATTTCTTTTTTCCACTCCACTGTTTTGCTTATGGTCTTTTTTGCTAGTATTCTTCACTGCATCACTGATAAAAATAGACCTGAGCCCTAAAATCTTCCAACTCCCAAAAGCCATGAATTGTTGAAGAAACTCTGTGTCTGTTGTGCATGTCAATCTATGCTCAAGAGGTTGAAGCATGGGGCTTTTAGCATAGAAATTAGTTGGGTAGTTCTTCAGGTTTACTACAAATATTTTTCTTTCTTGCATGAAATCTTGCCTGCCAGAACCAATGGTTTATGACAAATATTAATAAGCTGCTTTGGTAAGCAAACCTGGGAGCTGGTTTAGTAGTTTAGTTTAGATGTCCTGAGTACACCCAAGATTTTATTTTTTCTTTTGTCCTTTATAGGGCCGTCTTTTTTTTTTTTTTTTAATATAAGATTTCTCACCATTTAAAAAGGAAATTATTATAGCCATTAAAAATACCAATGGGAACAATCAATAGGCACGGCGAATCACCTTTAAAGTAATACAGAGATCAAGATGATTTTCCATTTGTATGAATCATTTAACACAGAGTTCTTCATTATGAAATCTGTTGTGGAAGTTTGTTGAGACTTAGCAGTAGCAGGTGCAGGACTTGTGTTGCATAATTCCTTACTGCCCTGTTTAGTGTTTCTACTCTCTGTGGATTTTATGCAGGAGGTAAGCTGAGAAATCTTCAGATGCTGTAAGGCCATGGAGGGATACTGCTGAGCTGTGCATGAGTGACCTTAGACAGGCTATCAAGTCTGACATGTTTTGGGAGCATCAGAAGCTCATCAAGACTCATTAGTCTTTCCCAAGCCTCTTGTGTAGCCAGAACCTTTACCCTTACAGTTGCAGTGAACAGAAGGCAACAAAAATGGCACCAGTCACTGCTTTTAAATGGAACTTTCTGCTCTGAAACATGATGCATGCTGCAGGGCCATATGTGCCCAGTCGGGAATGGCAGAAGAAACAAAACTCTTCTGCCTTGATCAAGTGATGAGTTTTAACACCTCTAGCCTGTCCAAGGGTCCATCTGTGACTCTGTGGGTAGGCAGGATGGTTGCTGGGGAGAAGAAACTTAAACTGGAGTCTTGAGAGGGCTGGGCTGCGCAGGATCTGCCTGCTGCAAGGCTACAAAAATTCTGAGTGTACTGCTGATGCACTTCATGGGCCCTGATGGCTCATCTGTCTTTGTGTCTTTGGCGCAGAGCCACCATGAAGAGTGGTAATGTACGGTCCCTGCTGCAGCTACATGCCCCCAGCCTTAAAAATCTCTGGGGAAAGGGAATGGTGGGGAGTGTGTGCAGACTGTTGTGCCTGGGCTGACAGGACTGCAGGGAGATGCTCAGTGCTGGGGGTTTCTGAAGCTCTCACTGCTGTCAAACACAATCACAACCAGTTGCCTGTGAAGAGATGTTGGGATAGGATAAAACCCATCAAATCCAGAAGGCACCATGATTTTACCATGGAAGAAGATAAAGCATTTCTAAGCCACTACATGGACATGAACTGTCAACAAATTTTTTTAGTGTGGTTTAATGATACTTTCAGTTTTGGACAGATTTCATCCTGAGGCTTCTTGTCAGTGGATTATTTTCCATTGACCATTTGAATGCTTAGAGCCAGCTCATCTAATCTTGGAGAGGTCTCTTGGCAGAAGGAAGCACATGCATACAGAAAGTGCCTCTTGTACTGTTTTACTCTGACCTTGAAGGGCTTGGTTGAGATAACAGATTGTGGAGGGATCACTAATACAGTTGCTGAACCTTCCTTTGGATGTCTACATTCTGAATCTTAATTAAGGACTTGGATTTAATGCTATATTATTCACAATATATTCATTGTAGACTGACATGAATTAAAAAGAAAAAACTCCATTTTGAACAGGACTGTAGTTTGAGAGACACTTTCAAGAAAGTGCCAGAAAATACCTGAAGGCCTGCTTCTGCTACAGGATAAGCAGGTGTTTGCTGCCCAAACGAACAAGCATTCAAACAGGATCTTCCTTTGGACAACAAAGACTAAAAAAATAAGTCTGCCAAAGATTGGCCATTTCTTTGTCCTGTTACTCTGGGTCAATTCTTCCATGAACTACAACTTCAGCGACCTATTTTTGCTTCACAGTTCTAGAGAGCAAACTTGCCATGTTTCTAAGCATACCAAACTTTTCCTTAATTTTGTCCTTTTTAAAAAGAATAGAGGTAAACAAAGGCATTCAAACAACAGAAAACAACACAAAACACTTCATGAAATTTTTAGTGTTTTAAAGTAACCATTTTATCTTTCTTTCGGATGACATTTTTTATTTTAAGACATCATTTTTTTTAAATACACTGTAATACAAGAGACTTTTCATGTCATGTTGAGAGAAGCTGGTCACATGATTCACAAACAAAACTTTTAACACTGATACCTAGGCATCACTTTGAAATCAGCCAAGATGCAATGAAAGTTTTAAAGCAATGACTACTTGTAACAAACTGCAAAACAAGAACCACTAAATATTTTCACGGAGACATCACATTAAATAAACTTTTAAAAAAAAGGAAAAAAGAAAGGAGAAAGATAGCTCTACACACCAGGTCACAATTAGTGACAATATAGAGATTAATAATTGTATGTAGATATCTTCCTCTTTACCTAAAGTGACAAAGAGAGTGATATCTAGAAATATATATACATAAAGTATAGGTGGAAAGGGCTGGGACAAATATTTCATAATTAATTGATTCTCTCTCTATTGGTGATTCAATTAAACATAAATGTTGAATTAAATTATTTGTATCTAAAACATTCTTAGGTGCTTTTCTTTAAGTTACAGAAAGATACATATAAGCTGCAAGAATTAGGCCTCTGGGTAGATTTGATTTGTTCTGTTTTCTCACATATTCCAATCAATGGCCTCACTTACTAGCAGCTTCCATAATCCTTGCTCAAATATTCAGTGTTTATAAAATATCAGCCAGTCACCACTCAGAACCTTCTACAAGCAAACAAAAAATCCCCACAGACCTTGTGCAGAATGCATAGACGGAAAAATAACACACCCATCATTTCCCATTTCTTCTCCTGAGACATATGTTTAAAAGACGGCAAAATAGTCACTTGGTTGCTATTGTGAATTTCACAGTGTTTTCCCTGCAACATGTAGACTTTTTTCTTTTTTTTGCTTCACATTTGTGATGAATAGCACATCCCCCCACCCTGCCCAAATACAGGTGTTTTAACTAAGGCTCTAAAGGACCTCTTATTCAAAGCAGCAGTGTTTTATTCCAGCCCTCACAACAAGAAAATACAACTTACTGTGCTATCAAAACCTTCATCTCTCAATAGAAATCCCAACTTCCTCTCCAGTCCCTCCCTGCCCCCCTCCCCCACATTTTATAGCAGTATTTGAAATTCAGTTACAGGCTGCAACAACCCAAATGTGGACTTGTTGTAGCACATATGCATGATACCTTAGTAATTTGGGTTATTTAATTTCTTTTTTAAGTATTTTGTAAAAGTCTACATCAACCACAATCTCCTATAAAGGTAGGGAGGGTACAGACAGAGAAAGAAAGAGAGGGAAGGAAAGAAAGAGAAGGAAAGAAGGACGAAATACAGGAGAAGAGAAAGAAGGAAAGAAAGCGATAAAAAATAGCAAGGACAAAAGAAAGAAGAGAAAAAATAAGCAGTTACTTATTAAACTGTAGACAATATATAGATATGCTGCTTTACAGGTCAAAATGAATGCAGTCCTTTTAAATGTGTACACTCCATCAGGCATCATGGGGTGCTCTTGCTTTACAAGTGTCTGTTCTCCATGGCCAGTTCCGAGTTCTGCAGATCTATTGAGAGTGAAGGACAGAGTGAGGCAAATGCTACTATTATTACTCCTGAATGTCAGTGTTCTCGTTGTTCTACAAGTCATGTTGCAGTGTGAATAGTCCAGCTCATTCTTGGAGTTATTTCGTTATGGCAGGCAAGTAAAAAATGTTAATGGAGCTGCACTGTTTTTCTAGGACAATAAAACAACAGTAGCACAAACCCAGAAATGACAGTAAAAAAACCTCTGTTTTCTGAGCTCGGAAGCTTGTCTGTTAATTTCATTGTGAGAAATCAACAAGTGAGATGGGAATGGAAGAAATGTTTTTATGCAATAATCTGGGGAAGAAAAGTGCTTGTTGTTAAATCTCTGGCATTCTAGCACTGCCTCTGTTGCACACCAGTTAGAAAGTTGAATCTTACAAACATAGAAAAAGAAATATCAAAAGAAAAAAAAATTGGTTACTCAGCAGACTTTATCAATTTATTAATAGCACTCTAATCATAATTTGAAATAACATAGGTGTATGTAAATTTATACATATACACACAGCCCATACATAATGTGCATGCATGTCTGCACATATATAAGTAAAATACAACAGACATAGGCAGACATGTATATGCTATGTGTGTGTATATATATATGCCATATGCAAACACACATATATTATATATTATATATATGGTCAGTTCATAGCACAGTCCAGAAAGACTTTTTAAATGAGCCTGATTGTCATATTTACTCAGTGTACACAATTTACCTGACAGTGCAAGCATGATGAATATGCACATATACTCACCCTTCATTGTGATCTGAACATATTTCTTCCTCTTCTCTGCTCATTCTGCTACACTTACTCACCTTTTCATGAACAAATGCAAACTATGTATAGCTACAGTTTATAGCTTTTCTACTGTGATTATACATTTTATGCACTATCAAGAACATTAATGCTATAGGTCAAGGTTATCCATAGCGGTGGCTTTGTAGAACATTTGGTCCTTTAGAAGTTTAACAAACTGCTATGTTATTGCACAATGCATTTTAATACTATTTATTCTCTGAAATTACTCTAAAAGTCTCACTAGGAAATCAAAAGAAGATGACACTAAGTACATTTTCAGGGTCTTGTGGTTATTTTTGGTATACATTCTTTCAGTGCTTGCAAAACACACCTGCTTGCTTTTGGGCTGGAGCCTCTTTTCCAGTAAAAGCATCATCTCAGATGCCTTTTTCTTCAGCTCAGACGAAACTTAGAATATGCAGGTAGAAATTTAGCAGGCCCCTCCACCAACTGCACCCTCTTCCCACTGCACAGTAAGAGAGGATTCTGATATCTTTCTTTTCCATCACTGTTATTTTGAAAATCAATTTCAAATTCCTTTAAAATATAACATTCATATTCTCAAGAGAATGGGTTTCACTGGATGCTCAGTCTTTTTCTAGTTTTCTGTGAGAACTTCCAAGACAGTCTAGATAAAATCTTAAGGCCCATTTTGTAGGAATCTTCCTCTGGCTTTTTATGTGTTTCCAGTTCAGTAGCAGTTAAGAAATAACATCTAGTTTATTAAAGAAATACTGAGTATGGCTTTATAGTTACACTGTCATGTTTATTTGTAATGCTGCCTTTCCAATGACATTGAGAAGGGTAAAACTTCATCAGTGTCCAGTGAACTGTTTTCTTCTGAAAATGTTCAGAATTTTTATAAGCTAGCTCTAAAAGCTTCTGAAGGAAAAACTTAAAGTGCCTCAATAAATAATACATGCGAGCAAATTATATATTAAATGTGCTATGGGAACACTTACAAAAATAAAATGCTTAATTTATTAAATAAAATATCCCCAACACGAAGATGGACTATTTTGATCTGGCTCATATCAATAAGAAATAATAAAAAGAGAAAATGGAAAGAAAGATCACTTTTTTGCAATAACGCCCCCTCACAGAGGGAGGCAGAAGTCTTGAGGAATAGGTAAGGTAGGTTTTCATTTGTAAGAATTCATATTAAAAATAATCCTAGCTCTAAATTTCAAATTGTCAACTTCTAGTTTGAAAAACAACAGGTATGCTCATGCAGCTGTCATCAACACAGTGGCCATGCAAATGTTGTACACATACAATGCCAATCCAACCAAAAATAAACTATTTTATAAAGTGTATATGTTGGTTATGACAGCAGTAGTACCAATACAAAAATGGCACTGAGCTTAGAATCTTTGTACTCTGAATAGCAAGCCATAACCACAGAGTAATTTGTTTTCTCTAGAGATCTTTATCCCCTGCTATGTCTCAAACATAACCAGTGATCTCCGTGCTTTAGATTATTCATGTTATATCAGCCTATAGTATCTATAACATTGTAAAGGCATTTTAACACAGCTAATGTCCTCCATTAGCCCCTTCTAATGAAATATAGGTTATATCATTATGAGTTTGCTATGCCTACTAGGGTGTACTACAAGATGAGTGATCGTTTCTGCACTAATGGCATTAATCGACAAAGACCATGCACAGTTTTGCTTGCACGGTTAAAAAAAGAAAAAAGAAAGGACTGAAGAAGGAAGGAATATGCTGCTGGACAAGCACAGTATTAGATACACCTGCCTCAGCATTTATAGTTTGTCCTATCAAAATCCTTAGTTTCAACATGTGATTCTGAAATTAATACTGTATGTAACTAAATCTAGCTTCAGCCTTTACTAAAAAAGACTAGCTGGAGAACATTTTTACACCAGTGGCATGACAATATCCTACCAGAAGACAAAAAAAGGGCGTGTGTTTAGTTTATCATGTTGTAACACAATTGCGTGCAGTGCAAGCAGCATCTTTTTTTTGTTTTACTTGATTCTGGCAATGAATGGTGCTGGCAAAGCACCTCCTTAAACAATCCCTTTAGTCCTCAGAAAGACTCTTCAGGGAAATTGCTAGACTCCCTCTTGTCTTCCATCAAATCACTTCAGTGTTTTCTTGCAGGGTTGGATGCCACCTGATTTCCCAAGTTCCTCCAGATAGTGTATCACACAAGAGTGTCCTCTTTTTAGCTGGCTTTATCTCTGCAAAGAACATTCTTCATGTAGAGAACACCAGTCTTCTTTTTCCACCCACAGGCTGAAGCAAAAAAAAATGAGGTGAATCCATAGAAACTCCCAGTAGCTGTACAGCAGAAATCACAAAGTTTTAGTCAAATATATTTTTCCCTTTTTTTCATCCACATCAAAGGCATGAATACAACAAGGCATTGTTAGTTGTGGTGGGCAAACTGAAGAGTCTGCTGATATAACAGATTGGGTTTTTAAGGCCTTTGTCTATGCAGAGTTAGAATAATGCAGAAGCCAAATTGATTAGAAAGACAGGAGAGAAGGAAAAAAAAGATAGAAACTGAGAGAAAGAGAGAAGATACATCTTGGTAATGTCTAAAAAGTCAATACTGTGTCTACAGATGGAGAAGTGCACATTGCTTGCCCTTTGAAAGCTTCTCCGCAACTTTGTCATTAATACTGTCAAAGTTAAGAACACATTTTAATGGAGTTCAGCGGCAGTTGAACACATTCATTCCCGCAGCCCAGAAGAAGAAATGCTAGGAGACTTTAGCCTAAAATATCCAAGTAGACTGGAGATGCCTTGGCCAAGTTCTGAAGGAGGGAATGGATTTCTTTGATGTTGAGCCTCATGTGAGGCTCCCGTTGCCAACAGCCCAGCATCAAGTCATACACTTCCTTTGGGCATGTGCGAGGTCGCTGCAGGACTCGGCCCTGAGTGATGCACTCAATCACCTATGAGAAATCACAAGAAAAGGATCAGCACAGTTGTGCCAACTACAAGGAGTTCATCCATGGAAGAGTTAACTTCAACCATAGCAGCCTCACTGGTGGCTGCCATGCAGCCATCTCTGGAAAGGCCTGCTTTTCTAGGCAGATGAATGAGTAGCAGTATGGAATCTGGAAAATTCACTATAAAGTAAGTGATCAAAGAGCAGTAACTTCAGTCATGTTAAGTTCACCCACATTGTCCACCCCACACAAAAGGAAACTGTAGCTAGGAATTAATCCCATACCTTCTCTCTCTACCCAACTACTGCCTCAGAGGCAGGATAAATTTTCAACCTGCTCACAGAGCTTCAATGCCTCTCCTTTGCTCCACCCCCTGCAAATTTATGAGTATCACTGTGGCTAATCTCTGGAAAAGGGGATACTTGTGACTGCCTGGAAATCAAGAGATTTCTTGATTATTTCAGTCTAATCTGTCCATGGTTATGGACAACCACTCTGAAACAGTACCATGTATGATATGTCTTTTCAGGAGATAGCTAAGGTCTTTTTCATTGCCTCATGGTCTACCCAGAGCAGAATTCATTTTATACAAAGGAAAAAATTAAATTCCAAGTGTTCTAGTTCTGCTTGGACACGTTCCATCCACTCAGGGTAGAAAAGGGTGAAAAGGAAGAAATTTAACCATATGGTTCATGACAATACAATAAATACCTTGTATCAGTGTCAGCCTTTAACAAATAAATTTGTTGCTGTCCCTTCTCCAGAGAAGCAACACAGACAATTAGCATAACAGCTTTCCCAATGCACTTTGAGAATATATTACACACACCTCATTGTTTGAGAGCTGATACCATGGCTGTTTGCCATAAGTAAAGATTTCCCATAATACAACCCCTAGGCTCCAGACATCACTTTCTGTGGTGAACTTCCTGTACATGATACTCTCTGGAGGCATCCAACGAATGGGCAGCATGGTGTGACCCCCAACCTGAGAAAAACAAATGAAAGAGTCAGAAATAGTTTCCTCAGAGCCTCACAAGGCAGTCTCAAGACATTAAATGTGGAGAATCCATGGTTTCTTTTTTTCCCATCTGGTAACATTCACTTTGAGGAGCTTCGAAGAACTGTGGATTCATGGTTCAAAATCCTCTCCCCCAGCAACAATCAGTACCACACAACAGGTTTCTCAACAAAAATCTCAAGAGACGTTGTTTCTGAAGTCCAAACTAATCTTTAACATTTACTTGGCACACCTTACCTAAGGAACAGGAGGGTCTATATTACACTAACAACCTACTTTGAATTAGGCCAGTTTTACTGTTTATTTTAACACTCAAGAAACTAAAGAAGATTCATTAAATGAAATCTGGACTGGTGATTCTCCTAGAAATGGAGCGACATCAACCAAAATACATGAAGACACAGATGACTGTATGAAATGGTAGGATTGGATCTGTGTGGTTGAATATCCTGATTTTGACTGAATTAAAGCAATGCTGTAACAATGTTGTTAAGTTCCACAGTTAATGTATCAAATTATTTTTTCCACATTAACTACCCTGTCCATTTAAAAAAAACCCCAAATCAGTCCTTTGGATATATTCCCTTGATAATAAAAACTTGTAAGACATGGATTCCTACCCCAAATCAACTTCACTGAATTCATGCCTTTCTGAAAGCTTTTAGAACATTTTTAATTTTCCCCAGAAAATTTAACTTCCTTAGAGTTAGGTTTCCTAATCTTAATTTAAATTTTTAAAAGTCTTTTTTTTTCCAGGTTCTAAACAATTTATTGTTCCTGGCATGTCCTATTTTGGTTGGATCACATCAATAAAGAAATCCATTTAAGTACTTTTAAGACAGTGTAACTGCTGAGATACTGTGATATGGATATACAGATATGCTAGTTACTTTTGTACCATGACAGCTGAGAATATTTCCAAGGAAGATTAAAAAAAAAAAAAAAAAAAGCTTTTTCAAGAACATTTTACTCTTGATTAACTCATTTTCCTGTCTGAAAATATATTTAGTTATGAAACCACATTTACACTTTCAGGATTCTGTCAATTCAAAATATAATTTCTCCTTTTGGGACTTAACATTTGTTGTTATAAATAATGCCCTCCTTGTTCTCACGTTCGAACAGCAAATGGAAGAAAAACCCAACAGGGTTCAGTCAGGGTTCACATTATTTCTAAATCACACATCCATTTCTAAATCACAGAACATCCATTTCCAGTTATTTGTCAGTAATTCAGTGTTAGTGCAGCATACCAAACACAGCTACGGCTGTGAGAGCTCAGTCCTGGTTCTGTGCATCACAAGTCCGTGCTCACTGCTGACTTCACAGAAACAGAAAGTCATGCTAAATTTTCATAGACTTGGTTTATTATCAGGCTCTTCTTCTACTCCCTGCACATGAGATGTTATGCGAGTGATGGAGGAATAATTTTCAGCAGGTTGTTGAATGACAGGCTGGGCTCCCAATTTCAGTTCCTGGCTACATTGTGGATGTGCTTCTGACTCTGTGCAGGTTGCTGTGCACGGGTTTCCAAGCCATTCAAAATGGGACCCAATTCCTGCCCATTGCATTGACAGAAAACGGATACACATTTTTAAGTGCTTTTCTCAATTTGGCCCATTTGTGTCAGTGTTAACAGTTTATCTCTCTGGCACACAGACTGGCTGTAAGGCTCTGTGCTTTGGTATTTGTCATCAGCTTTGACTGAGAAGCCCCTCAATGATGTAGAGAGTTTGAACACACCAACATGCCGAGATGTAACCATTCAGTTTTCCACCTTATCATAACCTCACCTGACACGACAACCAAACACTTCCAAACCACCACCAGTTTTAAGCCAGTGTTGAGAGGTATTTAATTAGAAAGTCAAAAAAGTTAGTCCCTTAGAAACAAGTAGCCACATACACCCATTCAAAGGGCAAGCATCATTAAAAGATGGTTAGTGGTGAGAACCTTTTGGTCTCATCAAATATTAAGATGGCTCTTACATCTGCTCATCATATAACCTCTGCTACTGGTTCTGTTCAGCAATTTCTTTGACTCATTCCTTTAAAAATTAATGAAAGCTATAGATGATAAAATATGTGACTCTTTTGTTTTTTTGGTCACAAATTAAGAGATTTTGAAAAAGCAGATAAAAAAAACCCCAACCACTTTTCAAATCTTATGTTTTTTCACTAAGATCCAGTGTATTTTTGGTGGGACTCTATGCTGAGTTTCCAATGTCACTCAGGGAAACGAAGGACACACCTCCAGAGTGATGATGACAAACTGCCACCAAATGATGGTTCTGTGCTGAACTGATCTGTAACATCACACATCTGGCTGTCTCTCTTTCAAGCATAGCAAGATTGACTTGTTAGTATTGACACCAAGAATTCAGTTTACAGGTAAGCACAAGGCACAGGGCTCATTGGTGTTCCCAGATCATCTTGCCTGGAGCTGTGTCCATTTCTGTCGCTGAAGGACAGAGTACTTGACCAGTACTGAGGAGACCTGAGGTCTCTCCATCTCTATTATTACCAGTCTCAATTATGTTACTTCAAACACCTCAACATCTTTTTGAAGATAGAATTTATTGCCGTTCAAAGTATCAACAAAAGTGTTATACAGGGTGATCTCCTTGACAGATGGTACTGCAATGAAGACAAGATACCTGTGGAACACAGAGCATCTCCTATGGCAGACTGTGCATCTACCCATGGTCTAAGAGCACCTTTCATTTCAGTTCATTTCAATCAAAAGCACATGTCAGGGCCAAAGGCACTTCTAAATGCATGTTTCCTTCTCTATTGAAAATCAGTGGTTACTGAGTCAACACACACTCAGCTCAGACGAGCATTAAGGGCTGTGGTAGTTGTATGCCTACAATGAGCACATACTTCAGAGCTTTTTGAACTGAAGCCTAGGACTTGACACAACTGTTTGCAGGGTGCCTGGAACAAATTGACAGTCTGTTGAGAGCTTCTTTTGATTTTTACCTTATGAGCCCAAGCACCCAGGGTTGTGCCGTAACAGCAGTGAAGAGAGGTGGGGTGCCTTTTTGCTGTTGTTGCCATACTCTCAGCAAGGCTAGGAGGTGTCTTCCAAGAAGCACCAGTGAATGAAAACATGACTGCACTGACCAAAGTTTAAAGGTTCTGAGTGCTACACAGAGATGGCTTCTGCATATCCTTTAATAAGAAACGCAAGTTATTACAAACCTCTCAGGTATCACCAGCATTCTGCTGTATAAAGTCTCTGCCATGCACACTGTAATTGCAGTGCTGCTTGATACACATAAATTTCAAATGGTTTTGTGCTGAACAGACTACAGTTATGTGTAAATAAAACCTTTATATTCAGTCCAGCTAAGGTTATAACAGGATTAAAAACATTAGAATTTTAACTTAATATACTATCACTTTAAAATCCATACTGCAGCTGTAAAAATGACCACTTTATGTATACAAGTAAGAGTAGATTTTCTTGATACTTATCTGAAAGTAGCTGCATTATAATGATAATACCATATAATACCACAGTTCAGTTTTATTTAGAACTGTACTTCTATGAAAGTATGGACTTAAGTACTTACTTCCAAATGCCAGTTTATGAAACACACCCTAGCCCAGCTACAGCCTGGCTGCTTTTAGTAGCAATGCTAGGCTAGAAAACCTGGTGAACTAGCCTCTGCAATGTGCAAACAGTCCATGGGGAGGAGACTGCTATGCCCTATCAGTGAACGGCCATGTTCTCCAAAGAAGCTCTTCCAAGGAAAAACTGCCATGCTGTCCCATGCATGAAATGTTGCACTTTCAACAATACAATCTCATTCCACTTGTCACCACTTTGAGCAAACATCTTTTCAATTAATTTAGCACTTTGAAAGCTGACAGAGAAGCTGGCCTTGAACACTCTTTTAATCTATTTGCCAATATTAGTCTTCTAGGGCTGCTATAGGGCTGTCTTAGTCTTGAAGCAGGGCCTGTAATTTTATAGTTTGTTAAAGTTTTTTCTCTTTCTTCCAATTAAAAATACATCTGTTTATACCCTGATGTAGTCACTGTTCCAGCTTCATGGCCCAACTGCCATAGAAATCCAAGGCCCTGTTGTTTGATGATTGTGAGAAAACAGATACGCTCTCTTACAGAGAAAACCAAATGAAGCCTTGTATTCCTGCTGAAAACAGAAGACAGTGGGTGGAGCTGGGGGAAGCCAACCTACAGTGTTAGGGAAGGCGCAAGATGTATGTGGGGCTGCACACATAAGACACAAGCCACAGGCCAGGAAAGGCACAACAAATAATCACATGGAATAATCACACAGAATCACCAAGGTTGTGAGAGACCTGAAAGATCATCTAGTTCATGCATAGCACCACCACAGTCACACCAAAATCATGTCTGCAAGTGTCATGTCCAGATGTCCCTTGAACACTTCCAGAGACTGTGACTCCACCACTTTTCTGGGCAACTTACTCCAATGCCTAGCCACTCTTTTAGAGAAAAATGATTTTCTAATCTGAACCTTCCCTGGTGTAATTGAAGGCCATTTCCTGTCATGCTTTCGCTTGAGACATGGTAGCAAAGAATGACCCTCACCTCACTACAACTTCCTTTCAGGCAATTGTAGACAGCAATAAATTCTCCCCTCAGCTTCTTCTCCTCTAGACTAAAAAAGCCCAGCTCCTTCAGCTGCCCCTTGTAAGACTTGTGCTCCAGACCTGTCACCAGCTCTGTTGCCCTGTTCTGGACACACTGCAGTACCTCAGAAGCAAGAGGCCCAGAACTGGACACAGGATTTGAGGTGTGGCATCACCAGTGTGGAGTACAGTGGGACAATCACTGCCCTGGTCCTGCTGGACATGCTACATCTGATACAGACCAGGATGCCATTGGCCTTCTTGTCTACCTGAGCATGTGCTGGCTCATGTTCAGCTGCTGTTGAGACCAGTACCCCCAAGTCTCTTTCTGCTGAAAGCTCTTAAAGCACTCCTCCCCCAGCCTGTAACACTGCATGGGGTTGATGTGACCCAAGCGCACTACCTGGCACTTCACCTTGTTGAACCTCATGCAGCTGTCCTTAGCCCATTGCTCCAGTCCATCAAGATCTCTCTTGCAGAGCCTTCTGACCCTCAGGCAGATCAACTAATACTGTTGCTAAGATGACCACTCAATCAATTCACACCAGGTTTATGTCTTATTCATCTGAGTACCATGAGGAGGGATTGGCTGCTTTTTTGCAATGCATGGCAGCTGCAGCCCAGTCGAACCATAAAATCACTGGGAGCTGTCGTGCTGAGGGTGATGGATGGCTTTGGGACTCCACAACCCAGCTGCAGGGTGCTGCAGCAGCTGACAAGGGACAGGACAGAGACTAGTCAGAACCATCCTCCTCCTAAATGCTGGTGGCCATATCTGGGGAGGCTCCAGCACGCCTGGAGAGGACATCAAATGGAATTCCCAGCTTTTGCAGGCATTCTGTTACATAACCCTTTTCTGATTTTTTTTTTTTCCCAATTTCTGGCTTTAAGTAGTAGATTACTCTAAATTCATGCAGTAAAAAGCACAGCAACCAATTGCATAGCCTTGGAAAACAGACTTCCTCATTAACATTTCACATTCCCATGTTCCCACGATTCCTGCAGAGTGACATTTCAGTAATGTGTCATAGCACTTTGTATATTCTCTAAAGACTAGTGATGCTTTTTCTGCCAACAGGATAAAAGTAATCTTTTCACTTTGTGAGCCCAGTGAAGCTGAATGACTACCAGGGGTTCAACCCTGATCCTGTCCCAATGTCCTGTCTGGCTTGTCTGGTGCATCTTTCCAGAGCTCTGCTGTTTTCAGGCCGTTTGCAATTCAGGGTGGTAGACTCTCAGCACACGACCAAATTAAAAGTCATGTGACAAGTATATACACTCAATCTCTTTCACACAATTGCACCTTAGTCTGTCAAACTAGAATGAAGCTGAATCTTCTGAACCATTTGTTCACCGCCTCCTAAGAAAAATCCTGTATACTTGCAAAGTACCGCCATTTTAGGGTATTTTTCACTATTTATATTTTGGTCTTCTGACTTGTTTCCCCATCTCAAGATGATATAACTGCAAAGAAATGTTCTCTGCAAAAATTATCATGTCTTATTGCTAAAACCGAAAACCTCTCCTCTCTTGCTGAACATCTGCTCTTTCCCCCTCATAAAAGCTGGCAAATGTTTCTCTCAGCACAAGAAAAGGAAAATCAATAATTGTTATTTTCATTTATTTCATGCCCTGGCCTTGCAGACGAAGTCAATGTCTTCTCTTAAAATATCATTCCTGCATGTCTACTTGCAGAAAAGCAATATATTATTTCCATAGTCATAATAAGCCATACCACTCCAACACAAGAGGTTACTGATTTATAAAATATGGCATATTATTAGCTAATAGCCAAAAATGTGTCCTTTCATTTTCACTTTTAACCCTTCTTTGGCTCATCTGTATTAAAAGAAGCTTATGTCTAAATTTCTTAATTAATTCTACCAGTTGTTTTGTCAGAAAAGTGAAACATGGTCTGCAACAACATTTATTACACTGTAAATTCTCTCTTCAACTGCTCAACATCAATACAGTATTGTGTGTCAATTTTATGCCATGGAGATAAAATTCTTCTCATTAGCCTCTATGAAACCATGAACAGTACGGAGAAGATGAAGAAAGACCAATTACTCAGATGTCTACATAACACAACCAGAGGGTACCAACTAAAATGTGTAAATGGCAGGTTCACAATGAACAAAAGGAGGCACCCTGTCACCTAATGTACATTTGCTTGCGGAACTCACTGACATGAGGTGCTGCCAATGACGAAGGTTTATCTGAGATCAAAAAGTGATTAAACAAACTGATGGAGGATAAAATCTGACAAGGACTATCAAACATGAAGATACCATCTCTGGCCCAGGAAGCTCTGGAGCTGAAGAATGCTGCAGGCTAAGAGAGTACTTGAGGAAAACATTTAATATACACTTAGCATGTTTCCATACTATTCCACAGTCAGCAGTTTCGCACAGTGACAGGATCCTGGCCTAGAAGGGCTTTTGGAGAAGTTATTCCTATTTTTCTGTATAGATGGGCCACATATTGCAATATGCAGTCCTTACTAAACCTCTCAGCAATGCTTATGGAGGGCTAGAAATGATTCTGGAAAAAAAATGGAATGAAGGGGAGGTACCACATGAAATTAAAATAGGTGAATGATCTAGTGCAGCTTACAATTCAGCATCTTCCAAAGATTTTAAAATGCTAAGTTGAACAGATGTAGAAACAGTGCCTGTAGTTGTGGTTTACACAACACAATATCAATTCGGGCCAGTCAAATATACAGGATAATTAATAAACTGTAGTAGTTATTGCACTACAGGCCATTTACTCTTTTAAGAAAAGAAGATGAAGTGCCCTAGATGTAAGATCAGATTACTGTTACAAAGAAGGTGACATGATTTACATCTCTGATAAAAAGCAAGATCCCTTATCGGAAAGACAGAAGAGAAGTTAACTTGAGTAGAAATCTGCAGCACTGAAAAGCAACGGGTAACAGCTCTCTAGTGTCCCAGATGAAGTGTGTACATATGAATGAAAAAAACAAGTCTATTCCTTTAAAATATAATTTATTTTGCTTCCAAATGACAAAGTATTCTAGTGTTAAAAAACAAACAATAACCTAAGGTAAGAGAAAGGGAGGTATGCTGTGGAAAACTGGAAGAAATAACACTTTGAACAGTGTATTTCAGTGAATTCAGTGTAGAGCTAAATCATTTTCTGAACATTGGAATTCAGGATCTTAGTGAAAAAGCAAGGAGATTGGATAAGCCAGAGAAGATTTGGCCTGTTGAATCAGATGGCCTCTCCTTTCTAAAACACTCTGCATTCTCCTAATTTGCCACATCAAGTTATGCTACAGCATATATAGTTACTGATCACTCCAATGGCATGACTTTCACCTCAGAATGTTGACCTCATGTGAGGTCCTTTATTTTTGAAATCTGTAGAAAAACTTGCCACTACATCACTTGTACCTTACCACTGTTTCCACATCTGTACCAGCAGATGAAGAGAAGTATCAAGTACCAGTAGACAAGCAGCTGGAATGACTCATGTTAAAATCCTCATAGCCTCCAGGATGATCATCTAATCTGTCCAAGTCACCAGCAAAACAATTTTGCAATGCAATATTAATGAATTGCAGCTACTGTCTTTCTGATTTTCAAAGTGGTTTACAATATACCAAATTCCACTTTTATATTAATCCTAAGTAGTTTGGACTACCGGGGCTAAGAAGGTTTTAAAAATAATCTTTAAAATGCATTGGAAAACTGGCTTCTACAAGTCTGTGTCATAGCTAAAATTCAAAATGATTCTGCGTTTTCAGGTGGGGTTGGAGGTGTAATGTGATGAGATACTAGCTGAACAGCACAGTCAATATCAACAAGTTGCAGTCACTTGAGCATAGACTCTGAAAGCCAGGTATCACACCACATCAGACAGTTTGTATACACTGGGAAATCTCTACTCCTAATTTCAAGTCTGAAAGCTATTTCTCAGTTAATAAAGATCACAACTTTTTCCCGTATTTTACTGAAAACCACATTTTTTTTCAGATTTACTGTAGGTTAATATAGCATGTCTGGCTCTATTGGTCATGTCAAATTACATCACAGGAGAAGAGGGGAGCAACAGAGCTTGGTTTGTAGCTTTACTTCTCCCTTGTGAGTCACAAAAGTATTCTTATAATGTACACTGCATGGGAGAACCACAATTTTTAGCTGAAATGTCTCAGATGTTCCAGTTCTTTGAATTTTGTAAGACAGCCTCTCCCCCTTTCCCCCAGATGTCAATAAACAAGGCAATGACAAGGTCCTTGTACTCATATTCCTTATCTTCTGCAGCCTTGATGATGTTTTCTGCTTCATACTTTCTCTGGCCATAATTTGTTTACATAAACTGGAAAACACAAGAGAAAAATTTCACTAAAATAGAACAGAAAAAATTCGCTGTTGTTTTCCCTCCATGAATTCCAGGTTTTGTCTCCTTACTTGTGCCACAACATCATTCTATGAGTTGAAACAGGCATTTGTTCTGAAATGAGACATCCATCAAACAACACACAACATGATCATTAAAAATACAAGTAACTGCTATTACTGGGGGGGGGGGGGGGGTGGAAGCCCCTCATTCCTATGAAGCTTGCAAAATCCTAAACTGTTCTTATCAATTCATATGTTGAATTATTCCTCAAGCCATGCTTAAAATATTATTCTTGGATACAAGAGCCAAAGTGTAGCCCAAGCAGTGATGAACTCATTTTATAGCTCTTGGACAAATTCCTGTTCTGGTGTAAAGGGAGAATTTGCACCAGCAGAGGGCTTGGAACCATAAATTTGAGGTTTGGTCTTGTATGTGGTTTGGTTTTGTTTTGGTTTTTTTTCTTATTTCTTTTCAGTGACTGTCTCTACCCTCAGCACTGTAATTTTCCATTTGGGAAACAATATACTGCATTGTGTATACAGTGCTTCTTGGAATTCACATGACTGCATTTGTTTAACACCAACACTGAGCTTTAAATTCTGCATGTGATGCTGGAGCATCTTATCTTCTGCCTCTAAAACAAGGCTGGATAACCTCATGAGAAGCCAGCATGTGCAGAAGGTGTTAGTCTAGTAAGAAATGATGCCCAAAATTTCCCTGGGTGTATCCATTCACCGATGGCATGTCATCAGGGTGGAGGATTGGTTTTCTGATATAAAGCCTGTTTAACTTACTTATTACCCTGTGATCATGGGGAACTAAGGAAGATCAGAGTAAACTTTGAAAGGATTTAGGGCTCTGCACCATCACTGCTGCATTTCAGGTAAGGACTCTCTGAAGATCTGACACATATTTCCACACTACAGATTGTGCAATGTACTCCTCATATACTTCACCAAATGTTGGTAGTGTGTGAACAAAGAAGAGATGGGTGGGAAAGAAACCCACAACTACACCTATTTTCCCTGCTTTTCCCTCATATTTTGCAGTGCCCCAAGGGAGCACTCCTTCCATCTTCTCCTCTGAAGCTACTCCTTACTGTAACCATGCAGCTCTGAGGTGGTCCCATCCTCATACATGCTTATCTTCCTCTCTGGATAAATAAGAATCCTATTACACACGGAATTCTCTACTAGCTCCACTTCAATAATTACTTCAAAATAAATACATAAACATATTTTTAGTTTACCTGTTCCAATAAAAGTAGGATCTGCAGTAAAACTGAGAGCTCAAAGGTTAGATCCAATTTTTAAAACAAAACAGGCTGCAATTGTACACCAAAGTAGTTAGGACGAGTCACTTAATTTTTTGAGATCTCTACTATTAGAACTGCAGGTCAATTTTATAATCTTCAATATAAATCTTACATAGAGTATTCCCAGACTCCTGAGTTCCCAAGACTCATGAAGGCCTGGAGACATTCAAAATAAGCCAAGTGGGAAATAAAGGTACCATGTTGTTAAGACAACATATTTCAGTTTTTGAAAGGTTTTCTGAGATTGTGTACAGGCCTAGTTTTTTAGACTGTCAATAATACCTTCGGCTAGGACTCCTAAATCAACCTCTGTGAAAATCTGGTACTAAACCAAGTCATATTTCTATTAGGCTGGCACTAGTATTTTGACCTGTGCTTGTATAATGCCTACATCAATGAAGTCCTGATCTACATGAGGCTCCAACACAGGCTTGCAGTGCCACATAATAATATTAACATAAACTTTAATATTAACACCACCACCACCACCACCACCACCACCACCACCACCACCACTTCTTCTAGTCACTTGTAAAGAATTACAAATGGGTTCACCACAGCAGCTACAGTGTTACTTTTTTATATCACAGTAGGTTAATGTAGCCTAATACTGATTTTGAGTCTCTGTACTTCAGAATATTTTTCATCTGCTTCAGATGAAAACTTCTGAAATACTGTTACATAAAGCCTGCATTTCCTTTTAAAGTCATGCTACTTTGTATTACTCTATGGACATGTTTAGGATGAGTATTATCACATACACTCAATGATGTTCTTATTAAAATGTTATGTGCTTCAGTCCTTAGTATATAATTTTCTTTGCTTTCTTGCCAGGCAAATCTATTTATTCTTTCTGTGTATTAAGCCATTATGTTCACCTAAATAACCTCTGTGGTTATTTCCATCAAAATTGTCCCTGGATCTTGTATCCATCAGGGGTTGTCCTGGAGTTCCCATTAGCCTTGACCCCACACTTAGGCTGCAGACCCATTTTATTTTCCTTTCCTCTCTGCCAGATAGCAGTTCTCCTTCAAGACACTTCAGCCACTGACCTAAAAGATTTCTGTTAATGCAAAACAGATGCAACACTTAAGTTCTCTCCTAATAGAATCTTCCTAACAATGATTTTGAGTTTGAGAACCCCCTGTATGGTGCAAGATCCATTCTGTATGATTACTCCAGCCCTTCAGAACAAAGTGTTAATTTTAAGACTTGTTAATTTTATCAGTGAGCCTATGCTGAATAGGTAAGACTGAAAAAGGAGGCTGCCTTGCTAGTACGGCAAATACATGTGAATACTGACATTTTAAATGAATGTCCTCCGGGTTGCTGAAGTGTGCATTTATCTGTTTTAATTTGCTTTTCAATTCTTTTGAACACTTTACATAGTCATTGCTGTATGAGTGATGAGGTGCTCTGATGCTGAGAACCCTGAACTAGGTAGTGAAAGAACTGGATTAATGCAAGATCATGGAGAGTCTGTCCCAAAATGTATGATACGTTACTGTATATGTGTATGTATGTATATATATATATATATATATATATATATATATAATATTATAGGGCACTGCGGTGTATTTGGTAAAGCACCTCACTGTTATGGTTAGTATGCCATCTTTGGTGGAAAGTGAGAGATGCTTCCTGTTTTCTGTGAGAGCTGCTGTTGAGCTGTGGCAATAGTCAGGTGGAAGTTAGACATTTGAAAGGCAGAAATAAGGCTCCGTGTACTTTCTTTGCCTGTTTTGAAGAGATAGCAATGAATATGTGAGCTAACACAGAACGTGCTTGAATCAGACAGGAATTAAGTATTACAATTCCTGGACAAAATGCAATCCAACTTCTTGCTCTTTAAGGTCAGACAACATCCCAGATTCCATGCCCTCCTGTGGAAAGAGAACACAATAACAGCAAAAGGAAATTACTGCCTCCAAGACTGTCTTAACTATGGCAAAAGTAGGGGAGAAAGTTCCCTGTTAAATGAACCTAATATAGGTTACTCCCTTCGATGCACTTGCTCAAATAAGGGCCTCTTTATGCTCAGCAGGAGCACTGTAATGAAGAAGCAGCTACAAAATGAAGCAACAACATGGCACCCTAGCCCTGGGGAATAGGGAAAGAAATCAAGGTGAGTTATCAGTAGAACAGAAAAGAGGATGTGGGAATGGGAAGACACAGAGGGTAAGCAGACACAAGGCAAATTCCACTGGCTTCTGATGGATTTCATGGGTTGTGAGCAGCTGTCCAAAAAGCCCTGGGCTTCAGCTGTCACCACCAGAATGTGGGCTCTCTCTAGGTGAAACTCAGGCAGAGGTTCGGGAAAGAACCACAGCACACAGACAGGCCCCAAATTTCTACAGGTCTTGGGGTTATGTCTGCCACCATGGGAACAGACATAATTGTTTCCTCCGAAACAGTAAGTACATTTGCTTTCTGTCTTGCAGCAGAAGTATAGGTTTTAGTTACTCTGCATTTGAATCAGGAATTTCTTCTGCAATGTTTAACATTGGGCCAACAACCCTTTTCCATTACCGTCCGTGTCCTAGTTCCCTTAGAAGCCTGAGTTGAAATGCACAACTGGCAAGTTAGGCACCTGTAAATACCTTTATTATTTGTGTCAAAGGCTTGCATTCCATTATCATGCCTTAGCACCAAGGGGAAATTAAATCTCTGTGGGATTTAAGGCTATGCCATGCAAGTTGCTCATGATGCTCTCAGATGGACAGCAAGGGAAGCAATACAATACATCTTCTGCTGATTATTAGCGCTGAGATGCATACCAATCACTACAGTGTATCTGTCACAAATTCATCTGCAGGATAATTAACTTTAATGTGATATAGTAATGAAAAAATCTTATCATTATTATTTGGAAGATTTAAATGTATTTAAAAATTTTATATTAACACTGTATTGTCCTTTTTAATATTAATTATCATAATAATAGGCATTGTTTATGCAGAGAAAGAGAAAAATACCATAACTTAAATGAAAGTTAGAACTGCTAGCTTTCATGAGTTGGGATGCTGGTTCTAGAATTCAATAATCTTTTACTATTGTGAAATAATGGAAAATCTTTTTCTATTGTGCAATGGTATCCAGAAGCAGTCTATGCGCAAACAAGCCCTAGATCTTTTTGTTCTGTTTTGCTGATACAAAGAAGAAGAGAGAAGAATTAAGCTCTGTAAAGGAAGAGATTGTCTAAGGAAGAGTATTTAGTCTAAGGACTGACTGTTGGAAGAATCACAATGAGTTTTGACTATTATGTTAATACACTGTGATTCAGAAGAATCTAAACTCTAAATCTTCCAGCAGAGAAGACGGGATAAGCAGAATAAGAAGCTAACAAGACAACAGAAAAGTTCACCCTGTACTTTTGATCTGAGAAAGTCTTCCCTTAAAAGTCTCTTTCACAACACATTCAAACCGATTTAAATGTACTTTTACCTAGGCTACTTATGGTACTCTTACTATTCTACTCAACAAAACTATGGCCATCAGAAAAAGAAGTTCTTCTCTTTGTGAGAAGATGTTTTGAAATATCTTTGATTCTCTATCAGGCAAAAGTACTGAATATTTTCCCCTAATTTTTAGCACAGAAAAAAAAAAATTAAATGAAAAATCCTGGTGTTTCACAGCAAAACACAGCAGCCAGAGGCTCCCAAAAGATTCCAGTCTGAATGGAAACTTAAAACAAAATGTGCTCAGATAATTTAAAATGAAATGTGACTGATGACCAATTTAGGTCACACATTCTGCAGCATGCTTTTTGATACTGTGCATCCTCTAAATGGGTTCTGAAATGAAGCAAAGACCTACAGAGGTCTGCTAAGAAAATTCTCAGCAGAGGCAGCTGCTGGAGGGCTGGGAGGTGGAAGGGACCATTACGCTTTTGGAAGGCAGCTTCCTGCAGACAGTACCACTTCTTTCAATATGTGGGAGCGCAACATTCAGGGGATTCCCTGTGTGTTTCAAGCCCTGGGTAGCTTGGCACAGTGAAAGGTTGGCAGAGGCATGATTAGTGGCTTAATGTAGTATCACCGCTCTCTAAATTATTTCCATTACCACTTCCAGGAGGAATTCTTCCCCTGTTTGAAACTGCTCCATATACAACTCATATTCAAGATCTGCACTGAGAGAAGGTACATTTTACAGATATTCACAGGAAAAAAAAAAAAATAAACAAAGCTTCACACAAGATCAATAAAACATGTCTTAAAACAACTGGATCCCAGATAAAGCAATGAAACATACTATAGGGAACAAAACCATATTGGGAAGAGAACGGATTATCATCCTACAGCCTAAACAAAACCAAGTAACAACAAAATACTTAATTAATAAGGAAATCCTTCCAACGTTTCTCTAGGCAGACGTTTTCCATGGAAAGTGAAGTGGGAGAAAGTGACCATGAGTTGCTAAAAAAAACCCCTGAAATACCACCAGTCAATGTCCCATTAAGATACTTAGAATGGTCTCCTTTTACAGATTAAATATTGTAGCATCACTGTATCACAACAGAATTAATCCATCTAACAAACTCTCACTGTGTCCTGGTTTCAGCCGTAATAGAGTTAATTTTCTTCTTACTAGCTGGTACAGTGCTGTGTTTTGGATTTTGTATGGGAATAATGTTGATAAAACACTGAGGTTTCAGTTGCTATTCTGTAGTGCTTATCCGAAGTCAAGGACTTTCCAGTGTCTGCCAGCCAGCAGGTGCACAAGAAGCTGGGAAGGAGCTTAGCTAGGACAGCTGACCCAAACTGGCCAGAGGATTATTCCATACCACAGAACATCAAGCCCAGTATATAAACTGGGGGGAGTTGGTTGGCAGCCACCAATCACTGCTGTGGGATGGTGGCTGGCATTGGTTGGCAGGTGCTGAGCAATTGTATTGTGCATCACTCTTTTCTTGGATTTCATTCCTTCTCCCCCCCCCTTTCATTAATAATAATGTTATTATTAATATAAATGGTAAAATAATAATTATTATAGTATTTCACTTTATGTCAATTATTAAGTTGTTCTTATCTCAACCCGCAAGTCTTACTTTTTTCTGGTTCTCCCTCCCATCCCAACAGAGGTGGGGCATGAGCAAGGGGCTGCGTGGTAATTGGTTGCTCGCTGGGGTTAAACCATGACAGGCTGTTTATTTAGAAACATCACAGAACATTTACAGATCCTGCACAGCTGCATAAAATTTCAGTGAGAGGCAGTTCTTACTGAAATATTGTCAATCCAGAAAAAAATGTTGCAACCATTTAACAGAACACAGAATTTTTTAAAAAACTCACAGACTAGGCCAAGTAATGAATAAAAATACTAATGTCAAGAGAAACTGGATGCTCTACAGGAGGGGGCAGCATGTTGCTTGGCATCCTAACTACAGTTTAGCAGAGCCTTGTCATCTGCTCCTATAAAAATACACTGTGGTCTGCAAGCTGCATTTTTTCTGTAAGTCCTGTTCTGCCATGGGCTACAAGCTAAGACACAGCAGAGAAAATATCAAGTCTTCATCCAAGTTAAGTTCTCCTACTCTTTCCCCTCTCTGCAATTCTCTGGCTGAATGTCACTGTGATACCTGGCTGGCCATTTCAGAATGCATAATTTTTGTCCCTCTTAGGGGCTTTCCCGATTTTCACACCCAATTTATCTTGTGGGGTGGGAATGATGCTAGAGAGCTCATGTGTAAGAGAGTGGGCGTGTGTCTGGTGTGGTACCCTGCTTGCTGCCCCAGCCAGGGACAGCAGCCCTTCAGCTCCCGCCTGCTGCCGCTCTCTTCCCCTGGTCTGCTGGCAGCCCGGGAACCCCTACCGCTGCCACCACTGCCTGGCCCTGCATACTAATTGGCACATTTAATGACTTTCCCCAGCTCTCCTTCCCTTCTCCACCTAAGCTGCTGTCTGGGAGCAGGGGAGCCCAGCTGCCATGGAAACCGAGCCGTCAAACACCCTGAATCTGCCGCACCAGCCTTGGGAGAGGATTCCAGTGGTGAAGCGCAAAGAAGGGGATGCTGGAGGGGGAATAGAAGTGGAGGAGCAGGAAGGTGCAAGGCTGACCATGTCAGGAACGGGTCTGGGCTGTTACGCAAAGGCACTGCACGAGACGAGTAGATACAGGGTATAAGAAATCAGACGCTTGGAGGAAAAACAGGTTAACCCTCTGTTTACCAGCTTTTTTCTTCACAATGATTCAAATATTTCTCTACCCCCTTCCTCCAATCCACTTACTGTCTGGATAAAATACCCCTAGTGTATGCACATACCATATCATCAAAGGGATTTTGACAACCCCAAATATGGCCCACGCATCTCAAGGACTGTTTTTAGCCAGCAGAAGTGCTGATTACAGCAAGCACAAAAGGTCTGGGGGGGCCTCAGGCACAAGCTGGCAGAGGACAAACCCCTGCCTAGGCAATAAGGCTGTGATCCTCTGCCCAGCCTTTCAGTTCTGCCTCCTTTTCCCAGGCGAACTGCTGGACTGGAGTCGCATGAAAATGCAGCACTTGTGGCACTGTCTGTATGCACTGATGCCTTTTCTGGGCAGGCACCTAGCTCAACACCAGCTCTGTGTCCAAAAGAATTTTGGTCTCTGCTTCAGGCTGTGTGGCAATGGGAATTGCACTTTTGTCTTCAGTTGTGTCTCCTGAGGATTTCTGGGCATATAATAAGGGTAAAATGTGTGGATGCTTTAGTCTTAGCACCCAGATTTCAGTCCTCAAGGGACACTGTCATTTCTACCCAGTCTCCTTGTAAGCTTTCAGGCCAGCAATGGAGCATCTCCTTGTGTGTCTTTTTTTCTAAGCAAAGCTCCCTATGATATGATTTATTCATGAAGGGAGCCCTCAGAAGGTCAATAAAACTGGCATGCTCCCAAAAATACACAAAACAGGGAAGAAGAAAACCCCACTGGGTCAGCACTTTTCTGAAGACAAGATGAAGCTGTTTATGTCCCAGGCAGACCCACTTATGCAAGGGACATAACAAATGTTTCAACTCTCCTCCTCTGTTCCAACCTCGTTAACAACCAGCTTAATACCGAAAATTTACTTCAGATACCAGCGAGAACTTGCTGTGCCATGAAGCATCACAGGGTTTTGGAGCTGAAGTACCCAAGACATCCAACAAAAGCACTGCTTAGTATTCCTGTGAAACAGGGGGATCTACTGCAGTGCAGGCTGGGGAGCAGAGTAAGACAGGTCTCAGGGATGACAACAAAGGACAGACAGCCCAACTGGCTTCCCACAGGGGTACTTCCTCTTCAGCTAAGACCACCAAAGGAGACTTCTGCTTGGATTTTTTCTTTCAGGGACTTTTATGCTGCTTTGCACCTGATCTTGCCATTGATTTGAAAAGGAAAAAGGACTGCCCCATTACAAATTTCAGTACCCTAGGTCTGTCACATGTGAGTTGCTACTATGCAGATTGGTACATAAAAGATGAAAAGGGCAGAAAAACTGTTTGCAAGATGTAAGAATGACTAAACTAAGAAAGAAAACTATTTTACAGGCTTTGCAGCATTTATGTAAGCTTCTGGTTTCATGCAATTGAGAGTGATTTTATTAAATAGGAAATAATGTTTGAAACAAAAAATGTTAAAGGATTTATGGGAAGGAAAAAAGATTTTTTTTTTCCAAGCAAACAGAGAAACTGGTTAATATCACCAGGACCAAATGGGATTCACCTGAATCAGAAGGCATGCAGGTGGGAAACTGTAGTCTTCTCATTAAAAGAAATAGAGAGCTGATGCACGGAAAAAACCAATCTGTCTGTATCTTTCTAGAGTGGGAAAAAAACCATCTGCAGAAAGGGATCCCACTCTACTAGCCCAGAGGTGATCCACAGGATGAATGCAAACAAAAGTGATACAGCAGACAAAGCATACGCGGATTTTCAAAACAAACACCTTTGATAAGGCTCTACATCACAGGTTATTAAAAAAAAAAAAAAAAAGGCTGCTGCCGGGTTTAGCAAAGGCTTTTTTATGGACTGAAAACTGGTGACAGTACAAGAAGCAGTAAGCAGGACTTCAAGGTCACTTCTCAGGTCAGAGAGAAGGCAGTAGTGGAGTCCTCAGAGGCCAGTGTTATGGCCAGCTACATTCAACATCTTCAATGGCCTAGAGATGGAAGGGCATTGTCAGGTAGTCCAGCTGAGGGGGTGATGCTAAGTTCTTGAAGAGGCTTTTTAAACTGAATGACTGGGCAGCAGATGAGTTTCAATGCAGTTCACTAAATGCATGATAAACAGGTGTAATAGCCTTTGTAATAACCTATACTTAACACTCAGCACTGACAGCTACAAATCAAGGAGATTTTGGAGCTCTCTGACACCAACAGCTCAATGAGCAACAGCTGCCACAAAAACTAAAGACACTGAGCATCACCAGCAAAGGTACCAACAACATGGCATAGGGCATAATTCTGCCATTTTATAGAGGCATGGCCCCCTCACATGCCTTCAGTGTCCAGTTCTGGTCTTCACATCTCAAGGAGGATGTGATGTAATTGGAGAGGCACAAAATAGGAGAACTAAACTTCAGTGGAGACTTACAAACTCACTAAGATGATGGATAAAGTGAGGTCAGTCAGAAACTACTGCAGAATAGTGATTAACAAAGTCTGAAGAACTGTAACAGGAGACTACTCAACAAAATTACCAGGAGATAATTCAGAACAGATGAAAGTATTTTTATACATAATAGGTCCTAAAATTCTGGAGCTTGCTCCCACAGTTATGAACAGTACCAGTAGGTGCAAACAAGGATGAGACTAAATCCATGGAGTGGTTCACAAACAGGTAGTAATGGGAACTGTCAGAAGTCACCCCTAACATCCTGAATCCTGAGCTTATAGACTGTGGCACAGTGTAAGAAAATGCACACAAAAACTCGCAAGAGATAGGGCAGGCAGCTTACAGGAAAATGTGATTTATATCTAAGAACAGGCTCAGTCATTTCTTGGAAAGGGTGGAGAGTCTGCATATTGAGCTTGCTTGGGCAGGGTAGGAAGGTCAGGAGAAAATTCCACCGACTTAGGGCAAATTGGGCCAGAATGGAGAGCCCCACGTATCTATGAGATGTCTAGTTTTGAATATGTTTGCACCACACTTTATTGCTTATTTTGATGTACCATGTGCGTTTCACATCAGCAGGACTGGGTTAAACCTTTCATTTGGTAGGGAAATGAAAAATCAGCCTTGCATGTTGAACATAATGAAATATCTGAAGATCTTTGGTATTTTACAACAAGTCCTTGGGTAACCACATTTATGTGTAGTGGATAAAGGCAGAAGCATCTGTGAATGTAATTCATCAATGCAACTGTTCACATGTTTGCAACTGTATCATTTCTATATAAATATTTTTATATCACCTATACGATATATATGGGTTTTTTCCCTCTGGAGCAAAAGATCCCAGTGCCATTAGCAATCTAAATATGCATTATGGAAAACATTTTTAATTACAGGGTCTAATAATGTTTTTCCATACAATCTCTTTTTAATTCTGTACATTTGCTAGACTGCGCTCAGCAAATGAGGGAGCTGTTAAGTATTTCTTCTTAACCTCAAGGCTGAAGAACTCCAGCTCTCTCAGCCTGTCTTCACACTGTCTTAGTGGCCCTCCTCTGGACTCATTCCAACAGGTCCACATCCTTCTTATGTTGGGGGCCCCAGACCTAGATGCAGAACTCCACAGGTGGGGTCTCACAGAAGTGGAAAACAACAAAAACAATACAGATTTGGGTATGCCCATCCTCCCACTCTTACATGCACATGAGAGAACAAATTTCAACATTTACACATCAAACACTACTGAAACCAAATGAGCATCTAAGTCTTTTAATTTCAGGACCCTAGTCTGACACACTAGAAACTTAAATGATCAGGGGTTTTTTTTATAAAGCAGAAGAAAGTGTTGAGGTGAAGGGCTGGAAATTTCAAGTTATGAGTTCAATGCCAGAAGAATCTTGGAAGGACAAGTCAACTTCATGTTTTGTTTGTGTTTCATGGGGGTAGGGTATTTGCTATTCCGAGGGTAGTAATCTTGAAATAGCTGTCTGGTAGTAACTATAATTTAACCCACCTGTCCGCAGAAGTCTCCAGACTCCTGTTAAATTCTAAGTAGTTGCTCTTTAAAAGGCACAGAATCATCCTACATAATTGAAATTACAGTTGCAGGGTTTTAGTCTATGGGATTTCAATGTGGAGCAAAATCTCCATAGCCACCCTGAGGCTTGTGTTTCCTGCTATTCGAGGCTCCCAATGCTTGCAGTGAAGACCAAGATCAGAAAAATGCACTCAGATACCTGCTAGAAATCAAACAACTCATCTTGATGTTATTCAACAGGGTCCCAAACTCAGCAACAGAAGAAAGGATGAATCATTCAGTTACATTCCAGGCAACTTCCCCTGCTCCCCTTCTAACAAAATACTATGTTTTTTTCTAGGAGTTGGGGAAGCTGTTGGAAAGGTGTATTGAGACAAAAATACCATTCACCTTTTGAGAATAACAGGTATAGGTTTGCCTTTTTACATCTTCTGCTGTTACATCCAATAAGAAAATGAGTCTTTATCCATTTCCCTATCTCCACTATGCAAGATTCAGAATGACTGAGTGTCCTGTTTGTCGTATCAGTGTTGGACTCCTGCTGCTGGACTTTGTGATCATATTGGGGCTCTCCGGAACGTGAACAGACTTTCCAAACTTGAATGCTCTAGAGTGACTGAGGCTGTAATGGCTTTGTGCTTTCTGTAAAACAAGCTTGGAGTATGGCATATAATATGAAATAATGAATGTGATGAATTTGCTATACATTCAAACTCCAGGGAGAGCCAAGCACAGCCCAGTGGGGAAGCCCCAGTATTCCACTTCACAGCAAAGCTGTAATTTTTTGACCTAAAGCGAGTTTCTACCTCAATGAACCAGCAAGGGTCGTAATAAACCTTGTTACAAATAGAAGCCACCCATGTTCTGAAATGGTCATGGGCTGAAGAGAGAAGTTCAAAGTGCCACCTTTCTTAAAAAAAAAAAAAAAAAAAAAAAAAAATAGAAGGGACATACAACTGGAGCAGAAGCAGAACTATTACATGTTTTCATCCTTTAAAATTTGGCTTTCACTAATAAATAATGGAGAACACTGGAAACAAGGTAAAGCAGTATTTCCTCCTGCTATAGTCAAACAGAAGCATCTGTAAAACTAGAACTCAACCTGGGTGGAATGTTGAGAGTTAAATTTTAATAAAATCTAATCAAAGTCAAGTGCAAAGAAACTGCATGCTGAATTGCAGGACGGCTTTTTCAAAGTCATAGAGAAGATACAGTCAAACCTGATTTTCTGTTGTGTGTGTAGTTTCATAGACAGTGACAGAAGATTCCAAATAAGAGTTCCAAAGTTCCAAATAAGAGTTGCAGAATAACTGGCAAGTATTTTCATAAATAAGAAATATTTTATTTTCAAAACTTTTTCCTTGCCCTGAAAATTCAGCCACGTTGAGATAGATATCTTTCACAAATACTAACAGGTCTGCTTTCTGTGCAAACTAATGATGGGGTAAACTGATCCAGAAAATGAAGTATCTATGCTTCAGACAACTACTCATGCTGGCACTCTGCTGAACCAAGTACTTCGACAGTATCAGGAGTCTTGGTTCTTTGTGTGCTTCAAGGTACCTAAGATAAGAATTACACAGAGCACACCAAGTCCTCTGGTCCTCTTGCATCCTAACACATAGTTTGTCTGCACTGAATCATTCCCTTCATAAATTGCACAGTACCACCTTAAAATGAGATTATTTTCTTCTGAGTTCACAGGTTTTCAAAGAAACCCATGCTTTATATGTTAGAAATCTTTTCCTAGTCTTTTGCTTAAATTCTTTGATAGCAAGATTGCATTAATTTGTTCTTATGCGAGCATTGTTCTTTAGTTACAATAGTATTCTTTCATCCCTAATGTTTATTTAAGCCTTTTGAAGCACTCATATAGTACAGTTCTTTTAGACTCTCCTTCAACAAAGATTTTAATCAGGAATGCCCTTGTACTATACTTTGGTTTGGAGAAATATTCTGTCCTCTCTGCAACCAAGAAAAAAAAAGCTTATTTTTCAGCTGGAATGTTTCATCAATGAAGTTTGTTCAGTGGCTGCAGAAACACTGACACTGGTGCAGAAAAGCAGATGTTGCAGGAATTAGCTGTTGAGACAAGCAGGAGAGCAGGACCTCTGCTTTGGGCAGCAGGGCTGGTTTATGATGCTTTAAGGGTTTGCTAACCTCTCTGTCTCCAACCATAAAACAGGCTGTCAGTGTTCCTCATTGCTCGAGTATCTCTTCTCTATGCATGTTCCAGGTTTAGCTTTCATACATTCTTAGTCCCATTGCCCCCTTTGCCTATATCTTCATATTTATCACTACCTAATGTTAAAAATTAATTTTGCTTTCAGGCCAAACTAACTCTCCTTCCCACATTACCATGTCTGTAGCGGCAATACTTTCCTCCTCATACTCTTGACATTTAAACAGTCAAGAGACTCCTCTTGTCTATTTTACTATTCTTTTCAAAGACAATCTCAAATTCTTTTTGGCCCTTTTCACTGCATCCCTGTTTGTCCATTAGCTTTTCCTTTTTTTGTATTTTTGCTTACTTTCCATGTCCTTTATGAGGTGAAATCACCGACTGTTCCTCAACCTACTTCTCCCGACTTTTACATGTGATTTAGGGACACTTCCATCTGCTTTCTGTGCCTTTATTTAAAGAAAATCCACATTTCTCCAATTCTTAAGCTGAACCTAACAACAAGTTCTTTCTAGTTTTTGAAGCTGACTTCAACAGCAGCAGCAGGACAACAAGAAAACAGGTACTCCCAAAATTTTGGGGTCACTATTATTTTTAAGCTAGGAATTCTGAGATTCTCAGGCAATTTTTAAATTCATCAATACCCCTGTGAACTTTACTTACAATAGGAAGTTATTCAAGTACAGGTGCAGATTAATTGCCTATTTTATGTTATATGAAAGCTACACAGATCCAGATATATTCCTTTTTTGTTCCATTTTTCCTGTCTTCCATCTTAAACAAATTTATTAAGATGTAATGGATCAAAAGGAATAACTAAGGAAAGAAGCTTTATTTACATATAGGTTTTTTTCTGATCATGTTATTTAACATAATGCTGTTTTCCATATCCCCAGTGACACAGTTAAGAACATGTAAATAGAAGCTACATTTAAAGCAACTAGCTTGGACATTGTGAGTAGCACAGGGAAGAAATGTACGCCCCAGAAAAGGAACATTCATCCTGCTTCTGAATAGCTTTGCAGTCTGCATCAAGCTCATGCCACAGTTTTTGAGCTACCAGTGTCTGAAGACTAGACCTACCTTCAGTCTCACATTGTACAGTGGAACTGTATAAACCTCTCCATGAAACTTGCATTTTCTAATTTATGCCATTTTAGCTGTATTTAAATAGGTATTTGAGGGGCTTTTTACTGTGTGCAGTACAGCATAACCTTCAGTTTCCTCCTTTTCTATTTAGCATTTTATTCTACTAACTAAAGCTGATTGAGATGGAAAAGCAGGTTAATACTGAATAATAGTATGTGTGCATACACAAGCTCCAAACCCACCATTTAGCTCATTTCCAAATTGTGATGGAAATATTTTTTGGTCAAAAATGTATGTTTCTCCAACCATGACTGGTATAAAAATCAGAACTGTGTGTGTCTATGTGAACAGGTAGAAGCTGTGCAAGGATTTTTAGTAACTTTCAACAGCATTCCCTTTGAAGAAAATGGCAATATTGGACTATATATTTTAAACAACATACAATCTCTGTTTTGCAGATTCAAATAGTATCTATTGGTTTTCTGTTGAGAGGCACATTCCACTCACTGTGTATAGGCATTGACCTTTATTTTAATACAGTTATGCTTTTCCCACACAGCTATTCAACACCAGATTCTTTTCTCTAAAAATGGCTGATATGGCATGAGAGACCAGTCCTAGAATATTTGAGGATACTCAAGGAGCATGGAAAAGTCACGCAATTGAAAACTGCAAAATTCCCTTTTTCATTGGTGCTTTCAAGCTAGAAGACAAGACGAGATGTGCTGCCAAAATTATGGCATGAAATATTCAGCTCTATTTTGATCTCTCTTTTTTCTGTGTCTTGTTTTGCTAAAGATGATTTAAAACTCTGCTTGCTGAATCCAAAAAACAAACAGCTCATGCATATGACAGGCTGCCAAGAATGCAGGACCTTGCCCTTTGCTTAGCTCACAAGCAAGAAAAATCTCGTACAAGGATAGTGCCAGGCAGTATGCTGCACTAAATCTCATCGTCAGAAAATAACACTGGCAGCATAATCAGCTGCAAAAGGACTGCATGCCGAGCAGTAATTTGCAAAGAGCCCAGCCTATCAGTTAGCCTTCCAAAGCGACTTCGTGGTGACAGGCATCTGGTAAATCAATCTGGAAAGAATCCATATTCTCCAGATAGCGCTATCACAGTTTTATTTTGTGGGCCTGGGCTAAGGCAGTATGAGGAACATAGACGACAAAAACATTAGGACAAATGATTTGTAATCATCCTGACTGTCATTCATGTTGCTTCTTTCTTCCCCCCCTTTATATTTATACTGGCTGTGGAATAATTGCAACACTGATGTGTTATCAAAGAATATCTGGCAATATATTTAATGAACAGTTCTTCATTTTCTTAAAATTCTACTGCCAGAAAAAAAAAATGAAGAGAAAGAAAACGAGAGCAATTTCTTTGCTGTGTTAAGATTCCTCCCTTTCTGTGTACACCATTAAATCCAGATTTACAGAGACATAATCTTGCAGGCCATAAAATAATCTGAAGGACTCTCTTCACACACACCTTGAAATAAACTGGATGATGTTATAAAAGAATCTCTTAAGGCTGAGACTGCATCACATTTTATGCATCAGTTGAAAAAAACCCCCAGCTTATATTTCCAGCAAAACACTTTGATTTGCTTCATAGTGTGGTATGTAAGGATTAGATCACAGAGACTGTGATTTTTTTTTCACCCAGATCCAGCAGTGAACATGGAAGTGAAATCAGATATAAAGCTATTACAAGTTTTCAATTAATAAGAATGGAAGTAAAATTTCTGTCCCCAGTAAAGTCAATGCCAGTTTGCTCATTGGTCTGGGCGGTAAACTAGTTTCCAGTCTTTGAATATATACCATTGTCTTTCTGTCTTCTAGATAAATTGTAAAGGCTATAAAGCTAGCTGCTTAGGTCACAGTAATTTTCAATAGCAACAGAAAACCCCCAATATTCTGAGATGTACAGTATCATAGCCTCAAGATTCTTTTATCTCTAAATGGCTTTAAATCTGTTTTATTTTTGTTAAGTATTCCTTTATTACACAGGACCAATATTTCTGTAGATGTAGATCTGCAGTCTTATGCATTTATTATCAAAAGTCTCACACTATAGCTCTTTCTTTAAAATCCTGGCTTCTAAGCATGTGATGTGAATAACTGAAGTGACATTCATTTTACAATGATCATTTCCAGGACTCAAATTCATGAAGAAAAGCTTGAACACAGCTACATGGAACAGAGGACAGAAATAGAGTTTGACGAGGCTCAAGAATCATGGATATCTATAATTTAAACTTCTTCCAAAGTGTTGGGAAATAGCTTGAAAACAGACAATATAAATGTTATACCTCTCTGGAGATCAACTGTAAGACTAAATAAGAGAATAGTTTTGAAATTTCATTTGCATCACCTCTCAGTGTTGGTCATTCTATCTGAGCATTTCAACGGGTCTGACTCTGCTCCCAGCCCAAACATCTGAGACACCACTATGGCAATATCAAGCCCTGGATGAAATGAACTACGGAAGAGAAGTAGGAACTGATCGTAAATTTAATTTAATGTAAGCTCTCCAAATCCTCAAGGGCTGGACAGCAGTGTTCCAAGAATATTTTTAAGGGCAAATAAATAGTAACTTCTGAAAGCAAATTCAAGGGTATTAAGCTAGGCTGTGTTTCTTTTTTTTGAAATAATTTCAGTACACTGGAAAGAATGAAGTTACTTCCCCCTCATGTGGCTTTTCTTTTGGAGGTTTGTTTACCCACCTGATGGAGATAGAAGCATTTGAGTCACCACAATCTTTTCTAATTCTTTTAGATCTGTCCTTAATAGAAGATGCATATTCTGTCACGCACCTTAAATCAGGCCTTCATCTCTTCCTAAAGTTAGGACACAGCTAGAAGCTTGACAGCATTTTATATGTGTTTTGGCTCCATTTTATATAAGACTAGATTAACGCAAAGCCAACTTATCTCTGAAGTCTAATTACAAAGTTTCTGAGACTGCAAGACGCAGTATCAGTTCATTTCTGGAGTCCTCGCCTTTTGGGAAGCTTGGAGAGCTGTTCCTGACATGGTGTCAAAAACTTTGTTACTGTTCATGACATCTGGTATTGAAAACACTTCAAAAAGGCATACGTGTTACAGCTACATGAGTAACCACAGATTCTCTATTCTCCACGTTCTCTGTCACTGATGCCAACAGCCTCTGATTTAAGTCTTTGCTACTGACTTCCCTTCCACTCCATGTTGCAGTGGACACATGCTCCATCGGACAGAAAAAGGACTGAGAGCAGTGAAGATGGAAATGATCTGCAGTGTCACACAGTGCTTCCCCATTTCCATCACTGCCAGTAGCTCTTTGCTATGCACACAAGAATCTGCACAGCCAGATTTGTAGCCTCGGCTCTGTTACTAGCTGGTGCTGTCCTCTCATCCTCTCGATCCATCCTGTTACACGTACCACTTCATAGTCTAATTGTCTAGCTCTTCCTTCCCGTGCTTCCTGAGTTCTGTGGGCCAAAAGAGTCCCGATTGTTCGCCAAGCCCAGGGTAAAAAATGCATATTTAGGAAAACTGCCTAGCAACTGCTTTCTTTAGTGCAAAGGAGAGAGGCCATTTGCATAAGAAAACCTTCCAGCTGGAAGCCTGCAAAGACTCTGCTGGGAGCTGCTTCTGTGACCAGACATCAAAGGAGAATTCCCGTTTAAGGACTGCTCCCTCTGGGTGGCCTTTCTGTGCTGTCCCCACCATCTGTGGGGGCAGTGGCGGCCGCACAGAGCGCACCAGTACTCTGCAGCACCGAGGAGATGCCACTCCAGTATCTGACTGTGCTCCCGGAGATCTTTCAGTGATTTTGTTCCCACATCATCTTTTCCTCACCTTCATCTTTTCCCACCATCATCTTTTTTCCTTTTTGATGTGCACATCACACATCAAAAAGTCAACAGTTTCAGCTGCTAACCTTTGGAGTTCTGTAAACTGCTTTGCAGATTGCCTGCCAAAAGTGACAATCTGTAGCAGTGCAGTACAGTGTCTTCAGATATTTATGCATGGTTCCTCCCCATAATTACTAAAAGGCATTATTAGTCTGCACAAAGACCTGGCCCAGGAAGAAAAACCACAGAAATTACTTCATCATTTCTCTTGCCGTTCAGTGCCTAGAAAAAGTTGCCCATACACTTTTCACTTTCTAAAGCCCTGGACAAAACATTGACTCTAGTAAAGTCAATGGAAATAGCCTCCACCAATATTCCAAGTACAATCCAGCAAACTGTGAACAGGGATGGGATTGAGGACATGGCTCTCCTATGTGCTAATCATCTAAACAACAGTTAAATCGTTTCAGCACCTGCAAAAAATAGCTTTGTACAGCTCTGCTGCTACTTAATGGAATGAGGTGATTACGATCAGAGTTCTGCAAAGCTCTCCACATTGCAGTTCCTAAGGCTAATTTCAATGTGTGAATCATTGCTTTCCTGCAATTTATATCCATATGTGTGGTTATTTTTGAGAATGATTCAGTTTTGTATGTATAATTTTAAAAGGACTTTTTAAGTTAATGAACATCTGTGCTAAGAGCCCCTCAACAGAAAAGCCCGTGTCAGCCACTGGTGACGATGACTATGTAAACTTCCTGTTATCCTATAGGCATGCATGTGGATCCTATGGCTCTTACCAACTGCATACTGCAGGAGTAACCAGCTGAAAAGCACTCCATAAAAATGCCTTGACGGTGGGGTGGGAAATCCAAAACTTCCAGCCATTTGAAAACTGTAATATCTGTTTTATAACCAGAATAGAACCAAATACTAAATTCTCAAAGCTTTTAACAGAAGGAAACAGAGGAAAAATTTCCATTTGAAAATTTCCAAGCACTTTAATATTTTGATCGACACACATTCAACACTTTTAGCTATAGTGTAGCTCAACAGGATTTCTGCATAACATTTGTTTCTAGGCACTGCCTCCTGGCTTGAACTTTTTTTCTCAGGATGAACTTATTTCTTGACATGCTGCATGAGAACCACATTGGTATAAATCTAATGGTGGTGGATTTACAAAGGAAAAATTACTCACTGAAATGCAATGGGCAATCAAGTAACTGGTCATAGCAACAAGGTCACTTTGCTTTAGTCTGTCTTTTAATCAGCTTAATTTTTCAACCTAGTTATTATGGGTTTTTGTTTCTGCCCTCTATACTCTTTGATCTCACAGACTGAAGGAGAATGTACTCCAGGAACCATGACGCGGTTTTCCCATTTGCTCATTTAAAGCGAAAGGAGGCTCAAATCTGGCCAAGTGAAGTATGTCACAACTTCCCAGTTAAAAGTCTCATTTTCTGTATTACCAACCTGTTATTAACCCTGCAAGACAGAGTTTAGTAAGAACTGACTGTTAAATGTAGCACTCTACACGTGTTGGACATCTGATGTTCCTTCCCCCAACACTAATAAGGAAAACTTTCTTGGACTCCCCTCTTAGGATCTGTGTTGGTGAAAACAGATGGAAACAGAAGTGCAAGTAAGACCAATAACCCTGATGTGAAGATGATGAGGAAACTTCACTTAGGAAGTGACTACATCTACAGCTGTACTACAAAAGATGGAACTTGCTCTTGCTTAAGACAAAGCTGAAATTAGGTTTTCTGTGAAGAACTGAGGAAGTTAAACAGGTGTAATTCCAAACAAAACCAGGAATTCAACCAGTAGTTGTTTAAGTAAAAGCTGGGGACAGAGCATGCCTCCTGCACTGCACAGAATATACTCTGGCACAGGCAAGTAACAACATCAAGCCATGGTGCTCATCCTTTGTCATCAGGATGCCATGTCCTGCTGCATACCAGTTTCTAAGTGCTGACATTGCAATGTCTTTTAGGAAGTCCTGTAAAATCATTAGGCCTAATTCTGCTTGTGATTATGTTTCTTTAAGTTCAGAGCTACTGCACTGACTTCAAGGCAGCTACTTTGGATTTACATCTCTCAAGCTGGCCTATTATTTCCTGTATTGTTTCCAGTTGCATGAAATCATCTGTGCACGTCCTCCAGGGCTGCTGGAACCCTCTGTCCTCCCCAGCACTACACATGATGCAATGAGCCTCTGACGGAGGAGGAAAGCCGAGAAGTCCATGTAGGGAAGCAGATAATTTCCTTTTGAGCAATGGATGCAAAAATAGCAGCTAATAAAAAGCCTTCAAACTGTGCCTTCAAACTGTGACAATTCAATACACACACCTACGAGAATGCCTTGACAAGCTGCTTGACTTCCCAGTAACTCTTTCTTGTTTTCTTTAGTGCAGCCTCCTCCAAACTCCCACACACAGGTATTCATCTCTGTAGTGACAGCTGAGACCTGCAGGTGTTTGCTGCTATTGCCCTTTCAGAATAGACAGACACTTGTTCCTCACTGTAAACATTTGTATCATGGTGTTTGCCTGGCTAGTTACAGCCCAAATAATGATAAACCAGCCTTTTCTTTTTTTAGCCCCTTGCTGTCATGCATGAATTCGCTTCGCAAATAGGCATTAGGTACTGGAAATAGCTTAAGCAAGATCACTCTCTGGTGATTATTTTACTAGCCTTATCTTCTAGAAAATATTTCATAGAGTGTCACCAGAAAAGTATATCATGCAGTTTCCAGAAATACAGCATTCTGCAACATTAGATTCATACATGAAGGGAGGGTATGGCTAGTGGGAAAGATGTTCTTTCACTCCTTTAATACTAATGTTATTTCACTGTTCTTCAAACTGCTACCTTGGCCTTGCTAAGGAACAGCAAAAATCAGAATCAGAACTGTTTGCTGAGGACTGTAACTCTCACAGGTGTCAAAATGGTTTCTCAAAGAGGTTGTTCACCTTTTTGATGTAGTGAGAAAGCCCAACACCTATGTATTTTTAAAATAGGCCTGGAATGGCAAATTCCAAAAAAAAATTAGTTTTTCTGGAAGTCTGACTGGAAGGCTAAGGACTGTAACAGCTTCTCCTGTCTTAACTGAAAGTGCATGGGAACCTATGTTTTAAAAAGACAAACATCCCAAAATACTTAATGTTAGCATTAAATAGAAATTATCAATAAAACATTAAGAAACAGAGCTGCAAAAACCTAGGAAACTTCCTTCAAACCTTTCCCACTCCATCAGCTGTTTATTTTTTGTACCCTGATTCTGTTTCTTTAGTTCTTTACTCACCACCAATTCAGACAAGACCTGAATTCTAATTAAAAAAACCCCAAACCAAACCAAAACAACCCAGCCCCCAAAGAACACAGAAAAATAAAAAAGAAACACCAGTCTTTCTCAACCACTAGAGGTACAAAATGTGCCAGTATGAATTGCAAAGTCATTCAATGAGGGACTGAAACCAAAAACTTAGGAAAAAAGAAGAGATGTTCTTCATTTGGAAGGAGTGGAAGATGAGAGTGGCCCAGGGCACTGTCTGACAATACAGTTAACATGTGCCAATGACACAGGCTATGTGAGTCTAAGATGTACTAAGCAGCACATTTTCATTAAAGGCTGGGAGGTACCTCTAATCCAAGAATGGCAAAAATCTGATTTGGGAAATACCACTCACAGTTCTAGCAATATCTGTACCAGAAAGAGATACAGAAATTGCTATTTCACACACTGAAAGTCATTGGAGAAGGCTAGTGTTAGGAGAAAAAGAAAATGAAGACACTTTTTTCCCTGAGAGTGGTCCTTGTTTAACCCTCTAAAACAGTCTGGTAGGGGACAGGAGTACTTTCTCTAAATACAATTGAGATTTAAAGGCTGGGAAGGGAGTGGAATAATGTGATCAAGTAGGTGTCTATGGGTCATGAGTTAATTCAGGTTGCTGGATTTAAAAAACAAAAACTGCAGCTGTTAGGACAGAGAAGCTGCCGTGCAGCCCTCTAGGGAAAGCACTGGCAGCACAGGATTCTACTTACTTGCAACATCCACTTTGAGAGAAGGGGCTGTGTGACAGGACAGGAGTTAGAAATCCAGGCTTCAAAAACACAAGATTGCTGCTATCCAATTCTGTGGTATATCTGAGAAGAAGCCTGCCAGCATTTTGCAGGCTGCACCTTATTAACTTACTTAAGTCTTTCTTCAGGACTTGTCTTTTTGTTTTCCCTCTTGTGGTATGATTTGATTCTGGATCATCTTTGGTTCCCACACTGAGAATAGACAACATGGCCAGATGTGCTCTGAGGGGCACCACCAAATGCAAGTTACACCACTGGCTGATGCAGCTGACTTGGGCCCACACAGCTTTCTAAAGGGTGCCAGTTAAGAAGGTGATTTTGACAGAAAAATCTGATGGCAATCTGTCACATCTTGCTGTATGTCAGGTGTGACTGACTTCCTAAGATTTCTCAGGAATTTTTGCCAAGCATTGTTTCCCTTTACGGGCTCAGGACACTGTTGAACTTCTCTTTTTCCCTGGCAGACTGGAATTTTATGGGGCTTGGTGTCTTATTTAGAAGGGGTCAAAGTACTAGTGAGTGTTGGTGTTTTCCCCGTAGCATGATGAGGGCCCAGGTTCTTGTTGCTCCTACACTTAACATCTACTGTGTGGCTTTCTTCAAGAGTGAAAGACTTAGGATTGGTGTGACCTGTGTCTCTTCTTCCAATCTGACATGCTCTCTTTAAATAGCAAAACGGGGTACAAAATGTGGAGAAGATATTAAAGAGAAACAGAGTCACTGAAATTTATACTGAAATGCATCCTCTTAGTCTTCTGCCCCATCTGTGCCAGAAGTGAAGGAAACTTGTGAACCTCTCTGTAGTTTTAGGGGAAATTTGGGCCAAAGGAAGATAGAAACCTCACTAGGCCCAGTCTTTTGACAAACTTTTGAGTGGTTTGTACAAGCTGAGAAAAGGAGTCCATATTTTCTCCACTGTTCTTGTGCTGTTGCATAAAGGCAAGTAGGTTATACAATAGCTAAATAAGGATTACACAATTGAGCTCCATAAATCTAAATAAGAAACAGAATCTCTATCCTGCACTGGACAAACATAAAAATGGGGAAGGGTGAAATTCTGGTCCTAATGAAACTAATGGCAAAGCTCTTGCTTAGTCTGGTGAGATCACAGTTTAATCTGAAACCTTGGCTCAAGCCTGTAGTTGGCTGACCAGGCTGGATATTTAAAGCATATCCCTATTAAGTTTTCCAAGTACTGGGATAAGATGACTTCTACTTTTTTCCAAGCTTTTTGCTTATGATTAAGAAATGATTAAATTATTTTAAGACCAAGTACTAAGCAATCACTTGCAAACCTGAACTGGAAGCCTAAAAAGGCCCTGATATATTATCTCTGAGTGCAAGAACAAATAATAACCAAGTAATTCTTTCCATGCTTCAATGTCAACACTTAAAAGCACTGAAAGCTACTTGAAAGCACTACCTGGGTATCTGAGACTAAGACAGGAAACCCAGACCTGTGGGGGTAGGAAATCAAACAACAAAATCCAAATATCTACAAAACAAATAAAACCCCTAATAAACCTGACACCTAAGCTCTTCAAGTAAATAACTTTGTGAATGGATCTTTTGTGCTATAAGGATTGCAGTGCAGCAGTGTTGCCGGAGCTATTTGGCTCACAGACCAAACCAATTACTTGACAGTTGTTTTACTCTGGCCTGGGGTGTAGAGCAGTTCTGAAAAGAAAAGCCATCGCAGTTTCTTCATGTCCCCGGGCTCCTCTGGTCTGACTATCGAAAACTATTGCTGTTACACTGGTTGTAGCACGTACATCAAGACTTCCCCTACCTACGAGATTCCTGCATGATGAAAAAGACAGAAAAAAAGAAAGGGGTAGAAAAAAGAAAAGCTTGTGCAATCAGGGCCACACATCACATGTATTCCCAGCCCAAGGGTTAATTTGCTCCCCCTCTTCCCTGAAGCATCTCTTAACAGCTGAGCTGATTCAATGCAGAATGTCATTAACAATCTAGCAGTGCACAATGACTTGGGATCATCCTTATCTTACAGAAGCAAGCTATAAATAATCATCTTGGGCAAATCTAACATCATGACTGAGCGGCAGGATCCAAAAAAACCAATTCCAATGTATTAAAACCCAGAGATGACGAACCATTTCTTGCAGAACTTTTTGGAATTGTGTAAATCTCTCCAACAAGCAACAGATAAAGCTGTCAGGGTTGGGGATGAATTGCCTCTCTGTGAGTGATTAAGCCTGAGCAGTTAAAAAGACTTAGCTTGCTATAAGCAATTAGGTATGGTAGGTGAGTGACATTCCAGTGTTATCACTGACTTAGGTCTGCCAAGGACGCAGTTCTCAGGTCAACCATCTGGGAATTCATTATTGCCTTGACTTTTTCATGACCATCTTCTGACCAGCCCACATATGTCCCAAAAAGGGCAGGCCAAAACTTCACAGGCTCAACTGTAACTTCCAGCTTTTATCAACTGCGAAATATGGTGGCATGGCAGTCTCTGGCTCTGTCCCTCCTCTGCACTAGTTAGAAGCCAGCTGGAACACGAGGGGCCAGAGAAATTATCCTTCTTGTTTTTCTTAAGTGTGTAGAAAAAGCAACTACCTCACTTGAAGTTTCATATCCACCCACCACTCTGCAAACTTATACCACCAGTTTGCATGGGGCCATGCTACTTTACATCATCCCCTCTGACACTTACCGCTTTCTCCCTTCATTCACATTTGTGTCTGTCACCAACACCTCTCTACAGTTACCTTTCCCATCTTATTTGCTCCTTCTCTCACATCAGTGATTGCATCCTCTTCACACTACTGCCTCTTTCTTCTCTTTTGTTAAACCCTAGATCTCTCAGAACCCCTCCTTGAACTCAAAAATAAGTGAAGATAAGGGAGAGAAGGAAAGAAGAGGGTGATTCTGTGTGAGAGATAGTGAGTGGGAAATACTATGTACCCCTTAAATGAGATCCTTTGAGAGGTGCCCAGGTTACCCAGAATTTCCTCAACTCCTGCTTTTTCCAGGTCATGGATGTCATTCTAAATTTGTGTTACAGTGGGTAAAAGCTTTGCTTGAGTACTCATATGCAAGACTTGAAGATTAAATCAAGAGGTACATGAGCAGGTAAGCTGATGCCAGTCTGTACACCATCACATGCCTGAGCCAGGCCTCAGATGTCTCCAGGAAGGCCATATGACTACTGAGCTTCTGCCCCCTTTTGCAGGTAGTTTTTATGCAACAGGGGGACTTACTATTTTTTTTCCAAAAATAAGCAAAGCATATGTTCAAAAATGCTGCCTCTGACTGTAACAACCTTTGCAAACACGTTCTGTTCTGCATATACATTCATTCTTAAGTGTAAGAACTAACATGGTAAACACTGAAGTATGAACAGACCCATGACTTCAGTCCCAACAAGTGGTGCAAAAATGCAATATGCAAAATCAGATCCAAAATCAATAAACCTTAGCCTCTGCTCACCAGTGTCCTTTAAAACACAGAGGAAGCTATTACCATCCTGTATATTTGTTTTCAAGCTCTGAAGTGCATGAAGTCATGCTTGCTTCACATTGATCAAATAATTCAAAGTCCCAGTTTAAAAAATAACAATATATAAGAGGAATCTGCATAATATGTTTACTAAATACTAGGTTTGCCTTTGAAAGGAAAGAAAATTAAGAGGGGAGGCTGTTACTTATGAGCTTCTAAGTAAACCAGCATTCAGCAGTAATTTTCAAAAGTCTAGCTTCCTCTATCCTGTCTGGCCTCAGCCAGTTGTAGAGACAATCTCTTCCCAGGCATCCCACCAACACTGATGGTGGGGTGACATTGTCCTTTACTAACACAATCCAAATTGAGTGGCTAAGAAAGGAATAACGAAAAAGGAATAAGGAATAAGGAATTCACTGGCAACAAGTCATGTGAGAGGCAGATACAAAACATGTGCTTAAAGATGATCAGTTTTTTTCACAGGATAAACTCTAGGGTTTGTAAATTATCAGCTTGGCCATGGATTGCCTTCCCCAAGCCAGAAACACCTGACAGGTTCAGTTCCAATCATGGAATTACAAATGTGATAGCAAACAGGAAATGGTGTCAACTACGTGACTTACCACATAGCACAAATATGTCAACAACAGTGATTAATCCTCAGAGTTTGTTTATCCCAGCAATCTTAGAAGGTCTTTGCAAAATTCAGGTATCACTTTATGGCAACCAAGCTCAGGGAAAACAGTCAGAATGAAAAAGAGCAACATGGTACTCTTACCCTCTGCAAAACAACTCTTCAACATTAAGAAGTAGGACTAAAGCCCTAAGGGCAGGAAAAGCTTTCAGGTGCTCAGTATATAACAACTTCTCACCTAGTCTCTTCTTGAGTAAAATAACTGGTCACTGCTGCTGCCCAGTACTTACATTTCCTCTAGTTAACTGAAGCATTATACAATTACTCCCCAAAGTTACCATTTCCATTTTTCTTAGCCGTATTTAAGAACGTATTTTAATAGCTTCAAAGTGTTGGGCCAAATTTGATTACCCGCTCTTCCTTTTCATCTGCTGCTTCTTCTTCACTAAAGCCAAGAAAACATGCAAAATTTTTTGCCCAGAGAAAAAGACCTTTCTGTGATTTAGAATCTAAACCCAACATATATAAACAACAAAACATGACAATCTACTCAGATTAACTCTCCAAATTTACCAAAACCTTTTAACTCAGAACCAGGTTCTCCATATGCTGGGCTCTAAATTACCTGACAGACAGATGGTTATGCATAAAAGCAGAATCAGTCACACCAGTGTGGTAAGAAGACTGAACAAGACCTAGCTTATTACTTATTACAGCAGTTCACTTACCCGATAGTAGTCCGTGCTGTACACATCTCTAGACATCCCAAAATCCCCAATCTTCACCAGTAGGTTTTCACCAACCAGACAATTCCTGGTAGCAAGATCCCGATGCACGAAGTGCTGTGATGCCAGGTAAACCATCCCAGAAGCAATCTGCTGGGCAATGTGAAGCATCTGGGACTGGGTCAGCTCAGCTGGACGGTTGCCTTCTGCCATCAGTCCTGCATCTGGTCCGTGTGCCCTGCACCAAAACACAAGCTGATAAACTGATAGGCCACTGTAAGATAGAGAGGTGAAAGGCATTAGTGAGCCTCAGCCCACACAACTCCATCAAAAGGGCTATAAATTCCTTGGTGAAATAGGTAAAAATTTGTATCTTAGCTTTTTTCATTTACTGTTTTTCTTCATTGTGTGAAAGGTAAGTGGTGTGAAAAGCATTACAAACAGGATACATATTACTCAAGGAAATAAGGCATATGTGTTCACAACAACACCCATCAGAAAGCACCACCTTTCTCCTGTTCCATTCTAGTAATCTTTTCTGGAGAAAGGCTGACAAACAAACCTGTTTGGGAACCAAGGGGAAATCTTATCACTCTGTAAGAGTGAAAAACAATTGAGGGAAAGGCAATGAAGTGGCATGCATAGCATCACTTTTCCTGTGACTGGCACTCCTTGATTTCTGCAGGGATATAGGCCATTGACCCTTCCATCTTTTCTTAAACAAGAAAGAACTAACTTTCTTCTCCATCTGAGAAACAAGGGCAGCAATTTTAAATTTATACTTCTACTTTCCTACCCAAATGCTCAGCAGGAAAGGATTTTTGCTTATTTCATCACCAAGGGTGAATCCTGCCTGTGACTGGAATTCTTGACAATAGGAACAGGACAAAAAAAAAAACCTATTTGGAAAAACAAAACAGCTTCAGAAATATGTGGTTTTCAATAGCTAGCAAGTCCCTAAGAAACAACAATCAACTGATTAATGAGAATACTTGTATGCACTTCAGCAAAACCAGAGATATTTTGCATTAGGAAAACACAGTGAAGTACTGGGACACATGTGCTTCACCCGTCTTAACTACATGAGCTCTGGTATGTATGTACATCCTAGTATCTTGAAAATACAGATATAAACATTCATATGAACAATGTTTTACAGAAATAATTACTACGTAATCCTTATCCAATCAATGAGGTCATCTGGCAATCACTCCTCATTTGATACAGCTTACAATGTTCTGAATATCCTTTCCCATCCATTCTATTTTTCTGTGTTTTCAGGAGCCTTTTTTAACTCCACCCCTGAAAACCATTCTTTCAGAAGAGACCACCTCTCCCCTTCTCAACAGAGGTGAGGCCGTAATTTGTCTCTAGGGTAAGGGCACAGGAGTTTGAAAAAGAGTTGCAAATTAATCAAAATCTGTGAGATCAAATCTGACACTACCAATTAGAAATATGATATTAAAATTGCCCCAAGGGAAGAATTTCATGAGCAAAGTGACAGACGTGAGAAACGAAGGAGGGTGTGTAGCATTGATGGGACTGCATCTGGTACCAGGCAAAGCAGCTCTCTGCCACAGGGTATGTACAGGCAGCCATTCATCTGTCTAGGTTGATGGGGGGAAATAAATGGGAGGATATGAAATCTCCAGCTAAAACTCACAAGCAAATTCCTATTGAAAAATACTGTACCTTTATTCTGCATGGATTTTTTTTAATAAGTGTTCTCAGACATGAACATCTGAGCCACTAAATTAGAGAACTTTTCACCTTTTGCTAGCCTCCCTGAGGACGTGGTCTGTATCTAATGGAATTTGTAGGTTATTCCTGACATTCCATCCAGCTTGCTTGTCCTCTTGGTGCTGGCCATAAATGAGGTGATTTTCAGTGTCTGCAACAGCCAGGAACATTGACAGATACTGTCTGCAGCCACATCATCCACTAGTCCACAAAGCACTGGGCAGGCATGAGTTTGAGGCTTTCGTCCTAGATCTGAACACCCTTTGGCTGCATGCAGGCAGCCAGGCTCATTTGGGTTAAATTTTCAGATCAATTTTTCCCCAACAGCCTTTGGTGGCGCTGCAGGGTAAGAAATATGGAACAGCCCACTTTGCTCTGAACCTCTGGTCTGCAGCACAAGCTGCAGAAAATGTGAGAGGAATGACAAATTGGAGCTTAGGTTTAAAAGCTTGTCCCAGCATAATCATTTTATGTTCTAAAGACAAGGGCTGATTAATAATTTTTTTAAAAGTGAAGGCCTAAAGTAGGAAATACACAGTCTGCTAAACTACTTTTCTGTACAATAATTCAAAATCAGAGTTACAAGGTAAGAAAAGGCCAATCAAAAAGAATCAAGGCATAAGTACTTCTTATGGAATAAGAAATTATTTCTCATCAGCTGAGAATCTCGCTTCTTCTAATGGAAATTCAGTGTTCTGAAAATGTCCTAGGATGGCATCTAGGGAAACTGCAGTTTTCTCCTGATTCACAGCAGAAGACCAAGCAGGCAAATGTAAATGCCCTGAATTCTTAAATATACATAAATCCTTTGCCAGAGAGATAATCAGCCTGAGAAAAGTAGTAGTGTTTGCTGTGCATCTCCAGTTCAGATCCCAGCTTCTCTGTCAAACCTGTCAGCCCTGCCGATACGGGAGGATGCTAGTTGATGCCATTTGCTTTTACGGTGTGGCTATTTTTCCAACAGACAGTAGAAGGACAACAAACTCATTTCACATATGCTATCAAAAAATGCATAAATAGTGGCATTAGCAATCATAAAGTAATTTCAGTTATACAGAAAATATGAACCCATTTAATGGGACATCAGTTTTGATTGTTTTACAGCTTTGCAAGAGGTATCTTTCCAAAATGGTGGTACCCCTAGCTATCCTCAGCAGGAAAGACCTCCATATGTTCAAATACCTTTGTGATAGCTATTGATAAAATTACACACTAGGCATTGAAAGAACAGTCTCTTACATTTCTAACATAGGAGCAAATGCTATCTCTTAACTGTTTATTTTTACGTCAACAAGTCCAGGCTAGTAGAAATGGCATACATGAGGCCTCTGTTCATAACTTCCTGCATCATGGGTTACCTAGTTGTGAAGTTTAAGTATCATATATTTATTTATAACTGCTTTACTGCCAAATTACAATTTCCTATGCACATTCCTGAACAGCTTTATGAAATAAAAGCCCTAATCTGGACCCCAAAATGTAGCATTTTCCAATTCACAGAAGTTTCCATGGCTCATGGTTTTCTTGCTGCAGATTTAAGGCAGTCTTTCCAAAACACTGAGAGGAGGGAAGAGAAAAGGGGTTAGACTTCAGAAGCTCTTTGCCACCTACAGATAGCAATAGGTGTTGAGTGGGATCTTCCAAGTGCTACCAGAAAGCCTGTAAGAAAATGATGCCTACTGTAGGATTTATAACCAAACATCAGAATACACTGAAATATATTGGAAACAACATTTCTTTGGTTCCCATTTGTTTGGTACAAAGCTTGATTTAATGGTGCTTCCAAAAAGGCAGAGAAACAGAGCCCCACATCCCAGCATAAAAGACGAGAGTCATACAATTTGTTTTCTTAGGTGTCAGCATTTTCCAGTGGTAGTTGTTAATTTGACATTAAGTACCAGTAACACCTACCTTCACTGACCACTTTTGGCTCAGAAGCACAATGCATGTTCATGGATTTACCTGAGGAATTTGTTAAGATCTCCGTGTTTCATATACTCAAAGACCATGATGAGTGGATCACCCTCAACACAGACACCATAGAATTTGACAATGTGCTCATGTTGCAGGTTAGTTAGCAGTTCTGCCTCACGGTGGAAGTCCTTGCGGGCATTGTCACTGGCATCCTTCAGCGTCTGGTGGAGAAAATGAAAACGTAAGGACAGATGTTCACAGAAGGTAGCGAACATGTGGGACAGCCCTGTAAGGGTGAGATAAGGACACAGTACAGCACAGAGGATGGAGGAAGTACTTTCTTAATAACTCTTTTAGAAATGCAGATGTGATCCTGAAGTGCAATTAAAAAATGGCAATACAATTTTCATTCTCCTGCCACATGTTATCCCAAACAAACACTTGTGTTGTAAGACAATGTATGAATACTCATGCTCTTGTTGTGACAAGTTTTTTCCAAACACAGAACAAATAAACTGATCTCATCCAAAAAATATACTATTACACAGCTGGTTTGTATCCTTTAGCATTTAACTCAAGCAACCCCTAGTATCCTGTTCATATTTACCTTTCTTGTTAGTTCTTTAAAATAAAACTGCTTGTTTAAAATATGTGGTTGTAATGTGGGTGTATTCTTTAATGTATTGCTGATGTTAGTCCCTGTAGTGTGCTATACATTAGGTAGATTTACATTAGAGTATGTCTCTGGACCAGAATTTTTAATCCGAGACTTCAGCCAGAAACTACATAGAAATTGTGGAAATCTACTCACATGACTAAGACTAGGCATATGTATAAGTAACTGGAGGACAAATCCTAAAGTGATAGACAGGGAGGAAAGCAGATGCAGAGAGGAATTCTGGGATGTCAGCTTTTCTCATCCCCTTTTATTTATATAGCTTGCATAGTCTAATTTTGAAGGAAATATATCAACACTGGATCAAATAGGAGGCTTAAATGTTGTAAAATGAAATAATACTAATTTAATTGTCACGCATAGGCAGTTTTGGAATTCTCCTTACCAACTACATTTCATGAGCAAGAAAACACTTTCATGCACAAAAAAAAAAAGCAAGTTCTGACAGCAATTAAATGAGGAATAATTATAATTGACAATAAACCACTAATAGACTCTAATTCAATAGGTACAATGGTTGCACTATGCTAATTCAAACAGTATTTTTAAAACCACAAGAGAAAGATGGCAAGTTACCAACATTCACAATTTATTCTTCACTGAAACTGCTGTCTGGGCTCTGTGCCTCTGGATTTTAACAATACCTAGGTTTAATACAATGGAAGATAAGACACAAAAGTAGTGGCAATGTTTTAACTAAGGATGCCTTTTTCCTGGCCATCTAGTCACTTTATTTTCTATCTTGAATTAATATACAGAGCATGGGACTAACCACACTAATCAGAACAGAAACAGAAAAAGCTGATACTGTCCAATCATTCTGCACACAAACTGAGTTTTTAGCTGCAGTAGTCATGGTTTGTTCAAGCTTTTTCTCCAACAGGGACAATTCTGTCCACTTTTCTAGTATTATATGTATGCATGTGTGAAGAAGAGCCTAGAAGATGACTGTTGGAAAAAACCACATGCTTTACTTGTGATATCGCAATCCTGGGTCTTGAAAAATGAACAGCTACCATAATAAAATTCAGATGGGGGGACAAGGAGTAGAGCAGAATGGATTGCTATCTTCCAAGTTCAGGGACTCTTCCCTGTGGATTTCGGGCTCTGTGGATCCTAGAGGCAAAAGAAATCACTCATGCCTTAGATGTCCATTCCCTGAGGAATGTATTTATGAATCTTAACATGCCTTCAGGCCCAGAATCCTTTTTCCAAAAGCTTTACCAATAATGATGCAACAAGGATACTGCATCATCAGGGCCTCGCTAGCCACGATATGTTAGTATACACAGATGTATCACGAATATCAAATTTGCTACCCACTATGGTCCACATACAATCACATCTTAACTGAGTGAGGACTGGAATTGAAGTGTTTTCCAATACTTCCAGGCTCTGGGATGATGCTTTAACATGATACAGGCACCAACCCACAGTCCAGTGCATACTATATATACTGAAATCGCTGGTAATTCTGTTGTCACTTGAGTTTCCTCTGTTGGTTTCATATATGGAGTGATTGGACTGTAATTCTTCTCAACAACAGAATTAGAAAAACATTTCATATAAAACGCATTTTTAAATAATAGCAATCTGGAAAAAAACCGACAGAGAGAAGTAGAGGCTCATCCTCTTTCCAGCAGGCTCTTTCCCTGGAAAGACAGTAAAAATGCTGACAGCTCTGTCCTGTGAGGATGGCATATTGTATATTTGAGAAGACGCTTTTTATCTCACAGAAACAGCAAAATTATCATATGACAGAGCAGTTGCCATGGCAATTCCACATTTTCTGTCAAACAGCAAAATGCAGGAAAGTCTAAAACTCAGGTGAAACTCAGGCAGGGTTTCTACTACGATGGGGTGACTAGAATTTCTGTCACCCACCATTGCAAAATCTCCTCTTCATTATTTCATGTAGTGCACAAAATAGACACAATGCATGAGAAGAGAGCTGGCACAGTCAGGCAAGGAGGAGACTGGAAGGTGAAAAAATTAGTAAGTATGCAGAATTTACATAGAAATGACATTGACTAATGCATTTAGCTTGTTCTCAGTGCAAGGAAAAGAAGAAAAAAACCAAAATAAAACCCTAAGAGCACAAAGAGAGGAAAGACATATTAATTATTATTATCATTACTGACAAGTATGCCAAAGCTCTGCATACAAAGCATGACAGGAGGTTTTCCCAAGCAGGATCTGAGATTCAATCACATGTGCTTTCCAGCCACTCAGGCCCACAGTTAAAGAGGAGGGACAAGCTTCCTTGGGAAACAGAGGGGCCCCTGGCTCTTATAGGAGCTCCACATCTGCCAAGTTCATCCTTGTAACAGTGGGACTACCACCCCACAATTACTCTCCTCCACAGAGTCCCTATCCAGGTATCTGCACTCTGTGGTCTTGTACTGGCCTGTGCTCTGCAGCGAGTGTGAACTGCCACCCTGACACCACACAGCTGCCTTCATGGGCAAGTCAGAGCAACAGCAGGAGGATGGGGCTGTCGCCAATATCAGCAGGACTTGGTAGCCAAACCCTCAAGACAGCTACATGACTACTACCACTCCTCTCTATTGTTTCAGCCTTCACCTGCAAAATCATTGCTATGGCTTCCCATCAATATAAGAGAGCTGACTGGTACCTCTCCTCAAAAAATGAAAGGGTCGTTTTGAGACTTCTCAGAACTGAAGATCTGAACAATAGGAAACCTTTGGTTTTCCTGTGCAGGTGCCATGGAAATATTCTTGATCTCACACACACAGCAGGTCTGCTAGCTGAGCAAGACCTCCCAGGGGAGCCAAAGGCAGCTGCTAACCTGTGCCTTGTCAGCCTCACCTCCCTCTCTGGACAGGCTAAGCTACTGTGAGACTATGCCTGGGGATCTAATCCTATGAGGAGGCAGTACTGAGCCAGGCTTGAACAAACACAGCAAAATGGGCCCTCAAAAAACGAGTAATTTTTCCTTCCTCCATCCTCTGTTCTCTAAAAGTGCCTGCAGCAAATGGTGTGCTGACATGATGTCCTATGGGGGCAATGCTAGTACAATGCCCAGGCTCAGGTTTTGTCCTACGGAAAGTATTTCCTGTGTTGCCCCCAAAAAGCCCACACCAATCAAAACCAATTTAAACAAATTGCCTTTCTCCTCTTTAAAGGAGCAAAAGCTCAAGCTCTTTGGTATTTTATGCTAAGCCTGATCTTTTTTATCTTCCCAGATTTTTCAGGACCTCTTAGCTCCTAAATAATTTGCGGAAGCAACATCAGCATTCTGGATACCAGCTGGCTGAAAAGAAGGGGACATGTCGAGTTAGAAGGATGGATGCTCAGGGCCAGGCCTGAGCCATACAGTTTTCCAGCAACTGGAAGGCACAGGGAGCCGACAGAAACCACTAGCCAACCTGACCCACATTGTGCAGGTGAGAGGGACCAACACGTATGCCTCAACATACGTCACAAACGAGGTGAAGAAAATTCTTATAAAAAACTGTGTTGCCCTGTGCCCAGAGAAGGTTCACCTGGCACTCAGGGCAGAGATTAGACTGCGAGCAGATCCCCACTCCACCGCCACACACACGCTAGCCGGGGAAGGCAAGTACCCGGATGCCCGCGAAAAATGCCAGCCAAAGACGGGCCCGCGAAGCCAAACTGGGCAGGAGTTTGAGGGCTCGTAAAAGCGGCTAGCCGCAGCACCGCGAGGTCTGGCTTGTCTTTTTGCTTTGGGTCGCTTGGAGGGTCAGCTTGGCCCCTTCTGCTCCTGCCTTCGCGCCCTCTCCCCTGTGGTCCGGTCTCCCTGCCTGTGCCTGCTTTGCCCTGCTGTGCCCATTCCGGGAACTAGCTTGGCGCCGTGAGGATCTCGTGCCCTCAGCTGCCACCCGCACCCAGTTTCCAGCCGCTGCCCGCACCCAACCTGCAGCCGCCGCCGCCTGCATCTCGCCGTGACCGCCGCTGCCGCCGTGTTCCCCGTGCTGCCCGCGGCAGCGAGCCCGGAGCACAACCCCGCGGCACCCAGCCTGCAGCCGCCGCCGCCCGCAGCCACCGCGCCCCGGCGCTGGGAGACCGCAGCTGCTCCGGGAGCGCGCCTGTAACCACGGCAGGCTGCTCCCCGCCGACGGAAGGGACACGCAGCCTGCTGCTCTTCAAAAAACGCGGCCAACCTGCCGCTGCAGCTACACAAACACTCCGCAGTTCTCAACACGCACGCTCCCTGTGCCTAATCGATGCTGTCACAAATAGCCGGGGTTCTGTGGTAACGCTGTCCCCTGCCTTCTGTTTCTTTCCCCCTTCTCTTTCTTCTCTCTCTTTCTGCTCCTTTTTCCTGTTCTTCCCGCCCCCCCACCCCCCGCCTTTTTTTTTTTTTTTTTAATAAGTACACTTATGTTTCTTTTTTGTTGTTGTTTGATTTGGTGGATTTTTTTTTTTTTATTATTATTTCAATAAACGGTTTTCAGATATAATATAGCCATGTTAGTGCATGATATTTCGTCAGAAAAATCTATCAAAAGAATCCTTCCCGGCTTCCCCTTTTATAGTGGAACGGAGGCTGTGCCTCCTGGCTGCTGAAATCTCCCTGGCACCAGCTTACTCTTCAGCAAGTACCTATTTCCACTGGGCTCACCAAATCTATTCGATAGTGATGGGTGTGTTCCGGTTTTGCCCATGGAGCTGAAGTGCTCTAAAGCCCTTGTGTGTCAGGAGGAGCTGCTCATTGCTGCTGGCACCCAGGTCTGCTCCTCTACGACTAAAACTGTGCTCAGGGATGGAGTCCAGACGCAGTCCTGCACTGGAGTGCAGGATAGCTCTCTGCACTCCAGTGGAGGCCCCATCCCTTGACCTCCAGTGTGACTGAAGGATACCTGTTATCTGTGGTTGGTAACCACAGTGAAAGAGACAAGCATCAGGCAATTAAACCCTCAGTTATATGAAAATCAATCCAGTGGCTCAGTTCACCAAAAAATTTGCTCTGTGATAACAGCCAGAGTCACATCTTTAAGAGACAATGACAGAAACATAGAATGGGCATAACCTGGTCTCAGCTGCCTGCAAGATTCTCATTAAGGACACTATAAAGAGAGGAAAAATAGTATAACAACCTGCCCAGAAAACGGATAGATTTGTCATCTAAATCTATGGAGACATATGTACCTTTAAAGGCTGAATGCTCTTCCATTTGATTTACACTGAGAAAGTGCAGTGCAGCATTTAACAGCAGAAGTGCTAGGCTCCATTTGGTCAGGACTCAAAAGGAACAAATGAATGGAAATACTTTTATTTTGCTATCAAGCAGTTCCCTGAAGTGATAGAGGAAAGGAAATTTCCATTATAGCTTCAACAAAATACAACAGAAAAATCATTCAGACCTAGTTTTGTCATCTCCTATCTCTTGGTTTCTCCTGTCTATGCTATATCCCTTCAGGGCTTAATTTTCTTCTCACCAGTCAACATGACTGAACTACTCCCAAGTATCAAAAAGCTTAGAACCTTGGCAAACCCAAAAACCTGCTATTTTTGATGGAGCACTCTACAAGTCTATCCTCCTTTTGTGTTCTTTCACTGTCAGATTCAAGACTCTATTTTTTGTTACCAAATTCAAAAAGATGATCTACTTGATTTCTTTTACTGTATGGTTTCATTCAAAATGTACACACGGTTGCCTAATTGTGACCTGTCAGATAAAATTATTTTCTGGTCACTAGGCACAGCCCAAATTCTAAACATCTATTCTCCCTGCACTTCATGAGGTATTTCAAATGCTGGACACCTTGTTTAGTTTTTGGCAGAACACTACAGATGGAGATAAGAGATTGTTCCCAGGGAAACTTTGTGAACTCTGAGAGTGTAGTTTCACCAATACTATTTTCTAGCTAGATCCACGGCTAAGGTCAACAGCTAACCTCAGCTCTTGAATTCTGGGGGACAAAAATGGCTCCATGCAGCAAAGAAGGCTTGGTCTCCAAGCTATATTAATAACAACTACACACAGAGGATTTCAGTTGCTGACTAAAAGAATGGCACAGTCCTGAAACAGAAAGGTGTTCTTTGTCTAGCAATTATACACATAACCTATTCACTTAGCAAGTAACAGATTAATTTTTTAGACACACATATGTATCACATGCATTTTTAATGACCTAGACATTATTTTTCACTAATTGTACTTCAGACAGATCATAAAAGATTTTGCCCCCTCGTGACACAATCTGTTTCCTCCCTTCTCCTTACGAGACTCAGTTCTCATTTTATAATCCACAGCAAGATCAAATACCGAATTCTCTTAACACTCCATTAGCCTTGTGAACTCTTCCACATGTATCAGAACAGTTACACTGGATTATGAAATTGGCAAACATGATCATTTACAAATACAGCAGGATTAGTTGCAACCATGAATTAATAATGGTAACCCTAGACTCTTTTACCTTCACTGCCACCAAGATCTTGCCCTGCTCAGGACACAGGTTATAGCATTCTGCCAGAAAGACTTTCCCAAAGGCTCCTTCTCCCAGTTCTCTTTTAAGAACGATATTGTGGCGCTTGATGTGATGCACAACTGTGAAAAGAAGACAAAAGGGAGGTCAGAAGTGAGCTGCAATTCCAGGATGGGACGGACTCCACGCTTACAGCCACATGGAGATAGGATTGCCTGTAAAGTAGGGAAGGAATCAAAGGACCCACATGTCATTTTTCACTGCTTTCTGCAAAAAGACTGGGTTTATATATTTATATTTGGAGGGTAGTGCATTTGCTGGATAAGAAGACACGGAATTAAGAGTCACCTGGGAACAGGCCATTTATCATCATGTTAGCGTGACTGCTGCAGAGCATACATAAGAGCCAATGCTACTTTTTAAAAAATATTAAGACAGTGAATCAGAAAATAAACCAAACCTTTGTCACAGCTTTTCTACTTTTGTACCTTTAACAATACCAGAACTCTCTTGTCCAAATCAAAATTTTAAAATTAACCTAAACCAAGAAAACTAAATGCGTCCTCTTTGAACTAAATGTGCCATAACACTCCGGTTTACTTACCACTTGTTCCACTGCTTCCCCACTTTGTGCTACACTACAGTTACAATAAGATAAGAAATTTTGTTCTCACAAACATGATTTACAATATTGATCTGAAACAAAAGAAATAAAAGATGGACAAAGGTTTTAGTACACATAGTGGACAGAACCTTAGTTCAACTGCTGCCCAGAATCAATTGATTCAAACATTGAAGTAGATGAACTTTTTTTTTTACTTATTTTACATTCTCATTTCAGCAAAAGCTCCCATTACAATCTTTAATATTTAAACTATTGTACTAAATTTTGTAGAATACATTATCAATTTGCAATGTTCAAGCTAAATAAAGCAGTTATAAGGACAGTTTAGCTGCCAATAGGGTGGACAGCTTGTGTTGCTGAAACTGTAAAATCCAGACAGCATCTGCTGATGATTTTAACCTCAGTGCACTTAGCTGTCTTTGCAAACATTGAAATTTAACCCTGCCTGGAAGAAGCCCATTTCCAACTTAAATTCTAAACAGAGTGAATTAAATAGCAGTGCACATACATCAGTCTGGCTTCTGCAAGGGTGAAAATCTCACCGTGGCTGCTTAACTGCAGGGACCAGGACTGAACCTTGCCAATAATTTAGGATCTATCCGGATTCAGACCAACTCCTGCCTCCATACTTGCAAACATGCCTATTCCAAACCAGGCGACCACTTACACAAAAAAGCCCTTGCCTCCATGACTAAAGGATGGAAAATGGAGTGCTGATGATAACATCAGCAGAGAGAAATGACACAGCCTGTCCCTATTCCTATCACCAGCATTTGGGAAAAGGACCACAGTGTACAAGAGACCCACACCCTAAGCCTACAGCAACCTAACCTGAGCACACTGCATGTAAATACACTTCATATCCATGTGTGGGGACATGAGGGAAACCTAGTGCTGGAGCAGGCTCGGAGAGTGAGTGATTCATCAGGCATCTGCTGTCACGAGGTAGGCAGCACACCCGAGGAACAGATCTCCACCAGATCCAGCTGGCACCTGCTAGAAGGCCCCTGGCCAGCGTACAAGCAGGCCCCCCATATCCTGTGCATAGAGTGGGGAAGGCTGGATTCCCCCCACAGCCCACCAGACTCACCACGCTTTGCTGCTTTCCCCACAGTTGGTGGCTGCAGGGGGGGATATTGACAGCCTCCTTTTCTAATGCCAGGTCTTCCAGAAGAGGCCACACATCCCATTAGGTACACATGAAATGAGACTGCACGGTACCTACATTTTTTACTCTTGTCACACACTGGTCTAGCATAAGATTAAGTTTTGTCATGGTGATGCTTTATTTGGTCAGCTACCAGATCAGGTCCCCTGCAGTCAGCATGAATTTGCTTTTTATTTTCATTTCCTCCTCAGCACTGGCTTTGCAAGAAAGGCTCAAAATGCAGCCAGCACAAGACAGGCCTGAACCAAAATACACCTTTTCCTCACAGACACAAGTTAACCAGTATCCCTTGCCTCTGCTGATACTGGTCACAAGGCAGACCGGCAGATCTGAGGGACTGCTACCTTGGCATGCCACCCGAGCTCTGGAGTGTGGCACATCTCATCACCTGAGCTTTAAAAATGCTTGATAATAAATGAGTGCTAGCCCCTATCCCCTAAAAAACTTGCCATCCAACCCTGCCTCTTGGGGAATTCTCTTTCCCTCTGCCTTACTAGTATTGCCAAGAGGGTGCCTCTCTTCCTTTCCCAGAGGGGAAAGGCATCAAAGGCAGTTTTTCATTTGGTTTTGCCCACAGCTGCCAAAGACTCAGTGATGAAGGCAGTCTGAATTTTGTGTGGGTCCTCTCCATTTTGAGCCCATTATACTGCTAATGTTGGCCCTAGCAGTACAAAGGAGTTTTTTGTGAAGCTCCTGGAGGACTTCACAAACAATAGAGTAAAAATAAATAAGAAACATATTCAATACTTCTCTGTAGTACACTTGCAGCTGCTGTTAAAGACTCTTACCAAGCATTTGAATAAACAATCCATCCCATAAACCAAACCGTAAAACCTGTAACGCAGCGAGGCGCAGAAGAGGTCTGCACAGAATGTATTTGCAACTTGTTACGCTCTATCCATTCCTGTTAACTTTTTGAGCTGCGCTGAGTTACTAAACAAATAAAAAATGACAGTAAGTATGACTAAATGGGCAGAGATTAAATGTAAGAACAATGTAAGTAAATCAAACACATATGATGTGACGGATATATGAGCTAAGGAAAAAATCCGTTTAGCACACTCAGGGCCCCAGCTATAATGACACCATCTTCAGTGGGAGGATTGTTGAGCAGGAGATACACTGGAAAACCCAGGTCAAAATCTGCTTTCAGTTACTATCAGGATAAAGCAAATTATCTCTGTTAAAGTCCAAGAGATTATCCTGGATTTACACTGAAGAAGCAAAGCAGAATTTGGCCAAAGAGGTGACATAAACAAAGAAGCCATCTCGTAACACTGTCTCACAGGAAAAGGTACACAAACATTCAAATGACAGCTGTGTATTTTCCTCCTTTGATTCTAAATGGCGATTGCATTTGACCTGCCATTTGTACTTTTAAGAGCATATAATCTCTGGTTTTAAATCTTGAGTGATTACTGTAAAAAAATATGTTCCATTAAGCTAAAAGCTGAGTTGAAACACTTCAGAGAGAAGTGAAATAAAAAATACGAAGCAAGACAAAACAAAGAAGGGTAAATGCTGAAAAGAGGCATTGTTAAAACAACACCCACACAGCCATACCCTTAGAAGCAGGGGGCTCCCATGGCTGACCTCAGGGAACCAGAGGGCAACCGGGAGCACAACTGCAGAAAAAGTTTCTCTTCTCATCTCAGGGTCTCAGAAGCATCTCACCAAAAGTGTAGGAATTTCACTCACTGGAAATGATGCAACACATATCTGCAGGCATGGGACTGCACTCCCCAGGTAACCTTACCTTTGATGGTGAGGCTGAACAGAAAGGGTCACACCACATTCTGGAGTGGGTTCCAGCAGAACAGGCAACTCAGGATCACCTTACCTCTTTTAACTCCCTGAGCTGGACACAAATGAATCCTGCCACGGACAGCAGGATATGCAGCAGTATAAATTATTACCATTTTTTTGGCCATAATTAAAAACTAAAATGTGACAGAGTGGAAGTGTTTCCCCTCTGTCACAAATAATAGGTCTTAGCATTTTACCACCATATATGACCATTACACCATCTAAGCGGACCTTCTAAACTATATGGAGCATAATATTGAGCTGAATGACTTGTACGTGGCAGAAGACTGCCTCCAGAAAGAGACTGTGCCAGTCTTGATTTGAAAGTCTGAACTATCCACTTGCTTTCATGTGTAATCATTTCATTGCTAATAAAAATGCATGCCTTTGTCTCTTAATCATTAACTTGTCTGGCTTGCATCTTCCTCCCTTGGTGTTTAGGGACTTTCTCTGATAGTCTGAGCAGCCTTTTAAGGTTTGGTATTAAATACATGTAATCAACACCCTTCTTGCTCTTGGTGAGGCAGAGAGACAGGAGTTCCTCCCCCCAGGAAAACATTTTCTCCAGTTCACCAGTCATTTTCATGAATTTTCTCTGGAACATTTTTTAACATCCTTTTAAAAGAAGTTGTTTCCAGTTGTTTTTTCCCAACTGGAAGCCACTCTCCACAAGGTTGTGATAAAAACCTAAAATCAGCTCCCTATCTCTGCACATCCATAGATTACGCTAGTCCTTTTAAGGCTGGATTTCCTAGGGGGCACAAAAATTACATAGTTATGTTGTATGCATAGTTATGTTGTATGCATGTGAGTGTCTCATCTTGAAGACCTCACCCAATTACAATATCACAAATGTTGTAGGTTTCAAATATGTTCCCATCCATCTCAGGAGAAGAGTGAGGAGATTAATGGAGAGACTGAAACACGGACTCACAGATGCACAATAAAAGCCACAGCTGACAGGCATCACTGCTCACTGAACTACCAACACCGTAAGATCCTTTTGTGTTGCATGCCCAGTTAAATCATCTGCTGAGTCTGCTTCTGAGGATACTGTTCAAAATTTTGCTAGTGGTACACATGTGGGACAGTCCTGATGAAATTTGTTGTGCCAGGACTCTGTGAAGAGGACCTTCAAAATGCCAAGAGACCAGGCAAGGTGATATTATAAACATACTCACAGATGCATAAGAAAAAGGCGGTCACAGAAAAGACTCAACTTGTGATGTGACATGAGGTGCCACAGAAAGACGTTTTGCAAATTTCTTCATTCCTTTTTCCAATCTTTCTATTGCAATTGTGGACTGAACTATTTCTAAGACCTTGCTGGAAAAAAACAGGTGTAAATGGCCAAGTGATTATTTAGATAGTATATAAAATTTGTACAGTGCTTGCCATTCACAAAAAAGAAGAAGTTTCTGCTGGAATCCTATAGCAGAAGGGTACAAGTTCACTACAAAGAGCAAGCAGCAAGTCTAAACTGATAGCCATCAGATTAAGCAATAGCAGCATGTCTACAGTTTCTACAAGCTGTTGCCAGAATAGAAATTTTGGCATATTGAGATATCTACTCTTTAATGTGGCAATAAAAGCCAACAACAATGGCTTCCTTTTTTTTTTTTAACCTTTTGACCTGTCAGCCTTGCCTGGGTGCAGAAATAGGTCAGATCAGTTGTACCTTTCTGATTGTTTGATGCATTTATCCCATACAACATTTGTTACTTATTATTCGATATAAATTTTTGTGTAGTGCTATTGTTGTTTCATTTTTACCATACAGCAGCAACAATTGCTCATGTAAGGCTCATGCCCAGCTGGTAGGTGGGAACAATGTTTTCATATATATATGTATACACATAGATATACATGCACACTTTATATATGTGTGTGTGTGCGTATCTTAATGTGCATGTGTATATATATATATATATGTACACACTATTATATATACATATGTATATATAATAGTCCACAGCTGAGAATCAATTCACACCTCTTCAACACAAGTAAATTAAGCTGACAGAAAGTCTCCTCTCAGTACCTCAGGTACTCTCTTCTAAATGAAACGTGCTGGTAAAGGCTACAGAAAACTGAGTAGGGAGGATTCACCGAACATCGAGGCCAGAAAGGCTCTTGGACCTTGTCACATTACCTGTGCAAGTACAGCTTCTGAAGCACTATGAGTCTTGTTTTGTGTCTTTCAGAAAAAAACCCAGTATAATTCAAGAGCTTCAAAACAGTTATCCTTGGGTGGCCATCAGTGATTTGTCAGCTCTCTCACAGGCATTAGATCCTAAGTGGGCCTTAAGGAGACATTTAACGGCCAGGTTGAATAGGAAGTGATCTTCCTGGAAGAACTGGAGGCATTTATGAAAGGCAAATGAGTGACTGTCACAGGAATGGCCTAATTCCCAGGCACTTACTTCCTACTTGTCTGGAGCTACATCTGGTAAATCAAATCAGCTGATTGCTGCAGCTTAACCTTTCAGTTGCTTTGTTTACAATTTAAATCCTCACAGGATCTATATTTAAACCCCAGAATTTCTATTTTCCTGGGTTAGAATTAGGCTTCCTTTTGTAATATAGTGCTGCACTTGGAGGGTGCCCAGATCTCTCCTACCTTCCTAGAGCAACAGGGGCACCACAGTTCTTACCCAGTGTAAACTCACTGTGCTGTAGCAGGCATGGGTCTTCTCTGTCTGAAATGCAAGTGTTTACTGTCTTTTGGGGTTAATATTTGATTCCTGGTGAGGCACTTTACCTGACTCTTTTTTTCAGTAATTGATTTGGCTTAGCTGGCCAAGGTCCTCTCATCTTGGCTACAGATAGCCATGATGCCATACTTGATTAGATCCTTATACTCAAATAAGCATCATGTAAGAAGAAATTCTAATAAAAATGCTATCACTGTTTTGAATGCACGAGTCTTATGAACTAAATTCACCCTTCATGGAAAAAAAATAATGAAGTCAACAGTTTATCCATATATGAACTTGCCCTGAATATTAAAACTAAGGTGCACAAGACCTTTAAAGTCCTAGCAACCTTAAACTGATCTTTTACATGCTAAAACAATTGGTATATACCAGAATAGCTGAAAGCTAAATTTGGCTATTTTCAGAATAAGTAGCATATATTAATCATCTTCATTTCTCTTTCCGTGATGCTTCCAGCCTACTAAAAGCTTTTCAGCACTGTATGGTAAATCAGCTTTGAGCAGAAAACTGCCCTGGAATTTTGACAAAACTCTGCCTTTGCAGATATGTATACACTGAATTTATAAATGCCAATCTCAATGCACTTCTTCCAAAAGGTTAATCATCTTACAACTCAGAGGCTATTGTGTATGAGTTGCTGTATAAAACCTGTTAGTATTATTTTATGAGGGCAAATCTGGTGTGTCTTTCATGTTTAACTGGAGACAATGATCTCATTATGAACACCCTCCTCTTAGTTCAGACCTGGAAATCCTTTCCCTTCACACTATGCTAATCTTTAGGAATCTTCTGTGCTACAGAAATAGGAGTACTTGGCAAAGGATGGAGGAATACCGTGTAGCATATCTCATATAATAGATACTTGCAGAAGGGGAAGGGCCAATAAACATACTGTCTTCTAAATATTAACTCTCTTCTGTTTTCAGAAACAGACATAGTCTGAAAAGCATCCTAGGGTGCCAGCCTGAGAAGTAGGACCTGAAAGAAACTTACATCCAGAGGCTGAGCCATATTCAAGCTTAGCATAAATGGGTATGAAGGTGAAATTCAAAGCAGATTGCACTGGTTGTGATGTACATTTCTCTGCTTTGCTTTTTCGCTTTTCATTTTAAAAGGAAAAGGAAATAATTTTATGGCTCTACATGAGGGAGTACAGAAGCGTTTTACTGGTGGCCTTTCAAAAGGAGATATGAAAAGTAAATCGAGCTTTCAAGCTTGTGAAGGAATAAACCATATACTTGGCTCACAGTTGAAATTCTATCCCCTTATAAAAGTTAAGCACATACTCAATCTTTACCTTTTGATGAGCTATCTTTCTAAAAGACAGCATAGCATCTGATCAGCCATGTTAGATGGGTAGGTCTGCACTGTTACAGTTAATTTAGCATAGAGAAAACGTCCTAGGAGCGTGACAAAACCCAGTCTTACAGATCATTTTTGAGCAAATTATTTACCATTTTCCTAATTTTTTTTCCCAATTCCTTTTACAGTTCCATCAGGCTGCAACACACTGTGTGGCCTTCTGTGAAAAAAATGGAATCTTATGCAATTTTATCTTATGCTTTGCTTTCTTTGAGCCAATTGAAATAAACCTTCCCCTAATCACAAGGCTCAGTCTCTGCCTGCTTCTTTAACTGCAAACAGCTAAGGCTTTGCCTGAATAACCTACATGGTTATTTGCTCTTATGATTCTGTGCATACCTCCTTCTTTCCTATGGGTTTTGCCATAAGTGGCCTTTAAACACAAAGAAAAGTTAAGAGTTTAGCCATCTCTGAGGAGGACCCACAAATGACACATAAAGACACGGGACACCGCAAACAGACAAAATATAAAATCTTTTCCACCCTGCATTATTTACTGAAAAACAAATTCATTAGAAAGAAGAAAAAGAAGAAGTCTTCCTACGCACTGACACAGAAAGACTGTCAGTTTGCTCTCTGTCCTATGGGGACACAGAAGGGGTTGGCATTATACTGCCTGAGACACACGTGACAGGAGAGAAGACCAAAACATCATAAAAGGTGAACAAACCTGGACAAGCAGCTATTCCCTTTTACAGACTTGCTGTCCTTCAGCATTTCTGCCTTCTTCCATGATGAGGCACTTGCTCTGCTTTTGTTTCACTGCCAGACTGCCAACCCTTTTTGTTAGGACATGCCATACACAGAGGCTTATGTCCCCACAGGGCATTTTCCCCTTGGCCCTGCTACTGTTTCAGAATTCCAGTGCTCATGATATAATTGGCAGCATATGTATGCAAGGCACACCCAGAAAATTCATCTTTACCACTGGGCTGTGACAGATACCTCTACAGCAACCACAATGTAGTCAGAAGATTATTACATTGTACTCCCTTCAAACAAAAAGACCTGCAATATTTCACTTTTAGGCCAACCAAATGGAGTCACAAAGGGTTTGCAAGACAGAACGTGCTGGGGATTTTTCAGGATCAAAGCCTCAGCAATTGCAAAGAAAAGATGACTTTTCTTTTGTCTTGTTATAAATGCCCTGGAAAAAAAAATCTTTCCATGTTTCCACACAAACATAGCACATGCTTAATTTTTCAAGCTTGAAAAGACCTTATTGCTTATTGGAGACCACACATCACCCTCTCTTCTGACATGATTCTTCTTTCCTGCATCCTCCAAAGGACTGATATCATAAAGTGTATGCTTATACAAAACAAATTATTTCATGTGTAAAGGCCATGAGGTTTCTATAGTTTGGGTGACTTATCATTCTTCAGGGTCTGACAACCTCCCCAAATCCTAGGGAAGGATGCAAATTAGACTGTACCATGCTCCTTGCGTTGAGCTTTGCTTAAGCAAACAGTGGTACTCCTATTTGGACATAATCTGTAAACTACAGATTTGAGAACACTAAAGAGTTTTTTAATAGCAGCAAGATGACTGCCTATTCTAATTGTCCGAATAGAAAACCCAGCCTGCCCCATGATAAAGTGAGAAAACACTTGAGACTTGTCAGTGGGAACAGGAGGATTTTCCCAGGTCATTCCTCTTGCAAAAAAAAGTCACACATTTTCTCTTCTCTCTTGGATCTGCATGTTATTTTCATGTAACATGAAAACTGACACACCTAGATAACAGACATAGCAAAGAATATAAGAAATCTCCTTTCACTCACTTGAGCTCTGGATTGTGTTATCTGCCAGCTGAAATTATGTTTCTTGACATTTCAGACAAATAAGGAGGAATTCTACATCTTTGCTAAAACAAATTTGGTGAGAGAGCAAAAGTCTCCATTATGTCCAGCTCCTTGCAACTGATCTGCACAATATGCAGCCCAAGGCCAATTGTCCTTTAGTGGATCATAGGCAATGCCTTGCCCTGTATGCCCCCATGGCTAGGGACAGCCAGGCACCAGTCACTGACTCAGCACATAGTCGGTCTGCCAAATGGAGGCACATCTAAAGTAGCAGCAGAGAGTGCCTTGGTTCCACTGCAGACAACAAACCCACAGGTCTGTTTCTTTGCAAGATTTCCTCCAGACTCTGTTTAAATAAGGCCTTTGTAAATTCTCACTAACACATATAAATCCCCTCCCACATATCAATAAAATTTTATTTTAGAGAAGGAGAAAGAACACAGATACATTGATCAAAAGTTAAGTATACAGTATGTCAGCAGCTAATGAAAAACAAGCACCTGTCCTCCTTTAGGATAACAAGAGCTTCCCACAGGGTCCAGTGTGATAACAGTCAGAGCTCCAGTACCAACAGTGACAAAACAACCACCACCAAATGGATCTTATTTTAAAGCTGTGGCCCATGACAAGGTTGAGGGCAAATTCAGTCTCTGCCAATATGCGTTCACTACCTAAAAGCATCTTGGTTTAGACTTGATAATTACAGTGTGCTGAGCCAACCAGCTGTCACTAAGGAACAGGAGCTGCCCAAATGAAGCAAAATGCATAGAAGTTTGCTGCTGATTTTTCACACAATAATGAACCCAGTTACAGCCTTTTGAGGCATGGAACTGAAAGACAGAAAGAGAGAGAGAAAAAAAAAAAAGAAGAAGAGGAAAGGGAGAAAGAAAGAGCTTTGAACATTTTGTTCCAGTCAGTTTCCAAGAATGAGGAAAACACCAGGCGAGATTCAATCAAAGGATGCCCTCCCACAGTCACGCTGTTGCTGCAGAATTGGCCACTGGGCAGATACCCGAGACATACATTTCCCAAAGCACACAGACCCAGTCTTTGCTGAAACATGAACTCTCACTGATGGCAGCACACATACATAGCAGGGCAAACAAGAAGAACGGCAGAAATGGCTGAATGAACTTTATTCAGGATCTGACATACAATGTCAGTATAATGAATGTGACCTAAAGAAGATTGTTACACTCATAACCAGACTGAGTTGGCAGCTTTGACCAATTAGTACCAGTTCATTTTACCTTGATAGCTAGTATACACATATGATATTCTGTAAAACCTTAATAGATGTCACCATAAATCACAATCCTTTTTGTCCCCTGCACTCTTTACATTTGGAAAGTACTTTCAGCTGAATCTTCTTTAATACTAGTTGCAGACTGAAATTAATGCAAATGTAATTCTGGCAGTCTCTGCAAGACACCAAAAATGCATGAACCAGAAAAGTTCTTTTCTCACCCAGCATCTATATGACTACTGCTCTTGAAAACCAAAACTGTTTTGTTCCAACTACTGCACACCATGATATTTACAGCAACTTCAGTCTGCACAGAACTAAGGCAAAATGCAGGGGTTTTCTCCCCTTCCTCCTGAAGTTCAAGTTCTCTCCCAGAGCAACAAATACCAGTTTGCCGACATACTCACCTACTCGGGAAACATTTTAAGCAGCAGTAACCAACACAAACAGCTGCTACATTTGTTGCACTGTAATGGCAGAGTACCCCATGGGCTTATCAGTAAAGGAAATAGTAAAAATTGCCATGATTTTTACTGTTGCCAGTGAAAATGCTGAATTCTTGTCTCAAGCTGCTCGAACTGACCGTTGCAGCCAAGGAAATGGGTGCTGATATGTCCCCGGCCCGCACTTAGCTAAAAAAACACTGAGGTGTTGTTAAGCCAAGATGTCACCAGGGTACTTTAACAGACCACTTTTCGGGCAGTGTTTATTAACTGCTGCCTCCTGCAAGACCACCACCAGCAGGAGGGCAAGTAGAGACTTGCTTTTAGGAAGGCCTTGTCTGAGGTCTTGTCACACTGGAGGGATGCTTTGCCTTTTGGTAGTCCAACATCCACAAAATGGCTCTCAAGCAATTTCCAGGGGTCTGTGTTTCTAGCCTGTCCTTCAGAATTTTAATGAGGAGGAAGGGTCAGAAGCTAACATAATTATTTATAAACCAGTGTCAAGATTTGTTGAGTAGCTTTTCTAGTGTTTTCCCATGTACAACTCTCAACTAACTTATAGACTAGTGCATTGCTTTAAACATTGCTTGTCATATTTATTCTTCCCTTCTTGTAACATTTTCTTCAGTAAGAGAATGGTAATTCAGCCACATGTTCCAAGAATATAACAGGCTCTAACTGAAAAAATAACCATTACTGATTTGTTTTTTTCTTACAGAGAAACTACAGAGAGACAACATTGTTTACTTCTGAAGACTAGATATGCACACACACAGACACACACACACAGATGAAAAAGTATTTGTCATCAGCATTTTGGCAAACAACTCTTATGAGGCTTCTGTTGAGTGAATCCCTTTATGACAGTTTTCCCCACCTCAAAAATGAGGTCAGAAATGAATACCTAGCTGTTTCACAATAGTGGTGGGGATTTAAAAAAAATATTAGTTATTTTCTACTTGAATAGTGTCACAAAGCTATAAAACATAAGTTATATATTCATCAAGATTCTTATTTGGTATATTTTGAAAACAATGGCACAAATGCCTCGCTGCCATCACTTTCTTAAGTTCAAAATCTCAAGTGGAAACTCTTCAGATATGAATTTGGCTGCAATAAATACTTCCTTGTAATTTTACTGGTTCTGGCCTCCTTAAAGTGTATTATAATGCACTCAAAAATAAAATAAATTGGTAAGAATACATTCAGGAAAAAAAAAAGATTTTAAAACAACACTGTTTCTCTTGCATTGCATTCAGAATTATCTTATATGCCATAAAAGTAATCCTCACTCACAAAATGTGAGCTGGGAAAACAAGTAGAGTTCTTCCAGATTAAGTGTCACAAAGAGAAACTGCTGAAGGAAGCAATTAAGAAACCCACAGCATCCCCTAATTTAAGACACACTAAAACAAACAAACAAACAAACAAACAAACAAACAAGAAAAAACTTGATGTGAACAAAGGAAAACGTGAGGTCTGCTGCTAGCTGTGTCCTAATTCTTTGCTTATTCCAGTCTGAATGTTGTTAGTTTACAGTATTGTATGTACTATCCTCCATAAAAATAAACAGGCCCTCAGGGATTAACATACCACAACCAGCACTTCAAAACTACTTGCAGTAGCTCTCTTTCCACACCTTCATAGATGTAAACAAATAAATATTTCTGAACAGGAGCTGCTGGTATCATCTGCCTTCGTATTGTGCCAAGTAGGCTTTTGAAGTGCCAATTGTTGTGGAAACTGAGGAAAATGGTAAATTGCATCCTAATGACAGCTATTCTAGCTAAGCATCAGAACAACATCAGTAGGAAAAATCTTCTCAATAGTATTTTAAAAGGTATTTTTCCCCATAATTTACCAAGTTGAAAGCTAGGACAGTAGCTAGGAGCAACCAGTTTGAAAGACCTGCATTATCCTTGCTACTGTCCAAAAAGAACTGTGCTTTCACATATAGACTTTGCTGGAAGCCCTAGATGAGCACAGCTGTGACAAATCCTGCTCCAGTACAACGTTTTTAGTTCAAGTCCAGCTCTGCAGGATTCTGACATAACTTTCCCAAATCCGTGACAGACTTGTCACTGACAATGAGGGGAACTTGAAACAAACAGTCTCACAGAAATGAGGGATATCTTACCACAGAAATACCTCAGAAATTTGACGGGTTGTGAGTGTGAATGAAAAAACAGTATACACAAAGAAAATGTGCTACATGCTGCAGTTCTCCACCCAGTAATTCATATCTGCAGGTATACAGGAGAGGAGGATGATCCACGTTGTGGAATTTATTGAGAAGGAACACAGTGGAGAGATAAAATATGGGCAGGGTACAGCACGAACTCTAAAAAATAGAAAGAAAAGGAAGATGACTAAACTGCTCCAGTTCAAAAGAAAGGGGATCTCCAGACCTCAGCTGATCAGTAGTGCTAAACAGATATCCCCGTTTTCTCACTTCAGCATTTTAGGTCCTGCTAATTCATGTTTCTTCATTCTTAACAGTGTTTTGCAGCTGCTCAGAAAGATAAACATCTATCCTGCAAAGAATTCCCTTAGAGATTTTAGGCAACATTTTACATAAACACTATGCCTAGTACAGAAAGAATTTGTCCATATCCAAACCGACACAAGCCACTTATTTCTGCACAGTGATTTTTTTTTTTTTTCTGTTACACTAGACAAGTCATATTTGGGATATGTTTAGGAAAAAAGACAGAAACTTTTGCTAGCTTCTATATCACTACTTCTTAATTACTCAACTTTATTTTAATGCCACATATTGCACAGCTGCCAGCCTGTTGGAAATATTTCTGTATCCTATTTGGTTAGTTAACCTACAGTTTCAGGAGCTTGTGATCTCTTATGGAAGTTTGCAGATTTAGTTCCCTCTCCCTCCCCAGCTATAGCATGACAATGCATGCCAGAACATAAGCTCTGGCACATACTTTGGAGACGGATGTGGAAAGGTTACACAGTTTTGCAATAAATTCATTATGATCAAGCAGCACCAGTTAAAGCAATCACTCTCCTGGCCAAAGAAATAAGTGAGGAAAAGAAAAACAAAAAAAACAGGTCTTCACTTTTCTGATGTCCTGTTGCATCAAAGCACAGGTTGCAACAAGCTGAGAAAGTGTAATGTGCTTCAACGTCTTTTTCAGTTGCTATGGTACAGTTTCTTATGGAAAATTCCTTGTTCTGCGTGATGTTTTTCCTGCCTCATTTGGGATGGCAGAACCGTTCCTTGTGTCACCTGAGAAACCGGGCTGTCAGTTTCCACCTATTGGTGAGAAAGAAACTCATCAGCAGCAGAACTCAATGGAAAATTCCTTGGTTAGAAGTTTCTGCGCTGGAGGCCAACATGACAGTGGGGAGCAAGGACGGATAGGTCAGGGGATGAGGGTGCCACACAGGAGATCTGGCTTCCACCTCAGGGTCAGACACATATTTCCTGTGTAACCTGGGGCAAAGGATTTAATCACTGGGACTCCCTGCTCATACAGGCAGGACAACCAAGCATCCTTTCCCCGTTCTTCACCCTGTGTGTGAAGCCCCAGGTCTGTAACCTGCCCACAGGACAACCAAGTAGCTCCAGGTTACAGCCCAAAAGCTCTTCAGGTTACAGCCCAAAAGCTCTTCAGGCAAGGATTATGTGCACCTGCAGAGCCCCCAGTGCTTTGCACAGTGAGGTCTTGTTTGGACCATGGGGCTCTAAAGTAATGCATGGAAATTATACTAAGTAATTTCATTATTCTCTGTTTTTAAGGAAAAATATCAACAAAGGAGGGAAAACTCCAGCTTTACTGTACAGCCAAATAGGAAAAACACTGGGCTTTTGGAGGAGATCTGCAATCTATTTTCTGCATAGATAATACTGAAAATTACCAGAAACACACTGTAAAAATGGTATTATAGCATCACACTAGTGATACAAAGCAATCAGGGATCAGGCCTTTTCACTAGGGAATTTTCTTGTATGGACTAGTTCGAAGTAATCCGATTTTAATGTGACATTTTTCCTGCTGGAATGTTTGCCCTTCCAATCAAAAAATAATTACATTCTACCACTTTTGATTCATGACAAAAACAAAGCATGGTTGAAAAGAAAAACTAAAAAAAGCCTTAATATTTTAATGCAGTTGGATACCTGCGGTACTTCAGAATGCTGGCATTTCCATGGACTCCCTATGGTGGTGAGAAGAGCTTTTGACCTCTCTGAGGAAATGGGTTTTGAAAATAATAAATGCGTAAGTGTTTGAAAAGAGACTCCTTTAGTAATGTCTGTCATGAGAATGAAGAGAATTCGAAGTATGACAATACAAGTGCATTCCACAGGACAATTTTTCTGGTAGTGCCAATATTTAAAGCTCCATTGACTTCAGTGGGTTTCACCCTTTAATCCAAGAAGGTTTGGGCTTGTTGGATATCACTTGCAGTAACACACAACCCTTTTTGTCTTTTAGAGTCCCTTACAGACAAGTTCAACAAGAAAATTAATGGCAACAGGTATAGGAATGAAAGAAAATATACTAATATTAATTACACATGAGTCAGGAAATTCAAAATTTTGATTCCCATAGCATTAATTTCAGCATAAAGCTAGTAAAAAATTTCACTGAAAAATATTAATGATGTAAAATAAAGTTTCAAATATTTAGCAGCAGAAAAATACTGATTTTCAGTTACTTTTTTGGCTTCCTAAAACAAAGAATCAAATTTAACATTCCAAAGTGGGACAATCCTTCCCCTCTCCCATACCAGCACACACAAAACCACTCTTACCCATATTTTTAAAATATTTTCCCAAATTGAAATATTTTCAAAAAAAGTATTTCATTTAAAAATACCAACTTATTTAAATTTCAATGAAGATTTTTATCTGTTTCAACAGTTCAAGTTGAAACTTAAGACAAAACTGAACCAAGTGCCCTCTGCTTTCTCTTATACTTTAAAGCAGCAAGTAATTTTTAAACGCTGAAATCTCCCATGGGAGGAAAATTCTATTTTTGAACAGCTTTACTTCTGTGCATTTAAAATCTCAGCTACTACCCTGTAACTCTGGAGGGCGAGAAGTTATACTGAAGATTGAATAATTCAGTAAAGGCTGCATTATTCTGGCTGTACAGGGTGGTTGGTAAAGGCAGCAGGACCTTCCTCTCACTTTGCATTATGATGGAGGAACCACTCTTTCAAGGCTGCCACCAGATGAACTGGTTGCCAGCCTCACACAGAAGCCCATACAGGATCCCTGCACACCAGCACATTGCTCCATTGATTATTTTCCTCATTTTACCAATTTGGACTCCTAGGAAACTTATCCAATAAAAATCACACGCAAGTCAAAAATCTGCTAAGAATGGAAGTTAAAACTCAGTTCTAAGCACAACAAGGTTCTAAGCTAGATCAAATTAAGTTATGGAAGTTTGAACCAAAATTCAAGACTTGAATACATCTTACTTTTGACAAACTTTATATTCTGATCTGAATTCTGCGAGTTAAAAGCAATTGCTCTGAAAATCACTCCCAGACTGAACTAAGTGATAAAAATGAAAGAGGAATTCTGCATTTTAACTCCTATGTTACTGCAAAGACTTGTCTATGTACCTGCCCTTTAGAATAGCAAAAGTTTTGCATGCAACAGTATTTTTGTGTTACAATCCAGCATTTGGATTATGATGGGCCTTCTCATCTTCAGTAAGGATGGTGCTGTTATATCAATATTCCAAATAAAAGAAAATCTGAAGAATATTCCTCTGCTTCTCAGCAGCCAGTGTAAATTAGGATAACCCTTAAATACCCTGACCCTTTGATAATCACAAGCACTGCTGTTACATTTCCCTTCTCCCAGCATCTTAATAATCTTCCTCCTTGTATGTCCAGCAGCACAAGTAGCAGCTGGGGTCCGGAAGAGAGAGGCACAGACTGATACAGAAATAAACAGTGACCTAAAAGAGGTTTTTGTTCTTCCTCTTGTACTCTATGGATCCTTTCACACTCCCCAAAGATCTGAGACATTTTATAATTTTCACCATAATGCAATGCCATCAGGTATTCAAGAAGACTTCCCTACTGAACATCTAGAGAAGCAATAAACACCAGTTTAAAAACTATAAAACCAAATCAACAAATGGTTAAAGCCACAGGTTACAAGGCCCTGCCACACCAACCTCCAGTTCTCTTCACTAGGGTGAAATAGGAGTGTGGGTAAAATTCCCTTCTCAACCCAACCAGCCTAGTCAGCTGTCAGGATGAAACATAGGAAAATTGGAAAACTTAATGAACACCGTGGCCTAGTGAAAGGCAATTAGAAACTCCTTAATCAAACACTGCCACATTTAACAAGTCAGGTAATGTAGGAAAAGCAAAGCCTACTTGCCTAAATCCTTTTGCTTTCTGAATCCTAATCCTGAAGCCAGGTAGAACAAGGTACCAGAGAACAAGGTAGGTAGAGATTTTAATTGCTTTATGTTTGGAGAAGTACAGCTGCAAAACCTTGGCTTCATCTGAGTAAACTGCCAACAGGCCTACCCTTTTGTCTTGCTTGTCTTTTATTTCCTTTTCCCTCCCCCATTCTCTCCTTCCTTTTCTTTGTTTGGAAGAGGGAGATCTGTACACTTTCCTGTCTCCTGGAGTGCCCCTTCTTACCAGAGCCCTCTTTGGTTATTGCTTGGGTCCAAGTCATAGGCTTTTGTATTTTCCTATCCCTTTTGTCTGAGCATGATTTATATGTGCTGCATCTTTCTGATGTTGGTTTGGTTTTGTCCAGACTAATTAGTTTTCTTAGTAATTGTTTCTCGCAGTTTATATTTATGACACCAGGCTCACCCTTAACATGCTTCCTGGCTTAAACATCACCTAAAGATAAGAATTTTTCTCCATGTTTGCAACATGGGCATTATTCCCTGTAGCAAAGTCTAAGGACATACAATGTGTTCTGCTCATACGGAGTAGCTGCCTGTTAAAGGTAACGAGCAAAATGTTAAAGAGTTCACATTGACTTTCCTTTGTTCCATAATCTTGCTATAAAATGTAACAATATATTTCATATTTTTCCATTCATGTACAGGGTGCATTTCATAAGTCTTTACATTATTTTTCCCTGATGCTTTGCTCTACCACCTTTCATTGGGTTGAAGAGGAAGGGAGAAGAAACTATTGTGTTCTGCGAATCCAACTATCAACCTTCTGTAGATCAGGCTGAGCACTAGCTGTTCAAAAGTGTGATTTTACTTACAATCATCCTACAGCTTGCACAGTTTAACAACACACAGAAAGAACCTCAGTAATTCAAGTGTATCAGAATGCAGAAATGCTTAGCTTGCACAATATTAAATGGCTCATTAATTTACTTAAAAGCAACAACTCAAAAGCTAATTCCAAATACAAAGAAAACAGTACTAGCTGGGTTTGGTTCAAATATGTTCAAATAGGCTTTGATCTATGGCCTTCTTAGACTGATTACCCAGAGAGTTAATATGCCATGCAAAACTTCAAGTCCAAGCTCAGCACTGACACAGCCTTTCAGAATTTCAACCAGAAAGCAGAGTAGGGAATAATGAGCAGTTTGTGACCATGGAGGGTTTATATCCTAGTTTGTGAACCAGGATTTCCTTCCTTATTACATGAGTGTTGAGATCTAGGAAAGATTTAAATCCAGGATTGATATCTTTCCCGAGACCACATTTCCATTTAAATAATTGCTCTTCTTTCTTAAGAATGAAAACCCATCTCTTGAGAAGCTTTAGCTAATGAACAGTGTGTATTTTAACAGGTATGACTGCATATAGTATACCCTTAGAGAAACACCACAGAAAGCATAACAAAATGTTTCTTAAAAGCTTTTACAGACATCTAGATGGGGCGTGTGTCTGGTTTGATGAGGCCAAGAGCTCACTGTGGGTGGGCACAGTCCTTTCTATATGATGAAAAATAACTATTGCACACACAGGCAGAAATTCCATTCCAAAAAAACCCCCAACCAACCAACCAACCAAAAAAAAACCCAACCTGAACAAAAAAAACCCAAAGCCCCAAAAAACCACAAAAACAACAACAACAATTTTTCTGTACATTTTCTCTCTCTTGTTATGAAAAACACGCAATGCTTTTCTGTGTTTTTGCCATAGAAAGTGGTCTATATATTTCTGTATACATATCCTGTCAATAAACACAAGCTGCAAAGTTGAGATGGCAAAGCTGTCTTCTGCAGGAGCAGTGAACACCTGTGTGCTTTGTTCTGTCTTGAAAACACTCTATCTTGCACTCAAATAAAGAAACCTACCGGTGCAAAATAAATCTCTTACCAAGTTGTTTAATGTTGCCATTTACCACAGCCATGTTTCAGATGTTGAGGCCAATCTCGAAACACACAGAGATCAGTCAGCAGGAAAGACTCATGTTGGTTAAAATAGGAAATCCATTCTGGATTTGGCCTCTAGAGGAAAGCTATCACTGCAAAGAAAAGTTGAATCTTCTCATCCTCCTCATTTCATCGAAAGTTGGACTTGATGATCTTGGACTTTTTTTCACTCTTAATGATTCTATGATTTCTGAAAGATACACCTTGTTTTGCACTGTGTTTATTTGGTGTGGTACAATTTCAGTGTTCTCTAAAATGCTGCCATTGAAAGAGGCAAAAAATTGTAACTTTAAAGTGCAATACAACATTGTGGTAAATGTGGGAAACCATTTCCAGGAAGGAAATAGGCTGCATGAGAATGCATAATGCAAAAGCCTTTAGCAAGCTGGGAAATAGTCATCTTCCTCTTCAGTAAAAAATCTAAGACAAAAAGGAAATATCTTCTCCAAGAAGTTCTCTGTGAACTTCTGTGACTTTGAGTCTTCAGTCTGTGCTCCCATACCACATCTTCAGGATGAGAATTGTGATTTACTGTGTCTGAAACGACACCTCACTGAAAAAATGCACCCGATGTCTCCTCTCAGGGTTGGGCACAAGACTGAAAGGTGCTCTCCTTTAAGGCTGAGTTGAGCACAGAGCTTTTGAGCTTCATATCTGATGCCTGCTGGCTGATGTGATCTGGGGCTGGCTATGGCATCTGAAGGAGTCCAACCCACTAATTCACCCTGCCCAGTAGTGGCCACAGAACTGATGTGACAGGCAGTTTATACCTGCAGTCAGCCATGGGCTGCAGAAGCTGAGGGACTGCAAACTTGCCTCTACTTGTCCTGACACAGACGGGGTGCCCTTCTCCAGGCACTTTGTGAATGCTGTGGGGGTTCAGAGCCCTAAGGGCAGAACCAAAGGCTCACGCCTGTGATTGCACTGAGTGCAGAACACTAATCATCTCTGATCTTGCTAACACTGTTTCACGTCATTACCTGCCAGGACAGATGAGCATCAGCTCTCTGCTGCAATGGTTGTGGGTGATCTGTGACCTTCTGGCCTTTTAGCTGCTTCTGATCTCTCTTCTCTGCTCTGAGCGTTTCAGCATAGAAGGATATAAATATGTTGCTGTTAATGTCAGGGAAGCTGCTACATACTATTCTGGGAATATCAACTTGTTTATTAGACAGGGTTAGTATCTACAAAAGGACATCAATGTGTCACCGAGCATAAGCCAATCTTAGGTGTTAGAAGACGTGAAAGAAATACACACCTTAAGGTTATTGGATACTTATTTGAAGAAAGGATCCTAATAGGTACTGCCATTGTCAGGACTAGAAGAGTTACTACCACGATCCACTGTAGCAATCTGTCCACTCCTGAACTGGACAGATAGAGTCCGCAAAATAAAGTGAGAATTTACTATCAGCATAAGCGGGAATGGCATTTCTGGGCAATGATAACACAAATCATTTCATTCTCACCTGATTATACAGCACCTTTGCACACCTGCCATTGCACAAGTGAACTTCAGGGACTGAAGCATCACAAACCCATCAGAACACAACACTCTGTAACAGGGTATTTCCTCTTCTAAATCAAAGTATGGAGAATTAGCCTATAAGCTTTTCTCTTGTTCTTTACCACTCAAGAAGGAGCTTTTCAAGCTTTTCTATGCAGGGCAGGTCAATGCATTTCTGTCTGGAGGCAATCCCATTGCTATTTCAGTCTCAACAGCCTCTCAAGTGGAGTCTGCAAATACTGCAAAACTTTTCTTCTGATGAAAATAAAACAGGGACAAGATAAATCATGTTCTCCTGCAAAGTGGTTGGAACAACTCAGACATGTATTTATTGTGTTTTCTTTGCCAAAAGCTGAGGCTGAGGTTCTTGTTTCTTTTCCATTTGTTTCTCCCTTTTTCTGTTCCTAGTTTGTCTGGGACATGTTCCATTTGATGAGTATTGTTTTCAGCTATTTCTTGGGGTTTTTTTGTTAAGGCAGCCACAGACCTTCCAAGCTATGGGCACCAAAAAAAAAAAAAAAAAAAAACCAAAAAAAAACCAACCAAAAAAACCACCACAAGCCTAAGAAACCAAATCTAAAGAAATCCTCAGCAACACTCAGAAATAAGACATGCTGTGTGGGAATGGCTTCATTTCAGAAAGTTTCTGACTGAAACTGTGGCTCAAGAAAGTATTCATAATGGCAGTTGAAAATTCTGTCACATCTGTCTTTCCTCCAAAATTATATAAACTGAAGATTGTTTGAAGTTAGATTTAGTTTCTCACTATCCAATCTTGGGAATAAATAGCCACATGATAGGGACAACCACCCCATTTTCCATTCCTTCTTTCCAGTTCTGCAGGAAACAAACCAAGGTGGGAGGAGGAAAGATGGGAAGGAAGCTCTGAAAACAGCTTTGCTTCCCATCTTCTTAACTCTGATTCCAACTGTCTAAAACAACTCAGAGCTGTTCAAGGCATCCTCTTGCAGCCTTTCCTGCACCCTGTGCAACTACTGACTTTCAACAGTTTCCAACAACCAGTTTTCAAATGCATTTAGGTAGCTAAGGATGAAGCAATAATTTACTGGCATTTCTCAAAGTACTAAGCTGACTAAGCCTCTGAATACTATTGACTAGACTTTACATTTTGAAGCTCTTTAGGACTCTTTAGAAAACCAGTTACTTAGTGTTATTTAGCACCTGAATGCAATTTCAGCAGAGTAGCTGACGTCTGAGAATGGAATTTAGATCCCCCAACTGCAGAAATTAAAAAAAAAAACATCCTTAGAGAGAGTATTAGTTATACAGAGATACGCCACAATATAGAGAAACAGGAAATAATTGATATGCATACACCACATATTTTTTAAAAATGCAAACAACACCCCCATGCACTACATTTTCCATTTAATTGTTTAATTGCCCCCCAAAGCTATCAGGCAAGTTGCTAGCCATAGGTACGGCACAACTTTTCATCCAGAGAACTTTTAAGAATTTCAGACCTGTTGCAGGGTTTTGACTTAGCTTACTCAGGAGTTTTGTACTTCACTCACAGTAAGTGCCTCTCAATCTGCAAATAATAGTCTTCAATTATTATGGGCATGGATGGACTAGAGATAAGCCCCAGGCAGTGTTCACCTCCTACCAGATCTGCATGTCTCATGATTCAATCCAAATTCTGACCTTTGAAGATCAATAGCCCATCCTCTGTGGAATGTCCTGCTCAATCGCAGGCTGAGAAAGTCACTACAACCCTCACTGAAAAATACTACTGAGCTCTAGGATGGCCTGTCTCTCCTTGTGTCCCTCAGACACTGCCCCACTAAGCAGAGGTCCCTTCAGCATCCTTAACCAAGAAAGCAGAGGGTAATGAAAGGTGTTCTCAGTTCTGCCCAACAAATCTAAAGAAAACTAGCTTAAGGGCAAGTGAGAAAGGGAGGGCTCTAAAAAATGATCATAAAATACATTTCACTCTTGATGTATTATACCTGTTGATTAATGATGGAAACACATTCCTGGAATTGTCTACTCACATAATTCTAGTTTTTATATGACTCAAAAATGCTGAACTCAGGTATTTTATTATATAGAATATATGTCTAAATTAAAAGGGGCATATTAATTAAACACCTTCCACTGAGAAAAAAATAAATCTTATAATTTTTCCCCAACTGATGTTTGTAGAACATGAGAAGCCTGTTTTCTGGTTTAATTAACAAGCTAGTTCTGACAAAAAATATTTGAAGAACATTACAGAGTACTTAACAATATTACCAACAGTGTTACTTTTATCTCTGACAACATTTTAAATGTCTGTTAGATTCAACTTTTTGCTGGTCTACCCTATGCTTGTGAAACAGATGCAGATAAGTCTGAGACATTGAGGAACTCCCCAGCAAAAACCTGTCAAAACCAAACCTTAAACATGCTTAAACCTTATGAACTTCAGTGGCATTTTTTCTGGGGAATGCTCCTCAAGACAGATGATAATCAAGCTGCACAGGCTGCAGAAAGGAAAAGGTTTGGGACATTCACCAAGAGCAGCTGAAAGCTCGAGCTTTCTGCATCCCAGCCCTCATATTCATCTCCAGTGGGATGCAGTGAGGAAAGCAGCTCCCTGGTAGAATCTAGTAGCCAGAGTACAAATGATGTAGGAAAGGGAAGGACAACACAGAGCAGGTGAAATCCTGCTGGGTTCGGGCTGCTGTGCAAGTCAATGCACCCCCCATTCACACACAGAAACATGAGCCGCATGCATATATTCAGAGTTCTGATGGCTCCAGGAATAACAGGCCATCCAGAGCCTCCCTGCCTGCAGCAGATCTACAGACTTGCAAAGCCTACCACATGGTCCTGCAGGACACAAACTGCTAAACTTCTCTCAAATGTCAGTCTCAAAGCATTGACAGCCTTAATTGCTCAGAGACAGCTGCTGGCGAGAGCAGTGAAGATGTTACACACAGCTGAAAAACAACATGGCTCATCACCCTGCAACTGCAATAAATACTACTCTGTCTTAACCAATGCTTACTGTGGGCATCTGTGTTCCTGATAATTTTCTCCCAAAATTCATCTTTAGTTGCGTTTGTGCTCAGGGCTAACTGCATTTTTGCACAATCATGTTTCTGAATAATGATGCAACTTGCTTGGTGATGAATTCAAGGAAATTAGAAGCAGGGTTTATGAAATAATTTTGGCGACAAAGTTATTTATTTCTAACTTTCTCATACTTTAGTATTTCTCAGACTTAAAATTTCTCGTTTTATTCTTATTTCCCTGGGATGTGTATTTCTTACTTAGCCAAAACTTTCACTGACACAAACGAATAAATCCAAGGCCAAATCCTACTCTTATGCATAGGCTCATGATAGGGATGTTTTCAGAATGGACTGCCCTTTTTTGTCCTATTCTATTATACTAAATATATATATATATATATATTCTTTTCCTATTATACTAAATATAAGTACTACCCATGCAGGTTACTGTATATAAAATCAACATCCATAGAATCTAGTTTGCAGAGTCTGAAAGGCATAATTTAATCATTAGAATAGAAATGACTATTTGTCATTTATGTGTCACTGATTTAGATAGGTGTTTTGGTGACAAAACACTGTATGTATTTCTGATACAGATGTATTATCAAATGACAAACTGAATGCAGCAATGCCATGGAGATTACGCTAGTCTAAAATCACCACATTGGGTTTTTTCACCTTGACTAATACCCTAATTGCAGAGAATGTTTGAACATGTGCTTAATTTCACTTATCTTTCATAAAGTGTTCTCATTGACTGAAGCCCACAGTTGGGCTTGATGTGGACCGTGTACTTCAATGCTCTGCTGAGGAAGAACAGTGTTCTTATCTGAATATTACCTGACAAATTTAAACAAGAAGGTGCACGCTTCACCTTAATTTTGACAGCGGACATTTCCTTGAGAGTGCATCTTTCATACTGTCTTGACTCATACTACGTACTTGAAATGCTTACTTTGGATCCTCTTTGCTCAGATGTCCTTAGAATGTCTCCTATTTACCCTGAAGTATGTTTCGTGTGCTGTTATTTCCAAGTGGTAAAACACTTGTGCTATCCACAAAACAGAATTCAGATTCAAAGCTGTTCTTTCTTGTGTTTCCAGCATTTGGACTTCAGTGAAAACATTTTACTGAATAATCTGGGTCACAGAACAACATTCTGTGTGCTGAAATGCAAATATTTTGCAGAGAGCACGATATCTTCCTTTTTTTAATTAGATGTAAATGGACTTCAAGGACAGATCAAGACTGCAACAAAAGCAACATCTTGGGGAAAAAGTGATTCTGTGGGTTCACCTCAACACTAAATGAGGAAATTAATAAGCTTTTCTTTCATATTTTGAATTTTTAATGAGGTAAAATCCTGCACTTTTCAAGTTGAAGCCTTCTGCCTTTGGGAGAATTTCTTCCATCTGATTGGAATACAAAAAAATGCAGGTCTATTGACTCTCAGAATGAATAGCAGGAGTAAAAGTATCTAATTTCCCTTAAATGTATTTATTCCCTATTATATTTCATTATTTGGGCAAAGGAAATAAGTGACCCCATTTTTGGGAAAAATAATTGAGACTCAGAATGCTATGGTCTGGGAGAAAAATCTCTTGCCCAGTTAAAAAAAAGTCAAATACAACTAATGGAAATACACCACTGATATATACAGCTGTCATTTCTGACATACCTGTGACTTGATGAACAACTGTAAAGACATAAATTTTAAATGGTGACTGCAATCAGGGATTAAAATATGCAATCAAACGACAAAAGTATTTAGTCAAGATAATATAAAAGATAAATTCATGTATCTTTATATCCTTATTCAGGCAGTAAAATATCTCCAGAGTAAAACAAACAGCAGGATCAGGACAGGAAGTAAATATAATTTTTATATCCCTCCTTGTAACCTCAATCTCACCCATGTTTGACTTTCAGCATATAAAGTTTTTTTAGTTTCCAGCATCTGAAGCGTCCAAAGTGAGTGCCCTGTTAAACCACACAATCCCAACTAACAATGAATGTCAGGAATGACAAGTTCAGCTTGGACAGAGAGGTTTTTCCTTCCAGTCTGGATTTCACTAAGATTCATCAGTTTTGCTTCCCTGCATTCTGGCTGCTGAGGTCATGGTGTCTTTTATGGGAAAATGAGCTGCTTATAAATTTTCAGCTCTGCAAGCTTTGGGAACTGATGGAAAATCCCCAGCCTTAGGGCTTAGCTGGCTAAGAAAACACTACAGCAGCCCTTTTTTTGCAGTCACTCAAATACAAAAGCCTTTCAAAAGAGATGGAAATGCTTGCAGAGTGTTTGTCTTGGGCAATCCTTCTTCTGTGCACAGGGACCAGCTTGATTAATTTTTTACCTTATAACATTTGTCAAAAATTACCCCTATTCCTTAGGACTGTAGGAAAGTGTAGGGTGACAGACATGATCTGGAATAAAGTCAGATGGAGACTACACTTTGCACATTGCTATTTTCCAGAGGATGCTACCTGTACAGGATGAGCAGCACCCAGAAACAGATAGATCTCCTGCTCTGGGTCAGAGGCCTGTCAGATCCCTGCAGCACAGAGACTGTCCTGGTGAATTTTCTTTTTGCCAGCAGCTTTCATTTCACCAAAGTGAAGCTGGTCACCGCTTGGCAGTGAGATCTTGCACACCACACCCAGCCAAGAAACACATGCTGGGGCCAGGCTCTGCTGTGGGACTCCCGGGACAAGATGCCTGAGAAATACAGACCAGGTGATCACAATTCCTCCTTCTGTTCATCTACCCTGGAAATACAACTACTTCTTTTTTCATATTGAATGACCCACTGATATTGATCCAAGGGTTTGGAAGAAGGTTGTCAACATGCTCCAAAATTAAGAGAAGCCAGACTGCCTGGTAAGGTGTGAGTCGTCAGAGCTGTGAAAACAACAAAGTGTTGACCTACAACCAGCTGCACCCTTCTGCAAACAGCCTGGTAGAGGAAACGCAACTCAGCAGGCCCTAGTGTCCGGCTGCTCCCCTCCATTCTCTGTGGTGGTTGTGACAAGGGCTGTCTCCCCACACTGGCAGAGCAGGGCCAGCTCTGCACACTCATGTGCTTCTGCCCTGTTCAAATGCTCCCAAATCATCAAAACTGAATTTAAAAAGAATGTAATGAATAAACCAAAAAAGAATATAATAAACAAAATAAAAAATCCAGATTTTTTTCTCCTGTTTCCTCACGCTTTTGGGGTCTGCCTCATATTCTGAACCTTTTCTTCAGATTTTTTCATTCTAAAATGAAATCTGACATCATCACCAGACTCCAAGACCTATGGCTTTAAAGACAAAAGTCCTGTATTATGGGGGTCATGATAAAATGGTAAGAATAACTGTCCTATTTCTTTTCTCCCTCAAAAGTCCCTCAAGAAGGTGGTGGACTGAAGCAGGGCATTACTGCAACTTTCCTGACTAAAGGGAACACCAAAAATCTGGCTATGCATATGTTAAAAAGAAATATATAGTTAAAGAAAAAGGAAAGTCAGAAGAAGATTGAGATCACCCTTAACTAAATGATGTAACAATCCCTGAAATGCAAATGAAAATCCCTAAACATAAATTGAAAAGTTCAGTGTTCAGAAGGGGATAAAAGCAGGGTGCTCTCAAAACTTCTGCCTTTAAAATTAGCACTGCACATGCAATTAGCAATTTACTCTGGAACTGGAACTATAGGCTAAATTCATTTTTTCAGGTCAGCAAAATAAATAAAAATTAATTTAGAAAAATTATTTCTGCCAACTTGTAATCAGCTTCAGACTTTCCCTAATGGAAGCCAACTGGAAGTAAAATAACTATTATCCAAACTGCATATTCAGACTCCTACACTTGAAAGAACACAATCTGAAAATGCAGAAATAGAGATGAAATACTAAGACTATCTCAAGAATATATCCAAATTTCCCACATGAAAGTCACAATCCACACAACGTCATCTGAAATGCAATGGCTATTTATATGTCAGTCACTGAAAACATCCTGCCACTAAACCATCCACTGACTAATTAATAAGCCTGCCCAGTACAGTATGCTCTTTTCCAACACTGAAATCCATGAAATTGACAAAACTTAGTGAGTTGCAAGTACAGATTAGCTCGGAAGTGCAAACTGATGTCAGTGCAGCTATTTCTCCACTATAGGGGGGCTGAAACCACGGGCTTGCAAACCTCTTCATTAAAGGGCAAAGCTCCAACCTTTCTTTTGGTAGCACCCAACCAACCACAGTGATTCTGTGGGGCAGGGGTGGGAGTTAATGGGGCAAGGCTTAGAGAACAATTTCTCAAAATCCCAAAACCGTCTGCAAGAAATTTCTTATCCAAGTTCTACCCTAAGAATCTCAACCTGGGCACTTCCACTGACGTTTTGTGACCTCTCGTCAGATTTTCACATTCCTATCAATGTAGCAATGTTATTTACTGAGTGCATTTCCACCATGAATCACGGAAATCTAACAGTCATTGACTGATATATTCCAAGTGCTAGGCTGCAAAGCTAAGTGATGAAGAAAGTCCATAGCTGGTCCTTGAGAAAATGGATTTGTTTTTTCTGTCCTGTTTCAACAGGTCTGGTAGGCTTAGCTGATAACTTTATCAACTACAATTTCTGTGCAGAGGTGTAGAAGACTGATTTTTGAAATACTGTAATATTAATGAAAATATCAAATATCTTAGGGTCTGTGACAGCTCATAAGATTAGTGAAGCTAACCATCTAGTAAAGGTTAGGGTCTATGCCCACAAAATATTACATTGTCCAGCTGATTTCAGGGGACAAAAATCTTGCAAGATTTGCCATCCATGCAAGGTTTATGGACCTGGTGATGTTTTTTCACTACAAAGTTATGCCTCAGTTTTCCACAGCAACAACTGAACCTCGTTGGTAATTCCCAGGCAAGAGGTTTGCAGGTGGACACTAACACAGCACCTGGTTTATAATGCCTTAACTGCAAAGAGGACTGCATCATGTCCAGGTTTCTGGCTCTCTCTCATCCATCTGATATCAGAATTGTCACTATCTGACAAGAACTGACAAATGAGAAATAACTTCTGCTTTCATACAAAAAGGAACCAAGAAGTCTGGTAGGTGTCTGAAACATGTTTATGCTCCTCAGAGTGTACTCTTTCAAGGTGAAAATATTCAAGATGTTGGAGTTGCAGATGAACCTACCAACCAGCAGCAACCAACAGTACATGGCATGGAAAGGAAAAGCCAGGAGCGCTGGTATAGCATGTCAGACAGACGTGCTGAAGGAGCTGGTGAGTAATACTGGCAGTTAAGTGGGAAATATCAGCCAATCCCAGTTGGAAGATGTAATCTTCTACTGTTACATCAGTTAAAGGTAGAGACAAATGTTGTGCTGAAATGACAGAAATGCAGTCTTTCTGAGTGATGACTGGAAGCTGACCACTGAAGCTGACGGGTCTTTGGTCTTCACCAGTTTGTTCTTCCCACCCTGAAGGCTGTATCTTAAGAGGAGGAAAATGCTGTAACTTTTAGCCTGAGACAGACTCTTTAGAAGTCATCACTCTTTGGATTTAGTTATTCAGTAGTGAAAGGACCAAATTATGGGTTCAGTGATGGAATTTCAAATGACACTGTTTGTAATCAACTTTTAAATTTTGTTTCAAACACATGCTCTCCTAATACTTTGCAATGAAGCTTGATACTCTGTATTCAGAAATGGTTTTCAGTAGGTAAGTCATAATAGAGCCTCAGTAGATATTACTGTAGATTCCACTTGCTACTCACAGAAAGAGTATTCCTTCATTTCTTTGAAAACTGCAATACAATCTGTGTACAGGTTCACCTAGCTTGATGTCTCACCTCCTTCCACAGAGCAACATATGCTAAATACAGAAGTACCTCTTCCAGCATGACTGTCAGTGATTGTTGGGTTTAATTCTGGTGAACAATGGAACTTAGAACAGAGAGGAAATAAAAATAAATGTTAACTATCTTGTTGTAGATGAGAAACCAGATGACATCTGGAGCTGGCATTATTCTAACCAGGAACAAGTTGCAAAAGCTACTTAGGTTAGAGGTTTATAAACAACCAGATATACACATCAGGAGAAGGTTGGCAGGTTAAGAAAGGACAAGCACAGCTCTGTAATAATATACAACTCAGAAAGAAGGAAAGAGAGGATATGCAAAATTATATTGGGGAAGCCCATTTTTGTTCAAGACAACTTCAATTAGACTTTTTATTGGAGAGATGCTCAGTGTGGTAGAAGAAATCTGCCTTGGTTTATACACTGCCATAGTTTACCTGATTCTCTCTGCTAAAGCAAAAGCAACACCACCACCCCCACCCTGCCTCCAAAACACAAAGACTGGGACCACAGTGGCAATGTGGCAGAATGCAGACCATCAGCCCTGCAAACCTCCCCAGAGCACGACAACAGAGTCCTGAAGCATATCCTGCAAGCATTTATACACCAACTGAATTTCATGTACTGTGATTAATTTCCCTGACACCATGTGGGGTTTCATTGCAGCACACAAAACCAGATACAGACTCATGTATTTTTAGGATCAGGACATACTTAACACAAGTCAGCCGTGATTTAGTATGTCAGTACTTAATGTGCAGCTTACTAAATGTGAGAGAATTCTGTATTTTGGTGCAGTTTGGGTTTTTCCCTGAAACAGCATGTATGTTGTTTCAACATTAATGCTGAAGTTAAAAACTCTGCAGTTACTGATATTTATTTAAAGAATTTTAAATTGTCTAATGCAGCTGGGAATAGAGGTACAGTAGCCTCATATTTAAAAGCATAGCCTTTTATATAATAGTAGGGAGCACTAGTGGGTATGCTGCCCATTTATGATTCTCTAGCAGCTTCTATTTTTCACAAGAATTAATATTCTCATCAGAATGCATCTGTATAACATTTTTCTCATGCTGATCAAGTATCACCAATTCAGTGATTTCCTTGTGATCCCACTGCATATGCTGGGTCAGAATATTCACATTATCATCATTCTTATCTGCTGGTAGAAGAGATAATGCAACATTTCTAGTCACAAAATAGTGTCACACAAAAAAGCTATAGTATGGACATCAGGGATGTACAATAAAAAGGCATAAAAAGACCTTGTGTTGCAGGACCATCCTTCTGGACTGTGCTTAGTGCAACAATCTGGATCTAAATAAGTATTAATATTTACAAGGTAAGTGGGTAGCTCAGCATCAGTCTTTGTTCGCAGTTAGAAGTTATGCATTCATGTCATGCATGCATGCCCTCATGCACAGGTCAAAAGGGATTTCTGTTACAGCATTTAAGCTTTGCAAAGTTGGAGGCAAAGGCTTCCAACCTTGGCAGTAAGCCCCTATACTACAGTTTGTGCTAGGAAGTGATATCTTTCAGGGCAGGATACAGACAGGATGTAGTGTCCCTTAGTTGCAAATCCAGTGCTAATTATATTGGGAATCTCTACAGAGACTTCCCAGAGAAACAGCTGAGAATTCCAGTGACACTTTGGAACAGCCTTCTCTGAAGCACTTACAGAACTTAGTGTCCCGATGAGAAATAGTAAGAAGTGCAGTTACTATTTATCACAATATCCTTTAGGGGTTTTTTTCTCAGTTATGTGCAGTAATGCCAATCACTGGTTCAAAAATCAGCATTTGACATGTTCAATTCTGAAACTGTTACTAGGTTTGAAAAGTAGTATATGAAGTAAGCAGCATCTAAGTAAGTGATACTCTTTTTCTACTCTTCATAGCTCAATATGTTTAGCTCTTCATATTTTTTCACATTCCACTTGCTACTAACTTAACATGAAAGAATTTGTATGTGACATGTATTGCCCATCATGCAACCTTCTGCCCTTCTGCTCTACTTTTAAATACTCAAAATAAGTTCTGTTTGTAGAGGTTGAATTATACAATGAAATTACAAGAATTGAAGTTTTAACCCTTATCATCCTTACAAATTTACAAATACTCAGATCTGAAAGTTAGGTTATGTTAATATGATCTGGTGATGCTGATACGATTAATTTAAAAGTAGTGCATATGTAACAATACTGACGTTTGCTTCTGATCCAAGATTTGTTTTCTCCCAGGAATACATTTAGTGCACAGGACTGGCCAAAGACCACTGAAATCAATGGAAAGGCTACCAGTGATTTTGATGAAGTACAGATTGGGCTTTGAGCATAACACCACTCACTTCATTGACTCATCACAAGGGCTGAATTTGGCTTAGACAGAGGTAAAGCGGTTCATCCCATGTACCTTTAATAAATAGCTCACATTTTAACCCCATCATTCCACTACCAGGAATTTAAGAGTATTTTGTTATGCTAGCTCTGTTAAGGAGCCACAACACTGGCACAGGTAAAATGAATGATCAAAACACATATAGTTGTTTGTACTTACAGGTATCTGGCTTGAGCTGACTGTTGGTAATTCCAAAATACTGTGGATTTTCAATGACAGGAATCTTCGTCATCCCAATGATGACTGCATCAGGACCCCCCTCAGAAGAAGATGGAGTGTTACTGCCATTTGAGATGTGGTGGAGGGGACTGGCTGAATCGTCGTCATTGCTGATGACTGAAGAAGGACCTAGAGTTAGAAACAAAGATTTTCTTGTAACTCAGTGTATGGTACTCTTCCCTCAGATGTGTAATTTTTTTTTTTTTTTTTTTAATTTTGACCAGTTGTCCTCCATTCCTATAGTCAACAGCTCTCTTTGTGTGCCTTGCTGACCTTTCTCAGAAATTTTGTATGTCTGGGTGCAGATGGAGAACAGTGGGGGTTTTTTTTCATTAAGAACTGGAATCGTAACAAGTTTTTGTACTGGTACATCACCTAGACTAAATGTCAGAGTCCAGCACAGGCTGTGCACAGTCTTTCACTGTGAAAGATCTCAAAATTTGTTGAAGTCATTCTGTCATTTTCAGAAATAAGCTATGGAATACACACATTAACTTTTTACCTTATGTGCTACTTGAATCACACAGCAGTAACACCACATATCCAAGGAATGCCTGCCCTACCTGGCTTTATAACAAGACAAAAGGCACAGAGCAAATGGGCTCATCCTGATGTGGGAAGCTGGTAATTTCTGAAAGAAACATGGTTCACGGTCAAAATCCAGGGGAAAATTCGCATAGTCACAGACATGAAGAGAAGATGCCGAGAAGAACAGTGGAGTAAAACCTGAATTTGCTGCAGGGGCTCATCCTGCCCAGGGGTACATCCCATTGGCTCCCCAATCCATACCTGAATCTAGTCACCTTCCAGAAAAAGGTCTATTGTGAACAGTAATTCAGTGACAGTTTTTGTTTTGTTTCCATTCTACATTTTGTATTTTTAGTGAAAGTGCCACAGAGATAAAACCTTGTAAACAAATTAAAAAAAGAAATATCCTGCTTAGCACAGTGTCCCAATTCTGTGAACTGCAGGAGCCTTTGAACTAATAGCAAAATCAGCACAGATGACATTTGAACTCTTGAAATCTACCTCCGCCACTTAAATTCCACATGACTTCTTCCAGTTTACATTCAGTATTCATAGAAAACCAGAAGCACCATTTAACAGCAAAGACATTTTGCCTGATCTCCTGACTGAAGAGCCATCAGAGATCACACATATCATATTTCACTTCATTCTCCATCCACATCAACTAAGGTTTTGGGGGTAACATTCACATCTGTTAACTGTAACAATCAAAAGACAATGCAAGAAACAGATGGAAAAAACCACCCTCTGGAAGTGCCTATCCTGAAGTGCCATCTTTAGCCAACTGTGTTTAGCCTTTGGGCAGCAGCAACACGTTGAGCAAATGTCCCCCCAAAGAAGGGGACAGCAGAGAATACCTTGAGGACAATAAAAAGCTGTGTTTACTCCAAATCACCTGCCACCCAGGTGACAATTGCAACATGTTGGAGTCCCAGACTGAGTTTTAGGCTGGACAGAAGGAGCACTGCAGAGGCAAGACAGAGCCCCACCAGGTAGATGGCATCTGTGTCTGCAGGAGAGATAGGGAATGCAGAGGAGAGAGTGAGAATGGGGACCACCAGCAGGTTCTGTATCCACATTACTGAGGACATCAGAGAAGACAAGCAGAATCCACTGCAGCAGACACACAACTGAAGAACAAGATGAGAAAAAGGACAGTCCCAAGCACAGTAAAGAAAGGGCAGCTTTAAAGAAACTCCTACTCTTCTGTGGCTCACTGTATCGTCACCAAAATCACTTCATCATTACGTGGCATGGCTCATAGCAATAAAACTTGAATATTCTGGCATGTGGCTATTCAACCCTATATTATGAGACACAAGCATACTCACACCCCTGTCCTGCTTTTCTTTCTCCCCAGTTGGTTTAATGGTGCATGAGGGAAATGTTCTCATAGTTTGAAGAAGTACTTCCTCCTCAACCTGAAACACTAGAATTAATTTTTCAAATACCTGGCATTTTGCAGGAAAGTCACTGTTGACAAATGTAAGTAAAGCCTATATCTCTGCAATTTATCAAATGAAATACTCATACCAAGGCTGGTTTTGTCATTACTGATCACCCTGATCCCCACACGATTGACTGTACTGGGAAAGATGCCAGGATTAAGAGTTTTTGGTGAAGATTTCTCTAATGAAGGGCAGAGCCTAACAAATAGTGAGAATGGCTTGCTCAGGTGGCACAGAAGATACTTACGTTAAGTCACAACACATTTTTCAGATGCATCAGAGTTGTTTGCACAAACGTTAAGAGTGCAACTCATTTAAAACTGCATTCAGTTTTTGGTAGATACCATCCTTACATCTCTAAACTTTCTGAATCTCAACTTGTTGCTCCAAAAAAGCAGGCTGACTAATACACACTTTCTTGGGAAAACAAAATGCTTTTACACTATAATATAGCTTCAGTATAAGGACAAATCCCTTCTCTCACAGCAAATAGGCAAATTCTCTTAAACTGAAACTTAATAGAGGCATGTCTTTAAGTCCTTTTCAGTCCTGCTGTTCTCTGCTACACAGGAGGAGGCTCTTTTGTCATTGTTTGCTTCCACCATACATGCAGTGATGGCAAGGAAAAGGGACCATTACACATTTCTAGATGTTAAAGTGGAATAATGACTAGGAAGTCAATCTATTCATTGAATAATTTCTGCAGTACTTCAAGATGCAATTTTGTATGGTGAACTACTATTTTCAATCAGTATAAACTGCAAAGTGCTGCAGGTGAAAAGCAGACAACTGTTCTGTAAATCTACTCAATTAGGCTAACTGGTAAAAGCTAGTCTTCTGTGTGGTATGAAGCAGGTTCCAAATATATTCAGCTCTCTGATATAGGTGAGGAAAACCTGGAAAATTAGGTGACTTTCAGGCCAATTCCTCACAGTACAAAATAGTTTAAGAAAAATTCAACCCTAGGAACTTTGTTGCTATATCACTCGGAGATCCCTCTCACTTATTAGCAAGTAAACATCTCATGCATGGCTTTTATGAATAGTTTGCATTCAAAAATCCTATTTCCTGTCTATTTCTTCTCTAATTAAGACAATCAGAACTCATCAGATGGAAATTTTTATGTATCAGAGGCAGCTGAGCTCACATCTTTTCAAACTTCCCCTTTGCTGGGACCTTTCTATCAATGTGAACAAACTTTTACATAGACCATTTCCACACTTATTTGCTAGACTATCTACTCAACAGAAAGTTACATTTCATTTTTTGAATGCACTAAGCCACATTACACTTACAGACCAGCCCTGCACCTGGCTGTGATATTCAAGTAATGTAAAACCATTTCCAGGATGCAAGATGAGACTATCACCTGTGCTGACAAGAAGTGAGAGCTACCCTTTTCTGAATGGGCTCTGTGCTCAAAATGAAGGGTAATTTCTTGAAGCACCTTAGAGTGTGGTTTCATCCACAGGAAATGCGGTCACTGAATTACTTGTGAAAGGCAGAACAAGTATGGTAATTACATTCAGTCACCTACTACTGCCTCTGGTTTTTATAAAATCTGCTCTTTGTTTTACACCTGAAATCTGAAAATTTTAGACAAAATGTGATAGGCTGGAGTGAAAATCACGCATTATCAGTAGTCATTAGCTACTGCCAAGAGCAGATTCACAGTTGGCTTAAGCTTTTAAGAAGCCTCCAGAGACCTTCTCCACCTTCCAGTGTGCTGCCCAGAATCTTCCTTTGATTTCATTTTTAGACATTTTTTCTTAAGAAGACTTTTCTTAAGAAGGAGTTGGAGCCAGACAAGAATCTGTAGCCTGCTTTGGAGAAGATGTGGGCTATACACCACAGGGACAAATTTCTCTTCTGTTTGATATGAAACTAAAGACTTGTCCATTTTTCATCACCTAAGCTCAAGAAAAATCCCTTTTGTGTACAAAAAAACCCCAGCAGCTCTCAAAAAAAGTTGTGACATATAAGAAAACCAGTTCTATTTGAAACTGATGAGCTATAAAAAACCCAAAATGCTTCCAATTCCCCAGCTAGGTGGAGAATTACCTCAGCACATAATATGGGGACAGGCAGAAACAGCAAACTTCTTTTACTGCACATTCCAAGGAGAACTGTGCTATCTCTTGAACAGTGTATGCCTGCACTGTCCTTGACCTTGGTGGTGCCAAAAAATTTGAGCTTCCTTAGGTAAAGAAATAAAATTTAATTATATTATTTTCAAGGTGTGCTGCTATTTTTGAACTGGTGAAGGAGATTCATTATAATTATATACAGCCTTTCATGACAGGAAAAGCTAAGAAAATTGGGATTGTGCAGACTATAAAAGAGAAGGCTTCAGGGTGACTTAATTGCATCCTTCCAGTACCTGAAGGGAGCCTGCAGGAAAGATGGAGCAAAACTACAAGAGCATTCAGTGGCAGGACAAGGGCCAATGGCTTCCAACTGAAAGACAGCAGGATTAAATTAGATATTAAGAAGAAGTTCTTAACTGTGGGGCTGGTGAGGCACTGGAACAGGTTGCCCAGAGAAGCTGTGGTTGTCCCATCCCCGGAAGTGTTCAAGGCCAGGCTGGAGGGAGCTCTGAGCAGCCTGGTCGAGTGAAATGTGTCCCTGACAATGGTAAGGGGGGGCTCGAATTACGTGACCTTTAAGGTCCCTTCCAACCCAAGCCACTCTATGACTGTATTCTATGGTTCATTATACTCCTATCACCATCAGAGTTTGTGGGATATGCCCAGCCACTGCCCTGGAGGGATGTCTGCTGAGATAAAAGATTTTGCAATCGCCCAGCAGGACTCCCTGAAAAGGCAACCACTTGGGTCATGGCGAGGAAAGGTAGACCCACAATCCTTTGGGAGACCCTATGCAGATCATTCTGTAACCCATTGGTCTGTCCCAGACCCTCTGTAATCCATTGGTCCCCTTGCTGATACCCTGTATCCCTATAAAAGAAAACAAGTTCGCCTCTGTAGAGAGAGCTCGTCCCTGGCCTCCCTTCGCCGGAGGGAACCCCCAATAAAGCTACCTTCGTGCAGAACCAGCCACACGGGCCTTCTCATCTCTCTCTCTGGTCTGGTTTGGCCTAGAGGCAGCCCTGCAGAGCTGAGCTGGAATCACGAGCTGATATCACTAAAGAGCTGACAGCTTCTGCAAGGCCTCCTCTGCCAGCAGCTGAGAGGAAGACACCGGACCCTGGGAAGGCGATTCCTTTCGGGACCATCTCCCCGGACCGGTCACCTCTTGCTGGGTCACAGCCTCAGACCCCACCACCAGCTGTAATAAGAGTTAATGCAGTTTTAACATCCATGCTACCAAGGCCTATCTACACTGCTATTTGTTGGGGCTACATTTGCACAACACACTTCTGTGCAACACAAATCACTCCAGTTATCCCTGAAGTCACTATGAATGGCTCAGGCACACTGGAAGACAGTAAGAGTAATGAATATCACAACCCTCCCTAATTTTAGCTTTGTGGTTGGAATTGCATATTTCCAATGATCTATCTACTTACTCAACTGTCAGGAAGCAGCTCACGTAAAAAGCAATGTTTACAGAGATGATTTTGTGCTGTGATGCCTTAATAAACATCATTCCTTCCATGAAAAATTATGTTGATTCCTAGGATGCTTTCTCAATGGACCTTGCACTAGCACTGGCTCTTAGTTCCTCTGGGAACAGGGACGAGTCTGTGCCAAGGCATGGTAATAGCACACCATAAAGTTAAAAGCACAACAGTGAATGTATGCCACATCAGTCAGCACCTCTGCTAAATTCCAAGGCCATAATGAATCTTGTCTCTCCTTCCTTTTGGAAGGGGTGTACTTTTTCACTAGTTAAATACATTGTTCTAAAAAGTAATTACACAAGATTTCTCATCCCATGAGATTCCCATGTTTGCTGTAGATTTTTGTATTTTCTGCATGATTAAAATGTAAGTATTATGCTTCAGCAAGAACAGATATTCAGTTTTTCCTATTATCAAAGCAGGATCCAACTTTCTTACCAGAACAGACACCTTTTTAGCTTTACTCTAAAAATTGCAATCTTATCTTTTACTCCCTCTGGAAGACAACTAATCAATCACAGCTTGACACACTTTTTTTCTAACTGATATGCTGAGTTTTATTTCAAATATTCCTTTGTATTCCCAAGTTCAGCAGCTGTATGCAACTGTGGTACCAAATCACGTTCATGCAACTCTATTAGACTGGATAAGAAAGCCAGCACAAAACAAAGCAATGCAATTACAAAAAAAAAAAAAATATTGTAAACTATTGGTCTCTTAAAATGCAGTATGCTGAATATAGGGAATTGAATTAAAAGGTGTAAATAGAGCTCAAGAAAAAAACCCAAAAACCAAAAAACCAACCAACCAACCAACCAACCAACCAACGACTGAATAAGTTTCCAAAGAGAAACAAGTTTAGTCTTGCCTTGGTTGGTGGAGCTGCTCAAAGTTGTCAGATTGTTCTACAGATCTACAGTGGACTTACTAAAACTATGGTCTTTTCTTTGCAGCTGCCAATGCTTGCAATGAGGGAAAGCTCAAGGCAAGGCACTCCCATGTTTTGACAGCAGTTGAGCTGTGTGGAGCAATAGCACATCTTGCCTCTACTCACCTTCCAAGTGACCTTTCCTGTCTCATATCGCCATCCCTGCCAGCTACCCAGACAACAACCATTAGTCTCAGCCTTTGTGTAGTCATCTCTACAGTCACTGTCACATGCAGTTGCAAAATGAGTATTAGGGGGCTAATCCTCCTTTGTTTGTGGTGGAAAGAAACACAAGATCACCCTAAACAGCATTATATCTGAATCCATCCTGCTAAAGCATATTGCTCTTCACAGATCAAAGAGTGCATGCATGTCCTTCTACCCCGGAACAGTACACGGAGCCAAAACCCACACTGTTACACATTAAGTCTGTGACTCAGAAAACTGAGACTTGCCAGGCTTTGGTGTTTAGCGGATAAACAATTTCACATCTTCTGACAGGTATCATCAATCTGTTTAACTGATTTACACCCACCAGTGCTTGTTTAAGCTTGTATTCTGTTGCTTCTTGACATATGAGATGAGAAAAACCTTTTGACACTGCCCAAGAAGTTCAGTTCCCATCCAAGACAATGCTCCCAGGAAGTTAGGAGAAACTGAACAGAGAGCTGGAGAACATCCTCACATCCAGCAGACAAATCCCTCTGTTCCCCACCAGCATGCACGTCTAACATTCTCTGAATAACAGAAGTAAGTAGGCTCCTTGAAGGTCCCTCAAAGGAGAGCTGAAAATCAGGATTTAAGCTCAAGCAGCAGTCCTTACAAATCTGTTCACTTACAACTATTGCAAAACAAAGTGGAGATACTAGTTTGAAAATCATGATGAAACCACACCAGTTCAATGGTGAACCATTTCGTTTGGGTGATCAAGGATACAAGGTAGTTTGCCTTTGCTTTCAGGTGAGAAATCAGTGTTTAGCTTTTTCTTATTTGTTGCAGCTTCACAAGAAGATTAAATTGTTCAGTTGTCATGTATCACTTTCATACAGAGCAAACAATCTACATTGGATTGTCTTCGTTCCCACATGGAATAATTTAAGTAATGCATACCTTTGGGTCTAATGAAATAACAGGTAAGTTGTTTGGCTTCACAGTACCAAATTTTCAGTGTTGCTAGGTGTCAAGATGCCTTTTCCCCTAAAACACATGTTCATCTTGCAGGAAAACTTATTTCAAATGCCTAGCTCCACTACAGAGGAACAAACACACAATCTGGGTAATTTCCATTAACATGACTATGCACAGATTTTAGCCACTCAATATTTCATCAGGGCTTTTTGTTCTGGCTTTGAATCTAAGCGTCACAGCTGCATATCTGTTTGCTTGGGTTTTACTCTGGTGCGTGACTGTGACAGAATCCCAGTCAGTTCCTTTCAGCTGCCTTTCTCCTCACAACCTCCTCCATACTCCCCTGTATCCACGTATTCCTGCATCCCCTCACACACAAGCCCAGAGCAAATGTTTCTGCACGGGAGGACTCCCTAGGACAGCCTAGGGGACCCCTTCATAATGCAAGTCACTCCTGAAGGTCACGCAACCTACAGGGCACAGGGATAAAGACACTGGTGTCTTGGTCTGGGGCAGACTGGCAAGACAGTTCACTCAAGACTCCTCCTTTGCAGCACTGCAAAGCCGTGTAGGAAAAAAGGGTCTCAAATACATTCTCAGTTTGCTAGTATTGTCTGGACAGGATGAAAGATGCCTAACCACTCTGTCCCGGCTTCACTCCAGGGCCAGCTCTCCCCAGGAATGCTATCAGCAAAACATCAGCCTGAGTCACAAAGGTTGCCGATTCCTTTTTCCCTTTCAGCCAGAATGGAAGGCATTTGTGTAACAGATCTAACAACTGCAATCTGGCATGCATTGTCACATTCTTATGTACCATAACCAATAAATCCACATAGATCATGCATGATGAGGTATGTGCTACCATTACTTCCAATTTGGAGGCAACAGGAAGAGCACTTTGGCACTGAATTACCCAGCACTGAAGGGGGGATCTCTGTCAAAGTCATGACCAGAACCTGGGAGGAACCAGCAGCCCTAACTGTTGATCCATAGAGCCCTTTGGGACTCATAGCCCTCCTCAGATACAGGATGAATGGTGGTTACACAGCCATCCACTGCTTCCTGGACACATTCGCAGTATCTGCAGCTCAGATGATGTGCCCTATTATGAAGAATGAGGAATTTATGGCCTCTCATTATTGGTAGTTAAATGAAACACAGACCTAAGGAAAAAATCTAGCTGGCCTGTGGCATATTCATCAATATGAATACATGAACCAAAGAATTAAAGAAACAAGGCAGCAGAAAATGTGAAGAATATAAGAAAAAATGATTTATCTTTCTTTAATACAGATCATCAGCAGTATTCATTATAGTCACCTGCAGGTTTGGATATCTTGGAAACATGGGTAAAATTACAATCCTTCAAAAATACTACAGTGAAAAATCACAATAATAAAAAAGATCAACTGGAATGTACTTGTTGGCATCAAGCAAAAAAATAATAATTCACCTGAAATTAAATCCTTGTTGCCTTTCATTTCATTTAAGAACTATTTAATTAAAAACTGCTTCCTTCCAGACTTCTCATAAATAATCTAAGTGTTAGCATTCCCACTTCCAAGACTGGGAATGAGGTCCTCTGTTGTCTAGAAGATAAATACAAAGTGTACAGAAGCAATAAAATTTTCTGCATGCTGCTTTGGCTGTCAGTCTTTACCTGAGAGAACAAAAAAGCTATTTGGACTAGTCAACTTGAATAATGTTCCAAATTCTGTTTAGTTCAACACAGATAGATGATAAGGCAGATATACTAGGTTGTGGAGAAAAGCTCCCTGATTTTAAACTTGTATTTGATTGTGTGGGGTTTTTTGAAGGAAGAAAAAAAGCGTTACTAATGATACTATTTAATTTTTTTTAAGCCTCAGTGATTATTTCTTTGAAGCACAGAGATACTATCTACAGGCCTCTTCCATTCAAGCACATCAGATGAAAATATGGAAAAATCTAGAAATACTCAGAGACCTGAAGAAAAACCTGAAGAACTGGGATTTTTTTATCCTTAACTAAGGTCTGAGGAGGTACACAAGTACAGCCTTCCAAGGCATGGTTACAGTTTTTGTTGCATGCCTTTGCTGAACGGGAACAAGAAATTCCATGGTGAAAGTGCATTAAGAAAGACTAAGGCAGACACTTTGGAATAGATCCTCAGGAATAGATCCTCCAGAACTTTGGAAAAGATCGTGCTTCTATGAGCACTGGAATTGCTCACAGAAGACTCAGAAATCTCCACTTCTGGAGTTCTTGAAGTCACATGAGGAAAAACGTCACCTGGAAAAGATACAAGTATAGTTGATACAGATTTAGGATAGGGAAGAATCTCCAAAGTGTTCTTTCATCCTTAATCTTCCTTAATGACAAAAAGGTAGACCTTGAGTAATCTCACGGGAAACACTTCAAATGTTGATTTATGTCAATTCAGAACTGAAGCAAGCCCAGAGCTCAAAAAATACACATCATATCTCAATGAAATACATATATTTCAGCACATTAGCAGATCACTTTTCTAGCCTGCAGAATAAAGATATGTTTAGTTCGGCAAGAAGAATGCCAGTGCTCTACTACACATCTACCACACTCTACTAAAGCACACATTGTTTAATAGCATTCTTTACTTACAGTTTATTTCAGTGGGATATTTCCCTTTATTGCTACTGAACAAGTTTCATTAGTGGAAGTGTTAATTACATGACACAGTAGCACAGAGTCTTGTATAATTTCTTACTTGCTGTCAGTGCAAGATTATTACAGGCCCCCAAAATTTGCACAGGTTATGAAATCAACACTACAGTGAAATATACCTCTGAATTTGTTCTCAACAAGCGTAACAGCTTCCAAATAATTTTTTACTTACAACCACATTAGCTAACCTCAAACCTGACAATCTACAAAGAAGCAAAACTAAACCCAAACATCATGCTCAAATTGTAAACAACATCTGCAGAAATCTGGTTTAGCTGCTCACTAAGCTCTCACTGAGATGATCTTACAGCCCAACTAGAACTGTTTTGAACTGGCACTGACACAAACTGCCTCCTCTTCATCTCCAAACACTTCCCATCCTGGAAAACAGGTTTTAAAAATAAATACAAGGGCCTACCTACATGTGAAGAGGAGGGCATGGGAAGGTGGTGAGCTAACGCTCTACCATCTATACCTTGTCAAGAAGTTTGCTCTCACCTTAGGTGCACAGGCTTTGGGCACTGATGGCCCCATTTCTGTACATATTGCAAAGGGACTAGCCGGCCTTTGGAAGAGGGCTGCTGGAAGGACAGAGGACTTTGGCACAGAAGACAAGCTATCCAAAACTAGCCCTCAGTGAGCATAAAGCAAGACAGAGCTAACTTTCCTTCTTGAACATTAACACTTGACATTTTATTCCAATTTATATTAGATTACTTAGCAACAATGAAACTGATTCCTTTTGTGTCCGTGCAACAGCAGCCATTGCAGTGGTTTTCTCTACAAAACCTGTCCCCAAAGCACTCAGCAACTATACATATCCCAGGCCTTTAAAGAGATCACAGGCTCTGCTCAGAAAACCTTGCAGGCCACCAAGAGACTGGCAAGAATCCTCTTCTGTGAAGATTTTTGGTGCTCAGACATCATGTGTCTTGAAAAATACTCGTGATATCCAGGTGAAGTATTTGGAACAGTCTTACCAGCAGACCCACTCCAGACCTTGTTCTGTGCACCTCTAAGAAATCATAAGGAAAAGAAAAGCAATCGTGGTTAGAGATTTTTGCATTATGATCGATTAGATCTTTTGGACACTGTTTAAGGAACAGTTCACCTTTGGAGACGGTAGAAAGCATAACAGGCTGTTTAGAGGAATATCCCTGCCAAAACATCTTCAGATCAAAGACATGGAATTGCCTTCCTACAACGCCCTTCTTTCCCCAAGTACAATTCCTAAGGCAGTGAAGCTTTACATACTCAAAATCCTCTTGAAATGCAGATCTAAAAATTACTACAGTGGAGCAAATGACACTCATATATAGAAAGGAAACATGTCAAATTTCTGTTCCAGCAGCATCACTCACAAACTATAGGATTAGCTGCACAAATTGACTGTCTTGCCTCTACATGATAAACCTCTACTGCCGTTTACAGACACCTCCTCCTCCCTGCCACATGATGCCTCATTTGCTGGAGATTCCTCCTGTCACCTCTCTCCTGCCAGCTTTCCTTGAAATTGCTATGGCAAGCAGGAAAACGCTGCATACTCAAACCTATTTGCAACATATCAGCTAGATCAGCCATCCCAAAAGTGGCTACTCTACGAACTTTGGCAGTTTTTCTACAGCAGATTTGAAAATGGATGCACCAATTCTGAAATTGGTCAGGACACAACAATGAGGTTTTGCTAAAATACTGGAAGCACCACTACTTCTACTCTTCAGGGCTCTCAATAAAGCAGAGTTTCTCTTTATCCAGGATGTTGCACATAAATTTTATAAATTAATTCTGCTTCTTCTACTGCTTCTGAGTATTTTACCAGTATCCCTAAGCATTCTTCTGATGGGTCTCCTCTGCTTATTTACTCACTTATTTCTTTGTAAAGAATTTCACCTACCTCTTAACTGCTGCTTTCTTGACCACCTGGCTCACCTATCCTCACTTGTTCCAAAAACATGGCCTCCTGTGATGTTGTAATTTTTATGTTAAGATTAAACAGCATTAGTAATTGTTAAATTCAAGTGTTTCAGGATAACATTCATTTATTTTCAGTCTAGTTTCCTCTTTTATCAAAAATTCAGTCATGGCTGTTTCTTAGCAACAGATTTATCAGAACAGATTTGCATGAAAATCAAATACTCTCAAAAAGGAACTGCTAAAGCACAGCCTTATTCCTGACCACCATTAAAAGCAAATACTATAAAGCAGAAGAAAGTGGTTTTGTAATTCCACATGAAATCTAATGAACACATGTAGAATATTGGCACCAATTGAAGTAGATGACCTTATAAACTTTCCTAACTAATGTGTCTCTGAACTGATCTTCTAGTCTTTAGAGACCAAAAGGAAAAAACAAACCCAAAAGCACAAACCATGAACAGCCACAATTGCCTATTGCACTGGACTAGACTAAAAATTGGCATCTGCAATGGTCACACACAAATAGGTCTCAAAAGACCAAGCTGCAAAAGGCAGACACGTGCATGAAAAATGCCCACACTCAATTCAACCACACCAGCACCAGGTAACTAAGAACTGGACTTTGGTGCAGGAGCATAACTGGTATTTCATTCTCTGGAGTCACCAGAGAGCTACACCATATCATATTCTTTTCTTTTCTTTTCTTTTCTTTTCTTTTCTTTTCTTTTCTTTTCTTTTCTTTTCTTTTCTTTTCTTTTCTTTTCTTTTCTTTTCTTTTCTTTTCTTTTCTTTTCTTTTCTTTTTTCTTTTTTCTTTTTTCTTTTTTCTTTTCTCTCGTTTTTTCTTTTCTTTTCTCTTTTCTTTTCTTTTTTCTCGTTTTTTCTTTTCTTTTTTCTTTTCTTTTTTCTCTTGTTTTTTCTTTTCTTTTTTCTCTTGTTTTTTCTTTTCTTTTCTCTTTTCTTTTTTCTCTTGTTTTTTCTTTTCTTTTCTTTTTTCTCTTGTTTTTTCTTTTCTTTTCTCTTTTCTTTTCTTTTTTCTCTTGTTTTTTCTTTTCTTTTTTCTCTTGTTTTTTCTTTTCTTTTCTCTTTTCTTTTTTCTCTTGTTCTTTTTCTTTTCTTTTTTTTTCTTTTTTCTTTTCTTTTTTCTTTTCTCTTTTCTTTTCTTTTTTTTTCTTTTCTTTTCTCTTTTCTCTTTTCCTCTTCTCTTCTCTTCTCTTCTCTTCTCTTCTCTTCTCTTTTTTCTTTCTTTCTATCTATTGCCACATTTATACCATAATTTCAGTAAACTCCAACTTCTTAATTTTAACTGTCTTTAGAAAGAATCCATTTCCCCCCAAATATTTTTCTACACCTTACTTCTCTTTGCCAGATGAGGTTTTCCTTTTTTTTTCTTTCTAAACCCAACATAATGTGCTAAACTCCAACTAGCTAGTTCATCACAAATGTAAAGAAAAGCAGATTCAGAGATAGGGTGAAAGAGTCAAACCAAACATGAAGTATGAAATCCTTTGAACAGATAAAGTAGAACAGCAATACCAAGAGTCTAATTCCCTTCCCCTTAACATCAACCAGGAGTAAGTTACTATATTGACAATGGTTTAAAATTCCCATGAATGACAGTGGAATTAGGACTGCTGTCTTTTTATTAAGAATGATGACAACCTTTTTGGCAAATGCAGTCTTCTACTGCTGTGGCACATATTTGTGGCACTTAGTTATGTCACTGAAAAGTAGCATCTATAATATATGGCTGCACATGAATTATGTTAGGAATGGGTTAAAGTAATTCATCTGTATTATTCCCATGAGACAATGCCAAAAAGGTAATTGCCCATATTTGTACTACTACATTATAGAGAATGTCAGTTTTATGTCTTCCTAATGTTTAACTGAAAATCTATAATATCCATTTCTGTTTCTTGCTGAGAAATTAATATAGGACCAAAACCTGAAATTCCAACTCTGGTCATGCTCAGACAAAACTCCCACTTAAGTCAGTGGGAGTTCTGCCAGGGAGAGGATTAAAGACAGTGTGATTTGCTACATGCTACCAGACATGTAAAAGCTACAGAGCTAGATTTTCATTATGATGCTTCTGGGACTATTAAAATGAGCAAGATACTGGTCTTTCACCTTTCAGTCACGCAGTCATGTGTGCTTGCAGAGGAGGGATAGATGTGAATCAGGCAAGCCATCTTGCTGGAGGGTGCTTAATGTTGGGCTGAAAGCCAGAAGAAGTGAATCCCTTCTGCAGTGTATCCCTTCCCTTCTCCTCTGTATGGCCCAGTAAGAGGCAGGAAACAGCAAGGCAGCAAACCTGGATCCCTAGCAAACAGCACTAGCTGGATGGAGTGCAGCAAGCTCATCATCATAAAAAAATACTGAAGCCATCCACAGTATCTATGCCATTCCAGCACCTGGAACATGCTTGGGCACATGCCCCTTTGGGAGGCTTTAAGCTGGGCCCTGTGCCACAGAGATAAGACAACTCTAAAGGTAGATGGCAGGAAGCAGTCAAGACATAACAGCTTCACTGAGCTTCTGCCACGGGTGGGTGGACCATGCCAGCAACCAGAGGAACCTGTTGTCCTCTAGGCAGGTTCCTGGCTCTGCAGGGAGGGGATGCTGCACTTTCTTGGGGGTTCTCAGGTTTTACTGGCCTCTACTTGGTCATATTAACTTCAATAGATACAGAAACTCATTTTAAAAAATTACCTGTTTTGTCAACTGAGCATTTGGGAGGGTTTTGTTTGCCAGTAGTTTCCAGAGGTACTGGAATTTGGTTTCTTAAAACAGTAACAACTTTTCTTAGTCTACCAAGCAATTTCTTCATGTTTTTGTGATGTGGCAGCAGTACCCAAAGAACAAAGGTATGACAGCCTGAATCAGCTAAGTTATCTTACCAGTCTGCAAAAGTGAAGCAAAAAGTCCTGAGATATTCAGTCATTTAAATTTTTATGAGAAAACAGTAACATGTCACTATAGATTGTTTTAATGAAACCTCATTTTTATGAATATGATCACAATGAATTTCTGACCTTTTGTCTCACTAGCAATGCCATCTGCCATCAATTTAGTTTCAGATTGCCAAGCAATTATTGCTTAAAAATTACCGAATATTCACACTTAGGGATCTTTTCTTAAAATTGTTAATGAAAAAAATGTATGTCTACAGATCACCATTCCTTACAAAATAAAGATTAGAAGAGATTCATTTATCAGCATAGAGACACTGAAGTCCTGAATTTAAAATAAGACATCCCTGTTGAATTGAACTCACTTATCTGGGTTATGAAGCAAGTTTCCATGTAACACACATAAATTAATTCAATACTAGTAGTAAAAAGATTAGTTACTTTATCCACTGTGTTAGTAACACATGACTAAAATGGCAATATATAGCACTATTTTACACCTACATAATCTCCTGAAAGATCATTTTGTACAAAAAAATGAAACTATAGCTAAATACAGACCTTATGTGAAATCCAGCTATTATTAATAGCTGGATTAAACTCTACAATAGCTGGATTAAACACCACAAACACCTTACGGTTTTGGAGTTAAAATTGCATTGCTTCAACTGGCTGGCATTTCCTTTTTATGTTAAATGTTTGGCAGGACCTAAAACAGATGTTTACTCCTTCAAGTGTTAACAGACAGGGAATTTCAAGCTTTAAAATTTGCCATTCCCAAATAGTAGGAAGTAGTAGTACTTATGAATGACTTTTTAAGTTAGTCTCTTAGCTGATGTGAATTGGTTAAAGGATCTGACTCATACTTTTCTCAGTCCCTACTGATTTTGTGTACCTTGTAGTTTTGCATCCCATGCAGATACATTCACTGCTGGACAGACAGATCTGTCAGTATTTTATACCTTCTGGTATAAACAGAAATGACATGCAAGGAGGACATGGGAGAATCAGGCTGCACAAGCTCTGTACCTGCAATTGTGATGTGTAGGCAGCAATTACAAAATGTTTCAGGAATGCTAAAGAACGCAGTTACACATTACTCGGGGACAGTTTAACGTGGTACTCTAGCAGGCCTCCCTAGAATCCTGAAACAGGTAACACAACTTGAGTAAGAGCAAGGTGTGCCTTCAGACAGGACCACTGCACATGCACTACTTCTCCCATCTATAACTGCAGCGATGACAAAAATCTCAGATGAATAAACACCTCTGATTTGTTTTACAGTGGAATATAGTGCTGTGCTCTATCTGGGGTCAGAGCCAGGGCTCTAGTGGAACCAGACAAGCATTGGCACAGACCCTTTACATCCTGTAACAAGCAGGTGGAAAACCTCATGAACGTGGAGTTACACTTACATTTATACTCTGTATTAAACAAATAAATCTCATAGTAGTCTGATTTATGGAACCTGAAGTGAAGCCTGCATGTCACCAAATGGAAAAAAATGGTTTTTGAAATTTCCACTCCCATCTTAGAGACAGTCAAACTCCTTGTGATTTGGTTGATCACAAGGTAACTCAGTCTCTCTGCCATCCATCTCCAGCCTCTCTTCTTCCTCTGCCAAAGGTTGCCCTTTCCTAGCTGTCCCCTGTCAATCACTGATCAAACTGCTATCATGTGGGCTATCTACCTATTGCTAGTGCTTACAGCTGCTCTCACCATGTTCAGACCAGAACCTAGGAGCAAAAAATGTTAGAGCCTTGCAGTTAGGAACAACTGATTCCAGAGGCTATACCACCACCTCCTAATGACAGGTAACAACTTCACCTAGGTCCCAGCATAGGTGGGCTCAACAGCAACAGGGTTATATATACATTTGGATTCCATCAAAATGTGAAGCTGCAGCAAGTGATGGAAACTTGGCATCTTCATTAGAAAGAAAAAGCAGTTATGATAAATCTTTACCTTCCTCTTGAAAAGGCATGTGGCCCTTCATACTTTTTTTGAGACATTGATGAAGTCTGATACTGTGATTCTTTACCTGGAAAGAGAGTATGCCAACTCCCAAGGGAAAAACAATGCCAATATATGGGAAAAGGTAACTTGTTGTACCACACAGAAAGTAGAAGGCTGGTCTTAGCATGTTCAGCTTAAAAAACTGTACCTCAAACGCCTGGAGAAAGGAAATGCTTAGGCAAATCACAGTCAACTTACCTGACTTTGTTCCATACTCTCATAAGCAAACAAATGCAGAGTTGATGATTCGGGTTGTATTTTAAAAACATTTAATGTATTTAAAAACTATACACCTAAGCAACTAGTAATAACACAGTGTGCAGAAGCCTTCACAATTACTGTCGACACTGAGATATCTATCAACGGGCTACTTGGTACCCGAAGACAGATTTCAGACAGACGATTACATTACAACATATGGGTAGTATCTCAGATTGCCAATAGATTACTTTTGGCTCACAGAAGATAAAACTAAGAGAGAAACTGACTTCCTAGATTATCTAATCCACTGACATTTATGGAAAAATCAATGAGCATGGCTTCCCAGGAGGAATCCAACACTGATATTCCTTGACACTTTTGAGTTCTGTCTTGTAATTACAGCAACAGACAGAGTTTTGAATCTGAATGAAAATAGGAGTATTACGTAAATGTTTTCTTCTATGAAGCACAGACCTACCAAGGTTTCACATTTAGTTCTAATTCTGATAGTTAATCTGTATAGGTACATAGCGCCCTTGGAATTTTCCTAGGATTTTTAAGACTTTAAAAACTTTTTATGACTATGCACTGATTACACAGAACAAAGTGCACCAGGAATCTATGACATGGCTAGCCCTATTGACCTGAGACATCTGGGGATGAAAAGTGTGAGCTAATTTATAATCTCTGACCTCAGCATCATGCTAGGTCTCATAAGGAAACATTAAAATTGATTGCATGGCATGCATCTTTAGAAAAGCAAAGGGAGATTCTGGTTTAGGCAACAGGGTCGGTCTGTGCTCTATGTCTCCTGGAGGTAAAGACATCATAAATACTCAGCATGTGTTGAGAAAAAAATGAAAGAAACATTACCCAGCCCTCAGACAAAGGTTTATATAGAACTAAATGTTTTCTTGGATCCTGTTCCCTGAGGCACGGATGACGCATCCATTCCTGAGGCATCATCTACTTCAATGCTGTAGACACTGAAATTTTGCTAAAACCCTTCAAGGGGAAAACACGGTGACTCTTCAGTGGAACACACTAGTCATCAAGAAAATGCACAGACAATTGCCCATCTGGAGTTTCATCACCTTCTGCTCTCTGACTTCTAGTATCTAACATGAGCTACAAGGCGTTATCAAGGAACTGCAATCTGTGGTTGTGGTGGTGCATGCCTCCCTCCCCCAGGCCACACTATCATCAATATGTGATTCCCAACACACACTTGCACATTTTTGTTCTGCGTATCAGCTGTCTTGGGAAGGTGTTGTGGCTAGAGCAGCCAGTTAAATACTTTCCTCCTTCTGAACATGTGAATAGCACAGCACTTCTATGTGGCAAGAGTAAATGCAGGTGTGAAAGGCACTGCTACAATCATATTCTAACTTATTATGAGACGCTATTTGGGATTTAACTGATTACAGTCACAATGTATTAATGTATTAGTGAATTAGAATTATTAGGGATCTAGATCTGAAGTTTGCTACAATGACAACTGAAGACAAAATAATGACATCAGAAAATGTCTTAATATGAATAAATTATGAATTGAAAACTACAGTAGAAAAGCAAATTGCATAAATAATACAAACAAGCATGCTTTAAATTAAATTTTTAAATTACCAGAGCAAGAACTTCAAATCATTTTCCATTTTTCTTTCAAATACACCTTTCTATTCTTCTTAATCACACTTATTTTAGAAAACTGCAGTGTATTTGCTTTTAATAGGTAAAAACACATTGCCAAAAGTTCTTTCAGTATAAATGAAAGACAATATATATATATATCACCAAACAGTATTTTCTAACTTTTTGCAAATTTCTCATGAAACTGCAATACACAAAGAATGCTTACTATGTACTCTGTATTTTTGCTTTAGAGCCTGATTACTAACATAAGAAAGGAAGAAACATCAATTATTCAAACTGAAAAGTGATCTTTGAATTCATTTGGTTTCAAAATAGTAACAGAATCATAAACTAACCTATGAAATTAGCTTTTTATTCTTGAAGAATTTTAATGATCAAAGTATATGGAAATTACAATATCTCAAGATACAAATATCCAATACATGTTGTATCTTTTTGTTTCTCACATAAAAGAACAAATAAAGACTTCTACAACAATACTGTTAAGTTGTAATTCATGTTCATTAAAAATCAATCCTTGTTTGCAGTTTTACACTAATTTGGATTATCAAGAATATCAAGACTTTTTTATTTCTTACAGTGTTGACTTCCTAATTTCCCAGGCAGTGTAAATGGCTATTTTCACCTTTGCCTTTATTCAGCTTCATTTTTGATTCTTCTCCTTAGATAATAACTTCTTGGTCTACTGAGTCTGAAAGCCTTATATTACAGTATTTCAATGGCAAGCTTGTTACTACTAAAAAAAATATCAAACACATCACAATCTCAGCGCGTTCTTCTACTTAGCATTTTCAAGCTTCTAACATTCTATATTGTTTGAATACTTTCTTTAAAATAATTGTATCTACCAGCTTAATCCACATCAGAATGTACCTCTAATAGTTGTCTTATTGAAAGCTCTTCCTAGAAAAAGAACTGACCTTTACATTGAGGCTGTTTCTTCTAGATACTGAAAATACATCAAATTAGTTCCAAAAACATATTTTACATGGATGATGATAAAAAAGCTTATATGTGAAATAAACTACATAACACCAAAACTGTTCAAATAGGTGAAAAATTTCAAAACCACCTATGGGTATACAAAGCAGATTTGGTACAATACTCAGAGATCTGGTAAGATCCCAGAGGACAAAAACTTGACAAAACATTTCAGAAGCAAGAAAATGAACATGTAATCTGCTGTAGTCCAAATACAGCAGTCACATTAATGGGAAAATATGACATGCCCTAGTAAAAAGCAAAAAAGATAAAAACTTGGACATAAACTGTGATACAACCATTTCAATATTTTTGTGTATTCCATTTCATTAGGTCTGTCAAGAAATCCAGATAGTCTGGGCCAGCAAACAGAAGTCCCAAAGCAAAACATACCCTTCAAATCACAGCACTGATGTTTCCTCAACATAGTCTGGAAAATCACCACGCTTACTTGAGTATTTAACCAACCCACTTTTTTTATGTTAAGTTCTGAGTAGAGGAAGCATGGCCTGGCATATAAAACTTTGGGTCTTATAGCCAACAACTTAACATGTAGTTATTTGAATACACACACATTTGATTGAATGTGCACGTTACAGATACACACATTTAAATTAAATTAAATAGAAATAAAACTACTGCAAACAGTTGGGGGGTGCTTTATAAATAGAATAACCAATTAAAGACGCTATAAAAATATAATTAAGGAGTTGAATCTCACCTTTTATCAGAACACAAAGACAAAACCAGCACTTTTATAACACCAGGAATAGGTGAGGAACTCCAAGGCTGATGTATTTTTCAATGCGCTGCACTGTTACTAATGAAATGCAGGTTGTGATCAATTTACAGGTAGTCAAAGACACAATGATATGAAATTGTAGAACTTTATTGGCCTGTTAAAAGTCAGTTCATCTAATACATTTTTTAGAGATTGTCCAAACTATTATGGTAGCATTTGGGAATAAAAACAATGGCTGTCTTACTTACAAGAAACATGAAACAGTTTCAACAAGAATTAGAGGTAAGAGTGGGAGAAAAGACTCACAGCTTGCTGACGGATCACAGCAAGCAATTTTTTAACCACAGAATCAAAGAATGGGTCAGGTTGAAAGGGACCATGTGGGTCCTCTGGTCCAACCTCCCTGCTCAAGCCAGCTCATCCCAGAGTATGTGGTACAGCATTGTGTCCAGGCAGTTCTTGAATATCTCCCTCGAGGGAGACTCCACAACCTCTCTGGGCAACCTGTGTCAGTGTTTGGTCACCCACACAGTAAAGAAATTCTTCCTCATGTCCAGATGGAACTTCCTGTGCATCAGTTTGTGCCCATTGCCTCCTGTCCCACTACTCAGCTTCCATGATGTGATGCCATTGTAGAAGGTAATTTTCCGCCATGATCTAGAATGTTACTTTTTTCCATGTGTGAGAAAAGTATTTTAGGAAAGAATGCTGAAGTTCTATACCTTGATATCAACTGAATATCAAGGTGTATCTTCCTGTTTTTAAACTGAGCCTGAAATATTAAAACAAAGACCCAGGAACAGAGAGCTCTGAATGGCAGTGAAAGACATTTAAAGTGTGTTTGCCAAAACTCAGGTCTTGGGTTTGTGCAGTGGTGTGGCAGCCCAATTCTGCTCTCACACCAGTAAAGCCAGTAATACCAACGAAATAGCTGTGCTAAAAAAAAACCTCAGGAAAAAAAACCAAGGTTTCCTTCCTGTTTGGTAGACATGCCTGACAGGAGAGCCCTATTCTGCTTACACCAAAGAAAAATCAAAGCCATCATAAGAAAACCATGACTTTACCCTTTACTTGCTTAAATATCAGGTAGTTCCCTGAAATTTTATATGGTTCTTCTCATCATTACAGCTGAGGAACAAAATAACAGTGAAAATATGTATGAAAGGAGACAAGTTTCCTCCTATACTAAGGCATAATATGCTTAGTAACACTGCTGTGACTCGCTGCCTCTAGAGACTATAGGGGAATGGTCCTCTTCAAAATGAAAGCAGTTTGGCTCTATGCTGCCGGCAACTCTGCTCCAGGCCAGGACACATGCTTATCCTTGCAGCTGCAAAAATATAGCTAGTCATGGAAGGTTGCTATTAAAATTAGAAGGATATACCATGTCCATACGAAAACAATACACATTCTAATATGGGCTCTTCCGATCTATTGCTTGTTTTTGGATGAAACTAAGTCAACCAGTTAATCTTGAGGTTGATTAAAAGACAATACCATGTTCCGCAAGTTCATTCACATACATGCTTATGGAACTGGACAGCTATATTTATTTCCAATCAATGCATCATTTCCTATCTTCAGAGCACATTTAACTTGTATGAACAAAAGAAAAACAGAACAAATGGAAGCCAGCTTCAAAAGTTTGGGGATACACATTCCTATGGAAGTGGGCAATGAAATGGGCTGTGACACGTGAAATACACAGCACCAGCATTCTCTGTGCACCCTATAATGTTGTATTCATACTCAATACTTCCAACCACCCACAAACTCTTGCTCTGGAGATCAGATGACAAAAATCTGCCACAACATGGACCTACATCATAATCTGGAATACTTTACACCATCACATAATGATGCCAAAGTCCTTTGGCATATCAAAAGTCCTTGGAATATCAAAAGGATATTCCAAGAGCCTGCACATTTGTGCCCTATGAAGAAGAGAGCTCACCAAAAGTCACAAAGGAGGACACTGAGCTCTCTGAAGAGCAGAAAACAGAACCACTGAAAATTGGAAGGAAGAGAAGAGAGAGAGAATGATGGAGAAGAAAACACTAAAAACCTTTACTAAGCTTTTGGGGTTTTCTTTTGAAATAAACAAGAACACAATACTTAGCTCCTCAGTCCACTAATAACTTTTGCATTATTTCAAATAATAAGATATTATTATTAATAATAATAATTTATTATTATTATTATTAACTGGAAAAGGATGGCTGAATTAAAAAGAGCTCAGAAAGTGTGATTTTTTTATCTGTCAGATAATAGCTTCCAACTTTACAAACCATTTGCAAGTTTTTAAGCATTTAAATAGTTGCAAATAAAGTGATGGTCTTCATGGTGATGATTAATTGCCAACTCAACATGGACGGCTGAGTAAAGGGATTGACACACTTTGTACGAAGGCTGCTGTTTAAAGAGCCACTTGGAAGTGTACTGGTCATTTCCACACGGCAAAATTCTGTAAGTTTTATAGTTTTTGGAAAACCAGGCTTAGGGAATGGCTTTCTTAGGAAAAAAATTGATTTTTTGTGCTTCTGCCGACAGTCAAAAAAGAAAAAGCAATTCCCACAAGAACTATTTGAAGTAAAATTGTTTTCAACTAGCTTTCCACAGGTTTTCTTGGCACTGTCTGCTGTTCCCAAGGATCTTGATCTTGCTCCCACTGAAATGCATGCTTTTCTTCACTGCGGCCTGGGACAAATCCAGCTGGTAGACAAAGGCATTGGAAAGGATGAAGACCGCCTTTCACAGGTTAGGGTACTCAAGACACATGTTGCCATGAAAATGTCTCATAGCAGCCTCAGTCTGCCCTGCCTGTGAGCTTCCATGACTCCCATTAAAAAAGAGATGGTCCCTAGACACCTTTCTTCAGGAACAGACTTTGCAACTGCTCCCACTTCACCTTTCATGACAGGCAGCTGCAGCAAGCACAGCTCTGAGCTCTGCCTGGGAACAATGTGCTTCTTTGCAACATAGACCTGGCCATTGGTAAATTCAACAGAAACAGGTTTATTTAACAGACTGGATGACATGACTTGCCTCGCACCGAAACACCCCCAGCAGTGCTTCCTCTCCAGGCCCCCAACTAATCTGCCCATCAAACTGCTTGACAGCTTATCTCAATATGTCTCTGAGTATATTATATGTCTATTTAAAATAAATTCTAATACAAATAAACCCCTTCTAGCAGAACATTAGAAATATGCTTTTATTTTAGTTTCATGTCTGGCACAGCAAAAAAAAAAAAATAGCAACTCTGTCTTTAGACATTTCATAGCCTTTTTTATTGCTCAGTGAAACAATATAAAAGCTTTTTAATGTCAAATCCTGGATGTTCGTCAACTTTTACCATGTTAATGGTTCCTGTATGATTCTTAGTTTCAGTCTCACTTTATTTTAAGGAGGTCAAGAATTTGTAATTAAGTGAGCCCTTTGTAAACCAACACCATTTGGGCAGATCAGAATCTCTATAGTTACAAGCAATGTCACTTACAATCAAGCTGAAAGACAGAAGCTAGTGGGTATCATAATTTCCATGTTAAAAGTTTAGCTCCCTTAGCTTTAAGAGACTCTGTCCACATACTGAAAAGAAACCATTTTAGGAACACGCAGTCTTTTTCCATCAAGCATTAAACATCTGTGCTAAGACATTATTAGTAACAAATCACGTGCTGTAATCCATAATGTTCTATGAATATCTGCATCAAGTAATAATGTACTGACTGGCTAACATAATGTAGTACAAAATATGTAAGAAGTATATTCTACAATACAGATATAAAAATATATATATATTTCAGTGGTGCATAGATCAGTTGTTGTTTATTAAAGTTACCTCCATGATTACATAAAATCCAAAATACTGTGTCAGTACATTCTGAAACACTTGAAGGTCAAACCTGCCTCAATCTGAAAAAGATGAACTGCAAAGTGCTACAAAATAAATTACAAAAAAATTATGTAAAATCCCCAATCAATAACTGTGCATATTTATGCATATAAATATTATGAATCAGAAAGAACTACCTTTTAAAATTAAATATTTCAAAAATCAACTGCCAAATTCCAGCTTTGCAAGTTTGCTTTTTCCCTGCCAAAAGAAAAGGGTTCAGATTCGCACCTCATTTATTTGGCAATAAATTGTGAACACATAACTGAAATATGCTAACTTTGTCCCAGCAAAACTCCAAACTGGAATTTGGGCTACTGGGTCAAGCTCTGCTCATGATCCAACATATGTTTGATGTAAGTCCACTGACTTTAGTTCAAATAGTGCTGCTAGATGATTCTCTACTGGTTTAGAACATGTTCTGTGACATCAGATATTATTTCAACAGGAGGACAGATGCATGGATAAGCAAGAAGTCTGAGAATAAAATAATTAAAAGGAAGTTAACAGTGATTCGGTAAGCAGAAGAGAAAGTTAAGATCTCTGGAAAATAAGACTATGTTCACACAGACTTAGGGAGGAAAAAAGGCAGACATTCCTAATTATATTTCTGAGGAACAACAGAACACTTGATGACATCTAACTTCAAACAGGAACTATGATGGATATCCTTTATTGCTGCCATCCCTCCCCAAATCACCACAGTATGTGCAGGGCGACAAAGACAACACGATTCCTAGGTCATCAGTAGACTTCCAGCTCTGTCCTCTTCTTTAATGTGGGAAGCAGAATACATCTTTGGGACAGATTTTTAGCAACTGCATCTCCCCTTCCCTAAACAGTGGAAAGGGAAAGGAAATATCTCCCTACATAGGCCTAGAAGAATGCAGATGTGGACACATTTCTTGACTAATATGGGTATTTCTGAAACTTGAGCACAGCAGGAATAAAGAACTTGGATGCAAGAGACTCAAGAGAACACAAGGAAAAAGTTGAAGGATTAAGAGTCTTAAAAGGCAAAAAGCAAGTAAATACACAGAAACAGAACAAAAGACTCAAGACAGTATTGTAGAAAGAGAGGGAGGGCGTATGGCTGTCAGAGACTGCAGTAAAAGGCAATATTGTTACAATGGAAGAGTGAAAATGTCTGAAATTAAAAAGCGGTAACAATGAAAAGCAAATACAGGAGGGACAAAATAATACCATCTCTTGTTTTTTACTAAACATAATTGTAAGGAATTAAAGTCAAACCATATCTCAAAAATTTAACCAGAATACACAGAAACATAAGCATCTACCTCAGTCTTTCACTGCTGGTGTTTGAAGCTAACTCTCAGTTAAAAAACCCCCTGAAACTTCTTACAATTCCCTAAACTGAAAAGACCAAAGAAGACCCTCAGGATTTGATACATAAATCAAATGAAAATTAATTTCTAGTACTATATCTAAATGCAGTCCTGCTCTTCCAATATGACTTCATTTAGCTTTACTTGTTACAGTAGACTCTTCTCTGAAGTATAGTGAAGCACATTCTGAAGCATACTTCATAGTTAAATATGGACAGTTAAACAAGCTTCTAAGTCTGTGGTCTGAAGGACCAGCCACATACTGCTGTTATTCTTGCTCTTGGCTCAGAATCAGCTATCTGGCCTACTACAGATTTGCACGCTTATCTAAACTCAGGGACTATCTTAAATAAGCACAACCTAACTGAATGTCTAAATGATGGTACTGGTTCAATACCCAAATGCACCAAACAGTATTGCCACCTTTCTGTATACAGCTTAGACTCCCCATCCTCCTGGTAAAGTCAGCGGAACTACATACAAAATAAGATTTGCAGGGTCAGCTCTGCAATTTACTGCTTCAGGAGTTAAGGCCATATCCTGCAAATATACAAGAACTTAACTTTAAGGATGCGAGCATTTCCACTGAAATCAGTGAGCTCGCATACACAAATTAAGCATTGTAGAAGTTTTGCAGAGGCATTAATTCAATAAAATAAAAGCAGCTTTGCAGTTCACCTTTGATAAATATTATTTATAAAAACAACATCTTTCCAGTTAAGTTCAAACAAAAAAAATTGACAGAGGAAACAATAAAATGAAATTGCATCTCAATTCATTTTGGAAGACAGTGAGGACAAGGCAATAGGATAGAGTGTGGTAGCTTATTTCTGGACTTTCTTGAGTGTTTTTAGCTGCCTCAGGGCTTCACTTTTCCCTGCTCTTGGAAAAACAGCTACTGATTTGAATATACTTCTATAGTTCTCCAAACATAACCAATGTTTAAAAGAGAAATCCAAGGGAGGTGGCACTTCACTGGGCAAGAACACTGTCCACTCCCTACAGTGCAGCACACAGATTCCACAAGCTCAACAGCCCCTCTCTCATCTTTTCCTTATTTCATTTACCCATCCAGTGGGATCTTATGAAATAAAACAAAACCTAAAAGAAACAAAATAAAATGTGAGAAATCATGCTTAAAAAAAAAGTCAAAGAAAAATTAATACAAAAGACCAAACACAAATGAATACTTGACAATCAAACACATACACATAAAAAGCATTTAAAGCATAAACATAAACATAAAATGTTGCATAAAAACTGTACATGAATTTATGAAAATGGCAACATTATCTCTATCTTGTGGCTAAAGATTTTATTTGTTAACTAAAAAGGTATATGGTGTGCTATCCATTTGTCTTTAACATGTCAGAATACTCAGATTGAGTTCTAAAGCAGTAAGTCTACAATTCTCCAACAAGGTACTGTACTATGTATGGCTTAGAAAAACCTCAGCCACGTGTTCTGCCTTGTAGCAAGGTTTATGGTGAACAAGCCCAATGTGCACAATCAAGTTCTCTGCCTTTAGTCTGGCACACCAACTAAATGAAGGGTACCCTGCTATGCCACAGAGTTACTCTAAGTACAACACCAGGATCCTCTGTATCTTTTGTTTCACACTTTAGCTCTGTGCACATCATCCTTTCTGCCTGCTCTGAACAGGTTGCTGCCCTTAATGTAATTAACTGCCTCTGTAATGGCAGAAAAAAGTGGAGCTGGGGGAAATATTACTCAATTATCTTGAAATTAATTGTTTTTAAATATCAACTGGAACTTAAAAATCAACAACTAAGTATGACAGCACACTGAAATACATAAAAGTCCCCAGTTCTGCTCTGAGATGAAGGAAAAACTTATCCCCCAAACCTTACCTGACTGGCTAAGAATTTTTTTAAAAGACTATGTGGGGCCCTGTGTGGAATTCAACTAGCTGACTTTATGGCAGAAATACTTCCTAGAACAGCATTGCCTTACCGAGTCTGTTGTTATCTGATGCAGTTGAGTTATTATGTACATCATTGTTGACAGCCACCATTACTTGTTCTAATGACATTTGAAAAAAACACATGTGAGAGTTGTACTATTAGTCAGCAAATGTAAACTTCAGTAGTAGTTTTTGTCTGGTTTTGTTGTTTTTTTTATCTTGTTTTAGTAAGTTCTCAATGTTTGTAAAGACTGAAAGCTTATCCATATTCCACAGAAATCTAAACAATTCAGAGCCAAATCTTGATTTGCTTTCAATGAATGGGACTTACACTACCTGTTTCAAGAGAAGTTGAATTTGACTGTTAGTAACAATGACTAATTCATTTACATTGAATTTTCTTGTTTGTTTCTACCTTGGAAGCAGGTAGTCACACATACAGAAGCTGAACTTGCAAGCTTTGTGCCATCCCGCATTTCCAGAAATGTCTGGCAAAATGCCTTTTCTTTGAAACAGTTATTAAGGTCTAGTGTAAGGTGTCAAAAAGACCCAAAGGGATCTGCTAATTCACAGATAAAAATATAGCATCAGTTGAAAAGAGCCTCATTTCAGAACAGTAAGCAATTATCAGAAGGATGTTTAGAAGTTACAGGTTAGAAAAGAAGAATAGCATCAGGGTTTTTGATAGTCTACAACTGAAAGCTACTGCATGGTTGCTACTTTCCTCTTGAAATTCCTACGTCATTCAGACCTCTTCTGTAAGTTTGTTTTCTTAAATATGGGAGATTGCATATGTTCTTGGCAACTTAAGACAAAGGACATGTACATGTATTTACATAAAAACACACATTTATACCACACTTTTAACATCAGAGCAAATCATTGCAAGGGAAAGCTTTTTTAACTTTTAGTTTCTTACCTGGTCTGCTGCAGTCACAGTGAAATCACATTGCTGTGTTTTAAGTCACCTCTGAATTTTAATTTGAGAAGTTGTCAACTAATGAACTACCATTTAGTGTACAGTACACAGGCAAAATACAGGTACAAAACAGATCTGCTTACAACTCCTGCAAATTTCAGATGGTAAGTCATGATGGGGAGCCGGCAGAGGGAAGGTGGCACAACTATTTTAAGGAAGGCAAGCTGATGTGTTCTGGTAAACCACCAGGTGCTTAGGGACACAGTTTAGTGGTGGGCTTGGTAATGTGAGGTTAATGGTTGGACTTGATGATCTTAGGGATATTTTTCAACCAAAGTGATTCTATTGCTCTATATTCTTAGTTGCATTTGCATGTATATTAGTAACCCTGGCAGTTAACAGTGCCATCTAAAACAACCATTATGGAAGAAACCTCAGACCTACGACTGAGCAGTCTACAGGAGTCAAGAAGTCCACAAGAGAGTTCTGCAAGTCCTATTGAAGGCAGAAGAATTAATCACAATAAAAACACCATTAAAAAAAAAAAAAAGTTAACAGAAAGGAGTCCAAAAAAAAGAAAGAAAGAAGAAAGTTGGAAGAAAGAAAAAGGTGAAAAAAATACAAGAGTCTATTAACTTTAATCACTGAAACATGGAAAGAAACCAGGTGCAGTGCACAGAAATGAAAAGGATACATGAATAGAAAATAATTGTGGGGAGTGGGGCAGAGGGGGACAATGGAGCAAGGAAACAGGACTGAAATATAAAAATGCAGAAACTGAACAGAAGTGTTTCAAAAAAACAGGACTTCATTTGTACACTGGATCTCTGACTATTTGGATACATTGAGCTAACAAAGGCAAAATATTACGGGCAGTAGATATTTAGATGATGATTTCTCATGTCCTAACTGTGAGCTCCCCATTTGGCTTCTCAAAGTTCAAATGGAGTCAGGCAGGTTGAGGCAAAGCCTCATTTTGGCTTGATGCTGCTGAGGCACTCGATTCTGAGTTTAATATTACTTTTAAAAGAACACTGCTGTTATATAAGCTGTCACTCAGACTTGCAGAGAAAAGTACACTAAATAATAAAAAAACCCTTAAAATGAAAGTGGAAGACAGAAAAAAGCTATTCATCTTCCCTGTACAAGGAATGACAGAACTTCATTCATCCTTTAAAGGAACAATATGTATCTGTCTCTCTGAAATGCAAATTTGTCCAAGACAGTAAAGAAAATAATAAGTAGTTTAAAATGTAACCTGGTGATAACGTTATTTCCAATAGCAGCTCTTCATTCAAAGAGCTTTGAAATCTGCACTGTATTAATTATTAGTCTTTAAACAAACATCATAAAGAATCTGGAGTACACTATTTTGGGAACATCATATTTAAGCCTAACTGCTTAATAGAAAGTCTAGTTTGAATTATCTTATTAGTAAAGATCTGGTTCACCCACCAGTGAGGACTTTTTTTAATCCTACCTTCTAGAAGTACCACAGCTGACTATCTCATGAACTTTGCAGACCTGTATCTCAGGTACTGGATGATCTGTAGTGTTCTAAGACTTTACTCGGATTGGGAGTTGGATAAAATGCCACCAACCAGCAGTTCCTTTTCATTAGAGAGGAAAGCATAAAACAGTGTAATAGCAAACCCCCTACCTTTATACCTACTGAACTGATTTTGAAAGAAGAGCCTTTCATAAACATGATCCTTTTTATACATAAAGAAGCTGATATTATTCCTTCTTCAACCAGCACACAACAAAAAACTGAGCAGTCAACAGCATCATAACATCTAACTGCCATATTTGGGAAAATCACTGTTCTTGCGATAGTCACACATTCACAGACTCAATTTCTACCTGTCCCAACAATTTCAATCATAATTCTTCTCACTGGTTATGTTCCCTACAAAGCATCATCTAAGTCATCCAGGAAGGAAAAACATTATATGATGGTCATCTTCTGAACTTTTTTCACAAAGCAAGATGCTAAATTTTAGTTGTCTAAAATCCTTTTTGCTCCAACAGGATTTGAAATAATGTATTTCAATGAGTTGGACATAAACTGGAGGTCTGAAGTCAGACTTTCTTGGTCATTACCAACCTGACCTACACTCTGTCGGTAAATAAAAGTTTCCCACAGTGATGACTTAACTGACGACAAAACTAAGTTTTATATCCTCCCTTGCCAATTATGTCTCTACATATGAGTTGCATAAATTTGGAGACCATGTATCTAAACCAATCATGGGAAAGTAAAAGCAAAAGAAGTGCTGAACAACTGAAACTTCGGTGATGTTAAGTCTCATTCCATCTTCTCTCTTCATCAAGTGCATAAGGTTTATTCTAATATTGCGTAAGGTTTGTATGAGGTTTATTCAGAATATTGTTTGTGGCCTTGATCCAAACAAAGCATTTCGAATCAAAAATCAATTTACATTTTTACTTCTTCCAGTGTGGAGAAAATTGAGCATACATGGCATGTATCTCCTTATTCTTTTTAAATGAACTGTGATTTATATGGAAAAAGCTCAAACTGATGACTGGAAGGGAGGAAGGCAAAGGTAAGATGTATTTGCATTACCTAAGAAAGTATTCTTATAAAATTTGTCAGTTTCTTGCTTCAAGAAGGAAAGAAAACAAAACCATTTATTCCTAGGTTTATTTGTTTCTTGGATCTGAGTCACTGCTTCAAAGAGCAGTGATGGCTAATGTTGTGGCAAAATCAGGACAAAATGTCACCTAATTTTTATTGGAAAGCAAGAAGAGGCTCCTGGATGGGTTTCTGCAGATTTTTTGTTGCACAAAGAAGAATAATGTCTTGTCTTACAGAGAAGTGCCTACACAGCAGCAGAAGATAAAGTACTCTGAAGAAATCCATACCTTTTCTTAGGATTTTGCAGGTTTTGCATGCACCATGCTCAATACTGCCTTTTGTTTCAAAACCATAAACATTCACTACCATTTTTTTCTTTCTAAACATTGTTTTTACCTCATGAAGTGCTAAGACCATATTTTTAACTAATATAATTAAGAGCTCCAGTGACAAACGTAATTGCTCCTTTTTTTACCTGAGGATAAAAGCATGTATAGAAGACAAACAAATCAACTTATCACAGGCCAGGGATTCACAGAAAATTCTGTATCTGAATTCCACATTAGTCTCTATTTTCTGATCCAATTTTCCCATAAACTGAATTTACTTAGTAAATGGGAAAACTAGGATCAAAAGAGACTAAATAGTCTGACCCATGAAGTTATACATCAAGATAAGGAGTTTTCACCCTCTTACATGCTCCAGTTGCTTACAACAGGAAGGCAGCACACAATAAAGTACCATGTTAAAGTCAGGACTATTTACAGTAACCCAAAACTAAAAAGTTTTTGTTCTTCTCAACAATTCTTCAAAATATCCAGTATCTTACAAAGATTTCTTTTCTACTGTCACTATCTCTTCCTCTAATGTTTAAATTTATGCTCCACAGATAAGGATGCATAGTATGTAATTTTATGGATGCTTCCACCTGTATTAGATTTCCAAATAGGCGTAATAAAATCGGAGTCATCAACATCAGTATTGCAGCCAGTATTCAAACTATTTAATGGTTTGTTTCATTAATCTACAAGTTCATGAAATGAGAATGGCAGTCAAACAGAATTACATACACTTAAGTATAGAACCTCATAAAGCTGTTCTCAGTGTAAAAGAAGTTAGAGCTAAGAGATGGTAAAACTGGACCTTTTTGCTCACCATTTTAGAGACCAACTATATTTTGGGTTAACAGTCCTCCACACTGCTAACAAGGATCATTTTATGTCTTAATCTGTTTTTCCTTAGTTTGATTTGGAGTTTTGATTTTATTTCCCAGGATAATGAATTGGAAGATATGCTCATTTTCCAAGCAGGGAGCAGAAACCAAAACATTTGTGCTCTGCACTCTTAAGGAGAAAATATTGTATCTTTCTCAGTGAGAGTCATTACCCTCATGATTTCCAGCACAATATCCAACAGAAGTTTCCTTTTACAGTACTGTCGCTCATGCTGCAGTTGTTCTGCTTTCTATTGATTAGTGAGAGTCAAGGACATTAAGAGCTGAAGCTCAAACCACCACTGCTCAGAGACAGTCAGTACATATATTTTGCAGAGCTTCTAATTCAGGGACAGTTAAAGTAAGAAAGAGAGAATGTGAATAAACAACTGTTCAGAAACTGAAACAGAACCCAGAATTAACAGCAGCTCCCCCCAGAGCCACAGAAAAGGTGCATTAGTAGAAACCCAGTTCATAGGAAAGAGTATAGCAATTACTATCTGCATACACATTTTAAAACATGGATTTCTGTGAGTTATTTTGCACTTCACTTGCATGAAACACTGTATGCCTGAGAGATCAATCAATAAATGAAGGGATGCTTTCTCCAAGCTTCCTTGAAAAGGAAGTAAACTTTTGGAAAGTCAAAACTGTTAGGCAAGAAGGCTCTTTACCTTATGACATCCCTAGAATTTGTGTTTAAGGCACTCATTGGTATGTACATAAAATACAGAAATTTTACCACACAGCTACAATTTTGACAAGTGTCAGTTTACAGCCACAAGAAAAAAGATCAGAGCACTTGAAAGACACAGCATAATTGTCTCACCCCTTTGAAAAAGAGAATCACTGTCAACTTTGAAACCATTCTGTCTCTACCCAAATATTGAAGACAACTCTACCTCCAGTTAGCCTGAGTAATTCCAAATATTCCATCTTTTCAATACATGACCTTTTAACAAGACCTGGCAAGCCAGTTTTTATATACAAATTAGGGAAATAACACTGCTTGCTACAGTAAAACAGGAGTTATGGAACTGTATCACGTATGTTCATCTATAATGGGATTATTTTGCTTACAGTTGCCTTACAACAATATTAACACCTTTGATCATTACAGTCCTCGTAGCTGTTACTGAGCAATTCTCCAGCTTCCTTGCTATGAAATTTTACTTTGAGTCTATGAAATCTTAAAAGATATATCTCATAATCATCCAGTGCCTCTAGTAAAACAACTGTGGGATTTCTTTACTTCATTAATTTCAGCTGCCTTCCTTTACAGTCACTACTAATCAAATATTTCCACATGGCAATTAATGATCTTCCTTAAAAAAGCTCACCTGTGTATGGTCAGTGATCAAGACAATGGACTGACAGCAAGCAAGCAGGAGCCAAATTCCACCTAGATCCATTGTTATGCTACATGAAGACCAACTACATCATTTCTGTGCACCCCTTCTTCATCCTCTGCAGACTTTTAGGTCCAGGACCAGGGATGACTGCCCCATTTTGAGACAATCTTGGCTCAAGTATTTCACCCCACAAATTCCCTCCTGACAGAAAAATTAAGATGTAGGTCCAATAGGTGATCAGGCCCACACAGCATGTGTTTATGAGAGGCTGGTTCTGCTTGACAAAGCTGGTCTACATCTATGACAAGACAATGCACTTAGTGAATGAGAGAAGGACTGTGGGTGCAATTTTCTCAGGGTTAAAAACTGGATGGATGGCTGGGCCCAGAAAGTGTTGGTGAATGGAGCTACATCCAGTTGGTGGCCAATCACCAGTGGTTTTCACCAGGGAAAAAACACAAAATACTGAAAAGGTGCTGCTAGTTATCTCATAAATCCAATGTCACAGAACAGGAAAGACACAACCTTCAAGTTGCCATCCATTGAACCTTAACTAGACTAGTCCTCCTCCACACAACACATGGGCTTTGAAGGAGGTGAAGGATAAGGCACAGGATGTTTCCTCATGAACCTCGTGGCCTAGTTTTACATTCCTGAAAAGTCACCTCAAAGTTTTTCACACATTTTGTAGGCAGTTTGAAGAATACGCATTCAGGTCCTGAACCTATTTCAAGGCTCCACAAATTTTTCTTTCTCCCTAGATATTAGTGTATGTTGGAATCCCTCCCCAATGCAGAAGACGGAGAATACTTGTAAGGAAAAATACTGCACAAAACAGTACTAAGTGAAGCAATTTGAATCTTCCAAATCACAGCCACTTGGAGCCATTGTGAAAACAGTTACTCCAGTCTAGCCTTGCTTTGTTTCACTCTGTTCTCAGTTTTACAAGGTCACAAAATGGATCTCCATTCAAAGGACCATTCTTCACAGGATCCACCAAGGAATGGAGAAGGAAAGTGGTCTTGGAAAAAAGGAAAGTTTCCACTCTTCATATTTATGAATGCTACCTCTTACGGAACCCTTTTGATGCAACAAATCACATGCATTTAATATGCTAATTCCACCTAAATTACAGCCAAAAACAACCCACCTGTAGACCCAGGTACTTTATAGGTAAAAGTAAACAATCTTACTAAGTGATACTATGTAACTATAAATTTAGTTTACATCAAATAAATGAGACATGAATCTATAATGGATACCGTGTGTAATTGCCACAGCTGCCAGAGCAGGCTATTAGCAAATCAGTGATTAAGACTGTTCTCTTATTTGAAACTCTATTCCTGCAAGTGGAGTGCATGGGTTTCTCATCCACATCTGGCACACAGTATGCCATATATGTTACAAGAATTTGAATTTCTGTCTGAATACTCTTTGCTACCACTGACACACTAGGAACAGAAATTTCCAAGGTGTTTAAACAGGAGTAAAAATATCCTTTCCCTCTCTGTGCAAGTGAAACAAAGTCCTGTCCTGTTACCCAGTCAAGTAAAACCACTCTCCAATACATTACTGTCATATACCTTTGTAGAGACAGAACTAGGAATGAATAGTTCTATTGCTCAGTTATTGCTGTAGCATTGCAGAGCTGAGCCTTCTGAATTTCCCTCTTTCTACAGAACAAACAGTCTTGTAAATGTATTAAGGTTAATAAAATGCTTGAAATGCAGTTGAAATAAGCAATATTTCTTCTGAAAGAAGTGAGATTGATGCTTTCCCTGGTGACAATTCCCCCTAAAGGCACCATTTAAGAAAAGCAGAGTCCTCAGTCTTCATAGTCACATTGCCTTTTCAATCAGTAAATAGCTATACCCATGCACCTGACTCTTATTCAGTCTGGCAAACAGAATGTCTACTTCTGGGCTCCAGAAACTAAACAGGTCCCAGCCCTCAACAATTGCAGGTCAGGAGTCCATGGAACCTTGTTGGGGTCCCTCCCCTGCCGTGTAGCCCTGGGAGAGGGGCCCTGAGGGCACAGACACGGGGTTTCCCTGCCCCTGCTCAGCCTCGTTCCCATGGGTTGGTTTGTGTTCCCTGCGCGGGCAGAAGGACCCTCGGGTCCCGTGACTGGAACAGTTCCTGGGCAGAGCCCCGGCCATGCGGCTGGGGAAATAAACATCTCTGAAACATCTACCAAGAATCTGTCCATATATACTTCGCTTCCACGGGACTCCTGGTTTGAAATATACTTGTTGCAGTAATCCCCGCTGCGACAGAACCTGGCAATGCTTTGGCCAAAACGCTGCCAGCATCGGCAAGGTGATTGTCTCCACTTCTGCTACAGCCACTGCACAAACAACCAGCAACAGGGCTAACACCTGCCTTCCCTTCATAAGATGAGGTTCCCATCTCATCCCCATCTCCCCAGTCTCCTCCCAGAAAATACACTCAAGACTTACATGGAGCAAGGCTGCTCCAAACTATAGCTTGAATGACCCCTCCATACCTGACTAATCATGTGAATTCAGATGTGGAACAGACACACAAGAAGATCCAAACAGTAGTTAACAAGCCAAAAGCTATTTGGTGTAAATGGGATGTAAAAGCCTACTTGCTTCTAGGCCCACGTGCTAACGTAAAGACTTCAAAGACAAAGAGGCTCAGGGCACGTATTTGTCAGTAAATAGAAATATGCAGGGGTGTACCTTCTTTTTTTATCCACAATTATTTAATCTATATTAAAGTAAGTTACCATTTTGGGCTAAGACAAACAGCACTCTCCTAGAAGATGTTCCAATACATTTCCAAGGAGAGTATGCATCAAAATTATTTTCAAGTACGTATTGGACCGTCCTATTTGAGAAATGAGGGTGAAGAGAGTTTTAAATCTGTGGACACAATTTACTCCTTTCCCTATGGGCCAGAGAACATACCCTAGTCCCCTCTGCCTTGATGGCATACTGGCAACCTCAAAGACTGCTATGCATTGCCCCAGAACCAAGCCAAATTATACAGTATATGCAAACCACACACTGTGCCTACTCTCCAGAGAGACCACTTAAGAGATAATACAGAACTAAGTTTTTTCTGATTATGTGAAGTTAATTGGAAGAGGTGAGTCAGTTATGTGAGATGCATGCTATTATTGCAACTGGTTTTATAATTCTCAAAATAATTGTACTACTATTTGTTAGTGTAGGGCCCAGAAGTCTGGCCTTTGGCCAATGATAATTATTTAGGTGTGTTGCCATGAATTACTATGAATGGAACACAAAGCACTTTTTGACACTGTGTCTGAAAAATGCATTAAAGGTACTTGAGAGCTTTTGTGATTTTACTCTTGCCTGGACTGGAAAATAAGACATTAATTTTAAAAATGTTGAAGAACTTAAAAAAAGAAACCCCACCCAAAACACACACCAGCCTAAGGACACTAGTCGAAGCACAAGATTTGTAACTTCTCCCTAGATACACAGCTGGGTTTGCTTACACCAATGGATTCATAACAGTTGCTTCACAATGTATCTGTAACGAGCAAAGCAGGACAGAAACTTACATTTTCACATTGTTATTCAGACCATTCAAATTTTTCCAATATTTAAATAGAAAAAAATCCCTTTCAAGTTCTGTTCAAAGCCCTGACATTAATTTCCCAGATTCATAAGGGAACCTAACATGCATCATTAATTATTCACAATTTTGAACTGCATTTATATTTTTTCAACCAAAAATGTATGTATTCATGTATACACACATATACAGAACTGGATACATACATCCTGGGGAAATAACTGAAACATACGTAGAATTTTATAATGACATTGTTCTAAGAACAAATAATTCTGTAAATTCGTCAGGTATATTTAATAACAACATTCTTTACAGGTTAGTCTGAATAGCTTTATTATCTCACCTTCATTGTCGCAGTCTTGCAATGAAAGCCATATTTGATCTACCAGACCAACTCCTTTTACTTCACCATGAACTGGAATGGAATGCATTACCATTAATGCAATTAATGTCAAGGGTTTGGTTTGCAATTGCCAGTGCTACTCTTTTTCTAATTTATATTTCTTCATCAATTGCTTTCTTTTTCATTCTACACTGCAGAAGAGAAAACATCCATTGTGATACTTTTAGATTGTTCTCTTTTCACGTTTTTCCACACATAACCATCTATAACATGAGAAAGACTGTCATTGTTGGTATTTTTTGGACTGGACTCTACCAGACATAACTTGCACGTGTGTTTTAGAGCTATAGAAATGTGCATCACTTAAAAATATTTATGAAAAATTGCACTATTATGCTTTATGATAAGCAGCAAGGAGATATTCTTCAGTCACTGGCCAATTCTTCTTGGTGCATATTCTTGGCCTGCAAAGACAAACTTGATATACTAATAGTCTGCACAGAAGTCAGAGTCAAGGCTTGGCCATACTGCATGCAGCAATTTTTTGCTTGGTGCTTATGAGTTTTGACCGGGACTTTTGCTTTTGTTGGGGATCACATAGACACAAACCCCTTACTACTCAACATCGAAACAGCTTGTTCAGCTCCTGGCCCTTCTCCTCACTCCCAGTACTGAAAGTAACCTATAACCAACCTGTGCTGCCTAAAGCTTTTGCAAGTTGCCCTCTGTTGTGCCAGAGATCCTGGTGTTCCCTTGCTGCTTCCTGTAAGGCAGGAGGTACCCACGCAGCTAAACAAGAGGTATCCACATCTCCTCCTGTTCTACTCCAAGGTACCTCAGCATGTGGCATCACATAAACATAAATAGAAGAGTTGCAATTTCAGTGCTGAGTATTCTTTGCAACATGAAAAAAAATTAACTGTACATGCAAAGGGAGCAGATCTGTAGCCAGCAGACCTGGACCGACATTATGAATTCAATGTAACATCTAAAAATAAAAAATATATAAAAGTAAATCCCAGCCAAATGGCAAGGCTCAATTTAAATAATTTCCTTAAATCATACCACTTGAAAATTTGTGTAACTGCACATTTATATATATATGTACATATAAACTCCCTCCAACATATTTCATATGAGTCACTGAAGAACTTCTTCCTTGGAAATGACATTAACATTAAAAAAACCCCAGCAATAAAAATAGATTTTCTATTACTAGCATTTTATGAACACCATAAAATCAATAGAATATATAAAAAATTGATTTAGGCCATATTAAATATTATGTCAGTAGAATGAGCAAAGTGAACTGTGGACATTCTTTGATTAGGGATTTTGACCAACAGCAAATTTGGATCCATCCTGTTCAACAAACATGATTAATTTCATAATATTCCACAATAAAGCTGACCTCCAGAAGCTTGCTCGTGACATTATTATGACAACTCTGAACTCTGTCCAGATTTTCCTAAAAGGCAGGAGAAGGAAGAGATTATGGCCTGAATTTTATTTTTTATTTTTCAGCCAACATAAAAATGATACTGGACCAAACATTTTAGCTCCTGCAAATACATTCAGCTCATTCTACTCAAGTTAACAGATCTTAAATATCACTTTAAAGTCACAGAATTTAATTTTTAAAAAGCAGACACTGTAAAGCAGTATGATATCTTTGTGAAAACTGAAGCATTTAAGGAAGGATAAGCAGCCTTGCTTGCTTCTTGACAAAGCATCAAACCTCTATTTTGGCAGCCTATTCAGAAAGAAAATGCTTGGCTGAGAGAATACTCTACCAGGATTCTAAACAAAAGATATTAAAATATTTTTCTGTATTTGTGACTGTTTATGATATTTCTCAAAACAGGAAAGATATTTCACAGGGACAAATGTTTCCACTGCTATTAAAGGAGCATTGTTTCCCTTGCAGCAATTAAAATACTGGATCTGGTACTCCCCTAAGGATTTCGAATGTAACTTCAGGAAGTGAGGTTAGTTAATGAGCACGTAACAAGCTTACTTAGCCTACACTGAACTTATTTCTAAATAAAGGAAGAAAAACTGTATCAAAAATGTAGGAAAAAAGCAGACAAAAACCATATTAATATTTTTTAAAATATAAATTTCACTTGCAGCTCTGGAAAACAAACTACCAAAACACATTAAGAAGCATCATTGCCCATGCAATGGAAACAACCTTTCCCTTGCAAAGACAGAAACTTAATTTTCTCAAACTCAACCCTATTTTACAAATCTCGCAAAAATCAAATAACTGATACAAAACACTGCTTTACAGCTTTCCTGTCCATAATGCAATCACGGTATTACTGGGGATAGGACAGCAAGGGGAAAGCCCCTTTCATGCCTGACACAACACCATTCACAAGCACAGCACCCTTGTAGTCGGATCAGGGCAGAGCCCTCTCCAGTAAAAATGTGGCCTTCTGTCCAAGTCCAACTATGCTAAGAGTTATTGATGACAACCTCGAATAAAATAGAAATTAAATCTTCCAAAACACTCCTATCACTGGACAGGGGTTGTGAGAAGGACAGAAACCAAGGAGCAGTTGTGACCTTGAAAGAAAACTATTGATTGGATTTTGCCTTGTGAAAGGAAAGAAGGGAAACTGAAACCAACCATTCTGAATCATTAATGAGCTCCCACAGCATGGTCCTAACTCCAGTTTTTTACATATCCAAGTGCATTTTTCTTTTGGCTTTCTCAAAACTAGCCCATTTACAATCTATACATGAAAAGAAACTGTAAATTCATTCAAGATAACATGAAGTACCTCTAGACAACAACTCAAAGCTTTGTGTATGTCAGACTGTGCAACATGTAACAACATAAACGTTACATATATTTTTAAATATACATATATAAATGTGTGTGTGTGTATGTGTTTATTCACGTTATGTCAATTACTGTAAATGACTAAAAGATGCTATTAATTGCCTGTGCTACTACTATGTTTTTGTTAGTACCCACTGATGCAGAATGTGATTTTCCAGTCTTTGGATAATTCCTAGGACTGAAGGGGCTTTGAGCATATTTTCTGTGAGGAATTTGGCCCTAAAAAGGAGAAGTTTATGTTGATGATTTTTTAAAGAAAAGCTCTTTATAGAACAAAACAAAATAAAATTTTGTGAAAAGTTGTAATTTGTGTGGCAGGAGGAATTCAAATAACTGCTGGTTTGTATTGATCAGCACTAAAGTGATAGAGAAAAGTAAATGGGGAGCAAGAAGCCAACCATTAGAGAAAATATAGGAAGGTGTGTGATTATTTTCTCCGTATCTATCTTAAATTTCACTACATCCTCCTTCTTACTGAGTTTTCCCTCCTCAACATATTACTTAGTTTTGATTCTAAAGCCTCTTTTCCTACAAATTGTCTCCAACAGCTTTTCTTTAGTAGGTCCAACTACAGTGCTATTTATTCTAACAAAAAGAAAGCATCCTCCTTTGGTCTTGGCTCATCTAGCAGTCCTAAAGTAAATCATTCCCTATTAATGTACTTCTACACAGAAGTCATAACTTAGTTCATAGTTTAGGTTTTCTGATACCTTTATTAAACAAATCAACCATGTTAAAAATGGGAAACTATTAAGCCAAAATTTCTTTTTAAATGTGATCAAACCAAGAGAACTTGAAGAAAAACATCCAACAGCCAAATGATCATTGACCATAGACATTTCCTTTTAAAGAGATGCTGCTCAACAAAAACCAGCAAGGTGCAAATAAGAAAAGATTTTTCTGTTTACCATCCACTACAAGAAGGAATAAATGTGATGACTTCTGTCCTCACTGTCCCATAGCAGTGCATTAGCAGAAGTATATAGGCTGTGATGGCACAAAGGAACACACAGTGCTGTCCAAGACAGCGAGTTCACATGTGAGAGAAACTGGCTACTTTCAAAATATCCATGTGATTAGTTTCCCTTTAACTGCCTATTTAATTACCAATACTTTCACTGTCTAGAGATTAGAAATGCCATCTTTACCAAGGATAATATGGTAACATGGACAAAGACAGGAACTGATACTAGTGGAATTAGATTCAGGTAACTTCTACGCTAACAGGATGTAAAAACTCACCACAGTAATACTGCAGCTTCTATACTTCATAATTACACAAATAATGTCATAAGATACTACGCTAACCATTATCTTGTACCAAGCATATATATGATTAAAAATTGTACACTGGAATAATCATTCAGAAGGAGATCATACCTTTAGCCCTGAACTCTGAAGTCCAACAGTTCTGCTCACACCATGGAAATAGAGATTTTTGTATGCTAATAAAAACACATCCAAAAAAGATTAAAAGAGCATAGGTAAGAAACAAGTGAGCTAGGCAATGATAAGTAAGAGGGAAAGAGATGAGTACAACACACGAAGAACAATGCTCAAACCTACTCTATGGCAAAGCCAGAAATCAATGCATCTTCAGTGTTAGCACAAAATTCCTGTATGACCACACAGTAAGTTTAGCAAGAGCTTTACAACAGGAATTACACAGTGCTATACAGGAAGAGAAGAATCATTCACAATATTGTTGTTCAGTTTACACTTTCGCTCTACCTCTGTCTGTTCCCTAAGATTCAAGCAATGAACAATGACGTCTTTCAATGCCATGAGTTGGACAATATCTAAATGCCATATCCAAGGGTCTGTAACACCTATGAATTAATTCTTTCTGAGAAAAACAGAAAAAGAATACTCCAAATCAAAAGACCATTATTAAATATCTCATTCCCATTACATTTCAAAGTTAAAAATCTTGCCATGTTGTTTACATTGCTGTGTTCAGCCCCATGACTCTTTTTATACAAAATCAAGGAGGAAGGAAAGGCAGTGGAACATTCCCCTGTAAAAAAAGTTTATAGTCTTGGCTACAAATACTACAGCTACCTAATGTCAAGTGAGGACCTGCAATGATTTGCAAAAAATCATCTGCCTACAATTCCATGTCTAAGTCATTTGCAGGCCAAGGACAAAATTTTGCCCTTCTATGCATGTTACAAATCTGCTATCTGTGGCGTCTGTCAGAGTGCTGATTCTGCACTGACTGGTGGCTCCGATTTCCTTTGGTGGTGTTTGTGGTGCTGAAAAAGCAATAGGAGAAGCTAGGGCAAAGAGATTTGCTCTCACTGCTGGTTGAACCCTACAACACCTAACACCATGACAGAATAAGCCATCCTTCTAATTTTACACTGCCGATCCACAGTTCTAATCAGCTGCTTCTGCATACACAATGATTTGCACATGGTGGGTGGGAGAGGCCTCATTTTTTTTGCATTCATTATTTTAATTGTACATACTGTACACACTGAAATCCACTGTATTCATTGAAATAGTCAGAGAAAGTCTGGCTCATGACTGCATGTTACTGTATTCTTGGACATGTTCACATCCAATCTTGTGGCTGAATGACACTGTACAGAGCTTTGCTTTCTCAACTTCTTACCTTTTTGATCCTATAGTGGCTGTGGCAAAAGAAGCACATTTCTTGGCCCTGCCTGTCTGATCTTTAGTGGCCCTTGTCTGGCCCTGGTGCATCCCAAGTTGAAGGTTAAATATTTTTTTTCCTTATTTTGTTTGGTTTTCTTAAAAAGGTGCATTGGAATTCATGACTATGCAGATTCAGTGAGGGGCACCATAAAAAACAGCTAACTGAAGGACACTGTTAATAACTAAGCAGCAGGACATCACTCACAACAGAAGCACAGATGTCTTCCTCTGGTCCCATGATATTATTTTGAAACATAGGCAGCTTCTGGTATCAAATTCCACACTAACAAACTAGCCTCACAACTGTAAGTTCCACTGACTGCAAGAGCTTCATTTCAGGTTGGCAGCCTTTAGAGACAAGAGAAAAGCTAGCTTCCCAAGCTTTCACTCTGCTGTTACTGAGCTCAGAGCAGCTCCCGGCCCCAGTCATGGTGACTGGACAAAGTCTGGCAGTGTTCGCAAAATACTTGTAAAGGATGCATTTCCAATACTGTCCTCACCTAGAAAAGACTCTTAACATTGTTCTGGAATGTATCACCCAGCCTCTCTCTCATTTCATCTGAGATAACACTCTCCACAGTTCTCAATCCTCTCCCCTCACAGGTCTTTTCTTTTGCTTTCATTCCTTTCTTCATTCACTTTCTCACTGATTTTTTTGTTTCTCTCCATGATATCAGGGACCATGCTTTCAAAGCCTGGTTGGGACTTTCCCCAGATAGACAAGATATCACACTATGCCTGTTTTTGTCATGCTTCCAACAGACTGAAGTTAGTCCAACCTTCCTCATCACAACCAAGTATGGCATCTTCAATCCCAGCAACTCCTACAGAGCTTCAGGCTCCTACCTTAGTCCCTTCACACTCTTCTCTTTCTATTCAGAATACAATCAATCCTTCCAGTACAAAATCAGGAAAAGGTGTGATTTTGTACCCTCTTTGGCTTGCTTTCTCTTAGTTACACAGCAACCTTTTCCTCTTTTCTCATCACAACTTAAGAAATTCCCTACCTGCACACTTTTTCTAGTCTTCTCACTTGGACCTGAAGTCCTCGTCTTCTGTATTTCCTTGCCTCTATTTTCACTCCTCCCTCACTCTCTTCATCACTTCTCAGTTAGCTCATCTTCTATAACAACAAGCTTGCCCTTTTTTTTTTTTTTAATGAAAAAAAGTAACCCCATCTGTCTCTCTAACTACTAACTGTGTTTCTCATTGTGCTCTATGAATGATTTTCAGGAGGTTCACCTGCTCTTATTCTTGAACTATTAGTCTACAGACTACAGTCTCCTTTGTGTGTCCCCAAGACTTACTCAGCATAGTCTTGACCCATGGCAGTTATTTCCTGTTACTTTAATATATCAGTCAGCTTCTGTGCTTAGAGGTTTGCATGATTTACAGTTCAGAGCTACTTGTTCAATCCAAACTGCCACACACTACACTTGCTTACAATACAATTACTGAATTCCTTACATTCTGTCTCAGAAAGGAGAAAACGTAATTTTCTTTGCAAAGTAGCAGTCAAGATGATGCAATGTGGAATCTTCAACCACCTCTGCTGCTGCGTAAGACAGATGAAAGTCTACACAAAGATTTAAAAAACCTTATATTGCAGAAAAGAAAAACCGAATGTTTGCTCTGCTTGCAATAATTATGCAAAATCATAGTTCATTTTCCATATTTTCCATCCCAGATCTTTTAGACCTTTTCTGCATTATTAGCAACACCTTTTAGTGAAATTAAACAACAGAAATGTGCCAAAACAGCAATCACATTTCAAAAAATGTGAATCATAAGCAGTGAAGCTGTGCAGTATTTTAAAAACTGATATATTTGGGTTTTAAGTGACTAAGCTATGACTATACTGGATGCATTAAAACCATAAAGTTCTGCTAAATGAAGCAGTGAGCTATACTGAGTTACATTTAGGAAGATATTTATCTACCTATAGCTGACTGGCCATACACCAAAATAAGAATGTACAAGCATGTATGACCACAAACATGAATGTACATGAACCCTTCAGTCTGTGTAAAAAGGATTCATCAGTTCAGTCTACAGCCTGTGTTGTGTCTGCTACTAGGCACAAGCAGTTTTCTTACTGGCACCAACAAAAGACATTTTTTTCTGCACCTTTTGTGCTTAACACACACACCAGCCAATGGAATCAGCAGCATCTGAAGTGTAGCTAAGGGCACCCTCTAATATTTCAGTTTCTTAAACACCCTCTTCCATAACATTTTGTAGCTAAGACAGCAAATAATTGGTTCATATCTTGTCCAGAGCAGTTTCAGAAGAGACCTTATTACCTGGGGTTCTTTTTTGTTACCTTTAAGTCCTGCCATGTTGTTTGGAAGCAGTAATACCGCAAAACACTCATATTTCATTCCCTATTTAAGAAGCTACTTAAGAATCTGAAGTCCTACTCATCCAGAATCCAGTGTTACAGTGCCAAGGTTAAGTGAGGAGCTAAAGGCCAAGATTAAGTTCCACCTGTTCTCTGGGAGGATTTAGTTTCTGATGTTACTTTCCCAGATGCACATGGGAGCTGACACAGCCAACCACAGGACCTCTGCCTGCAGCTCTTCTCTTCCCAAAGAAATACTAACCCCCTTCACTCTAAATGAGTTTGATTCCCATCTACACTCATTTACTGGCAGAGTAGTAAAAGGCGCCATAATGTAAAGAAGTATTCTGAAAAAAAAATTCTATTAATTGACCATTTTTTGTGATTTATGAAGGATGCTACAGCCACATCAACATCTTCAGAATGCAGTGATGCACTCTATGCAGCCTAGTTCCTTCTCCCCTTTCAAAAATCCCCCCACTTTACAAGCCTGCTACTTCAGTTTTAAACATCAAGATGCCTCTTTAACTAGGTAACAGACACTGAATTCCAAAGCTGCCACTGTAGCTGAGGTAGTTTTTTTTTCAATTTTCCCTCTCATATTGAAACAAGCAAATTCATGACCAAGTTGTTGAACTGTAAGAAAACATCTCAATTAAAGCACTTCCATAATATTGCTCACAATCCTGATTGCATTTTCAGGATTGGAACAGAGGAGAAAGGTTATCAGTAGCCACCTGCAATGGAATGAGTTGGAAAAAGACAGGGTACCTAACTAGCTAACTCTGAAGTACCTAATAAGAAGTTAAGTAAACTTGGAACTTAGGACAGCTGAAAGAGACTCTAGAAAACCCTCAGTAGATCTACACCTTGTAGTTAAAGAACAAGTAATAAATGACAGGAATTAATTTGGTGTGCATGGAGTAGGGGAGCTCAGTGGCAGAGATCACTGTTCCAAGGTCAGCTGGTGTATGTAACAGTGCACATGAACATCCTTTTACTACTAGTGGTGGTCAGTGAGAACAGTGCCTAGCTTTACACTTCATGCAATCAAGCACCTGCTTGTAGAAGCACAGGTTGTACTTAGCAAAAATATTGTCCTGACTGCTGGGAGCAAATTAAGGTTTGTGAAAATTACCATGACCACAAAACCTAATCACTTAAATGCTAGGTGACTGTGATTAATAGTGAATGTCTGTTGTAGCATGAACATTTTGCAAAGAACATGGATGGGTCACAGCCAATTGCATAAGGACTGCAAACACACGGAATCACTCTTCTTTTAGCACCAGGCGGTACAACTGTCAGCTCAGAGCTGCCACAGGCAACACCAGCAGGATGGCAGAAAAAGACACTCATTCTTCTCCCAGGAATATCAACTTCTCACCACTCAAATTTGACACACTTGGGGCTGAGCTGTGCAACTGGACAGACATTACCAGTCCCTGCAGGAACATGCAGACTTTGACATGAGAAACTATCTGAACACACGAAAAGGAAAAGCAAATTATCCAAGTTTCTTCACGGCCTCTAGACAGGAAGGATCAACAGTCTGAAAGCATAAACATGTCTCAGCTTCTCTGCTGGTTTGCTATCACGCTCCTCTTTTACTTTCCACAAGAGCTGTAGAATATGCCATGTCCGAGACTCAGGTACGGCCTGTTTTTCCAAGGAGTGAAAGGAAGAATGTTTCCTCTAGTTCCTCTGCCTTCATGCTAGACTATCTAGTGAACTACACCATAAACCAAACATAAGACATTCCAAACTATTACTTTTCTAAAATAAAGTCATGTGCACTTACATTTTTCTTTACCAAAACAACAGGGTGCTTAATAAGCAGGAAGTTTCCCTCCCTTGTCAGCCTTCCTCCGTGCAGCACAGAATGCAAGAACAGCCATGTTGGCCCAACCAAATGAAACACCTATTGCCCTGCCTCCGACACAAGCCAAAAGCGTCTGCCTGAGGGACTGTGTTAGCACAGAGCAAGCTCATACCAGAACACCTCTGCCACACCACATCACAAAGATCACATGTGCCAGAGGTGCATCTTTGTGCTTAACAGCCATATCACTGAAACTCACAGCCGCTGGGCAGGAACAGGCCCTGTGCCATCCACCTGACTCACAACCTGCACTCTTAAGGCACCTGAGCTTTACTATGCCACTGGCAGGTTGCATGACTTCTTGTGATGGCAGCAGAATAGTCTGCATGAATGTTTGCCTGGACCACGCTGGGAGAGGCCACTGCAAAAGCAGCTGTAATGCATAAGCTCTAGGCACCATGAGAAGCAGCTACAACACCTGCCTAGCTGGCAAGCCAGCACTCAAAAGCACAGAAAGAGAAATTTAGCAGGGGAGGCTCTCTACTGCTCTCCAAAGTGACTGACAGCCGTGAGAGCTTACAGACCTCCAAGATGGCCATGGGCAGAAACATTTAGCTTGTGGTAGCCACAAAGACAGGATTTGACCTTTTAATTCGAAGGCTTTACTCTGACGTTCAAGCTACTAGAGTCTTGAGAGACATTCAACAAATGTACAGCTGCATCAGAGCCAGCTGAAGACTGAGAACATGAACAGCTCATGGTACATATCTCCATGTGCCACAGGAGAAAGACAGGTAACACTGAAGCTTCAGAGGTAGTGTGAGAGAATACTGCAATGGCCCTCTCCAAAAAAAACCAAGGGATGTCAACAGATTCTGGTTCTGGTTGTGCAGAATACAGAAAGTCATGTTACTACAAGGTACATTTCTGTTGCTTCCTGTTGCTACAACTCACAGAAATGTAACTTTCTGAGAGGGCACAAACTTCTCTTAGAAGACATTTGGTAACAAATACTGCAGCTGCGGCCACCAGCTCCTATGCCTGAGAGGGCCCACATGAAACAAAAGGGTTCTGGTAACTCAATTCACTGCTTTTTAAAGAATGCTTTTCTCCCAGTTTGAATTACTCACATCTACTGACAAGAATCAAAATTTCTCCTACGTTAAAGGCCATACATGGCATGTCTCCATGTTGGGGCTGGCCCTGCCAAACATGGAGGCAAATCTGTGAACACCCTCCTCACAAGGGTTACAAATGGACTCCCTCCAGCTGCAGATGCTTCCACATACGCTCTGCAGAAGAGTTGTGGCAGTGTGGAAATTGTGCCACAACTGTAGGCTATCCTCTTCTTACTTACAAGAATGATGCCTCTGAAATCCAAAATAGCTATGAGGGAAAAGCCCTGAGTTCTCAGACATGCCAGCTTTGTATTATCATACCATCAACTGAGAGCAGGCAAGAGCCAAAGGGGCTGATAGAGGTAGAAGGACCACAGCCATTACTGGCTGGACAAAGTGCCATGAAGAAGTGAAACTTCATGACAAATAGAATCATAGAATAGTTTGTGCCAGAAGGGACCTTAAATATCATGTGGTTTCAACCGGTTTGCCATGGGTAACCTTCCACTGTCCCAGGCTGCTCAAAGTCCCCATCCAGCCCGGACTTGAACACTTCCAGGGACAAGGGATCCACAACTTCTCTGGGCAACCTGTTCTGGTGCCTCAGCAACCCCAAAGTAAAAAATTTCTTCCTAATATCCAACCTAAACGTACCCTCTCTTTCAGTTAGGTGACATGTTTTGTCATCTATCAGGAAAAGGTGAAGGACTTTTTATAAATATTTCTTGTATGTTTATATTACTCCACTTTGTGCTCCAGGGTATTCAGCCATGCCAGACAGCTGAAGGAACAGTGCATTAGCCTTTGACACCATGAATAAAACTGACATAGGCTAAATAATAGTTACTAGATAGTTCGCCCATTTTACTTCAATATAAAGGATCCTGTTACATTGCTCCCTCCCTGACCTATTTTTTAAGAAACTTCAGAAAATCAAACAGAGCAAATCAGAAAGATTCTAAATTACTTTTTTTTTTTTTTTTTTTTTAATTTCAAAGACATATCTCATTTTCCTAAATCTGGTTTCTCATTTCCACACTAGAAGTGCCATCAAGTCTGCCCGGTTTCTGCCTGCTATTGGCAAAGCAAACAGCACTAAATGGGACAAAACATGGCAGAGTACAAAACAAATAATGACAGACTCTTCTTTAAAAAGGTAATTCTGATTTTTGTGCAGAATACAGAAGAGGTGTCAGAACAAAATGGACTCTGAGGGCAGCACAAGAAGTTCTTTCACAATGAAGACTATTCCTATGTCACTCATGATTCATATATAGAGAGGAAAAAGTCATTATATATAATATACTATTCTGATCCTTACACTGGATTATCACTGAGGACTGAATATAAACCTAATGTTTTAAGTTCATAAATGTGAAAGGCAGGAACATTGGCCACTGTGAGGCAGAGTGGCATACTCATAGTGCACCAGTGTGGAAGCATTGGGGAGGTACAGTATTTCCAGGAAAACAGCATTTGAGAAGAGCTGTGAGTCACTTGGAAAAGGTGTGTTCAGCTACCCACAAAGAGAACACTTTGGGGAATTCACTGGCAGAAGTGAATTAATAGCTAATATACAATGCTGATCCTAGGTTATAGATATTCTGGGAGAAGATAAACGTGCATCGGGGGGGTGTGTGAAAAAGAGATATAAAAAGGACCAATTCTTTCAAATTATAAAATCTTACTTAAACTTTTGCCCAGAACTGAAGTAAAACCTAAATTGTTTCTTTTACTAGATAATCAAAGAAACTCGACTACCTTTTTGTCTTGATTTTTCTTAATTCTTCTAAATTTTTGTACTTCTTAATTTCTTCCTAAAATGCAACAGCATTGCTGCAGTAATGGCTTTACAGCAGCCCTTATTCATTCTGAAAGAAGAAACACCATGAACATCACCAGCTCACCCTGCTTTGTGCTGGGTGTGGGACACTTTCAGAGTGCCTGTCAACCTCAGCTGTTCTGCGGAAAGTCAGTATAAGCTGGCCCAGCCTCCAGGAGAAGCTTCTGCTGCCAGTCACTTCCACATTAGCCTTTTTCCTAACTGGAGACCACACAGCAGACCTCATTTCTACCAAGAATACCTTCTATTTATCTACTACTCATGTTCCAACCTACTGTGCTTAAGAACTGCTTGGTTTTCAGCATCAAGTTTTCTAGCATTGCACCTTGACACTTCCTAAAGGGAGATCAAAACCAAGCACATAAGTACTTTGTAGTAAATGATGCTTAAACCACTGGGGAACTGGGGCCACTCAAAAATAGGCAGACAGATAGATAGATAGATAGATAGACAGACAGACAGATAGATAGACAGATAATATAGTCCAGCTTTGCTATTCTTTAGTAATTTTCTTTCTTTCTGATTCACTGATTTCCATTTCACCTGATTACTTCTTCACTCAGATCACAGGTAAACTTAGCATTATCACAATCTACTTTCTCTCCTCCTTCCATTCCTCTCATCCTCTTATTTCCTCCTATATCCTATCTCGTTTCTTTCTAAAATTCTCCAGGGACTAAACCACAAATTGCCCTCACAAAGTGACACATTCCCAAAACAGCATGACCTCCATACGGGCAAAAAATTCATATAAAATCAGGTGAGCATTCACCCTTTGCACATAAAAAACTGAAAGGAGAAACTCTAGGCTCTGTAAAATAAAGACCTGTGAAGCAAATGTGGATGTAGACTGAACATGGGGTTGGGACTCTGCAGTTTACACTTCTAGGACTCTCTCTTATTCTGTCACTACCTTGATCTAGGAGCTCTGCTATTTCTGTGTGCTTCAGCCCATAGCAAGGTAGAGCCTTAGCAACCATGATTTTCAGCTCTCCTCATTTCTACTGCATCCGTTTATAGCCTTCTCTTCAATCTCTTTGCATTTCATCTCTAAGCTGTCTTCTACTCAGCATCTTCCCAGCTCTCCATTTCACTTCATGCACACCACATACATGCTTACTCCCTCATCCCATCACTCACTATATACTCTTTTAGGGGGAGGGGCAATGAGATACAACAGGTACTTGTTTACATTTGCTTTCCTCCTTTTCTACTAGCAATGGACATGAGGTGCCAGGTAATTTTCCTTTGTTAATAATATCAGTGTTAATACCACCACAGTGGTCTGAATCATGTAAAGCTCTAAGCAAGTTAGTAACTCCTTTACTCCTTCAATCATTACAAATGAGTTTACATTTTGCAATCAAAGCAGATCAGACTCAAATGCACCACTGTATCATTAAAAATTCTCCAGTTCAGATTTGAACTGTCTTTATAAATCCTGTGTTATATATGAGGCATCATCCACTTGCTTGTTCCTATTACAGAAACAGATACATTCCTCTGTGGTATCTTGCACTTTATGATTCGACTCAGGAAAACTAATAGCAGATCAAAACAGACATCTGAGACCTAGAGATCAAATTTTATAGAAATAAAAACAATGGAACTCTAAAAATGTCTATCAGCATGCTCTGATAGGGTGACACAGACCCAAACCAAAGTTTTAAGAAACACTGAAGAGCTTTACTGAAAAAGCTTTACTGAAACACAAGAGAATGGTGGCTTAAACATCTTAAGATCTTTGTAAAATCCTTTACATGAAATTACCTCCATGGATCAGTTAATACAAACTCTCATTCTCTGACGTACTTATAGCAATTTTCTTCTTCAAAGTAAGGTACTTAGAAGCATAAACAACTCTTTCAAATGTTCATGTGGTAAAGCGATATAACTGCCCCCATTAACAAGTAATGCACCTAAGACAGATGTTTTATATGATTGGCCCATGACTACAGCGACTGGAATGTCAGTGTCAAACAATGAAAAAAGCTTCTTGTGTGTGGTTCAGATGAGCAATATCATCATTGCCTTTACATCAATCCCTTTACACTGTCGACTCACTAAAAATACTGCAGATTCGAGCACATTCGTTTTTCTCTACATCTGATCTTACAACACTGACTCACATGAATTGATTCCTCTTTTATATTCTGCTCATTGACTAAATAATGGAATGTTCTAAAGACATTAAAGGATTGACACCCACAGAATTGGCATTTGGGTAGGTACAACACAGCACAAAATCACTTCTATAGGTAAAAGTGGAAACAAAAAGCTCAGTATTTCAGTGACTTGCTGAAAGCCAAGCAGTAAATGTGTTCCCAAGCTACAAACTCGATCTTTTTAATGATTTTTCCAAAAATGCTACAAACTTAGTACAGACCAATTTGAACATTAGATCATACTTGTCAAACGGCAGATCTTTGCTGAAGATGCAGAGCTTCTATTTTGTAATTGCTTTAGAATTAAAAGTAAACAAAGTATTTCTATTTTAACTTCGTTTCACTTTTCTCCTACTCTATAAGCAATAACCCAATTGCTTAAGCAAGACATGTGATGCATGAGTTAATAATAAACATAACAGCTCTCCCTTTTCCCACATCAGTACTTCAAACCTCTCAGAGTCATCAAAACACTCCAAAATCCTAATTCTTCAATCACCAGTGAGAATGAAGTAGAGGGGTTTTTCAAGTCTCTTGCAATCAGCCCCTCTCCAACAACAAGGTGAATTCACGGAAAATGTATTAAAGCAGAAAAACCAATGACCATTTGCTATATGCTTACAGACAAGTAAGACACAAAAGGTCTTTCATGACAGTCCTAAAGTTACAGCCAAAGGAACATGGAAAAGTCTCAGGCAGAATGGTAAGGCTCTCTACTTTCACCTGGACTGTATTTGAAGTCATGTAAATATGATTGTTTGGGTAAATAAGGGTTAAAGGTGGTCATTATGTTATGTCATTGTGTCAGAATGACAATTCTGCTTTGTAAGGAGACTCTTATTATGCTTTTGTACAGCGTTTCTTACCCAAACTGAAATATGGTAAGACAACTGAGAAATATGCTGCAACTGAAATGAGTTTCAAGCTGCCTTTCCCTGTACTGTCTTTTGGACCAAAGCTCAAAAAGTTACAAGACGTTAGAAGCAAATACAGTATAGTGAACTGTGACACACTGAGAAGAAAAAGTATTCTTGAACTATCAATGTGCTTCTGTTGGAATAACCAATGCTTTTATTTAAAAAGTTTTGAAGGACATTCATGGTCCAACACATATGTTACAGAAATCACTTGAGAGAAAAAGCTATCAGGAAGCAAGAGAAAATACCCTGTTTTGACTTTGGTAGGCAAAATCCGTGGGTATGTTCCTAACATTTAATCAGCTTGATGAAAGAGAACAGCATCCTCATTTACAGTCCAGGTTTTAAACTTACACTCAAAAAAATTGACAAGTAGCTAGGAAGGACTTTAAGGAAAGTTAGTATTTTGGGGTGTTCGTCCTAAAGGAGACACTGTTTTCTTTCTTAAATCAACCATACAATCTCATTACCTGATCACAGAAAGGTAAATTTCTGTACCCTGACCTGCACAGACTTGCAAAGCTTTGAATGGGGGGAAGAATTCATAGTCAAGACATACATTTAGACTCAGAGAGTGCTTGAGGAAGGAGAAGCGCCTTTCAAAGCATGACACCCAAGCCCACAGACATGAGAAGATAGCTGGCATTGCCTAAATACAATGGGAATTTCAGACCGTTTGCTCCCTTATTTTTGCACTACTGCACACAGCTCAAAGCACTGACAGAAACTTCATACAAACACAGAAAAAAATACCCCTCACCCCATATGGATCAAGTACACACGTTTCCCTCTACTTCCGTCAGATTCTATTTGTTAACTTAGAAGACAGAAGACACTGCTTTGGTAAAGAGTGGCTTCTCTTTTCTTTCTGATTTTGGTAAAGCCTACACAAACTCCATTTATCTCTATCAGTAAAGCTGATGTGATAATAGTCTTGTCCATGATTATCTGCCAGATTCCCTAGGAAGCAAGGAGAAGTAAGGATATCTTGTCATTGAATAGGAACAGTTGATATAAACAAAAATTATTTCATCCTTTTAACTAAACAATGCTATTTTGAAGTTTATCCACTAATTTATCTTCCATCAGTTTTCTTCATACTTCCCTTCATCCTTAGTGGCATGATTAAAATCTGCAAACTGTGTATTGGGCTGGTTACGCTGCAAACCATTTGGTTACTTCCATCATTATTAAAGGCAAAGCAAAATAAAACAGGACTAGAATTACTCTTCCACAAATCCTCTCAGGGAGTTCACAAACACTCCCTTGTCCTCTCTACTCCAGTTCCCTTGTTATTTTTCAGTTTCATAAGCTGGTTAGATGGAGTCAGAAATAAACACAAAACGGTAAGAGCTGTCTTGGCAGCCTCCAGTGAATTCCCACCATAAGCACTTTCACATCCCACAGCAAGCAAGCAAGCAAGCCAAGGGGTTTCGTAAGAGCAACCCACAAGTCTTAACAAATGCATTTATGAAATTAACTGAAGCTTTCACCATTTATGCTACAGCATCTGGCAAGGGTCTAAAAACCTCACCTCCAGATTCAAGCAAACAAAAGCAGCTTTTCATACAAAGCTGTTGTCACCAGGTGTTGTATAAGAAGGTGTTTAAAATGTACACAAGCAGCGAAATAGAGAATTATGTTTCACCAACTATTCTGATGAATTTTGCTATGGAAGTCTGGAAGTCTAGCACAACATAAGAGTTTTTTGTACGAACCCTATTTTAAGACTCTCCTAGCACAGACCACAGATTTGTTCTGTACTAATACTGTTCCCAAAGTCAATCATCAGAAACTGCTATCTCCTCTAGCTCTGAAAGACAGAGTAAAAAGAATTAAGGCAAGAATTAAAACAACTGTTTCATACAGTAAAATCCAACTTCAATCAGAATACAGAACATCCCAAACAAAATATTTCTGAGTGCTTTGCTTGTCCTCCTCACCTCTAAAAGCACTCTATTTCTACAGTTTGGAAAGGAAACTGAGTAAAATTAATATATCCCAAGTTATTCTCTTACCTTAGATACACCAAATTAATTGAGAAAAGTAAAAAAATAGGGGTAATTTATTTTCATACAACTCCTCAATAGACCTTGGTAAGACATTGATCAGTACTGCCAAAGAACTGGAAGTTCCCAGAGGACCTGGTGCTCTGTAACACATATATTGGACACTTTTCTGCTCCACACAGTACTGGGAAGAAGACATGAGGGTGAGCTCTGTTGCAGCCTCAGCATGTGCAGTGCTTCCAGGTATGGGCAGCTCTGATACAGCCTTTGCTCAGACACAACTCCCTACTACATGTCTCTTTCTGGGGACTTGGTCACTGTCAGTCCCACACTCCAACCATGCTCAAGCTCTTTAAGTACAGAAGAACTCAGCAAAGACAAGTCTAAGAAGTGGGCAGACGATGGCCATGTAAAAGATGAGATAAACTGGCATTTAAAAGCAGGAGGCATAAAACAATGTCTACAAAGCTGCAGATGCCTGCTCTGAACCCAAATGAGATGAAAATATCATCCCTTATGTAAAGATATTGCCTATGGGACACACAGTGCTGTTAGCCTTTACACACATTTCTTTTTCTGATTTTCAATGGAACATTTTTCCGTACACATGGTTAAATGAAAAATACCATCAGTGCCAGTTTGACTGCTCCAATTACTGACTACTTTGGTTTTTTTCCAAACTGCTTGCTGAAGAAGGGTAGGTAGACATTTAATGACAGGGTGTCTGAGGTTGTGTTCTCAGAAAGTAACAAAAAAAAGAAGCATAGCCTTTTGTGTATTTCTGCCTGATGTAACTCAGGAAGTTACTTCTCACAAATGCATTAATTTTGGAGAGGTTTTTTCAATCTTGTTTTATAAATATCTTCCATGGAAATCTGAATATTTAGGTTCTTACCATTTCCCTACTGTTTATTAAATGACCACTATAGCACATTGTCTATATGTGAAGTTGGGATTAATTTTGCTGTGACTGAATTAAATCACAAATGTCTCAAACAGTTCTCAGGTGGCTGACTTAACCCTTTTATTCACAAATTCCAAGATACACATTTAAATGTATTGGTCAATAATGACTGAAAAGAACCTCATCACATTCACCTTATTTTCCTCATGTTCAAATACACCAGGTTGCTTATTTTCATATTTCAATTCTCAACATATACTTACACTGCAGGTTTTTCAGAGCAGGCAATATTTGCCAATTATTACATATCTATATATATCTAAACTCAAGTCTTTAAACATTGTTTTAACATAAATTCAGTAATACTGATAATGATAAAGGGAAAGAGTGTTTCTGCGACTTTGGACTACAGATAGGTGCAGGTGGTGAAGCTGAGGTGTGAACGCATGCTTTCGGGAAGTTTGAGGTCTATTTAAGGGACAAATGAAAGTCACTCCTTTCTAATGAAAGACTCAAGAGTTATTTGTAAATCACAGTGACATTTCACCATTATAAACAAAATAACATGTTTGAGGTTGCTGCCTTTTTGTAATTTCATGCAGTCATTTCCATGAAATTATATTCTTACTGAAATACGATCTAGATGGGCAATTTTGCAACGAAGAACTACTCAGGTCAAATTTACTGATTAGGGAAGAGCACCCTTTTTGTGAGAAGAGCTGTATCTGAAGATACTGAAAAACAAATAGCTTCCTGAAAGGTAACTTAACTCTACAACACAAAATAGAACTTGTGCATTCTCCTTCAGGGTAGGGTTTATTTCCTAGTTTCTTCAGTAATGTTGTGTTGAAATAGTCAATGCATATTTTGAAAAACCTAACAAGTATTCATCTTTAAAGAGCTAACATCAAACAATTCTCACTGTTTCTCTCAATCAGCTTCCACCTACTTCAGCTCTCTAAATGCAATTCAGAAAGCCTTGAACACAAATAAAATTTACCCTGAACTGTTGTTCAGTCACAGACTAGCCTTCTGCCAAAATCCTGCAGCTCTATCCTGCTGACTTCATGTTGCTATTCAGGATATTTCACAATGACTGTTCTTTTCTAATGCTACCCCAAACAGCAGAGACTCCGTTGCATCAGAAGGAGGTGAGAGACAAGATTACCATCCCAACAGTTGATCTGCACTGACTACGTTTCTGTTCTGCTCAAATCCCATTTGTTCCAGGCAATCTACTCTAAACAGAATACAAGAACACAAAATATAGAGCAGATATCTCTGGAAAGAGATCAAGATTACATAAGCATTACCAAAATATACATCCAGGTGATACTGTGCCATAAGCACATTTGAGAAGAAGGACATGAGATTAACAAGAGTCTACCAAAAGATTACTTACCGTGTTCTCCACAGACCCTCATCTACATATCTTAAGAACAAACACTCATCTCCCTTAGCACACAGTAAAGCATTTTCTAGATCTCTCAACAAGACAGCAAGTGGGTTTTTTAATTTCCTTTTTTTTAATTTCTCTTCTTTTCTTTTCAATACAATTTCACCCACATCATCAGAAACAGACTGATGATACCAGTAAAACAATATGGTAATGGAGTTGTTGCAGGTACCTCTGTGTCACACATACTTCTATCTGGCTGTAAAATAAATAAATGAATAAATGAAGGGCCGAGCTTTCCTCCTTCCACAGGGACAAGAGTACTTGTGAATCTCTCCAGATTCTACTTCCCAAGAAGCACATGAAAATGCATCTGTCAGAAAGCTGGTGCTTTCATTTGACATATGACAGAATCCACGGCAAATGTACCTTGCGCTCTTGTCATTGCTTCCCCTTCATTCACCTTAGTGAGACATTGTAGTATAGTCTAAAGCACCTCTTACATACAGCATAGATTCTCATTAAACTGTTATAATCAAACTTGCAACAGAATAAATTTAATTTCCTATCTTCTTCCTACCTACACTGACTTGAGAAATATTTTACTCCAGGAAGTGTCTCAGGAGGCTTTGCATCAGAAGGCAAAGAAATGGTAATTATTCTAAGTGAAAAAATAAGTGTTTGATCCCAAAGTGTTTCATTCCACACTGTCTACATCTATCTCTGCCCTTACTTACCTGATGAATAAACGAAATATTAAATGTGGTGGCATTTGATGTAGCTATTTTGACTGCTCCCGGTTCAGGAGTCTACAGTCTCAGCTCATACAACCCACAACAATTCTGGAAGCTGTAAAACCAACCCTGCTTACCTTTCATCCCAAACTTAGAGTGTCTTCCAAACTTCAGAATAATGAGGGTTATTACTAAGCCAGTGCACACCAGTGCTGCAATTCCCACCACAACGTACACCTAAAAAAAAAAAAAAAAGAGGACACAAACAGACCTGTTTGTTTTGTTCTTGTGTCTTCAAAGACATCCAGAATACATTCAGATTAATCCAGTTATAAAAAGAGATTAATTTCAACTGGGAAACATTTGCACTCAGATCAAAGAGTACAGAAAACAGACACTTGTTGAGGTTTCTTCTATTCTGTAGAGAACAGAGATTCAGACACTTATGAGAACTTTTTCAACATCCTACACATTCAAGGCAGGCAGGAGGCAGTCTACATCACCCTTTTCCCTTCCAGTAGAGTGGCACGTTACAAGAAACCACGTAAGAAAAGCACATAGGAAAAAAGAATTTACTGTGGGGATGGTTGAACACTTGTATAAATTACCTGGAGTGGCTGTGAAGGTTCCATCACTGGAAATACCAAAACCAGAGAGGACACAACCATAAGGAACCATACTGGCTCTGCTTTAATCAGGGGAACTTGGACCAGAGGACTTCCACAGGTCCTACTTTTACCACCTCAGCAATTAAATGACTCTGTTATCAGATGAGACAAGACTGTCTTGGATCCTCCCAGTTTTTAGCACATTGTCCCAACTCACAGTCTGCTCTCCGGTTCATGAAGGCACACTCTCCGCTGCTTGATGCTTTACAGAGACCCTGATGGAGGGAGGCTGCCATGCCTGCCAGGCCGGTAACCCACTATCAGTTTCCAGTATTTCAGTTCAGGAGAGCATGAGAGACAAGGCACCAAAGGAGGAGGCCCATCAGTTCAGCCACTTGTACTAAAATCTGTCACAAGCCATTTAATCAGAAAACCTAGATGAAATCATGTCTTAAATACAGATAACTGCATTTTGAAAATTCATTGCAGCACATCACCTCTCTAATGTGGAGGTGACTCCAGGATGGGTATTCAACCAACAATCTTCAAATTACCTTAGATGTCTTTGTTTTGTATATGAAGATTTGTTCTCCTTGACTAAAAATTAGATGCAAAGTCTTAGGCTAAAGAAATTACAGTTAAGGAGTTCAGAAGAGCAAGACACAAAACCATGGTTTTACTTGAACTGAAAAGTGATTTACTAACCCAAAAAAATGGGGGAAGGACATGAGTGGGGTGCACTAATTTTCTTTTTCATCCTTTTTTTTCCCCTGAGTTTTGATCACAACACAGTAATAGCTATAGCTTTCTGATAGGCCAGAGTCTTACTATAGTGTCTGCAGTGTTGTAAGTTGCATAGCCAAAAAGTTCACAAAGATCACAGACTAGGAAACAATGCATATACTTACAGTGATGCTATCTTCATTCTCTTTGTTGGAAACATCCGTTGAAGTGATTTGATTACTGTTATTAGTGGCATCTCCAAGATCATTAGGTGTGGTTTCATACTCTTAAGAAAAAAAAAAGATTGCTTTTATAACCTCATAACTTCGACAGGGAAATGGTTTTCTATATTATTTCTGCTCTGTAAGATGGTAATGCCACTATCAACTTTGGGAATTTGAGCTCTTTGGACACAATTCGTAACTGCTAATGAAGCTGGAATGTTTTGGGGAGAATCACTGTGGCATGTAATTGAACAAACGTGCTGGGACTGACAAACATGAAAAGAGAAGCAATCTACAGCATAATGTGTATCTCTGCTGGAAACACTAGAGTTAAATGAGAACTCCACCTATAGAGCTATTTTAATGTGGTTCTGACTTCCCATTAAAAATGAAAGACTGCCCTCTACACTGAACTTCACCAGCCTTGTATTCAGTCAAATATAAGACAGTCTTAGAAATTAGCTTGAGCACTTTTGTTTTGCTGAGAAGAACTTGGCAGATGGGTTTCAAGCTATTTTACTAATATCAAATGTGAAATAGCTGTTTTCATTTGTTTAATAAATAATTTTAAAAACCCATGTTATATGCACAGAGGTTACAGTTTAGTATTGCTATAACACCTTTAAAAATTAAAGTGCCTGAGATGGTATGAAGAAATTTGATTGATTTATCAAAATAATTCCACTGATGGGACTGCAGGGGCAAAACCACAACTACTGCAGACAAAGAATGATCATGGCTCAATTATTTATAACAATTTCAAAATAAAACACAGATATTCACAATCTGTGATTTCCTGACAAAATTACTCAAATGAGAGAAAAAGAATTAAATAGTTATATATATGAAGTTAAGATAAACATGCATTAAGAGAAAATTTTGAAATGCATTTTTTAATTACATCTGGAAACACATGTAACATTTTAATTTCATGACTATAATGCAGATGAAAGAAACAAAGGGCAATAACTGCACCGATTATAAAATACATGTCCAGCATCGTAATTTAAGTTTGCAATTAAACAGATATTTCTTTACATGTTTTGATTAAAATCAGTGCCATAAGCCTGCAGATGAAATCTTAAATGTGAATTTGAAACAGCTCTTGCTAAATACAGTGGCAGGAGCATTTCTGAGCATGGAGCTCCAGCTGAGCAAGCACAGGGAGGGCTTGTGCCTCAGCAGTATTCTCCTTCAGCTCCCAACGCCAGTTTGGAGAGCTCAGCTGGCAGTCCTAGCAAGAAGCTGCACTGGGCTTTTGATCTTCAGGCATGCAAGGATTTTTTTTTTTTGTACAGGAAGCTGTCAGCTACCTCTGGCACCAGTGCTACAGTCATCACAGTCAGGATGTCTAAACAACTCACACAGTCTATTTTGGATCTAAACTATGCATGCCAAAGGACAGGACTCTTTCAAGACAAAATACATATTAAATATACAGAGCTTTCAAGAGAAAAAAATTTAATTTCCTGATCTTTTACCATTTGAACTCTCCAACTCTGCACTGCATCTCTGTGTGTGTAGTTTACCATGCAGAAAGGTTAGAGCAGCAGCAACAGAAGAATGAACAGCATTCCTTGCTCATCCAGGTAGAATAATCCCTGCCTGAATGGCTCACCTGCACAAGCAGCCTGGACTTTCAGACAAGGTTCTGTTCTGATCATCTGTCACCGTGAGTACATCCTTTGCCAGAGCAGAGGAATAGAGTTTTACTTCTTTATTTGCAGGCAAAGTCCACTTTATAACAAGTACTTGAGCCTAAAAAAAATTTGGCTTCCTTTACAATTAGCTGGGAAAATTTTCACAAAGATGGTTTTGGACAACCATCTATTTATTATAGTTTTATAAGACTAACATATAAAACAAATACTTAGAATCTTTGCTGCTCTGACTCTGTGAAACAAACTTTGAAGAAGGAAATTTTTTGCTCCCAATTTCACCTGTAAATAGCTGATGCTATTTGTAGCTCTGTTTATGCTCAGGCCTGTTCTAAGCTACTGGAAATCACACCCTGGAGGTCTAATGAGAACCACAGGTCTGGTCTGTGAATCCTCTGAGTGCACTTCTATATTAAAATGGACAAGAGTGAAGGTAGGCTACATTGGTATACTGGTGGTGTGCTGACATTGCTTGCTGCTTAACCGTGAATCATTTGCATTTGAGGTATTGCCAGATCTTCAAAGCCCCTTGAAATGGGTGAATCAGGCCAGGAAAATACAGGCGACAGCTCTCCAGCCCAAACCGGACCATTTGAGTTAAACAAATTCCTGTTCATTTCACTATGAAATCCTGACATAGACACTGAGCACTCTTACAGACAGGGTCACGCCTTTTGACTCATGCTAGATAAGGCTCATATTGCTTTAGGGCCAGGTTCTCCGGTGCTCTGTACCTCATGCAGCCACCAGTGACTAATAACAGCTGCGGTGAATTGCAGCTGACACTGGCCAATATTCTGCAGCCACTTCACAAACAAGGTACATCGCGGCTGGGATAGACACAACAGCGCAGTCACATCAGCACTGGGGGGGCTCACTCTGCACAGTCATTCTGGGGTTTGGCAGATATGGGGCAGGTTGTCTCTCTCATGCTCACAACCACATTAGAAGAGGTATTGTGGCATGAAAATATGAACTCAGAGCCAAAGGAGCTGGCTTTGCACTCAATTTCCTGCTCAGATCCACATGAGTCACTCTATTTCTTTCAGTTACTTCCCAGATGGTGTCAGGACAGCATTCCCTCTTTGCCTTTTCCAAGAGGTGCCGCAGAGGCGAGCTAGAGGCACAGGTGGCTGCTTCACGCTTGCAGCAGGCAGTGCCCCATGCAGGCAGGGCTGACTCCCCTCGGCAAACTCAATGTCATGCAGCCTGATGTGACCTCATCAGATCTTCTGATTTCTGTTGTATGTTCAAAACACTTAAGAGAAACATTTGGAAATTGCCTCACATCCACAAGGGCAGCACTTTCAAACAGCAGAAAGAACATCCAGGAATAAAGAGGAAGGCTGTCTTCACCAGGACTAGGTCTTGCAGGCTGTGATCTGCTAGCAAAACTCAAAGCACATATCTCAGCAGAAACCCACCCAAGTCAGTCGAAGCACAGCACTCACATGGCTAAAGCCATACACAGGCATCACGACCCTGGTAAACAGCTCAGAGTAAAAATCTTCATCCACACAGCTTATGTAATACAACACATGAAGGAGCTGTGCAAACCATCGCCACTTCTCCATCCCCAACCCTCCCTCCTTCCCCTCCTCCAAAAAAAAGGACTTTGGAAAGAGAGGGAGGGGAAGCTATCCTTTGGAGTTTCTAAGCATTTGAAGTCAAATTGATGCTTCAATTGCACATTTGCTGAAGTTTAATGATGTGGAATGGAATCAAAGCAATAACATTTAGATCGGCTTTAGGTAACTTGACTCATGGGCCATTTCATCCAAATAAAAAGTACTCCAAACAGGATCCAGCTTCAAGCTGCTTGGGTATGTTGGTTAAGATGAACTTTTCTACTCACCAGAAGTATACCAGAAATATTTTTTTTTAAAACAGTTGCTTTTCATTCTGCAGCTTCTATTTCAGTGCATGCTGGCTTTCACTTGGTACATTTTGCCTAACTAAAAAACTAATGTGAACACTGTGCCATCAAAATCTCCTGGCACACACTCAGCTACCACTGAATTGATGGTCTGCTTATGCAAGAGAGATTAAGGGAAGGTACAAATGAGTGGACAGAGCAAAATAAATTGCCTACAGGAAAACTTACTTGTGCCAACTTCATTTCTAAGTGGGATTTAGGGGTACATTTTTGGAGGAAAAACAAGTATGGAATCATCCCTGAAAAAATAAATTAAGTTGTATAAAGAGAAATCACAAACTCTCCTCCAAGAAATGCCTCCAAAAGGTTCACAAAATCTCATGTCTGTGAACTACATCACACAGCTGTCATCCTACAGGATCAACTGCACCCATATGTAGCAGTGGATTTATGCTTCTCCTAATGTGAATCAAAAGCAGCATAGTAAAGTAAAACATCATATTGTCATCACATACGTTAAATATAAGGCAGGAGAACCAAAACACCAAAGTACCTTTTAGAACTGTGTTATTCTATGTGACATTTCAATTTAACTGAGCCTAACATTTGAACTTTTAATGTTTCAGTTCCTTCACTTCTATTATTAAAATAAAAGAAAAAGAAAATCAAATATATACCATAAACGTCTGGATCCAAAATTGGGCCACTACCTGTACACGGGAAAGAGAAAAAAAAAAAAGAAAGAAAAGATTTGTAAATAAATTGCAAATGCTGGAAGAATAAAAATTTCTTTAGGAGTTGTTTTAAGAGTTGACTTTATTTGCCATAGCAATCTTAAGTACCTACATAAATGCATATCAACATCAATAACTGCAGTTTATTAATTACATTTACACCCATCTCAGAGTTATTCCAAAGGTTAATATCTTGCTTCTCATGTGCACAGGACACTAGCTCTGGCAAGGGCATGCGTTATTTCACAACTGGGCAAAATCCTGCTTTCCACTATTAACATATGTATATATATCTATCTATATATATCTGGAATAAGTGCAACAATAACGATTCCTCTTGAAAAATCAATGGTAAAATTTTCCCTGAATTCAAGTGGAAGCAGATTTCACAGAGATTTAACAATCACTGATTTTTACCTGATAAAAAAAATTATTTTATCACTGTGCTAACAACAAACCATTTTCAGCTGTGAGCTGGCAAGTTAAGGGCCACATGTAGAAATTACCTAAGCAGCACCATTTGATTCACTCTGTAAAAGGATGCTTCCAAGAAGCCAGCTGCACAGCTGATACACAGACAGAACTCTTACCAAAAGAGTCAGGTATCTCAGAAACCAGACTTTACACCAGCAAATGGATACCTATCTAGTCCACATTTCTCTAAATTTTACTAGTTCCTGTTTGCAGCTTTTTCTAATTACTTCACGTATGTAAGGCTTAGCACGTATGTGAGTAAAACGCACAGAACGCCCACAGAAATTAGTGAACTGTTACACTATTCATGCTTGGAAAGATACTCCTGTTGTATTTGAACATACTCATGCATTCTGATCTATAATGTATTTCTAGCACAGCTTATGTAGTAGGCTTATAGTTACCTCTTCCATATTTTTTCTCTCTCTTTTTGCAGGTTTGGAAATAAAATTAACAAGTAAGTAAAAACTCTAAAGATTAATCCAACTTCAAGAAATATAATTCTCTTTATATTACTATACAGTAAATCCATAGCAGTGGCATTACACTGGCATATTGTCATGCCACAGTGAAGTAAGAGCAGAACATCAGTGTTAACAGCAAGAGAACCTGTGCTGAAAACACCAGTTGCAACCTGTTTGTAGAATGGCAGCAGATAATTAGGCTTATTTTTAAATGCACTTGAAGATATTCCAGTAATCGGGGATACATGTCAATAGACCCCATGAAAACTGTCATGTCAATCAGCAGAAATAAATAACCAGTGAAGAAAGCCTGACTATCTATCCTCAAGTAACCTGACCACAGATTTTTGTCCACAAAAGTTCATGGATTCAGTTTTCCAAGTGTAGAACATCCAACCGCTTAAATATAGTATTTCTAACTCACCTTCTGTAATCTGAAGTGGAAAGAAAACCTTAACCAACAAAAAATCTCCCAGTCCTTTATTTCTGAGTTACATGTCAACATTTTTGTTTCTATTCACTGGAGTGGGAACAAACTAAGAAGGTTAGTGTAACTCTAACTCCTCCCAGACATATAAAATAAGAAGGCAGTAACTCCATTCAAATACCTTTTATATAACTAAACACATCAAATAAAGCTACAAAAATCAAGATGGTGGACAACCCCCAAACTTCTGTTTAGTATTACTTCTTCTACTTGGCACATAAAAACATACCTACTTAATCATCAGTTGAAGTTATTTTAAAATGAAACTTCACCACAGTCATTTTGCCCGTTTACACACAATTATTTTCAAGGCCAAGTACAGAATGGCACCATTGTTTTGGTCCCCATTAGAAGAGGTTGTTGAGTAAATGAGCTATCAAAAGGCACACTATTCACTCATCTTTACAAACTACATCAACTACACTTGGATTGTTTCCTTCTTTCTTTATAAATTTGACATTTTCAAAATAAAGCAGCAGCAAAAGACTCAATCCAAAAAAACATACTTACGCAAAAAGCATGTTATGCTGCACAAGGAATATGCTACTTCTAAGTTGTATTTAGCATATTCTTTTACTTTGACAAGGTATATGTGACTTGGATTCCTTCAGCTGAATTTTCATGTAGAGAGTTAGTAGATTAACAAGCTTAATTAAAAATATCTATTATTGGTAAAAATCTCTCCCATATTCATTAGCCATTTTGGATCAACTATGAGAACAGCCTCCAAAATAAACCATGACCATTTCTTGCTTACACTTTATGGCAGTTAGTCTCAAATAATCAAATCACTCTCAGTAAGAATTGGAAACCAAGAACATTAGCAGACTAAAGACACTTAAAAATTCAGCTAGCAAAACATGAAATTTATTCTTCCAGGTTTTCACATTTAAAACAAATTCTTAATTTACAACATTAACTTGGGCATCATCAACACAATCAAAATCCCACTGTGGTCTATGGTTTCCTCTCTTTCACGCCTGCATCCTAAGACTAGTGATAATAAGTTCTTCAAGAAGCACGTTGAAAGTTGGGAGCATCTTAGCACAAATCACATCTTCATCATGTTTGACTCAAATCTGAAAGTGGAATATTACACTTCTGATGGAGAACATGCTTCAGACTTACATGCATTTACTTGGGGTAGACATATGGATTATGGGTGAGGGGATTTTTTAAATTTTGGGGTTTTTTTATCTTCAGAGCATTTGGCCAAGTGATGCAATAACCAGAGAATCAGTTTAAAGCTCAGTGAGAGTACCCCGCCCCACGAAACATCAGGACTGGCATTTAATTCAGCCATGAACACATGAAAATGAACATAATACCAGGGTGTGGGCCTTAGTCTTTATGCTTCAGTGTACAATGTGTGGGCCAAAAGAAGAAACCACACAGTAACAGCAGCACTGAAAAGCCTTTTAAGGATTTGAAAAAGCCTGACAGTGCTTTAAATAGCAATAGTATAGAACAAAAATTGTAATATGATGCATTTGCTTTTATGTGAGCTTCAGTGGAGGAGACAACAATGTTGTGATGTTTTCTAAAGCTCAATGCCATGATTCTTGCAGGAGAAAACTAAAAACAATATTGAGGAGGCTAAGTATATAAGCCATTTCCCCTGCTGTTAATTTTTAAGACTGGTTTGGTGCCATCCACTGTGCATGAACTAATTTCTAATGCAGTTACATCCTGTCTCTACACAGTCCCATTTCCTCTATACTCTTTTTGTGAGGCTTACTCCACCACAGATCTTGGGAAATGCTTAAAGAACACAGTGCAGTTTATATTGGTAGACTTAGATTCCATAGGAATATAAAGGGGATGGAACAAATCATGTTTTCTTTGTAATTTAGAGGATAGCTACAGTTCTATTTACTGTGGACAGAAGCAAAAAGGAAAAACATGACAGGAAAGGGGACTTGGATCAAAGACAAAAAAAAGGGCAAGATTACCTAATGTATTAGAGGTAGCTCATACTCTGTTAGAAAATTAAGCCGGGTTCATATTAAATACTCAGGGTGTAAGAGAACTCCCACTGTACACAGAACGTCCATGAGGTGAACTGTTTTCCTGAACAGTTATAATGCAGTATTAGGGGACACCAGTAGCTGAAACCATGGCATGTTTCTGTAGTGAGTATCTTCAAGGAAGAACTCCAGAGAAAAAGCAGGAGAGAAGCAGCAAGCACAGAAGGAGTAAGCACAGCCTGGTTTTATCAGCTCTTTATCTTCTCCTAATGATGGGAAAGCAAAAGACTTACCACCTCTCTCCCTACAGCAAACTGTGCTGAAAGGGAAAAAATTAAATACTGACCATATTTTCATGGTCTGTAGCCTGAGATGTAGGAAGAGAATTTAAATATTCACCACTTTTTTTTTCCATCAGATAACATAACAGCACACTGCTGTTCAAAAAAAAGAAGGCAACTATTTATAGCACATGGTCAAAAAGCCAACGATACATACAATCTCATATTTTGAGGTACGACTGTGCAATTATCTGCACAAAATCACAACTTATATTTCTACTCCAAACGTGCAAGGTCCACTCAGAGTTTTTTCCACACACTCCAATATGCTTACACGTACAGTGACTGTTATTACAGCCACTTCATGTATGGTTTTGAAGATGTGGGAAAAGATCAAACCACAGTGAACATCAATCACTTACAGCTGTCTCTGCAATTCAATGAGCTAGTCCACCTTGAGCCTGCTCACACAGTATTTTTAAAGGGCGAGGGGGAATCTTTAGAGCAGCTGAAGGTGCAACCATCTTGAACACTGATACTCCTAGCAACGTAGGTGCCCAGCCTCCACCTAGACAAATGGCAACTGGGCATCAAAATGCCTGTTAAGACCTGAGACCTTGCCCATCCTTCCCCCTGGGTTGCTTGTTTTCTCCCTAGTTCCCTCTGGTGTCCTATAAACAACGTATTATCAAGAACTCACTTTACTGCACTGTCAATTTCACAACAAGGCACTAGATGCTACATCCCCCCCATCCTTGAATACACTGCCTAGTTCAATTCATATGCAGTGCAGCAAGTTACAGAGTTGCTGAACTGGAACTCAGTGCTTTTCAGGAAAACAACTGAGGCTTGGGAAAACTTTAGAAACAGCAACTTTTCATTAGCCTTGGTTGGCAGGGAGGATGGTTACACAAAGGGAAGATTTACAGAGCGCTGGCATGGCCTCCCTTGAGAAGCAATAAACAAGAAGAAAATGCTCAAGAAAAACATTATTTTATAAGTAATATTGAAGACATTCATTCAGAGAAAAAGAAGTCTTATAAGAAGCTTCCCCCCAAATAGTTAAAACTGCCCCAAACCACTATTTCACCACTTTCATCAGTTTGCAATTGCTAACATGAAAAAAAAACTACACTCACCATCTCCAGGCACTGACATGAAATGAGCATCAACCCGTTTTTCATCCTCTCCATAATCATTCTTTGCCAGTAAGGTATAAGCACCATTATTCAGGTGTGTAGGATTGTCCAGCTGAAGGCAGCCATGGTATTCACTTTGATTGATAACGTGTATTTTAGTACAGATGTATTCAGACTCATTCAGTACAGCTCCTTCATAGAACCACTGCAATGTGGGCTTAGGGTTCCCTTTCACAGTGAATGGAATACACCAGTGGTGGTCCGGGGTTGGAGATTCAATAAATGTGATATTTGGTGCAACTGTATTGGGAAAAAAAAGTGAAGAACATCAGAATATTCTGAACACGTCCTTCCTCCCTTCCCTCTCTTCCTCCCTCTCTCCCAAGTTATCATGGAAGTATTTTTCATTTGTCAGTACAAAAGTATGTTACTAGATGGAATGGTACCCATTTGAAGGATACTCACACAGGAACCTACCTGCTCTGCCTAGAGTACTATGCTGAACTGAAGCCGCTCTTTAGAAAGAAACAAAACAGACTAGACTGAAAATGTGTTAAATCATTTAAAACGTGTCAGGTGTGGGAACTTCAGTTACTGGATCACTTAGAAGAAGGACAGAGACATTTTGGCTTTACTTTGCTGAAAAAACTGCACAGGAGTGCTGAAGGAAGACAGTAGTATTGAAAATATTTAAAAGTTGGCCAAAAGTAAGTAGTACTGGAAAGACACTCAGCTAGGAATCCAAGTTTACAGATTATTTTTTTAACAGAATCAAAGACAGAACAGATTACTTAATTCTATAGATTCTTCTGTCAGGGAAAAATAATTCTCTACTATACATATTCTCATTCTAGTTCAAACCTGCTAAATGCCTCAAGTTTACAGGCCTCTTCTATTTCCCTCAAGAGACTATTCCAACACCTTGCTCATTATTTTCCTTTAAATTTATTCCTAACTACATCCAATTTTTTCTAGTTACACTCCCTTTTATCACTCAAAACAGTGCCAAGCTCAGAATCTCATTTACACTGTTCAAACATTTCTAGTGTATGTTCGTTCCCATAGTTATTACATATCCAATTTCAACCTACAAACCTACATTTAGAGTGATCTTTCTAGTTTACTCTGTCATAAGCACATGCTGAGCAAAGTTTGCCATCTACCAAGTGTTCCGTTCCCATCTTCAATTAAACAGAGTGTTGCAGCTTGTGAAAACATACTGTATAGTTCATGTAAAATGAATTCAGCCTGGAGCTTAGATCTAAGAAGCCAGCACCTCTACACTATATGCCCCTTCTGCCTTCATTGGCCCTGAGAAATAAGTGTACTATTCAAAGCTATGACAAATTAATTTACATCTGGCTGTACCAACATTGAACAAAGCAGTTTTTGTTTTAGGTAATAAGAACTTGAACACGTGTAGTCTCATAGAATTCTACTAGCGTTTTGATGCATCCACACTTCGCAATTCCTAAGGCAGTGTGCATGTACATACACACCACTACAAACCTTCCCACAATGACAGTGTCATTCAGTATTCAGGGTTTCAGACCTTTACTTACAGATTGTTTGAACTGGAAGACAAAGCAGTCAGCAATACATTTTTTGCAGAATACAGAGCTGAAAAAGATAAGTGCAGTAACGGCTGACTGGGCTACTCCTAGCATTAACTGCAGTAGACAGTTCACGTGCCTTAAGGGTTTTCATTTCAACAGTCTTAATGTCCAAAAAATACCAAAACAGTCCCTCCCAATGCAGTTTGGCCTGAGGGTCTGTATGAAGGCCTGCATACGTACAGAATACCGTAAGCTCAGCAGAAACTTGGTCCTCTCCCACAATGTTCTCCGCTACACAGGAAATTGACAGCCCACTGTCCATTGATGAAACATTCTTGATGGTGAGAGAAGCAGGGTTCTTATTTGTGTCACTCTATAACAGATCAGAAAAACATGTATGCGTCAACCACAGCATTAAGAACAAAGGAGAAGGAGGGAATTACTGGCCACAGCTGAATGGCATTTTTCATTTTCCCTTCCTTTTAGCTGTATCTGTCCACAATTAATCAAACCCTTATTGTAGTGTCTTATCCAAACAGACATAAAACATGTACAGAACCATGTACGGTCAGTGGCAGTGGATTCAAAGCTTCGAAGTCCTGCTACAAACATTGCACTCAACCATGTTTCTGCCCTGTAAATTTCAGTCTGTGCATTTTTTTAAACACTTATCCCTTCTACACAAATGCTTTTTTCCTCTAACCATACACCCTTGCTCATCCCTCTCTCCTACTTCATGACTGATTTCCATGGTCTATCTCTGTCTGTTCTTGCTGAACTTTTCCTTCCTGTCTGTATTCTGTTCAGTCCTTGCTTTACTCATCCTTTTCTCTCTTTCCTTTAAACTTATGCTTGACATCTCTTCCACTGCTGCCTTCTGAACCCTACTGTATCTTGACAGGTTTTCTATCTCCTTCTTAACCAAATTTCTATTGAAAGCTTTCTTTTCTGAAGAAACCTTAAGCAAGAAATTGCATAACCTAAGCTATTGCCTAAGTATTGTTTTATGTGTTTAAGAACAGGCTAATTAAGGTAAGAATGATGATTCTTAAAAAGCTTGATTCTTAGAAAGCTCGGTGTCTATCTACAGGCTTAAATAACATATTGAATATGTATCTATGTCACACTGATTAAGCAAATATGGCTGAATTACCCCCTCCCCCCACAAAAAGCACTAGCAAAGCCAATTGTTACTCTGATGTTCAAAAATCAGGCCCTTCATATGATCTGCAGATAATTATTATTTCCATACTTCAATTTTTCATAAAGAGCTAGACTATTTCGTTAAACAGGAAAGGAACCAAAACACACTCCAAAAATAAATAATAATTATGATACTTTTTAAAAACTACTTTTGAGGTACTTTTTGTAATGTACACATTCATGTCAGTGCTACAGACAACACAAACAAGCAAGCCACTCTAATAGTAAAAACCACAGCAACTTTAGGTGGCAGTCAACAGGAACATGTGGGAACACTCCTCCATACAGTCTTGGGCAACCGGAATTTTGAACCTTGAGATGACACCATAACTCCACTTGAGTTCAATGTCCTTTTGATCTCAGTGTGACAATAGGGGAGGCAGGTGAAAAAGCAAACAACCCTTTGCACATTTCCTTATTTCACAATTCTCAGAGGTGAGCACTGCTCAAAGCTGGATTGAAAGCAGAGGGGCTCAAACAGGCTCAGGGCTGAAATCTAGAGCAAGAAGAATCTAAACAACATCAGTCCAACTACCCATCAACACAGAAACTCAGAACATAAAGGTTAGCTCTGCAGAAGTAGAGTCTAGTTTTAACCTTTGCTAATGTCTCTCTTAAAACAGGAGAAAGAAAACAGGGAAAAGCAGCATACAAGATGAAGAAAATGAAGGCAGAAACTGAGATACAGAAGTAAAAGAAAAGAAACCAAAAGCAACACTCATAGAAAAGGATAGTTGTGAATGGCAAATAAGGTCTAAAAGGCTCGTGCTCTTTGGCTACTGAAAAGACTACAGTGCTCCACGGCTAAGGTTGTATTATAAGCCCCTCTAAAATAGAATGATGTAGTTATGCCAGGACAGAATACTCATGGAAACCTTGAAGCAAACTGACCATGGCATTTCAAAGATAGGAGGGTTAAAAAAATTAGATGATCTCACTTTTTGAACAGTTCCACAAAACAAATCCCACATTTGTTTTGGCTCCTAGAATTAAAATTACAAAAAAGCTTTTTAAAAAGGGCACAACTTGGCAGAGGTTCCCCAAACTGTTTTAATTTCTTGTTCTTGATGACGACTGATGCCTTGATGCCTTTGGGGAGTTTTGCAGATCAGAGAAAATTTTAAAAATACAACTAGAGCTCTGCAGAGCTCTTACTTATGAAAGCTGGAATGTAAGGCAGACTAGTTAAACTCTATACAAGCCTGATATAATGAACTTTGGAAAGAAAATATAAAAACTTTGAGACCCAAGAGGTCCTGTCTCCTCCTCACTGCAGGAAGAGTTTTAGAAGTACACATCCCACACATTGTACAGACCAAGAAGCTTCAGGCAGAGTGCACCACCATGAATGCAGGAAAGCAAATGCCATAAAATAGTAATAAAGATGGGATTTTCCTACTGTAAAATAATATCAATTTATGAAGTCAGCAGCTGCATGTCGAAGACCTGCTTATATATCCCTCCTTTTTTCAAGATTTCCATCAGAAAGGACTTAAGCAGCACACAGTCTACAATAGGGACCAAAAATATAAAGAGCCCAGCAAACAAAATTTTGGCACCTAGATGATCTCAATGAGGAAAGATATTAGTATGTCATTAAAAAAACAAAACCAAAACAAAACCAACCTGACAGTCTTTTAAGTAAAAATCTTCAGTTTCAAGGCTTCCTGTTGCTGCTAAGTGTGTTGAAGAAAAATTAATCAAGCCACAAAATATTGACAACCAAATTCCAACACACCAAATTTTGAAATGAAAATGTAATAAAATTACCAACACCAAGTTTTTTTCACAATCAGTATAGATTGGATTTATTCTCTGTAGGCAGGTATCAGTGATAATAAGAAAGTTCTTGTGTTTCAGTATCCCAATTCACATTACTTCTGAAAATTTACATTACTCTTGTTTACGAGTGACCATCCAAAAAACCAGAGTGCAAATGAAAATCTTGAGAAACAAATGTCTGCCATTCCTCAAAAGCACTGCCACAGTCATCCTGGATTGAAAGCAACTGGAAGATAAATGTAATCCCAACATTAATTTTCTATTTAATCTTTTAATAGAAAGTTACCTAGAGCTGGACATGAAACTTCATTCCATCCTTCAGCAGGTATCACCTGAATTGTCATGTATCTGAATATAAAACTTACCTCATGGTTTGAAACAAGATTAGTTACCACCCAGGACACATTTGGGGGTGGCCCACCAGTCGTATCACAGTACAACGTGATGCTCTTTCCTTCCACCACGGTGATGTTGTAACTGCTTAGGTTTGCTGAGGGCAAGTCTATGATAGGAACAACAACACAATAATCCAACATGTATTTGTATTTGACAGAATAGATGCCATGCAACTCTAAGCAAGCCATATAAATGCAAGCACTACACCAAATATTCACTGTAGTCAGTACCATTCAGACAGTACAAACAGCATCTTTGGAAATATACAACTACGATCTTTAGCTGCTATGTATTTTCTGCATCTCCTCTGCTTCACATCCTAAAAAAACATTACTGCATGTGGAAATATATTAACTAGTTAATTATATAGGAATATATGTCAGGTGCACAAACAGAAATTAGAAATTATCCTAACTTCAGTTTTTAACTTCAAAATGAAAAAAACCCCTCTTCCTTTACTCTTTTAAACTGGAAATTGTATCTTTCTCTTTATAACAGCTGCAAAGCAACATCTATGTTCCACTGACGTTGTGGTATTTCCTCTGTTCTCCACAACACTAACAGGAAAATCCCATTACCTCCCAGTATCCCACAAGACTGCAGCCCTCCCTCTCATACAGAGACACAGCTCAGAGAGCAGGGAAAAACCTAGATCTTAAGCTCAAAGTGAGGGGAAACAGAGCTCTTAACAGATTGAACTAGAGAAGAGAAAGGACAGAAGAGAGGGTTAGAAATTGCACGGAGTTCTACTCAAGGCACCTCAGCTGACTTTTCTATTGCCCTCAGGAAAGCAGGAAAGCAGCGACATTGTAGTACTCATCAGGAAACAAGACCAAGTTTTACAAGAATCAGGACTCCCTGTCCATCTTACAGAACTATAAATCATTCTGTGCCTCATTCTAAGGGACCCGAAGCAACGGGAGCCTCCCAGAGAGTAAATTTATGCTGAATGTTTACAAAAACACATGGAATTATACACTGACCCTCTCCAAAATAATACAAGCAGTATCAGTAGATTTCAGGGACAGAGGAACTCACATTTCATATTTATTTATGTAGCAAATAATTATGCACCATTCTATAAATAACATCTTTCTTAAAAGATACTATGCCATCATTTGAAGCTGGTACACTCTGTAAAAAGTCTTGGTCTCCTTTATGAGGCATTTCACATCAACTGTTCCAGGCAAATTTTACTTGCAATTTATCATCTCAACTAGTCAAGTTTATCTGCTGTGCAGGACATTTATGCATGATCTTGCAATGAATTTTCTTTTCCTGAAACAACAGCTCTCTTTGGTTTTGCTTTTTAGTTGAGACTACAGCAGTTTCATCATGGGCTTGATGATACAGAAGTTTATCAGATATTTTTCTTTATGTAAAAGATCCAAAACAAATAAATAACTATCAAATCACTGTGAACACATTCAAATGTTTGCTGGAGGTTCAACAGAAGCTAGATGTATTGGAAACCTCCCTTTAATTAGTTCAATAAAAAAATAACTGAGAGGAAGCAATATGGAAAAGAAGAGAAATAATTTTCCAGACAATGCTTTCTTGCCTAATAAGATTTGAAGATCAGCACAAGTATACGATAACGGCTCAGGCAATTCTCACGGTGTTTTAAGTAGTGCAGTAATATGATTCCCATTATAGGCATCATGGATTTCTTCTATTATGTTCACTTTATAAATCATGTGTTGAAGTTTATTGAGACAGAGCTGGAGAGTTTGTATGCCTTGATGCAGTAATCTGTTAGCGAAGGTAGCCATCTGCTCTAGCCTGCTGCGAATTCAAATCTCACAAGTGTCTGTCAACTAGCTGAGCAGGAAATATAACTAATCTTAGTGAACATTTGGATATTAATTATGCTAGTTAGTGAACAAGGAGAGAAGTAATGAGATAATTTGCTTTATAAAGTTACACTTCCACAACATCTCTGAATACTGTTCCAATTACTCTTGCCAGACCTGAACATGCAAAGAGAATAAATTTCCCCACTCTTCTTGACCCTAGCACTTGGGACAAGGTCTACATGATAGGTTAGCATTTCACTGTGCAAACTGGCACAGCTCCTACTAACACATCATTTCATGTGAAACCTCTCATGCAAGCAAAATTAAAAGCAACTTTGGTCCCTTAGAGCTCTCCTTTAATAGCTGTTAAGTTTTGAGACAACTTCTTCGTGCAATGTGTTTATTTATAGTATAAGCAACTGAAGTTTAATTCCTCTGGTATTGGCTCTGGTTCACATCCAAAACTAGATCTAGTTCTGCTTATCTGCAGAAGTCTGCACATGTCATGTTGGTGTTATATCTCCAATGGAAACAGCTACATCATGCTGTATCCTGCCAGAAGGCTACAAAATAACAGTGCTTATTATTCTGTACATTTGTAAAATTATACTAAAAACCAGCTGCAAGGCCCCTGCATCTAAAAAAGTACAAATGGAATGGAATGGAATGGACTAGAGTTAGAATTAGAAATAGAATAGATTAGAAATAACATTTTTGTGTGTGTTTTCTTTTACTCTTTTTCCCAGTCATAAGACAGGTGAAAAACACAAGAATTGTCTTGGGAGTCTTTTTTTCCAGTTAGATATATTGAGATAGTGTGCTTTAACTGCAAGCTAATTTTGCTTTTATTTCCAGTGGCACCCAGACTACTCCACAGCAGAATCCACACTAATTGAGATGTGCCTCTATTCGGGAAAAGCAAGACAGTCACATAAGGCCTCAGCTAGACATGGGATACATTGCCTTTACCAGCAAAGCCATGACCCTAAGCAGCAAAACCTGTACTGAAAAAAACAGTATTTAAAAAAAACCACAAGGTACCTTAACATACACACATGTTCAGTTTGTATGTTCAGTGTAGTGCGAGACCATTTATACTGGCCAGTAGCACTTTGACTCTTATAGCACTACAGAGATATCCAACCACCCTGCCTTTACTCCTGAGTTAATTTGGTTAAATACAGTGTTTTAGATGGTTATCTCTTTTGTTGATAGGGATGTACATTTTAAAGGACAACAGCAGCTGATACAATCAGATAGCATACTCAAATACTTTTGTATACTGCCAGCATAGTAAGATTAGACTGTAGCATAAAGGGCCATACAAGGTAGACATGACATCATCTTTCCACAAGTTTCATCTTGATATCTGTCAGACAGATTACTCCATGCCCCAAAGCTTGAAACATAATCTCTGTTCCAAACTTTGATAGAATTAATTATTATAACTCTGGATATCAGCAATAACCCTGCTAGTATCTGATTGATTTTTCAAGTTTGCTATATTCTTGGCCTTAACCTTCTGCAGCAATGAGTTTTACAGGCTGTATACAAGAGCCATTCTCTTTTACCAATTCTGGAATTTCTCACTGACATTCAAATTTATTCAGTACTCTCTTGTTTTGGCGGAACAGAGTAAAGAGAATTTCTGAATGATCTTTTTAAAAGACCACCTTGTTTTGTTTTTCAATTCTTCTTTCTTGTCATTAATCTATTCAAAGCTTTTCAATCTCTACAAAAATGGCAGGACAGAATCTGCTACTGAGAAGTTTAACGTGTAATGTAGAGAGTAACACAGTTCAAGAGATGAAAGCATACACTAAAACCCATGTGTCTTATTATGCACTGGTATATAACAGCTATGTGCTTTCACTGCATACAGAATGAATTTTCTCATATTCAATGTGATTACACTTTATTCCTAGGAATAGGCAGCTCTGGATTAGAATAAGCAGTCATTTCCCTCACCCCAGCACAACTAGACAGAACTAGAGACAAGCAGGACAAACTCATTTATGTCAGCTGAGTCTCTGCAAATACCATCTCATGCTTTAGGAGAAACAAACACTCCTTTAAGTAGGGTTTGTGGGGGGGCATTTACCTTCACAGACCATCACTAGTGCAAAAGGCTGGCCTGAAGCCATCAGACAGTGCAACTGTCAAGCATCACTAGTGAATGACTCACATCTTCCCTGTGCACAGCTGGGATTTCAGCAACCACAAAACCAACACTTGGATGCCATTTTCAAAGGTTACTACTACATTTGGCTACACAACTGCCAACGGAAATTAAGAAAATGAATGTGCCTAAATTTCTAGAGGGCTTCCCAAGTCTTCATGCTGCTACTTATTACTTTCTACAGAAAACTTAAACTGGCCTTCCTAGAGCCAGACTGTCACTGAAAGCTGAAGGATATGATCTAATAGAGAAATAAAAACTCTAGTCTGTAACTCAGCTCTTAGCACCAAGAATACTTTAGCCAGTATACTTAAGAAACTTTTAAAAGAAGGCAGTCTTAAGCCAGAAGCAGCAAATCCATCATTACACCAAAGATAGTGTTTCACTATCTGCAGTTACAAAAATGTTTACAAAATTAATACCAGATTCACTTTTTCTGCTTCAACTTTCACCTGTTCAGTTCTGGGATTTGTTCAGCTGCTCAAAAACCTTCAAAAATTCTCCCAATATGGTCAATTAGCCTCACTAATACCTAAGAAATTCCATGATGAAAGAATTAGTACCTGAGAGAATACTGTAAATTCAATATTGCATTCATTTATGCCATCCTTTGCACACTAAGTCCCTGATTTTCATCAGCCTCTCAACAAACTCTCAGGAGTCTAGACATGACAGTGTCACTAAATGGTTTTCAATGTGGCCCATGGCATCTTCTTTTTGTTTGGCATGCTTTTGGAGGTCAATTTGTTGTGTGATAAGAACAAGAAAAAATGACAATTTTTTTTCTGCATCTGACTTTTAACCAGGTAATTTTAATCCTTACCTGAAATCCTTAACCATCTTTTAAACAAATATATCAGACACAGAATGATTAAATTAATACTGAGGCAGCAATCATCCATAAAACCGAACCATTCAAGGCAGACTACCAGAACCACTGATTTATAAAATATCCACTGCAATTCTTAGGTTACCGTGGTTCAAATCAGCCTACTTTTCTCACACAAGGTTCCAATTCAGTCTAGGGGTCTTGGTTCTCCTGGATTGGCTTTTTCACTCACGGGAGAAAACATACAACTAATTACACATCACTACAATGCAGCCTGGTAACAACCACTACTTGCACTGTCTGGAGCCTGAAAACGGCATGGTTGACAACAGAATTTGTTATGAACTGTCATACGGATCTGCAAATTGCAGAGGTTTTACTGGCTCAAAACAGGTTGTATCAATGTACAGAAAACAGACTTTTCTTGTATCATTCTATTTAAATTGTACCTTGTTTGAAAAGACAGTACTGTTTACAAATTCCAGAGGTCTTTTCCTAAGGGCTTTCAAGGGTATAAAAAAACCAGCAAGAAACTTTCTAGTAATTCTAGCTGTAAAGATAAGAGCTGTTGGATATGTGATTCATCTCTTGTGTTTCACTTAACAAAAGCCTGCAGCCAACAAGCTCTGAGCCAGATTACAGCCACTGGGGAAGTGGGCATGTTTCCACTGAAGTCTGCAGAATGAGAGGGTCAAAAAGCAGCCTGGCTGCCTCTTTAAAGGACTATAAAAGGATACCCCAAAAGTTTACATGCTAAGCATGAATTAAGGAAACATAATCGACTGTTTCCATTTCCTGTTGTATCACATTCACAGAATCAAAATGCTCAATACATAGAAGACTGCAGAAATCTCAGAGAAGTTGTAACAAGATGACAAGCACAAACATATTCAATGAAGATTAAAAAAATATGTTAGGCAAATAATATACAGAATTGACAGAAAAAAGGACCATTTAAAACAAATTTTGATATTTCATTTATCCTCTGGAGCCCAAAGACCCCCATCTTCATTATTTTTCTAATTTAAAGTATGCTTTCCCAGATCAAATACACTCTTACTTTGCCTTTGAACACTCCATCACTCCTTAACTAAAATTTTCACTAGAAGCAGACTTCATTACACAGAACCAGCACATGCCACAGCTAAGACCACAAGACTTGCTAACTCATCTTCACAACCACAGCAACAGGCGCCGTCTTCACAGTACTGTCACTCCATCCAGGGCTTCAAACGCCATCATGAATGCAGTGCAGCCAAAATCCACCAACAGATGACCACCTGCACAAATTCATTTGGACACCAAGTTGTCATCTGCAGTCAACCTGCACAGAAGCTCTGAAAGTTGCTGTTGCTATTTCAAACCAGATGAAGGGCTTACATTTCCAAGGTTTACATCAGCTCCTTAACTTTTGCCCAGGACCTTTCTTTTACGACCCCTAGGCGTAACCTGGATTCTAATAAGAATGTGCTGAATAAAATAGGATCTTGCAGCACCTGACCTGGTCCCCAGTAATAATATAAACAGTTTGTCTGCAAGAATTTTGAGATGATGTTTTTTTATAGAGGCCATCAACCTTATCAACAATTCCCTTGCTAGCAATATAATGAAAGTGCCCAACTATGTTTTCTGAATGGCTAAGGAAATTAAATTACACCTGGAGAAACTGTTCTAACCCGTCATTTAAGCTTCAGTTGATCCACAATGACTTTCAAAAGAAAACCAAGGCAGGCTGGGCTGAATTTATCAACCACAAGCTTAACAGATGAACTGAGAGCTAAACAGCCTTTTCAGTGTAAGTTAATGAGGCCCAAACTAGCTTTTGCAAACCTCTGAAAAACGGCTTATTCACAAAGTGTATATAATGCAGCTGTAATTCCTGTATTGTTATCCATGGAATTTCATGTGTGTCCAGAAAACACTCAAAATAATGCTGACCTGTCTAATGTAGCAACATGATAAACAAGTGATCCTGAAACAGGAATATCTTCAGAGAATAGCATAAAGAAGTAAAATGATGGGTTTCACTTTTGGCACCAAGTATACCATATGCCAAGCATATTACTGAAGGGATGCTTTGAAGAAAGGTTTCCCCTTTCAAAGAAACCAGCACTTTTCTTTAGACTTCAGGACAGAGTTATCTAGTCATCAGTCTTCACCTAGATAGAACAAAGTTAGAATACCACCAGAAAAGTGTAAAAGAGTTGTTCTCCTTAGCAGATCAGTACTCCACACTTATACACATGTGTCAAGCCAGGCACAGAGAGTACCTCTGTAAACCTGCACAACGTAATGAGTTTAGAGACAACACTTGAGCGATCCAGACACACTTCTTTCCCTTGACAATGCTTTACTTCTTCCTATTTCTAACTTTGTATTACAAATTGCCTTCACTGAAATTGAAGCAGAACTTGAATCAGAATTATCAAACAAAAATCAGGGTTTTTTTTAATATGAGACATTCATGTATGTCACATGCAGCTCAACTATCATCATTCACAATCCCTGACTCATGTCTAAACATCTGCATGAAAGCTGATGATTGATTCACAAATAGATAAATGTTGCATGTTCAGAAGGAAGTTATGTACGTATCTTTGAAAATTAGATTCCTGTTGCCTTTTCAACGTCCATAAATTATTGTTTTTTTCCACTTAAAAGCCAGAAAGTTCTTTTAATTAAGTTTGGAAAAATCTGACTTGTGGTGGCCTGCTCCCTCCCTAGCCTTGGCCACTCCCTCGGTTTCTCCCTATTTGTTCTTGTACCCCAACCCCGCCTAGGGACTGCCCCTGGGCCCCAGACAAAACCATCCCATACTCAGCTCACGAGGTCTCTCTACCTCTGAACATCATGGGGACAAGATGTGATTAAAGCCATCTCACACCCTCATGAGAGACCCTTCTCTACCTTCTTTACCATCCACTGCATTGTAACACTGCTGGCTGCTGGAGCCAGATCACGGGGCTGTCCGAAATGGACTCCGGGACACAACTAGTCACACAGCCCTAGGTAACCCCTGTTGTGCTCACAGGGAGCTGCAGCCTGCTAGGCAGAGTACAGTGGTTACAACTTGACTCAACTTGAGAGCAACAGTGAAACCCAATTACTGTCAAAGTCTTGCAAAAAATGAAGTTTTTCACATGGCCCATGATCACAGATAAGAATTAAAACTCTTACAGAGAAAATAAGAACAGTTTGCCACCACACGTCATGCACCACATCTAGTCCTTGTGCCAAAATAAGCAACACAGCTAGAGAATCCATGAATATTCTGAAAGGTAAACACTGAGAACATTTAAGACTTTTTTAAACTCACTTAATTCTGCCTGTAATATTCTCCTTCTAATAGTCTTATCTGTGAAATCTGGCTGATAGTGGAAAAAAATGGCAACACCCACTGGATTATGCCTTTGCTTGTGGTTTTAGACTGCATTGTACTGTGATTGCCTAAGATCTAATGCTTATTTTACTGGCTCATTAATACTACATATCTTTTCTGTAAATTCAAAGAAACAAATGTGTCAATCCTTCAGTTTTCCTTTTTACTTCCTTAGGATTTATAACCACCTGCCTCCAGTCTGGTATTACCATTTACTTATTTACCTTTAGCACAAAAGAAAAAAAAATCACCAGAAACAGACTTAAATGAAGATAGACCCACTTCCAGTCCATTTTCAGTCATCTGAGCAATTGCCTATCAAAAATCATGGGTTTCCCCAACAAGCAGGAAAGTGGGCAAGCTGTTACTTATTCTACATTACAACTTCTAAAATTTTGTCAGTCATACACAAGTAGCAGCACTAAGAGCAGCACCACGGTACTTTGTGTGCAAGAGATGAGACAAGCAAAGAATGTGAGCATTCATTAAATCCCATAGTACTTAGACCAGACAACAGTTCTGCTGACCGGCTGCAGATGTAAACAGCCAGCCAATCCGAACACACCTTAGTGATATGTAAAGTAAATTAGCAAAGGGAACTGATCTGCGACATTGCTCAGTAGATTGCAGCTAGCATGTGTGATCAGCGACAAGAAAGAAGGCACCTAAAGAAACAATATACGATAAAAAAGCATCCAAAGCTGGTACAGTAAGCAAAATGGAAAGACAGATTAAGCACCACATCTGCATATACAAATCCAAATTGGCCAGATAAGGCAAAATGCCATTACCAGACTGAGAAGCAAAGCAACACAAAATCTGCATAGGACTGTAGAGACAGCTGTAGAAGCCACATCTTTTCCCAAAACACCACAAGATAAAAAGATTTATTTCAGTATCACTGAAATCAATGATAACGGCTCAGCAACTGAACATCTACCAGAGGATGCAAGCAACACATAAACAATCAGTCCCAAGGACGTGGTCTTGCCTCCTTGGCATTCAAGAGATCTGCAGACTGACAGTCTTTTCAGTGACCTTACCCAAGGCACAGAACATGCCTCACTTCCAAGGACTTAAGACACTGGTGGTAATAGCCACTAGAGCTTAGAAGTACTAATAGGAATGAAGTATTTACTCATATAGTTCTCTTTATTGATTTTCTAATGCTATTTATCAAAAGAAAACAGAAGAAGATATCCCAGGTGGTGGTGCCATCCATGCTGTACAGACAACTGGCAAATGCTGTTAAAATTGCAAAACTGTACACCACCATTTGTATACACAAAAGGCTCTACTACTGTGGTAGATGCAACGTGAAAACCTTTGACATAGTAATTACATGTGAACCTAAAACTTAGAAGAATCTGATAATTTTCATCATACCTACATAGATTACAAATGCAGTTGGAAAAATAATTACTGATTGACACTTCTAATATTGCAGCTGGAAAGGATCTTCTAGGTAGTGGGCATACCTGACTTTAAACCGCAAAAAATACATCACAAAGCTGATGACATCTAAATTGCAATCAATCTTTAATCAGCACATTATTGAACACTTCCACCATACAAACAGTTAGCAAAGTACCACAGAAATCTGCTAATTTTCTCATCAATTACCTACAAACCAAAGCCCTTTGATTAAGAAACCACAGTGGCTGCTAGCTACTTCCCAGCAAGAGATTTATTTACAGCACACAGCAGAAAGACATCCTATTACCAAAACATTTATCAAGTACTATCACATATAGGCCTCTTACTATAATACTATGCAGTAATTAGTAACATCTGAACACAAAGAAGAGTGCACATTTGATTTGTTTATTAAAAAAAAAAAAAAAAAAAAAAACCCAAACAAATTCAACAAGGAGACGAAATGAAACCATTTCATTAGCAGAGAAAATTAGAAAAACAGAGAAAAGATTTTATTAAAAAAATGAGGAAGCCTACATGCCCCAAAATTTCTCTTCACGTCAAAGGGAGCTAAGAAGCGTCACATAATTCAAAGGAGAAAAAAAATCAATATATCAAAAGCTGAATTTCTCTTCTATTTCAGTACTACCTATTAGCCTCTCAGAAGGTTCTGGAAATGAAATAAACCAGCTTCATTAGTGGTTTTGTTTTGAAACTAATTCTTGTCCTTTTAAATACAGAAAAATATCTGCAAAGGTACTGAAATCAAGAGCCATGCACTGGATTTTTCAGATAACTTCCAGAACACAGCCCACCAATATTGCCATTCCTCTTCACCTGGGATTCTCTACTCTATGTTTAGGAAAAAGATGTGTTGTCATCCTTATTAAAAATCTATATCCTGCATTGGTTCATTTTGAAAAAGGTAAATGAAGAGGAAACAGCTGCTAAAAGAAAAGGGGAAAAAAAGGGGAGGAAAAATGATGTAATATTCAGTGATATTTGGACCCTGTACACTAACAAAAAATGATTTGCAGGCATGTGCTGGCATCTACTCAGATTGTCATTACAATGCATGTTTTCCGTACGCAAATTACGCATACTGCAAATTCCAGTCTAAACGTTGTATATACTCACCTTCCCTCCCCTCCTCCTCCTCCTCTAGTTGGAAGTACCACCTTCCCTTGTCATGACAAGTATTTTAGTCAAGATATGCCCACAGGATGCACGCATGTGTACACACATATGCACCTACACAGCATTCAGGGCCCAGAGACGAGCCTGTTTTGGCTGCAGATGGTTAAGAAATCAGGGGAAAGAACTAATCCCTCACAGGTTTAATTCTGGGTATTAAACATCAAAAGTTTTCAGAGGAAAACCCTAGCTACCTGGTAGCTTCTAGATGTGCCAGCCAGGAACGTTACAAAATGTGCTGGAGTTTCTCTTTTGCAATAATTGATCTCAGTCCAACAGCCAACCTCTCTACACCCAGCACATTAATCTACCTCCTAGTCCATCCAGCTGGAGCAGAAAGTTGGGTCCATTTAGCTCAGCTAGGTATTGTATCTCCCATTTCACATAAATAAGATCCTGGAGCACACAAGACTAACTGTGCAGCTCACAAGACTCCCTGAACAGGTGGGGTTTTTTTTGATTGCACCAGACACTAACACCATTTCTGCCACCATGCCTGGTCCCAGAAAGAAGGTCGACACAAGACCAACAGTGGCGACAATATGTGGCCACAAAACACATTATCAACTAAATGCTGCACTTCATGGGCCTGCAGTGTCCCTACCACAGCTGGTTTTTGCTGGCAGCTGCTATCAGAGCATGCCACACCCTCCACACAGGCAATGGAGAAAAGGACACTCAATGGGCAAAGATGGAAGGAGAAAAGGTGTAATTTCTCCTAATGTTCACATTGACTTATAGCTTTTCCTATCTAAATCAGCCCTCCATGAGGATCCCCTTGCTCCCCTTCCTTCCTTTGTGCCTGCTGCTGGGGATACCAGATTCCCACTCTGCTTCCAGAGCCCAGCAGATGTGACATCATGTTAGAAACACCCCATCTCTGCCCCTCATACACAGAGGAGAAAAAATCTCTGGCTAGTGAGTGAACCTTTCCCCAGCTGTCCCAGGACAATTTGTAGGCAGCAAAATGGTATATAAAAAAGGTAAGGAGATGGCCTTATTGTTATATAACTTTTCCATTTTTTTTTTCTAGATCAGTGTATCTGAAAACAATATGCTCCAATATGTCACAGACCTAAGCTTGATATAACTCTCTGGTATAGCCTCTAAAGTGAACTCAGTAGAGTTTTATTTGCATGAGGAACATAGCTATTGCTAATTTGTCTCAAGTAGCATGCAGTTCTGAATTTTCTTCCTATGATCCTAGTACTAGTATTTTTGAAGAAAAACAAAGACTTCATTAACCATAAATACCTGAAAAAAATTCAAGAAGGTAAAATTGAGCTATGAATGTCTATTGAGCTTGGAAACACTAATATTTAGTTCAACACAGGCACATGCATTCTATATAATACTTGTGTGTTATCCATAACCAGTATTCTGTTTCCCTGCACTTGAATTATGGTACATTCTTAAAGGATCAAGAGAAGAACGAACAGCTTCAAATGAACAGGTGAAGGGCCTTGAAGGGAAGCCATATGAGGAGTGACTGAGGTCACTTGGTTTGTTTAGCCTGGAGGATACTGAGGGGAGACCTCACTGGGGTCTTCAAATTCCTCACAAAGGGAAGAGGAGGGGCAAGCACTGATCTCTTCACACTCATTATCAATGACAGGACTCAAGGAGATTGTATGAAGATGAGTTGGGGGAGTTCAGGCTGGATATCAGGAGAGTGGTTGGGCACTGGAACAGGCTCCCCATGGAACTGGCCCCAGCACCAACCCTGTAGGAGTTCAACAGGCATTTGGACAATGCTTTTGAGCACAAGGTATTACTCTTGGGGTGTTCTGTGCAGGGCCAGGAATTAGACTCCATGATCCTAATGGGTCCCTCTCAACTCAGCATATTCTGTGATTCTATGAAGTTCCCAGAATTATTCCATGTGGGGAAAAGACCACTGAGTGGTTAATACCTCCACTGAAAACTTGGAGCATTGTTGTCATCCTGAGAAGTACCTTGTAAAAAAGCATGTTTGTTTTTCCTGGCTCACAAAAATTTAGCAGTAGTTTTATGTTAAAAGAATATTACCGCAGTTCGGGACCTTCATATCCAGCAAGGCTGTCCTCTTATTGTTGTCATCTATGCAATATAAGTCCTGAATTTCTGTGGAAAACTTGGTCTCATGAAATTTCTTGATCCACATGATTTCACAGGAACACTTGAATGGATTGTCTACCAATATCCTACAGGAAAAAACATCAATTTAGAAGGCAGAATGTGTCATGCATAAAAAATAAATGAGGGGCGGAGGCCTTCAAGCATTCAGCTGGGTGAAAATACAAGTTGAATCCTTTAGTTAGGAAGGTTAAGGAAGGCAAGTTGAAGCCTTTCATTAAGCAGCATAACACATGTGCCCTTGGTAAACTCAAAGCAATGTAAGCTGCCAAGCTGGTAACAGTTCCATGTAGGGAATTAAGCTCTGCATGCACTGAGGACCCAGAATATCAAAGGCAGAAGAGATCACACAGGGGATGTGGCTGCTATTTCCAACTCATCAGTGTAAATCAGGATCACGTGGAGAATGGCCACTCAAGAAGCCCCATTTTATTTCATAAATCAAGAAAAGATTAGAATTCTTCTCTTCTACACCTGGGTCACCGCTCAGTTACCTCAGAAATGGTTTATTGCTGTGGGGTGGTAAATTCTTCATGAAGTCAAACAGTTTTGGATTATACACATACTCTTACAAATTTTAATCACAAAAAAGGATTGTACCTAATCTTTAAAAATTCATCTGCTACAACACTCTAGAAAAATCTCACCGTAAAACCACAGGCAACGTCATGAAGAAATACAAGTGAAAACCAGAAATTGATACAGTTCACTGCATGGAATTTAAACCACAGCAAACTTACCAAATTCTAGTTTTAAAATTCAATAAAACTACACAACAATGGCATGCAATTACATGCAAGTTAAAGATGAACAGAAACATATCTACCTAAACAGTGGCCAGTTATTTTTTTCTTCTACTGGCATACATGAGATCTAATAAAGTGGGTGCGCAAGTGTCTGTTTAAGGCATTTCATTACCAGGAGAACAATCATTCTTAACAAAGTTTCATGGGTATTTTCGACATACAGAAGCTCAAGTTTCTTACAGAATCTATGCTCATAAATGCCTCCTGAAGACATTAAGTGTGCAAATCATGAAAAAAATCATCTTATCAGAGCCATAACCTGTTCCCCCAAAAGCCATTTCAAGTTCTTTGAGGAGAAACAACTGCAGGGGTCCATAAACGTGTTTGAAGAAGAAATTTGTATTCACAGAAGTCATCCACTGGACTTTAGCACCACCACAGCATGGACAAAAATTGTTTGTGCGAGACATACTATGAACATGATTCCTTGGGTCAAAGCCTATGACGTGGTTTTTCAAAACAGTGAGATTTACTTCCATCTTCTGTTACATCCTATAGCTTCCTGGTAAAGAGAAATTTCACTTGACCAATGGCTGAGCAGTCGTCTTCTACTGTTTTACTTTGTGCTAAACCCATCTAGGGAGTTAGACACATCATTGGCAGGATGCTGGCTGCATAATGACCCTCCACAGACACTTTTGTGAAAAAAAAAATCTGACCTATGTAAAGCAAATGTTTGCTCTAATTTTACAGCTGCAGTTCATTTGTTCTAGAAGAAACCTTTCAAAGTGGCATCTCCTTCTCTGTAATACCTGGTGAATATCCTCTACTACACGTTATCCTAAACTGCTCATCCCTTTATGTTTTGATTTGCAAGAGTACCAACAAGACTTGTTTGTCAGATTTAGAGGAAGTTCCTCAGAAGCTATTTATGGCAACATTCATATCCCAGATTCACCTATCAACACTCTCCCTTCCCTCCGGTTTCTGATCTTCCAGCTATGTATTAACCACTTAACAACAGAATTATTCAACGATACTGATTATATCACTGCTTGTCCTCCTTTCAGGCTCTGCTTTTATCCCTCCGCTTTCTTTTCCTAATTTCCCCCACATCTGTTTATCTCACTTCATCACAACATCTGTTTGAGTAACTTCAGTTTGTCTAGTCCTACCCTCCCTTTCCCAAGCACACAACACTCTACCACATCCTCTTTTTCTCTCAACTTGTACCTCATCATGCATTGCCTCCATACCTCAAATACTACTCTGTTTAACCTTCACACTACCTACTTTTCCCATGTCTGGCTCACTCCCACTACCTTTGCCCTGCTTCTTCATGCAGAAGCAACAGAACAACAAAAGGCATGGAGCCTTTTGAGAGCTTTGCAACAAGAGAGAGCTTTGCAACTACCTAGTCTCTTCACGAAAGAGCTCAGCGACTATCAAGTTATGAAAGAAAACTCCAATGAGCAGTGTTCCCTGGACCATAAAGAAAATAATTATACCAACCTAATACTCAACAAAATATACCTAAGGGGCATAACCTCTTTTTGTGGCACTAAGATTTGCTCATTTCACTTCTCACATGCTGAAGTTCACCAGAAGAGGGCTAGGATAGCACATCTGGTGCTTCTTACTTGGCACTTTGGACAACTTCTGACTCTGCTCTGAGATCCAGGAGAGCAACCTCCCTCTCCTCTGCAGCCTCAGCTCTTCCAGACCTCCTCCAGGCTCTCTGCATATTAGCAGAGAGTACACAGGATGACCAAAATTGTGGAGCATACATCAATAAGAAAATCGTTGTATATTAAAGAGAATAAAAATGTTAATATTGAAACAATCAATGAATTAGTGTTTACCAGTGCTTTCATTGCTAAATGATTATATAAAAGCACAGTGCAACTCAAGAATTTGAGAAAATAAAAATACTCTTCAACAGCCAGCCACAAGCATACAAGCTTTGTAGCCACTATAAGAATGTGAGAAACAATCTCCACATGAAGATCTTCAAAAGACTATTTTCACTAGGTTCAGATACTTAATATAAACACCAGTAGTTTTGTGTGAAGTAATCACATAATAAAATATCTTAAAGCTGAAGGAAGAGGCTATTTCGACCTCTACATTATTTTAAAATATATACCTAACCTTCTTGAAGTCCTGGGATAAAAATTTCTCTGCACTTAAGTGTCCAGCATTGATGCTTTTTTTGGACCAGAATTTCACACCTAATTCCTGATGGACTTCTACCTTTACGAGAACAAACTTCAAACTGTTATTCTTCTATTCCAGCCAAAAATGAACTTGTATTTTAAGAAATGACAACTTACAGATCAGACAAACCCAGATGGCGAAAAGGCTTCTTGGACAAACTTGAGAGCTTGTTTCTGGATAAATTGCTATGTCAAAAGAGAAACATTGCATTAATTAGAATTGCTTATTCTTACACTAAAAATACAGTTTGTGTCTCTTGAAAAAGTAATTAAGAACTTGAACCAGCTCTAAAAGTCCTTTGACTTCAGTTGGAAAAGGATAATGTTCAGTCTTACTTTATGGTTTGAAGGATTTCAAAAGCTTGAATTCAGTCAGCATCTAACATCAAATACATTCAAAATCAAACTCAACAGGGATCAATATTTTCACTTTTAGCACTTTGTCAATTGTAGAAAAGCAGCAGATTTAACTGTGTGTCAAAAGTATTTTGTAAAGTCCAGGTGTTAATTATATGCTCAATTTATTCATGTGAAATGGGTGTATCCCTTTCTTTGATGCTGCACCAAACTCTGTACTCATGTAAGCCCTCCTCACATGCTAGCACACATCCACATCAGAGCTTTTTAGTTGTTCTTTTCAAATTGCATGTGCAATATGCACCCACACGGAAGATCAAAAGGAAAACTGTAAAATGCCTATATTGGGCTTTTTTATGTCAATTAAGCATTTATGGTTTCCAGTGGTAATTAAGTGGAAGGTCCTCTCCCATTATGCAGAGCAAAGAAATGTTTATCTGAATCAGAAATACTCCTCCCCTCATAAGCTTACAAAACTGCTTTCTCCACCTCAAAGCAAAATAATGCTGTTTTTGTACAGTCTTATCAGTCTACCGATTTAAGATAGTGAGAGCAATAAACTGCTTAACTGCCAGCAGTAAAGTGCAAATCAGTGCTATGAGCCAAAATACCATGAGTTTTATGTGGTATTATAAAGACGCCTTAGGGGCTCCACACTAAGGTTGCATTGCATTTAAAACCAGGGATTAAATATCTTTTTTTTTTTTTTTTTAATCTGACTAAAGAACACAGTGTCTACTTCCCAACTTTCAGTCACTGAACTTTGAGTACAAGACAATTTTCACATAAATTATAAGCTGGATCTTCTACAAATGTTTAAACCAGAATTAAAGAGATTATATTTATACTTCATCACTGATTCCTTCTGGCAAACAAGAGCCTGAAGTTTACAAACTGACTGGTCCTCATGTGTGAGAGCAAAACAGAGGAGCTACTATTTCATTAGTCAGGTGAATTGCACTGGCCTATGGCAGATGCTGGTGGAAATGTCTCATGGACCCTGATGGGATAAATCAACATTAAAGCACAATTTGCATATAGAACAGAAGTTGTGTTTAAGCAAAAACTGTCACTATGTGTTTTTTCCTCGTATGCATATGCTCTGTGTTGGGAGGTTGAATAAAAGAAGCTGGATCCTCATACTGAGTTGGGCTTTTGCCTCCAGCATGGTGCAACATCAAACCCTCTCCCTCCATGGGCAACTCTTCACTCACCACGCAGGAAAATCCCTCCTGTTCCCACACTGACAAGCAGCACAGGTGGAGGGTCCTGTGGTACTGCCAAAGAAGGCATGCACCTGCCCCTCCTACTTGCAGAGCAAATAAATCCTACCTTTCCCAAAAGACAACCAGATACACAGTGGGCTTTACCTGCAGACCACTGCTATAAATTTATCGCCTTAAGAAATACTTTGACAGTAAATTTAATTTTCTATATATTTTTTATAAAGTGAGCACTTTTCATTGACCACAGAGATGCCTACCATTGTCTCCTTAATTCATGCTAAGTGAAAAAAAAATCACTGCCAGGTTTATTTTGAAGTAGTTAATGATCACACTTCCACTTTCATGGAAAGAGAATATTAATTAATTCCCCAATTCAACTACACATAAAAGGACCATGGTGAGCAGCCCAAAGAAAATTCATCTGAGGTTCTAAAGAGTTTTTTTCTTATAGAAAAAAAAGTCAGGAGTACAGAGCCTGGCTCCAAAGCTAAACTCAAGGGGAGGACCCAAATTCAATCAAAGCATGCCTGTATTTTACCTGAAAATATCAAGCTCACTTTAAACTTGCTAGCCCTAATTCAGCTAAAAGCAAACCAGTGGCAATATGAGTAGAACAAAACCAGACTGAGAAGCTGCACAAAGATTTACAGAGCTAGCAACATGGGGACAGTTCTATCATCTGTAGTGCTTCTGAAAAGGGAAGGCAAGAAAGAGGAGGGAACAGATCTAAGGAGAATTGGGGGGAAGAGGTGAAGAAATGGCCATTTTGCTGCACTCAGTCCCCCTCCACAGGCAGCAGCCTGCTCTGCCTATGGCTGGAACCAGCCCTGTGTGCAAGCAAGGGTAAATCTGCAGCAAGGTTGGTCTCAAATGGTTTCCTTTGGTTGCCTTACCTAAACCTGAACAGTGTAGACATACAAACACATTTTAATACCTGGAGTTGTATATATACACTACACTCACAATCTTTGATTTAGCAATACACTTAGATGCAGCCTGGCAGGTAACAACAACTATTTTTGAAAGTTTTTGTAAATTGGCACTTGCTGTGAAATGTTTTCACATTTAAAGGCACTGACAATACACAATGTGTGTGTATTACACAGATCCATTAAATTACTGTTAGCAGCACATAAGTTTATTAACTACAGCACTACTAAAACGAGACTGTTGGCTAACTTGAGTCTATGAGCAGTGAAAACACCAGAATTAGATGAGCAAGGCTATTAATTATGCTTTAATAGCATCTATTAGGACATTTATTTTCCTATTGTTTATGTTATCACTCAAATCTTTTCACGATAGATAACTTCCAAAAGATACCTGGACTACATAAGCTTTCCCAAGGAAACAAGGAAATGACAAAAAAGGGATTAAGGAAACGTGTGTTAATAAGTTTATTTTAAACTGATACTCTTGTATGATTCATAAAATAAATACTACTTTCATATAATATAGCTCCTTAACTACATCAAATGATTTTTCATAGAATAAAAAAGAAATCTGTAACAGTATCATAGCAAAATTAATGCTTATACAGCTACATCAATCTTCAGAAAAATGCTTTTGGTTTTCTTTATGGGATAGTAAAAAATTTGTTCCAAAATAAAACGAAAGACTTCTCAAAGACCTGTATTCATAGATTACCCTTGCAAAACAAAATTATTTTAGCTCTTAATAGCCTTCACTGTTCCAACCACAAGAGGAGCTATACCTCCTTGATAAGTAGTCAACAGGATTTTTATTGCTGATGACAACAGGCCATGGTTCACTGGGGCTTTCAGAAACATTTTAGTGTGCATAATGACTTGCCAAAGAAAACAAACTAATACATTCTGCAGGGATAACAGATTAGCCTTGGTAAAAAATACCTCCATACTTACTGCTTTGTCCTGTGCATCTAGAGCAGCTGGTGCCACTTATTATTTTCCATCTTATCTGGGTTTATCCTATGTCTGCTAACATGACTAAATCCCCACCAAAAGAAAACATAGTACAAGACTGGATAAGCTCCTGGTTCATAACGTAAGGATTCTGCATAAAGAATTCATCTACATCAACAGAAGAGATGTAAAGTCAGTCTAATTTGTTTCTAACAAGGAGCTTCATGAGTTACAGCTCTAACAAAGTCTGCTTACCAGCAGATACGTTTTCCCAGTCTGATTGCATGCTCCAGCAGCAGCTCTTCCTATGGCTGAAACATTTTAAAGGCATCTTATCCCAGTGGGTTCTGTAAAGCCTAGCAGCTCACATATGTACAGTGATACTTTTCTCTTAAGTGGTAATGTTAATAGGATCTCTCTGTTTTGTTCAATGGTCAGTTTTCTGAAAACTTTTTTTTACCTGAGTAACTTTTGGTTAGAAGCAACCACTGGGGACAAACACACTTTGTGACTGCATAAAACCCATTTCCCTAAGGCAACAGGCAAAAAAGCCTCTCAAGAGGATCCTACCAGTTGCTGCACCTTCTGTGGTGTTCATCTGCCCAGACAGCTGAGAAGGTCTTCCAAAACTCTATTCATCTTGCTCCAAACTAAACTCATTACTTCTCACACTGTACTCACGGTCATGGAGAGAACTGACAGCTTTCCTCATCATAATTACTCTTCTTTTAAAGATAAGATGAGCACAGAAGCATAGAATCATTGAATAATTTGGGTTGGAAGGGACCATTAAAGGTAATCTAGTTCCAGCTCTCCTGCCATGGGCAGGGCTACCTTCAACTAGACCAGCTTGCTCAGAGCTCTGTCCAACCTCAACCTGAATGCTTCCAGGGCTGGGGCATCCACCATGTCTCTGGGCAACCTGTGCCAGCATTTCAGCAGCCTTTTTGTAAAAAACTTCTTCCTTGTATGTAATCTAAATCAATCCTCTTTCATTTTCAAATCATTATTCTTTGTCCTATTGCAATGATGTATGTTCCTTTTCAATCTCCTCTTTATTGCACTGAACATACTCAGGCTCTAAGCCTCCTTATATTATTTGCTTTACAGGCTCCTTATGGTTCCTTTGCTCTTCTCTGTAGCATCTTCAAGATGAGTAGATTCAGTGTCCTAATCTATATACAGTATTCCAATAGATTCCCCCCCAGCAGCTAAGGTAATGGGGAAAAGATGTAAAAATGTACCACAGAATTCCTTTTGATCCCAGACTTGAATTTGCTTTGTTCTGCCTCATTGCACAGAGAGAGAATCTCACTTCTCTCCCAGTAGAGTCACTAAATCTTTCTCTGCAAATATGCCCCTGAAACAGTATGTTCTTATTGCTATTTCTACAGCCAGTGCACATGCATTTGGCTTTATGGAGTTTCATAGTTTACAACGATAACTCACTGAGCAACTGTTACACAGGCAAACACTTGAATTTACTCTGGAACATACTTCCCTTGTATTACCAACTGATTACAGCAGAAGTTCTTTTTTAATGACTATATGAAGTAATACAAGTTTCACAGGCTCACAACATTGGTTCACACTCCTCTGGTGACTGTACCACATTAAGGACAGCAGAAATGGACATTCATGTCCACTTCCTTACACAAATTAATTGCTGTTCCTTGGAAAATACAGGTCGGAAAGGGATTTCATCTCATGAGCAAAGCAATAAAACCAACCCTGTGTTACGTTCAACAGTTCTTTCCTTTTACAAGGAAGTATCTTACAAAGCCAGGGTTTGGCATTATGTCTTCCCAACTTCATTAGGATAAAAGCAAAGGGTTCAGCTATATGCTAATACATGTTAGTGTTCATCTATTGAAGATGTATGGAGTAAAGCACACAGTTGGAATATTTGGCTAAAACAGGGTACTTGTGAGGAACTGAGCCACTCACATGATCTCAGTGTTTTTTAGGACTACATCCACAGTTTCCCATGTAAGCAGCAAAGTGAGCTACTCTGTCCCACTAGAAGGCACAAAAGTTGTATTAGAAAGAGAACTTTGATCAGTTCAGCCTTTGCTAAAGCATAACATATCTAGGAAAACATAGTCAAAAAGCTGCACAGGTACAAATTCTGCTTCCTGAAGGTCATAAACTATAAATCACATTTGGGTGTGAAAGCAACAGCATTCCTATATTCTGCTCTGGGTGCATTACTTCTGATCTTGAGTGAGCTTTCAAAGTGAATCAAGCCCAGGACTTCGGTTCATGGTTGTGTCACAGTCTCTGGGCACATACACTGGTCAAATTATATTAGATGTGCTCCATGCATGCACCTCCTGCACTGCAGCTGCTAAAATATGTTCATCGAATATCGAATCAGAACTCATTGAATCAGACTAGAGCTAGTCAAACCTGTGTCACTGAGAGTGATGCACACTGTGGACATCATACCCTCAAGACAGGTACTCTTTCTGCTATGTTACTTATCACAAAAGACACAGATGAAGTGCACTGTTAGGGACAGGATCATGAACCGGATGGTCCTTCCACACATGTTTTTATGATCCGCCAGTCCCTTACCAAATACATCTTATTTAAGGGCAATTAATGATAGAAGACCATTCTAAGTCTGTCTCGTTAAAATATTTCTTAATAAAGCAAATGGTATGAGATAGAAGTAAATTAACAATAAATAAATTAACACAAGTTGGGCAGTTTTGACTTAAATTGAAGACACTGTTCTTACTCACATGTATTGTAGGTTCATGTTTTTCACAAAAGCATGACGGGACACAAATCTTAAGCCTGAATCCACCACGGTCCTGGGAAAATAAATAAAGCTGTTAGAATTTGTATTTAAAATACAAAGGGAAGTGTAAAGATAATAACTTTTAAAATAAGAGTTGGGATGAAATCTCTACAAGGCTCATCTGCAAGATTTACAACTTTCCTCAGTAACACACAAAGTTTGGCATACAGTTTGATAAGGTCTCTACATGCTTCTGTAAAAAAATACAGAAAAAACAGCTTTATAAAATGTATCCCATACTCACAGATTTTTAAGTCCAACATAAAATCCAACCTCATTGTCATTGATACTTTCTAAATTGCGCTGATTTGCGATGTAACTGTTGAAAAAGCAAAACAGAAAGAAGTAAGTGGATCCTTCCATAACTTTGACTGCTCAGAGATCATGCACTGAGGTATGAAAGTCAGTAATGATTGCTGACCTACTGCAATTAGTTCAAAGTCCTAATTAGAAGAGCAGAAGTGCTCCTTAAAATCTTCCTCATCATTTAAATGGTACTTTGTGGGACAAGGGAGCAGCTCAGTTTTACACAGGGGAAATGAAGAAAGCAAGTCAACCTGAAGGCCAAATAAAGCTGCATTACAATGTCACCATCCTCCAAAACATGTGTCTCCTCATGGATTTAACAACAACAAAGTGGACAAGTTTAAAGGTAGTACTGGAGTTATCCCCACTTACAGTGAGGGACAATCAAACTTCCCCAGTCTTTTCGATCATGTTGTTAACTTAATCACATCTAACACTTAGTTTTTCCCTGACACAAAGTAATTTCAGTTCTTTTTACAGGGTGTGGCAATGGGGAAACTGAGAAAATAGTTTGTACTTCATGTACACAAGCAGGAATTAAGAGAAGAGAAACTGCCATATTAGACCAAAGAGCTGAGTCCACTCACGTATCATTTACCTCTGCCTAAAAGAATGCAGGCATGTCTTTGTATTATCACCATGTGAGATCTATGAATATCCAGTGACATCCCACAAACTGGAAATTAAAATGTTCACAGCAAATGTATCATTACTTCTGCAGAAAGAAGTTTCACCCTGCAAATCATACAGTCCAGGAAGAAGAAGTAAGTGGAAACTGCAATTCTTCTGACATTACGGGCAGAAAAGTATGCCTGATTTAAGGCATGCCTTGCTAAAGAGTCCACATTTCAAAAGATAGGCCCAGTCCCAGAAAAACTTAAAAGAGATTGACATGTGTTTTCATAAGCATCACAAACTAACCAAAGATGTGGGTTCTCCTAAAATGAGTTAGTCTTTCTTTGCTAGAAGAAAACTTTTCTTCATTCTAAGCATTTTTTAGAATGTATTTAAAGGGAATTCTGATGAATTAGTAAGAAAGTGTATTGCTCTTTCAAAGGCAATCCATGTACCTCAGCTGATTGTGTTAAGAGAAATTCACTGTGTTTCTAAATCCCAGCAGAAGCCTGAGAATCCCATAAGTTGGGATGGGCTCTCCTCCAAAGCTGCAGTGCTGACTTGGGCTATGCTCTCACCATGCACCAGGAAAAGTAAAAAGTTTCCCCTAATGGCATCCATTGTCCCTTGGGAAAAAGAAGGCCAATAAAAAAACAATGCGTGATGCTAGATGGAGCACATTACTACAGCATCATATGACATCGGCTGCTCTGCAAGACTTTTCAGAATAAGATTAACACAGTGTACCCATTAGAAGATAAGAGTCCTTTGTTTTTTGTGTTTCCTTTCTTGAATTTTTAAGACAGGCTGATCTACTATCTTGGCATTTACTAATCTATTTTGTTTGTTTGCTTTTTTGTGAGGTGGTAAGTTTACGTATTTTGCCAAGTAACATGAAATAGTATATAAAAATCTATCAATTCTTTCATCTAAGAGTCCTGCAAGTCAATGATCATACTTCCTCTAAACATGAACTCATTCTTCAGTTAAGTATCGTCTTCTCTGTCACTTGGACCTCGTAATGCTAAAATAAAGTTATGCAAGAGGTTTCAAAGATACCTTCCTCATCCTGTCCTCAGTTATCAAACAACAGGAATCCTTTCAAGGTCAGATAGAGATATGGAAACCACGTAAGAGCAGGAATTAAGGAAAACGGACAGTGAAACACAGAGTATGAAGAGACTCAGATTTAAAGAAAAGAAACAGAATAACCGGTTGCACTAGATAAAAATTAAGCCATAAAAGAAACCCAAAACCCTGACAAACACTGCCAAAATACAGATCCATCACTTAAACACAAGTATCACCCATCCACACCTGGCATTCCAATTTTAATCACACAAACATTTAACCAGAACCACTCACTACAAGAAACTCCAGAACCTGACATAACTTACAGTTTTGCACAAGAATTTGTTAGTGTATTACATCCTGCGTTAAGCCTCAGTGTAAAATAGTTCAGCTCTGCTGAAGCCAATGAAGCTACCACAATTTACTCAGACAAAAATCTTAGTATGAGCACACAATCTGTATAAAAAGATTGGTATTGGTCCACCAGGGAATAGACCAAACAGATTATATTTGGGAAGTAGTAGCATGAGTTTATGGTACCTTCTTTCCTTCTCTTATTGCATTCCTTAGAAGAAACTCTATGTGCAGGAGAGGAGGGCACTCTTTACTCTGAGCTGGTACTAGTTTCTTTAAGATGAATGGTTTGTTATTTCAGTTCCTAGCTGAAAGAACCAAAAGAAACCATTGCTTTTCCGCAGCCATATTGGTTGGGACCCAGAATTTTTGTCTAAGTGCAACTAACTCAGTAACTGCTCTGCAATACACTTGTAAAAACACTCTTGGTACAGAACACAACAGTAAAGCAAAGTTCACACAGTTGGAAATCCTTGAAAAAAGAGTGTACAGATGTAATTTACCATAAACAGGTCTTCTTACACTTCCGTACTCACTTAACAAGCCTGTTTCAAGTTCAGCCTTTGCAGCTATGTCATAGCAGTGAGAAAGAAAAGAGTAGAATGATGTAGCTGTACCCTGTAAGGGGAAGTTGCTCTTCGGTTTAATTTAGAGGGAGATCTGAAATAAAACCTCTCCCTAACTGAAGTCTATTTTTACCTTCTTCACAACTACTCTACCTTAATGTTACTTATCATCAAACATTAATACTCTAAAAGCTTTGACTTGCAGTGGGCGACGCTGAGAAATGTAATTTGCCTGCTTGCCCTTAAGAATATCCACCCTATTCTTTAACTGATCATTTTTATTGTAGCAAAAAGAAAAACATACTGACTCACGGCTGGCTGAAGTCACGTGAAGAGCTTGGAAGCTCCCACTGCACACAACAGCACTGCAGCACTGCCAGAACCTGGCTGGATAGCAGTATACAGACCACACGTATCGGTTCACAAATACTGGCTGCTGCCTCTAAATCAAGCCTGCAGCTGCCTACAAAGATATTTGCTGATTACACTGTAGCATTTTGCCTTTCCTTCAATGAGTAATCAGTAAACAACAATTGTCTTCAGACCTTTAACTTAATCTCCCCATTGTAAACTACAGATTAATTCTAATAAAGGCATTCAGAATCACACACTTAGGATGCACATTGCAACCTACAATACCACGTTCATCTCATCACACTTCAGTGGCTAATGAATAGTGTCACACACACTTCACCACTGCTACAACATTTTGGAAATAATAGCTTAAAATCCTAACCTATAAGAGTCAACTCCTCCAAATAAGACCTCCTTTAAGAGGGTGGTCTTCACTTTTGCTCATTACAAGACTGAAAGGCTACAGATTATGTTTAACATCAGTGAAGCAACTTCTGAACTGCAAGAGCATTAAGAGAAAGTGGGTTCTGATTTTTAAAGCCATCTAGATTACTTTATTCTGTAGTAATTTCAAAAAAGGATTTCATGCCAACTTTCAAATCTTTTCCTTAACCTGAATAAAAATGGCCAGCAGAAATATGCCTTTCTAACATACTTACTCTATTTCCTATACTCCATTTGGAGCTGTAAGGACATGCTGGAAAAAAAACTAGCACATGCTGGTCTTAACAACACAGACGCAAGCAAACAACACTGTAGTGCAGCTCGAGAAGTATTCCTGTTGCCAGAAACTCCCTTTATGGGAAGCATATTTTCTTAACACTACAAAAAATAAAACAATTATATGTCTAGCTCTAGTTCATACAACCGGGGAAAAACGTTTTTTAAATTAATAAACACTCACTGGTGAAATGTGTCTGAACTTTGGGAAAACTTTATATTCCAAGTTATTTTTTCACTAAGTCTTTGGGGGACAAAGGCAGCACACTTCAGACATTGAACTGTCAGTAGATGAATTACCATTTAATGACAGGTCACATATGTCCCTAGTCTATACTACTGTGAGAGCTGTATGTTAACACTGAAAATTAAACATTGAAAACTTCCCTAGTGCCATATCTTCTTACAAACTCAAATGTCATACCAAGTTCATCAAAAGGTAGGCTAGAACTTAGAGGCATTTTCAACAAACGTAGGCCAATTCATTGGTATGCATTAAGATCACGTAAAACTTGTAAACGTGATACATCACTTGGTGAAACCTGGCATATTCAAATGGGTTTTATTTGTAGCCCCTCTGAAACCAAGTTTAAAATAATGCTGAAGTGGTATGAATTCACAGTTGGAAAATGAAACACAGAGCTACACAATGTTGCATATTGGGAACATAAAGTTTCAGACAGATGTAGGCATCAATGGTATAACCTCTGCTCAATCAAGAAACCTTTCTGCAAAGAACCAACCTTCCTTTAGGAAGGAAACTTCTATCAAGCAATGAGCATGATATAGACACCTAAATCCAACAAGTATTCTACAGATATACAAGCTTACTCCAATTATTTTATTCTATTTTGCTTTCTCCATCTGGTACTGTAAGTGCAAGATTTCATGAGGATGACTTCAGGAAACAGAACTTCTACTGCTAGAGGAGCATGCCATAACTCAGGAAAGACGCAGTGTGTTGTGTTGAGACAATCCATGGTGGACTTACCTAGCATTCAGCAATTTTACCAGTGCTTGACTCCATCCTTGGCTGCCTGGTGTCTCCTGACAAATTCTGAGCAAGTACTACAGTGGTATTTTTTTTTTTTTAAACTGTGAATCACCCTGTATATCACAAAGAGTGAAAAACTGGTTGCCACTATCACAGGTTCCCTAAGGGTTTTTTCCTCACATTTAGAGTATTTAACCATAAGTCACAGAAGACTACAGGAAATAGCTCTCCACATGCCAGTACAGCAGCTCTGGAGACAACATAATCAGCTCTGGGATCTTTCTTTACACAGGCATGCCCTTTTTTTGAGCAAATCCTATACTACACACATCCCACACTCAGGTAATGTGTTGTTCAGGACAATCTGGAACTCAGCATCTCACAGGCAAGGTCAGAGATCAGTTAATTTCAAGAATTCCCTGTTCTTGATGTACGGCTGTGTCAACTGCCAGGAGGCAACAGGGCCCAGACATTCTGCTCCACAACAATATACTATTATCCAATTAGTAGCACATAGTTGCCATTGCAAATTGATTCTCCAAAGCCATCATCCTGAACCATTAGTGCCAACCCACCAGTTTAAAGCAGAAGAAAACAGGAATTCAGTGAAGATACCAATCTTTTTTTGGCACTGCAGGAGCAGATCCACACCCTTGCTTATGACTACAACTGCCTGGAATATGGGAAGTCTATGGTTTGCCAGCCAACCTTAGTTCCCACTTTACAGCATGAAGGCAAAGTAAAAATAAATGAATATGCCTGGAATGCAAAGTTTACAGAAAGTTATTGTAAGGCAGGGAAAATGAAATGTAATACATCCTTGGTCTTACTTATGTTTCTGGTTTGGCTTCAAGATGCTTGGTTTTTTCTCTTCAGAAAGCAGACTACCGAATCAAGCAAACTTAAGACATTTCATGCAGCTGTCCAGATTTAATATTTATGCCCTTGATGAGTTCCACCTTCAGAATTACTTTCCCCCAAATTCATGCAGAGCTTATTTAAGTATTTTCTCAGTTAAGAGACCTGGCCTCCCCTTTGAGATCCCCATGTTTGTACATTTGGTATCTCATCAAGACATCAATTTTTGATGTTTTTCCAGGAAAACATGAGAGCTACAGATTAGTTTTTCCTTAGCAAAGGTATTTTGGAAAAGTTGATATTCCTTTTTATTGTCAGAAGGCCAAAAAATGGCCTATTTGTTCTCAAAGAGATATCCTAATCTCTGATGTTATACTTATCTTCAAAACACGTCTTCATCCCCTGTGTATGAAATAATTTATGCAGATTGCTAGGAAGAGGCTTAAACTCCTGTACAGACCCTTTATAATATATATGCTAAAAATGACACAGTAAATTAACATACAAGAGGAGAGTAGTGAATGTGCCCTTCCATTATTTCTCAACAGAAAGCAGTCATAAAGCTATTCTTTATTATTATTGTTGTTGTTGATTATGTTATTATTTCCTAGCAAGGACGAAAGAGCATCTCAAAGGAATGAATAAATACAAATATATGTGACATTTCTTTCTCTCGCAGAACCACCTAGTCTTCAAAAAGTAGTAATGCAAATACCCTCTTTTCAGCACTTGCATACACCATCTCTATAGCTGTCACTGGCCTTGATGCAAATGAGAATGGAAAAACATCAGTTCCACAAGAACACAGTAGAATTTCACACAACCATCCCTTACATGCATCTTTTGAAGTCTCTCAGTGAATAGAAACATTAAAGCTTCTTGGTTGCTGTCAAAACCTTGGAATTCTCTTCCTTTCAGGTGCACATACTCAGACAGCGACTTTCTGGAAAAAATGTCTTAGGTATCTGGACATCCTTCAGAGTTAGACAGCACTTCTGGCATAAATCAGTATCCCTCACAACAGTTTCTTTTTCCTGGCTCTGGGTTCTGACATGTTCAATATTCCTTGACTCTTTCACTCAACATAAGAAAGTCCTTCTGAAATCTCCTTTGAAGTCAGTCTTCTCCCACATATACAATTCTCAGTGTTTGACATTAATATTTGGCTTTTTTCAGTTTAAAATTACTGGCTCTTAGAATATCAAATACTCTAATCAATCTGCTCTGGATCGTTGGATCATCAAGACCTATATCCTCACCTGCTACCCTGTCCACTGTCTCATTCACTGCATGCAGTGGACCTCATGCCAGATACAGATCAAAAAGCAGTACTTCCAAAGGGTGGAGCAACGCTGCAAAACTCAAAGCCATCTATCCAGGAAAATCCATCTATATCCTGTTAATACATTAAATTTGCTGAACAATTTGACTCCTCGCAACTCAAACAATATTCCCCTTTCCATAAACCAGCAAAAAGTTTCTTTTTTCTGTTTTTATTTAAGTCTCAAGAGACTACATATGGTCATAACCTCTACCCCTTTTCTGTGCAAATATTACATGAAGAACCCAACTGGTAGACGTTTTTCCATTCCGCAAATGATATCATCTGCTGCCATGGTTCACAATTGGTTTCCTAGGCTCCTTTCTAATACCTGTGAAGTATCTCGTGTAGCCCTGACCACAGATCTGTGTCTTCTCCAAGACATTCTTGTCTTTTAATGAAAAACACACATGAATAGAATTTCACATTATGTTACTGAAACATTCCAAGAGGGTTATGGGTTGTCCTTTTGTCTTTCCATGATACTGACTTTCCTGACATTTACCTCCTTCTAGCACTAGAACAGGTTGCCACCTTCTGTATGTCGACATCAATCTTACCACTTAAATTTAGCCAATGCATTTTTCGGAGAGCGTTTCAATCATTTGTGTTGCCTTTCACAGTCATTCTTCACTGTTTCACATTTATGTGCTCTTCACAGTTTCCTATTTCACCTCATCACATTTATTTACATTACTGTATAGTCCACTTCTCATTTTAGTTGGCCAGTCTTTGGAATTCACAGCTTCTTCCATTAGCATTATTCTACTTGAGGAATCCTGTTCTTCATTTAACATAAGTAGTTTCTTACTTACACTGCATATATTAGCATAGTGATGTGTTTATTAAGCTTTCTGCGCAATTGTCAGAATCCAGAATATTTCTAATGCTCATGCTGACTGCCACATTGCTGTTACTGTTTCCATAACTTTCCACGCCCTTGTACTAGGCCAGTTTGATTTTGAGCAAATTCTCTGTCACAATGGTACACCCAGACAACCGTCCTATGTCTTTCAGTTTTCTCTTTGTATTTCTGTATGTTTTGCTATGCGACAAATGCAATGCTCCTTCTACACTGTGATCAACTTGTACTTAAAGCCTGCTCACGGATTGTAGTGGTTTGGTCTAAAATACTCATTTTAGGCGGAAACACCCTGATAGAACCTATCAGCTGGCCAGCTGATAGGTTCTATCAGTTCCCAGAGGAAACTGTAAGCACCCCTTAGCAAGGGCATCCCTTCCAGGACTATGCTTGCTAACCTATGACACGGATGTATTTGTTGTTATACATCTAAAGTATAAGGAAAATACACTCTTTTGTAAGCATTTCTTTTCCATTTGAATAGTTTGAAGTCTTAGATCACCTTCTCTACCATTTTACCTTCGAATGAAACTCTTACCCTGCATGAACCTGTTTCACAAGGTGACATCTTTAGCTAGTCTTCAACCTTCTTCTCTACCCCTGCAAAGCTGCCTTCTCCTCACCACCACTACTTTCACAGCATTCTTCATTTACCTTCAAAGCTTTTGTCACTGCTTATAAGCAGAGTAGTATATCTCTCATTCTCCAGCCTGTTTCTGCTTACGGTTCTCATGACTGCATCCCAGTAGCAGACACACCTTCCAGCATTCCTCCATCCTACACACCCTCTGCAGCATTGCCCCTGTCCCAAGACATACATGGTGATGGTGAATTCTTCACCTGCAAATACAAGATTGATCAGTATTTTGAGGATACCTCCAGCTGCTGGGACTCTCACCTCCTAAACCTTCTATTTTAGACACTCAGTGTGAAGAGCAACACTGCTACAACTTCATTAAAAGTCACGAGGACACAGAGAAGTGCTCTAAAACAGGCAAAAACCCTTCATGCAACCAAGCCATGCAAGAGAAGGAACAACTGCCCTGTCTCAATGCAGACAGGAGTGCCACAAACAGTTGGAAGAAATGTTCAGAGCAGGAAAGGAGGAGTCTTTCTTCCACCCACACCAAACTCTAAGGCAAGTAGTATCTATTTCTGCACCTGTGCTACCTTCATATCCCCTAAATGACATAGGCTTCAGGCAACAAGACAGTCATAGCACACAAACGTGATCCAAGATTTGCAGTGGTGTTTACAGCAGAAGTAGTATCCAGCATTAATATTTTTCTATTTAGGTGCCTTGATGTTACATGGATTTGTGCCAATTCAAAATGTTTGCAATCTGTTGTAATTTTATTATATTTATAAATAATGCCAAAAGCACTGCCAGCCAGTCAAGGGAGGGGATTGTGCCACTTTCGTCTGCACTGGCTGCACCCCAAATATTGTGTGCAATTTTGGGCACCACAGTATAAGAAAGACATTAAACTATTAGAGACCATCCAAAGGACAGCAACAAAAATGGTGAAGGGTCTTGAGGGGAAGCCGTATGAGGACCGGCTGAGGTCACTTGGTCTGTTCAGCCTGGAGATGGGGAGACTGGGAACAGACCTCATCACAATCTACAACTTCCTCATGAGGGAAAGGGGAGGGGCAGACACTGATCTCTCCTCTATGGTGACCAGTGATAGAACCCGAGGGAATGGCCTGAAGTTGTGTCGGGGGAGGTTGAGGCTGGATATAACAAAAGAATTTTTCACCCAGAGGGTGGTTGGGCACTGGGAAAGGCTCCCCAGGGAAGTGGTCACAGCACCAGCCTGACAGAGTTCAAGAAGAATTTGGACAATGCTCTCAGGCACGTGGTGTGACTCTTGGGGATGGTGCTGTGCAGGGCCAGGAGCTGGACTTAATGATCCTTGAGGGTCCCTTTCAACTCAGCATATTCTGTGGTTCTGTGATATGTGCACAGTAGCGTCTTAGAAATACGCTTACTTACTACCACTCTAAACTTAAAACACTTAAAGCATATGCTTATGTACACTACATAGTTAGACCCATGGAGTCAACAAAACTGCTCCCAGCTGGAAAGTACAGTATATATGTTTACCAGGTGAAGATCACCGTATGCATCTTGTGTTCCAAAACCTGTTTCTAAAAATTAGAGGTAAGACTGGAGAGGAGAATAGGAGATGAATATGCAATAGACTATTCACCCACCTAGTGGGTGGAAAAATTGGGGGGGCGGGGAAGATATCTTTGTATGAGGTTGAAGACCACAGATTTGGAGGAAATGCTGTAAATAATGCTCCAGAGGTACCAGGTTCAATTTCTTCCTCTCCCTAAGGAAATATGATTCCAGTCTCTCAGAAGATACCAAATTTACAAAGCCATCTGAAAGAAGGTAATCTCTACCTTACCTGTTTATGCTGTTCTCATTTTTGCTTTAATTGAGCATTCAGGGAAGCAGGAGCAGGACCCAGCTGTCTCACTACACAAATAACCATCACAGCCTCTTAGCTAAACAGACTGTCCTGCTCTCTGACCCAAAAGCACGTTTGAATATTCCATGCCAAAGAAGGCAACTCAGACAGGAAGAACCAAGGCAAGCCCACATCTGTACACCATACAGGACCAGCAGTTAAGATGCTGACATGCAAGACCTTCATTCAGACCCATGCTCTGCTTCTAGCAGAGCAGCTCTTCGCATGCATGCTGAAATGGTTACCTAGGACCACAAAATCAATTTACTCCACAGTATGACCCTGCTTGCTAAAACAAAGGTCTTGCTTTTGCCCCTCACTCCAGTGACCTAAGTCCCCAATGTTTTCTTAATAGCCAGTGGAGATGGAAGGGGATGACTGCATTGGGTAATTTGCAGTGCGACCCTAATTCAGCCTCCTGAATCACTTCCTGGAAGAAGCGTGTTCTCCATTGTGAGAGTAGCCAGCTGAGTTAAGTGCCTTCACAGTTAGTAGGGAGTTGCCAGATTATAAATGCCAAGGCCTGGGACAGTCCCAGACATGATTAGTGAGTCCAGCGCATGACGCCCACAGCACATGCTGTGGAAAGGTCTCCCAGTCCATGCCCAGTAAGCCTGACAAGCCCAGTTTGTGCACATGATTTATCCACATATGCTTGCTGCACTGTCTGGCATTCAGAAAACCAGACAGTTGTTGCAAAAGAATGGGAAAAGTCACATCCTATGCACTCTTTACATGCATCTTATTGTGCAACATGGGGCAACCATGCTCTGCAAGATACCTGCTGAACACAGCCTTACTTAGTTTTACAGGTATGGTTAAGAAATTAAAAAGGTAAAACTAACTTTATTTACATCTAAAACTGGAAGATTTTTTTTGGCTCACCTGTCAAACCAAGAGGAAAAATAGGTGACTTTCCCAGCTTCAGCTACAGCTCTGTGGACAGATCCCTCCATAAGGAGCTCAGAAGCGTTGCCATTTCACTGTTGTCTATTTCAGCAATGGACTGACTCAATGTTGATTAATGCACTGCCTTTCCTTTATTTATATATCAGACAATTGTACACAATGAACCATATATCCTCTATGAATTCATAGCAGGAGCTGCAACTTTTTTTGCACATGGAGGTTCATTCCAAAGCAAAATTATCTAAAATACTGTAAAAGGCTCCTTCCTGAAATACTCAATCTCAGCTTCCACTTACCTCAACGTATTTAGTATTCATACAGAATGAAAATACAATGAAAGGCAAAAAAATCTGCAAGTCAAAAACACATCAAGTAATTGAGCAACAGGCCCCATCTCTTCCAAACTTAAAAAAAGCAAGAAAATTCCTGAATCAAGCTTCCTTTCATCCTTCACATACGTATTCTAAACTATGCTGGTGAAACACTGATTCCATTCATTTTAGTCACTGACTTTACATCGGCCAGAATCCCAGCCGCGGCTTCCCCCTGCAATGAAAAGCATCTAACTACCTTGCAAGATCAGGACTAGTCTGCTTTAGCAAAGTAAAATTCAACTTACACCACTCAAAGATTACAATCTGTCAAAGTGCCTCTGAAAATAGCTTGGACACCTTTGAGTTGCTTCCTTCCATCTTGTCTTACTTCTGAAGAAAAAAAAATCTCATTACTTCAGGCCCTGTCTAGGAACAAAAGAATATTGACCTGAAACCTGATCTCCAAGAATTTATCCTAACAATGAAAACATAACACAGAAACATATATGGCTGAATTGGTATTAAAAATATTTAAGTTTCAGCTATAGCCTCTGTAAATGATCAACACTCAATGCAGGTAATTTTCTTACAAGAAAATAGTAAAAAATAAATGCAGAATTTCCATGGTGTGACTGCTTTCCAGTAACTCCACTACAATTGTGCAATGTAACCATGAGATGATTGCTGAATTCAGCACATTGCACGGAGGAAGCAGAGCAGCAAGTGAGATGGAAATCCTGGATTTCAGGAGAGATAACATTAGCCTCTTCAAGGATCTTCTTGGAAGACTACCATGGGAACAGGCCCTGCAGAGAGAGGGGTTCAAGAAAGCTGGTCAATAAATATTCAAGCATCACCTCCTCCAGGCTCAAGACCAGTGCATCGTGACAAGTAAGAAATGGGGCAAAGAGGGCAAGACAGCTGCATGGATGAGCAAAATTCTCCTGTCAAAAGTGAAGCACAAGCAGGAGAGATACACAGGAAGTGAAAGCAGGAATGGGACACTCGCAACAGACATAGAGATGCTGTCCTGATGCGATGCATTCACATGTGCTGAGGAAGCTGGCAGACAGCATAGCTGGGCTGCTTGCAGTTGCCTTGGAAAAGTCATGGCAATCAGGAGAGGTGTCTGAGGACTGGAAGAAAGTAAATGTCACCCCGGTCTTCAAAATGGGCAAGAAGGAGGACCCAGAGAACTTCCATCCAGTCAGCCCCACCTTGATCCCTGGAAAGATGATGGAGTGCCTCATTCTGGAGGCCATCTTTATCCACATGGATGGCAAGAAGGTGATCAGAATTAGTCAGCATGGATTCAGCAAAGGGGAATCATGCTTGACCGACCTGATTGCTTTCCATGATGGGACAACTACCTGGATGGATGAGGGGAAAGCAGTGGCTATTGTCTACCTCAACTTCAGCGAGGCTTTAGATGCTGTCTCACACGATATCCTCACAGGCAAGTTCAGGGAGAGTGAACTAAACGAGTGGACAGTGAGCTGGATTGAGAACTGGCTGAATCCAAAATTGGCAGATCTCAAAGAGCTGCAATCAGTGGCACAAGGTCTAGTTGGAGGCTCATCACAAACAGTGTCTCCCATGGGTCAATACTGGGTCCAGTGTTGTTAAATTTGTTCGGCAGTGACTCAGAGGGACAGATGCCTCCTCAGCAGGTCACAGATGACACAAAGCTGGAAGCAGTGGCCAATACCCCAGGATGCAGCCTTGACAGGGTGGGGAGATGGGCAGAGAAGAACTGTCTGAAATTCAACAAAGGCAAATGCAGGGTTCTGCACTGGAGAAGAATAACCCCAGGCAACATCACAGGCTTGGGCTGATCTGCTGGAAAGCAGCTCTGAGGAGGACCTGGGGGTCCTGGTGGACAACAAGCTGTCCATGAGCCAGCAGTGTGCCCTGGGGGCCAAGAAGGCCAATGGTGTCCTGGGGTGCATTAGGAGGAGCATTGCCAGCAGGACAAGGGGGGTGATCCTGTCCCTCTACTGTGCCCTGGTGAGGCACATCTGGAGTGCTATGTCCAGTTCTGGGCTCCTCAGGACAACAGAGACATGGAGCTCCTGGGAGAGACCAGCAGAGGGCTATGAAGACGATTATGGGACTGGAGTGTCTCTTACACATAGAAAGGTGGAGGAAGCTGGGCCTGTTCAGCCCTGAGATCAATCAGAGGTGATCTTGCCAATATATGGAAGTATCCGAACGAACAATATCAACAGGACAGAGCCAGGCTCTCCTCGGTGGTGCCAAGCAATAGGACAAGAGGCAATGGGCACAAACTGATGCACAGAAGTTCCACCTGAACCTGAGGAAGAACTTTACTGTGCACTGGAACAGACTGCCCAGAGAGGTTGTGGAATCTCCCTCACTGGAGATGTTCAAAAACCATCTGGACACAACGCTGTGCCATGTGCTCTAGTGGACCCTTCTTGAGCAGGGAGGTTGGACCAGGTAATCCCACCAGTAGTCCCTTTCAGCCTGACCCATTTTGAGATCCTGTGATACTGTACTGTTCTGTTTAACAGTATCTATGTAAAAACACAGAATCTCCATACACACATTTCAGGACAGGTAGTATTCTGGTTTGCCTTTTGCAGTTTCTGAAAATAGAGGTTCACAATCAAACAGGAATTAAGATGCGTCCCAATTATATATGATCATATATAATTTAATAGCAGTGATGTACTACATACATTTGGATGAAGAGATCTTCAGAAACATAACAGCATCCTGTAAAAAAACATATTCACAACCCAAGAAGTAGAAGGTTTCAAACCTCTATGGAATTATGTCTCCATTCGAAATGCATGTAAATTAGTGAATTTACAATCTGCTTTGCATTTTAAAGGACAGTTTTTAAAGAACAGTTTTACAGAGGTAACAAGCTAAATATACATCTAACATCAACAACACATTGAAGCAGTTTTACAGTTCTTTGCTCCATTTCTCATTTTTTATTACTCATTACCTGCTACACTCCTCCTGCTCAGGCAAGGGTATCTGGATTACCACCTTAATGGCCATACTCTTAGCTATTTGTGTAGTTACAGATGAAAAACATGGGAGACATAGAACTAGAGAACTGCAATCAAAAAAAAAAAAAAAAAAAAAAAAAAGGGGATCCCTCTTTACCTTACAATGAAAACCAAAATGGAGAAATCAGGCCCATGTTCAGTTATGTAAAATTTTTTGCTCTACAGTGATTAGCGATCCAGAACATTGCTAAGATACTTTCTCTGTTACACTTGTCAGCATAAAAATAATGAAGAAAAAATAGAACCTGAGAAATCTGGAAAATGCCATCCTAAAGATATCACAGGCTGCACTGCCAAGCCCTGTTTTCTCATTAGGATGGAAAAAAATGGAAGTTTCTTAAAAACAATGTACTCAAGACCAAATCCTTGAATTTATACCAACATCTTTCATTTCAGTACATTCATCCCAAATCTCTCTCAAAACTCTTGGGTGACCAAAGACATAGAGGGAGAGACAGTGTTCCTGCCACCCTGCCCAGCACTGAGTGTCTCCTGAAGGATGCTTCTGTCTTCCAGCCTTATGAGCTGTTTTGTCTCAGCCTGCTTGAGACAGCCTCAGTGGAGGCCCTCAGGAGCCCTATCAGTCCTCATAAACCACAAGGGCAACATCTAGAACAAGACATACAAAAGGTTCCCTGGGAGCAAAAAAATGAATATATACAAAATTCAATGTTTTGTGATCCTGGAGTATTTTTAAAGCCTAGAAATTACAAAACTGGTTTTCACAGTGCTTACTTTTAACTCACCTTAACCAATTACCCAGCTCTTTAAAGGAAGTTTAAAAAAAAAAAGGGACAAATTCCTAAAGGAAGTTATTACGTCACCACAGTCCAAAATGCCTTTAATAATTCGTAGCTTGATGCCTAATGTATTATACAATTCCAAGTCACCAGAAATAACTTCTCAATCCAGCCAAGTCATGCAATGATGCACAGCCAGAAGTTGCTTTGAGGAGGAAGGGGCTAGAGGTTGAGGATCCTTGTAGACAGTTTTATATTACATTAAATCTACAACAGCCTCAAAATCTAGAATAAAAAAGACTCAAAATACCAACAGCTCTGAGCTTCAATGAATTTAAACATGCCCTTTTTTTTAGTACAAGCTCACGTGACTTGTTAAATAATTTACTCTATAAATTACTTATCCTGTCTTACTTATTAACAATTCTAGAGTGCTTTATATAACTGCATTAGAAATTTATTTTGTGGTTTTGAAATGTACGCAATACACAATCACCTCTCTTTTAATAGGCAAGAGCTTAAAAGTCGCCTACTATTTTGTTGGCAAACAGTTCTTCCTGAAAAACACCAATTAATTTCAAACCTCATTCACCTGAATAATCATAAGCAAACATATTAATGACTTGATAACAGAACTGTGAAACTAGGCCAGGAATATACTTGGTACTGCAAGTCACTTTAAAATCAAAGTTTTTGAAGAGTCACATACACTGAAATACAACAGCAATAAATTTTCCTTAATGAGAAAATATTACACTGCTCCTCTTACAAGAAGTCCTGACCACTCTAAAAATTTCTCATTTACTATCCTTTTAATATTTTTGTATGAGTGATCTTGACAAGGACTACTTATTTCCTATTGTGCCTGCAAATGCACGGGTTTTACAAAACTGATAAAGTCTTTTGCTTTTGTCACTCTTGGTCCTTGGCTTTTAATGTATCAGTGACTGATACGATGATCCTAATGCAGAACCTCACTCTGGAGTTCAATTTATCTCCAATAATACCAAAGTGACCAAACAATTATTACAAGTACACTTTGTTATGATAAGCACTGGTACTTGCTTTCCAGATAAAGACCAGCCCACATCATCATCTTAACCAACTGGGCAAATCTAAAATCTATCTTATTTACTGTAATAGAAAACTATGCAAGAACAGCCAGGAAGAGAAAGAGTCAGAGAGATGACTAAGAAAGCACCAGGCATAAATACTTTTATGCCCTCCCACACCAAGTTTCAGCAGCTGGCCTTCATAGGGCTGATGCAGAAGTACCCTCTCCATAGATTTGGATGCTGTATCCAAGCAGGAATCAAGAAATACCTGGACTGGGACAAGACTGCTTATAAACTCTAAACCACAATCTCCACCTATGGACCATAATAGAGGTGAAGCACCTGGGTGTGGTGGAGGCTGCCACAGACATGGTACCTCATCTCTGTTATTCCTGCTGCACCACCTCATCTCTTTCCCATCTCTTAAAGCCAAGTAGAAAACCCTGGCTGCCCACTCACATCCTGCCTGCCTGGTACCATCCACCTGGCCCACAGCCAACCCTCTGCACCACCATGGGCTTCACATACACACCCTGACCATGCAGTTATCCCAGCACTCCCAGTGCCTGTGGCTTGGGTAAGGAACTGAACTCAGAACACATGCCCTGGGTGCCTGTGGCTGTTTTGCCTAGGACTGCAGGATCCACTCCTGTCAAACCCAGGACTGATTTCAATATACTCAGGAAATACATGGGAATAAATTCTTCAAAATAATTGTCTTACACTTTTCTCATGTTATTTATACCAAGAGTAATTCTACCAGAGACCAATGGAATGTATCTGCAGAGCACATAAAAGAAGAACCAGGCCTGAAGCTTCACAAGTGAAATGCAACACTCCAGTCTCCTAAACCTGTTTCTTAGCTAGAGTTAAGCAAGATCTGCAGTGTTAAAAATGGCTTGACAAGCTGTACCTACTGTATTAGAACTGCTTCTGTACATACTTACTGTTTACCAAGCTCACACAATGAAATAATGTGAAAACTACTGCAGTCCAATTTTTAATTTATGTCTATAAACTAATTAAAGGGCCCGTGTTTTATGTTAAAAGCACGTATGAAAAGACCATCTTAAATATGTGCAACAGCATCTCCTGCGAAATCCATGACTCAAAATTATTTTTAGATCACCAAATACAACAACGTGCAATGTCACAGAATGATACAGTAAAAACCAAGAAGAACTGTAAAGACAGTGATGCTCAAAAAACCCAGGAAAATTAAAGCCAAAAGTATCAATGGAAAATGACTAGACATGTTTTAAGTTGATCATGGAAGAAAATGTATTTACAGTATGTGTTTTCTCTTCTGGCCTTTTAAGTCAGAGATTAAATTCTAGAGGAAAATTGCTCTGTTACTTCTAAATAGAATGCACTGGATAAAAAGGCTACCAAAGCCTATAAAAATGATCACAGATGCGTAGCTCAAAGTAATTTTTTTTCTATTTAAGCAATCTACAGAACATTACATAAACATCTGAATCAGTAACAGTCATAACTCCGAAAGACCATTCCTTTATCACAGGTCCTAAAAAAATCACCCAAAGGTAGGCTATATATGAGTAGTAAAAATGAGTGCCTCCAGCTTTTCCCCCAAGCACACGCAGGGAAATGCAGCAAATTGACTCCAACGAACTGCAGGAATGTAGCCCAAAGGCTAGAATTTAATCTAAACTCACACCGTATTTCACAATACTTTTTTATTGTTTCTAAAAGACACTGAAAAACAGAAGGATGGAGAATACAAATAGTGAGAAATCTGTATAGATTTGGACCAAACACGCTGGTATCTTTTTCGTTAAATGCCACAGAAAGCAATTCAAAAACAGGGATACGAAAATATGAGTGAAACAGCTTGAGAAGGTTTTTGTCCCGAGATCTATCATCTACCCATGCAGAATCCAAAATTTTTTGCTCTGCAAGAGGCTTTCTTAGGCAATGTGCGTGCATGCCATAGTGCTCTGAGTGGTGAAACGATGCAGGATTTAACACGAAAAGCTACGTAACTCCCGCACCAAATACTGTCTACAAGGCCAAAGAGGACGGAAACACCACATGGGAATGAGAAGAAAAAAAACTTTTTTCCTCATGGTTAATTCGGGTTCCCTAATTCCCTCCCAATTGCTGACAAGCAGCACTACGTTCATTCCTCTGCAGGTTTTGTATTTTTTCCTTCCAACCACCTCCACTGAGAAGGTCAAAGCAGGTTCGCATTCCTATGGTTAGGGCATGGAAGGCAGTTTGCTGTCACTTTCTGGCGCATCTCTTCCTTTACTTTTCCTTTTTTTTTTTTTTTTCTTTTTATAATAGTAGGATAATAAAACACGAGAAATATGGGGCGAGAAGGGAAGCCACCCACCAAAACTCTCGGTTCACAGCAATAAACTGAGGAAACGAAAGTAAAAAAAAAAAAAAAAAAAAAAAAAGAGAGAGAGAGAAAAATAGAAAAAACCCTCTGTTTCATACCTGCGGCCGCCGCAGAGGTGCGGACTGAGCGGTGAGCACCGCTCGGCAGGAGCTGGGGCAGGGGTCGGAGGTGAAGCCTCAGCCCTGTCCCGCTCCCCAGCTGCCCCCGGTCCCGCTGCAGCCGGCGCCGACCCCCTCCCAGGTCTCCGCATCGCGAACAATTAGGATTCATCATCTAAACGGGCTCGCAGGGGCAGCTCTAGTAAGCCGCGTCCAAAGAAAATCGCACGGGGCTTTTAGGCTTCCAGCCACCGCATCTGCTCTCGGAGCAAGAGCCTCTAAGTGTGGGTGAGTTCCCCGCCACCCCCGCCCGCAGCTTCGCCCGCCTGCTCCAGCCCGTCGCCCCCGCGCCCGGCCCCGGGCCGTACTCACATCTCGGTGACATTATCGCCCTCGGCGCTCCGCTGCGGCACAGGGAAGGAGGCGATGCCCGGCGACGACTTCGTGCACCAGATCCGCCAGGAGCTGCACTCGCAGGACGCGGGGCAGCCCAGCGCACCCGGCCAGCAGCCCAGCACCAAACAGCACAAGCCCCACAGCCGCGCCAGGCCGGGCCCCGGCCTCCGCCGCCAGGACACCATGCTCACTCCAGCACTGCCCCGACGGCCTTCTCCTGCTCCCGCCGCCGCCGCCACCGCCGCTGCCGGGGCGCACGGCCGGAGGGTGCGCAGCCTTCCGCGCCGCGGGCGGGCACCCCGCGACTCACATGGGCGCGCCGCAGCCGCAGCCACAGGCGCCCCGCGGCGCTGACCGCCCCGGGGGCTGCGCGGGGCGGCGGGGGCCGGAGCTGGGCGCCGCGGCGACAGGGGCGAGCGGGGCCTCCGGCGCGGCGCGGCACCTGCCCCTGGCCCCGCGGGCGGACAGCGGCACCGCCTGCCCCCGCGGCTGCTGCTGATGATGCTGCAAAACGCGCGGGGCGGCGGGGGCAGGTGGCGGAGGCTGCGCTCCTATTTGTGGGGGCCGGGCGGCCGCTGCCCGCCGGAGGGACGGCGAGCGGGCGGCGAGGGAGCCGCAGCGAGCGGCGGTGGCGGGGCTCAGAGCTCCGCGCTCGCCGCTTTACGCACCGTCTCCTCCTCCCTCCAGCTGATAATAAAGCAGCTCCGGCTCCTGCTCCAGCCAAAGACGGGGAGCTGCCGGCAAAGTGACGTGGGGCTGACGCAGAGAGGGGCAGAAACTCCACAAAATGAGCCTGAAATAAAAATGAAAAAAAAGACAAGAGAGGGAGGAGGGGGGAGCGGGGGAGAGGGAGGATGCCGAAGAGCAGATACCAATGGGCAGCCTGCGCTTGAGCTTTCAGCCTCGCACGTACATATACACACACACACATACAGGCGTACACGCACTCCGCGGGACGGGCAGCGCGCCGCCGCCTGTGCGGGCTCTCAGCCCCGCCGGGCGGACGGAGGCACGGTGCCGAGATGCACCTGGCATGCTCGCCAGGGCGGGAGCTCGCCATCGGGTGATAAACTGGGATGGTGCGAGAACCCCGGGAGGCGATGGATGAGCGACCCTAAAATGCCTTGTTTTCCCCTTGACAGCTCCGCGGCCGGGTCTGCTTTTCGTTTTTCTGCCCCCACCCCCGGTTGCGGGTTTCCGCAGCGCTGCCGGTGCGCCGGATCCCGCCGCAGTGCCCCGCGCTCAGCGCTCCGCAGGCGCCACCGCGCGTCCCGCCGCCGCCGTGCACCGCGGCCCGCGGGGGGCCGTGCACCCCCGGCCGCCCCACCGGCCCCCCAGGCGCCGGGGGGACGACACTCGACACACCACAAGAAGAAGTTATCATTTCCATACGCCGAGGCTGAGGCAAGTCTGAATGACATACGCGTGTCACGTATTCGCAGGTGCAAAGAGCAGCTGATCTGGGATGCTCTTCCCTTGCCGTTTCTGAGACTCTGTGTTTCTGTCCTGGCACATGACAGGTAGTCCTTGATCAATGTCGACAGGTTCTTCACTTACCACTTTACCATTGAGTATAAAGATGTTGATGGTCCTTTCTTACCTAATAACCCAAGCTGAGTATTTTGAAATGACTAAATGAGGGCGAATTAAAGAAAAAAAAGGTTACGGAATTCCTGTTACAAAGGTACAGAAGGAACCATTAATACAGTGTTAGAAGGTGCTCAGGAATCAATTTGACATGGCACTTATTCATTGAAAGTGCACTGCGTTCTATTTGCTTCTGCTCAGGCTAACAGGAAAATCCACATCTTACTGGATGCGTTTGTAGGCCTGGCGTGGGTTGGTTGATTTTGCTTTTAAAGAACATCCTACTAAGAAAGTCATAGCCATACCTAGCTGAAACACCTTATATAGAAGTAATATACCTCCCCATAAAGCAACAAATGCAGAGTGTACAAAAAGACATAATTGAAAGTATTGTCAGTCATTATATTTTAAACCAAAGTTATTGAAGTTTAAGTGAAATTGTTGTGTAGATGCTCAGAGTACATTGCCTCTCTATGAAGTTCAGCACTTTGTCCTTAATAAGTAAAACACAAGGAAGATGAAGAGAGTCCAAAGGAGTAACAAAGCCAATGATACTGCATAAAACCATGGAAAGATGTTTTGTCTATGCCTAATATAAAGTTTTTTTGAAAGGGACTAAGACCTTTAAAATAAAATATTTCTCTAAACAAAATATTTATGGAAGGATGGCAAGTGAGATTAAAATGTCATGTAGCAATTTTCTAGAGGCAAAAGTTGGTGATTTTTAAAGGATTTGGAGGAAAGAGAGACAGAAAAATTATTTGCATAAATTGCAATATGATTCAAATTACAAAAGACTCTGAGAAAGAGCCTTAGTGCAGGACAGAACTAAAATTTTGAAACCTCTGAGTTGCTGCAAAACCTGTTCTCCAGCCAAATCTGCTTACAGCTTTGGAAAACATGCTTTATTCCCCCTCTCTCTCCTGAAGGAACACAAAGACATCAGCTCTTTAGGGCAATAAATACCCGTTGTAACTGTCCTAGTGATTTTATGACAACAAGCTCACATTTGTCTAATCATATATAGGCGTATACTGAACATTATTCTTTCACAGAAATCTCTGTGAATCTTTTTTTGAAATTCTTTTTGTTTTCTGTGAATCTGCAAAATTGAGGAGTTGTCTAAGAAGTTTCAGATAAAACCATGCAGTTGAAACAAATTGGCTAATTAGGTAATTCAGTAGTGTTGAAAGAGTAAAGTTCTGTAGGTCAGATCATACATTCGTAAAGCTGCAGGTCAGTGTTAAATAAAGCTAGAGGAAACACTTGGAAAAGGGTATCATCACCTGTTGTGGTAAACATCAGTTTATATTTGCTGCAATTTAAAAGATTTCTCATAGGAATGTTGCTGAACTGTACTGTAATCTTGTCTTAGAAAGTTTGAGACACATAGATTTCTGCATGACAATGCCAAAAATTACCAGGTGTGACAACATAATGGTAAAATTACCAAATACTGTTAAAAATCTATTTTCCCTCTAAAACTAGTATTTTACCAAAATTGACTGGGGGAAGAATGTGGGAAGATAACAAACTGAAAGTGTCATATATTCAGGCCACCAAAGTTGTCAAAGTGAAAGCTACGGAATGCTCTATCAAAAAATACTATTGCTGGCTTAGTGGGGGAAACAGCAACTCTTTCTACAGGCATATCTCCTGCTTTGAGTCTTTAAATTCTAGAATTACTAAAGGGTAGCTGTACAAAGAAATTCTGAGGTAAATCATGACTTTATTTCTACATAGGTAATTTTTCTTTCTATGTTTTCTGTGCATTTTTTTTCCTCATAGATTCAAGAAAGTAGAAAATAACATAAAATACTCAAATACTTCCTATAAATCAGTACTTAAGGAAGAGCCACAATATTAATCAGTACTTAAGGAAAAGCCATAACTAAACCCCTAGAGACAAATAGCTTTCTGGTAGTACTACAAGACCAATCATCCTGAAGGTGGTAAAACTACAGCAAAAAGTTGGAAATATGACAAAACTATAGAGTGTGATTAGAGGGCTAGAAAATATGTATTGAGTCAAGATTGAAAGAACTCACTCTCTTCAGTTCATGAAAGTCTGACAGGAGGTTCAATAACACCCCTGAAATATGTATCAAGGACAGGTAATATTTTTTTCCTTGTCTAAAGCATAGGACAAGAAGTGATGCACTTGATTTACAACAAGGCCGATTCATGTTTGACATTATGAAAACTTTTGAAAAGGACAGTTAAGTACAGCAAATAGATAACTTCAGAGAATACTCAAATCTTGAGTAATAGAACCTTCTCAGAGCAGGTGAGGTAAACCTCTTCAGAGCTGGTAAAGTAGAGTCAGATTTGCCTTAGGTAGGTGAAAGCAAATTAATGACTTCCCATAAATTCTGTTCCTTTGCAATACACATTTATTTGCCCTTTTTTTTTTTTTTTTTTTTTTTACTGACATAAAGTTATAGGAGAACATTCATCTGAATATATTACAAGGAAAAGCTGAAGATGCTGAAAAACTCAGTGTTCGTTTGAAATCACTGTCCTAAAGTTGAGTGCTTGATTACTTTGAAAGTTTTGAAACTTTAACTCATACGCCATACACAAAGAAAGTACTGCAGCTTAGGAATTATAATAAATATCTGTAAAGATTTAAACTTGTATTTCTGGAAAAGAGGCAGGAGCTGAAAGCTCAAAGAATCCTTGTGAGAGTACTGTTATTTAGGTGGAGAAATAAGAAATGATACCACAGAGTCTGGGAACAGGTAAAGGCCACACGATTTGTATGTGTGCTATGGTATCCTAATCCCATCCGAAGGAGTGTATGCAGAAAGACCAGTCTTACCAAAACTGTGCAGAAATAAACTGCTTACATTTTGCTTAAAGTTTGGAAATTTTTAGCTGTTGCAAGAGGGAGAGTATGGATGGTTCATGGAACCTCATGATCTTATCAGAAACATTTTGTTTTCCGGAGAGATATCCTGATTCCCATGAAACTTTTCACATGGAGGCGTTCTTGCGTTCAAGCTAGAACTGTGGTCAGAAACACACATCTGCACCATGACTCAGAGAAAGCCTGTGAACTAAAGTCAACAGCATCTTTTGGGTTGACTACACTGAGGTGTACCTGCCTCTCTTACATGAGATCCCACATCTTTTCCCTCAATGACAAAATCTGGCTTCCGTGCAACCCTTTTCTGAATTTCCTCCAAATACGAGGCACTCTTTGAGTGTTTTAGCCTACATTTTATTCTTTCCAGTGTTCCACCTATTTGCAGATTTATCTAGCTGCTTTATCCGGGCTGATTTTGCACTCCTAATAATGGAAACATGTTTACCTTATCGCTTTGAAGTACTGCTCAGCCTTCATTGGCTTTAAAGTGAAGCTGAATCCTGCCACCTTGTGGTCAAGAAAATTATCACAGATCTGTATTTTCGGAAGTAGGGAAAAAAGAGGAAATGAAGAGGAAAGGTTTATTAACTACCATGTTTATATTAAACAAGGAATTAGATGAGGGTCTGAAGATTTAATGGTTGGGTCCAGTTCGATATTGCCTGAGATGTCTACCTGAGATCTTCTGAAAAGAACAGTCCCTCTTCTAGAGACACTGTTCACACCATGGACTGCCACTTTTCATATCCTCACAGGGTTTTGAAGCTGTGGCCTCCCCCACAACCTAATGCGAACAAGACACTTATCCAGCCTGTCATCCCATAACCTCTGTCTGTCTGATGGCTCGAGGTATTAATCACAGAGTTCTGGTTGCACTTGGTCACATTTGCTATGAGAGCAGCACTACTTTCTTTTCGTCAATAAGAAATCACATCACAGACTGGAGGAAAAGACCCTTCTCATTTATTAAAAAAAAAAAGAAAAAAAAAAGAAAAAAAAAAGAGTATTTTTTGAGGGGGTGGTAAAAGTAATACTTGTAAGGAGCATGGATGTCCCTTTTCTGCTGAAGTCCAAGGCAGCATTCTTTTTTTCTGCCTGACAGGACTTCACAAATACTTTTCTGGTAAGGTGTGAATGCAAACATCATCCTGAAGGTGGTAGAACTAGAACAGACTTGGAAAGGTATCTTCCTCCACCACATGCTTAATTGCGCCTCCCCTCCCCCCCGTCCCTGCCTTGTCGTGTGCCCCCCCACCCCACGTATTTTCACTGCGAGCTCCCACCTCAGCATCAGTCTATTTTATTCACCACGCTTGTGAGTCTCTCTGCAGCCAGACAAACAGAGCAGCTTGTTGATTCTGCAGCTATCTGCTTACCACTTTCTAGATGCCTGGCGGCAAATGTAAATGGTGTGCTTACCTGTAAGGCTTCAGCAACAGAGATCCCAAAGCAACTGATCAGCGCTAATGTTCTGTTTTACTGGGTTATTTTCAAACAGTGTTTGTTCAGGTTAAGTCTACATCAATTGCACAGACTTGCTCAGTTCATGGAAGTCATTTCTTCCTCAGATAACCCAGCTGACTCTCTATATGTCTATTTGTACACATATATTTTGTGGTGCAAATCATGCTTGTCTTTCTGATTACAGCAATTCAACAGCTGAAAAATGGCAACATAATAAAAATCTGACAGCCTTTGTCAGTTTTCTCCCCATTTAAAAGCAGTTCAAACTGTAAGGACTTTTTGGCCATGATATTCTGGAGCCAATGATATTCTGAATCCTCCTTTACAGTAGTCAGTGAAAAATAAGGAAAAAAAAACCACCCCAACAAAAAAAAGACTCCCTAAAACCCAGTGTCTAGTACACTAATTGAAAAGATCCAAAATAATCTGAAAACTTAGCTATTGAAACCCTGAAAGCTAGCTTCATTTGGCACTACAAGTAACCGAGTTACTGCTACTCTCCTCATTTACATTCATATGGACTACATGACATTGTGCATTGCTTGTGATTATGATTTTTGACTCCTCATCCTCCTAGGCCATAAGAAAGACACTGACCTGAAGAAAGAAAGCTCTGTAATTTATTGCTTGAGATAGATATCATTTAGTTATCATAGTTTATGATGCAGATGTACTTATCATGGCAGTGTTAGTTAGTGCAGAGGACACAGTAATTGTGTTCCAAAACTAGTGATGATGTCTGAGCTTGCCTCTTGTCACAATGGTAGCATGAGCAGTGATAAGCAGTCAAACTAGTACAGACCTAGGAGGTCAAAAATCAATTGCTTCCCACTGATCGATTTAGGACTGAGAGATCCTGATGGTTGGTATAGAAGCTGTAAATGGAGGTAATTATTCCACTTATGGATAATACACTGTGAATGTCTTGGTAAAGCCAATCTTTGTCTAACTGAAAATCACGTGTAGTAGGACCATTGATAATTTTTCTTTCCCTTTGTTAAGAGTATTGGTACTAGAGATAGTACTATGTAAATGTAATACTTGTTAGCAGTTTGTTTCCTGTTTGATTCTTCCCATGTCTAGTTATATTTTACATAGCTTGTACAGCTTTCTTACAGTAGACTTTGCATGATATTAACTCTTTTTAAGACTGAGCAAGAAGAAAACAGAAGAACTTTTATAAAAGACCTGGTAATTTCTTTGCAGTACAATAAAGCATTCTGCTCCCAGGAAATGTCCATCTTATCCCCTGTTTATGAAATAATCTCTTGATGCTGACAGATCCTTGCCATCCTCTGGCCTGACTGAAGAGAACGTATTGACAAGTCTGCTGCAAAGTCACTCTGTTATTATCTGGGGGCTTTCCTGTGCAAGCTTATTTTCAGGATTTGGTCCAGCATGGAAGCTATGCAGATCCCTTTAATACTTTTTCCAGCCTTCTCTCTCTCTACATCCTCTCCCCTGCCTCAACTACTTATAAAGCCACTCCCTTGATGATTATTTTCTGTGGCTTCCACAGCCTTTAGTGGCCACCAAGATGTTCCACTCTTTTTGTCATCTCCTGCAGAGCCTTCTCCTCTCCACAACACCTAGAATTGCTCATAGGGTATGAGGGACTCTCTTACATAATTTTCTGTAGGTTTCTATGGTGCTTCCACTCAGTTTCCCACAGCAACCATACAGAGCGGAGACAATTTAAGATGTACTATCATCAATTATAAATCCTTCTCACAAGATTCAGATAACATTGGTTTTTCATGCGGTCATGTCCAGCTAAGACAGAGATACCGTATGGTGTCAGCTTTCTGAAGTTCAACAATACTACCTTGTGGCATGGCAACATCTGGGTCAAAGAAAGAGCTGACAGTCACCATTCTGATAACAAGGAATGCAATAAAAGTTTAAAATCTGGAAACATTTGGGTTTTGAAAGTGTTAGCTTAAATCAGTCTCAGTGGGTTTGGTACCTTCTTTAAATGTCTAGGAAAGGCCGTGTCCAGCTGCCTCCCCCATGCACCTGGACCAGTTGGATGAAGCATATTCTGAGCAGAAACATTGCAGAACGGACTGTTGTCAGTATTCACAGTCATTTAAGGTGAATTCACCTTACAACTTAGGTCCTGAAGCTGAAGTCAATGAAAATTTCTTATTACCTTAACTGAAATTTATCTATCATGCACAGCTTAGTCCTCACCAGTTAAATCCTGTTTGGGTTGTACTTTTTTGCTTTGGCCTTATGTGCCATCTGTTAGCTTGAAATTATAATGTAGCAAAAGTTTATACCTATTTTCAGTGGAATTTTCGTTAAGTTTTTGAATGGATTCTCTTTCTTAGACGTATGAAAATTCTTGTTGATGTATTCTATTCATCCCCAAAATACTTGATTTTATTATCTTCCTGAGTTGTCTTTGTTGTTTAGGGTTTTTTTGTCAACACGGCATGTTGATGCCTAAACTTTCACTAAATATATATTCACTTGAACATTTTATCCAAGAATTACAGGGCAGAAAAGGACCTTCTATCAAAGTTGCCAACATAAAGCAGTTAAACTTGGTTTTCCTCCATCATTTGCAATTTTATTACTCATCTTACCTGAAGAACACCTTCTGTCTTCAGGGGCTGGTACTTTTACTTGTCATTTACATAGGCAATGCTTTATGGGTCCTGTTGCCATCAGAAGTGCCTCCTAATGGTTTGTCTTTCTTCCAGGGCCACTACTGTCAGATACTACACCCCACTCATGTCATAGGACTTCTTCTAAACTTTTTAGGTAAATACAAATATATGGGTGAGGTAACTAACAACACCTGTGGCACATCAGCAGCAGTGCTCAGGTTTTTTCTAGATCTTTTATCTCTTCAGCTATTTCAGAACTCAGTCCATCCCAGCTGAAGAGACAAGCAGATAAAATAACAGGAGATTAACTCACCCTGTAAAACGAAAAAGAAACACTTACTGTGGATTCATTGCTCCCCATACTGAAGAGATGAGGTTGGCATTCCACAGGTTTAACTTATTCCTTACAAGTACTGCTGAACACTTGTCTCTGCAGCAGAAATTCCCTGATTTTGTTAGTCATTTGGTCCCACACCTAGAAAAGAAGCTGAAAGAAAGCCAGAAGTTTTAAACCTGTTGGTATCAAAAAACCACAGCCTTTCTCAGCTGTGCCCATTTTAATCTGCTTTTGAAGACCTCTCCTGAAGAATCACTATCTTCTGAAGATGACAGATTTCCCTTAGCAACAGAGGCAGGCTTTAGTGCCAGGATTTAGCTTACTACATGTAAAATTTCACAGCATAACTCTATGTTTCTTTTATATTTTGTCAGGAGAAATGGACAATGGCTGAACTATCTCATCCTACAGTAAAGACTGATCCACATCAGATGGATAATTTCCTGGAAGTACCTATTTCTCTACTGATTGCAAGGTGACTACCTAGATGTGGAAGTTTTTATTCCAGATGCATATATTTAAGTTAATTCTGGTCCTAAAGGGATTTCTCTGTTTTATTAGAGAAATCTGTTGATGTTCCTATAAATATTTGGAGCAGAAGCACTGAATAAAAAATTACCTTGGCTACTTGATCATTCTGTCTCACAAAAAGATATTTCTTGATTACAAGTCCTTATCTTCTTTAATCTCTGTCAATGAAATTAAGAGGCATGGAAGAGCATTCTCCAGAAAAACAGTGAGCAAAATGCTCTTCAATTTCAAGTGTATCATATTCCAACACGTTTTGTATATCTACAAGGTTAATTTCACTGACTAATAGCCAGTAACATTTTGTTTTCATCTTGATTCAAGGAGGTGATTCTTTACCATATCTACATGTAGTGGAATTATCTTGCCAAAGATGTAGCTGTTCAACAACAATGTGTGCTTCCTATAAGACACACACACACGTGTAACAACCCAGGTTTTGCCTTAGGTGGCTACCTCTGAGGACTCCCATGCTTTTGGAGCAATTGGTTGGTGTTTTCTTGCTGAATCCCAGCTACTCAAATCATTCAACCTATTTTAATCAATGAAGCAAAGCCCTCATAAAGCAAATTTCTGAAACATAGCCTAAAAGCTCATGTTCTTGTAGCCCACTCCTGTTAGTTTCATTTACCTACCACAGGAATCCTTTCTTCCCATCTACTGTCCTCACCAGTGTTCAAAATCCCACAATTCATTTTCTTTTAGCTCCTACAGTCAGGATGAAACACCTTCTGTGCAGCATTCTTTGCACATGACTGTGCCTAATTAGAGCTTTGTGCAGTCATATCAGCCAGGGATTTCCCACTATTTTGTAGAAAAGTACAATTTTCTAAAGTCAGGGTTCACAGCTGGCCAAATCCAATTCATGTGCTGGTTTTGCCCTTTAATATAGGTATTAGTTCCTCACAGTTGGATGTGCTCTCTCTTTCACTTTTGGCATCTCAAGTTGCTGCTCCAGTCCAGATTCTGCTGCAGCTACAGGGCTTTCACCAAGCCTGGGACAGGTGTCCCTGGCTTTTCCACTTGTGTTACTACGCTTGAAAGCTGAGGTGCTTATGTTAAAAAAACCCCACAATATTTTTTTCCATCATTTCTTTAAAGGAAAGGGTCTCATGTCCTACTTCATGTTGCATATGTACCCACATTAGATCTTGGGGGCCTCAAGAGGGGTCACTGAGAAGCAGTTAGTCTTCATTCCATCACTATTTATGGTGTTTCAACTGGATTATTTTCATAGAATGACTCTTGCATGGTAGTCCCTACAACTTTATTTCTTTTATTTGAGAGGCAGTGGGGTAGTTGAAGAGTTTTCCAGGCCTTCATCCACCCAGGGATTCCAGTCATAAGAACATGTGGGACAGATACATGTTTTGCTGTTTGAACCAAGAACAATATTTCTTGAAAGGCAGATGGCCTGATGGCTAAAAGGTTAAAAGCTTTGTTAAACATGTGTGTGCATTGTCATTGATTGTGGATTTGATGGTATTTAAGTGTACTTTGAAAGGAAGCCGCTGATGTAGGGCCCTCTCCTTGTCATCCTTACTCAGTCACAGTGTGAAACAACCTTACAGATTGTCAATTTATTAATTGACCACAGAACGTGGGTCAAAGGACTGAAGTACATGGATGATAATTACTGCGGTTTGTTAAATCTGGGTAAGTTCACTGCAGCTTCAGTGTAACTTTCTATGTGGTAAAAGAACTAACAGAAATCCAGGTCTGAGTTGACACAACAGATTTGGCATAGCTGAAAAAATCTTTTCGGGTTGTTATTGTTAAAATGCTGATCTTCAGAGTTCGCTTCAGGAGCTCATTTCACTTGGCAGACTTAGGCATGTGTGGAAAGGAATGTCACTATTCTGAAAAGCAAGGAAGGAAATACTAAGAATATCATCAGTAAGATGATAGGCAAAGCTTGTATCACCCTTAAGATGATATGCAAATTGCACAAAGCTTTTAATACTTGCTTAATGTTTGCTGTTCTGGTTTTTTCACCTGAAGTTAAAAGAAATAGTTTGCCTTGCTTCCTCAGTTGTACCTGAATTTGTAGAATTTGTATTTAATTTTAAAGGTAAGATACAGAAGAAATAGATATAAGCAATGATAATACAAATGATAAATGATGGTATAACAAAATGAATTTGTGATTCAGTTATTAATAGATTAGTATATACACAAAACAGTTTTGTTTACAATAATATATAAGATTATTAATATATTAAGATTATTCTTCCCAAGCATTCTGTAGTCTAAAAAGCTTATGTAATATATTTATGGTATTTAGAGAATTAGTGTGGCAGCCCAATCCCAGAAGTGACTGGTCCAACTAGTATTTTGCAAAAGTTATTTAAGATCACAAATACACTGAGTGCATTGCTTCTCTTGACCTACAAATGCAGACCATAAGCACAAGGATGCAAACTCTTTAAAGCTGACAAAACAGAAATCACATGCTTCTGCAAGCAAAGCAGCAGCCGTGAAAATATGTTCTGACTGTTACTGTTTTTGAATTAAGTTCCTGTTCTTGAATACCTGGAATGATTCCTGAGAATTCAGAGTCATACAAAGACCAATGTCTTGGTTAAAAACTTATACAAAAGTGTAAATAGCATGCAGTCCGTATCTAAAATGGATGCCATTTCTTCCACTTCCTAAGGTACTGTGGTTTTGTGGAGTTAGCATGTGCGTTAACACATTTGTCTGCATATCCTGAGCATTAGCCATGCTAGTAACTTAGGTAAAATGAGGAAGCTGTTCAATTCCCAATTGAGAGAACTTGGAAAATGGGGAGTAGAGCATGTTGTGAGGCAAGGAAAAAATATTGAAAATGCCTCCTACTTCAGCCTAAACACAAGGAGACTCCACAAAATCAAGAGCATCTTTGAGGATTTACCAAGACACCTGAACACAGAACACAGAGCTGGCTCAACTGCATTCAGCTGGCAAGGGCAGGGAAGAGCAGAGACCATTTGCCTCAGACTGATAATTGTGAGGCTGTAGAATGGTTTCCCATGAGAAAATTACTGGATGTACCAACATTTGGCACATCTAAAATCATACTAAATAAAGCACTATAAACTCTGTTGTAACGAACAGACTTTCACTGGCATGCTAATATTCTAACCTTTGACCCTAGTGATGCCCAAAATCATAATATCTGATCTTCTAATTACCAAACCTGTGGCCCAACACTTCTTTTTCAAGTCATTTCCATTCTTCTGTAAATACAGGCTTGGGTCAAAAGTTGTTTGCCATTACGCTAAATAAGAATTTTTCAGAATTTTTCCTGAATTTAAAAATAATACTGTCTTTCTGGAGTAGTGAGGGGAAAAAATTAAGAAGCAATTCATCTCTCAGTGAAGTTCACTCCCTTTTCTGTGCCACTTCTTGTGTGTCTTCTCTTTATAGAAGGGGATCTTGTCTCACAGAGCATCCCTTAGCTTTTTATTTATGTGGTGTACATTGGCCCAGATGATTTCAGACACCGTGAAAGTGGATGTACCTAACTGAAAAATTGCTCAATGGGTTGTTACAGGCACTTAATTGACCATCTGACTTTTAAGCTCAATCTCAGTCTGAGGAGGTCAATTCTTTTGAGGTTTTTCACGCTTTTTGAATGCAGAGTGCGACAGCATTGAGAAATGTAAAGTAATAAGGGAATACAATAGCATTTTGAACCCTGATTAGAGGAAAACAAAGCAAATAATAAGAGTAGTATGCCAAATGTAAACATAAGAGTAATGCTGGAGTGTTCTTAATAGAGGCCTGGGGCACCGGAGTAAGTCAGGCTGTGTTGAGTGTTCAAAACTATCTTTCTCGACAGTGTCAGTATCTCTTTGTCTGGCAATAATGGTGCTAAAAACTGTGCTGTTGCAAAAAATACAGTAAGACAAAAGACTCAACAATGAGTTACCCTAGTTTTGTGTCATGGTAACTCCTCTGAAAACAAGCAAAAGCAATAAGATATAACTGGGGAAACAAAGGTGCTAATCTAGCTCATCTCAAGGCAAAGATTTCCACTTGCCAGTTTTGCTTACTAAAAACGTCTTAGTTGGTTGAAACAGAACACGAAACAACGTTCTGTAGCATTATATTTAAACTACACAGTCTTATAAATGTCATAGCAAACTACAGGAATTGTATCCTACCTCTCTTATCTATGTTTTTGTGGATGTTGTCATCAGGAGCTACCGATACTCACAATCTTCAAAATTTTTTCTTAGCACATAAAGCAAAAGAAGCTAGTCTGTAATTTGAGAGACATTCCATATGAAGGCAAGCAATCTTGGCAGAAGAGTTTTTACCTCTCTTTCAAAACTGAGGTAATTTCTGAAGAAAAGTTGTATCTGAAAATAGGAACAAGTATCATTGCTGGATTTCTGAAAGAAGGGGTTGGCCATATGAGATTTAAAGACCCCTAGGAAGGATGAATATAAATACCAAATACATGTCTTGGAGTAATCCTAGACTTTGTAAATCATTCATTTTGTCACCTGAAAGACCCTTTGTACGTGTTACCTCATACCCGAGGAGAGATCCAGGATCACAAAGAGACACATCTATTGGAAAAAATTTGCAGAAGTTTTAGCCATTTAATTATATTTTCTGTGAGGCTGGAGAAATACTGTAGGGATTATGCCCCATAATGGAGGGCATTGAATTCCAGGCACTCCTGAGGGTTCACCAGTGTAACTTTTAGTCATGTTGCTGCGTAGTGGTGACCAGTGCAAAACCAGTGGGCCCATGAGATGGCCTGTCAGAAAGAGCTGCCAGAATAATAAGCATGCCCTAGCTGAATCCAGAGGCTCAAAGGTCCCAGTTCCCAAATTCAGAATGATCATCAAGGCACACAAATGAAATACCTAGTAATTTCCCAAGAAAGTACAGCTAAGTTCAGAGCCAGGTACCAAACCAAGAACTAAATAGGTCACTGTGTTCAGCTGAATGAGCTGTTTTGTTGGATGTCTTTTGTTTGGGTGATGGGTTTTGCTTTAATTTTACCCCTTTTTGAATATGAAATATTTACTAAAAGCTTCATTTTGTCCCATGCATGAAGCCTCTATCTCCAAAGAAAAGCAGTCCTGCTACTCTTCTCAGAATCCCATAGAGAGAGGTGTGGTTTGCAGCATATGAAGCCACAGAAACAACATCCCTAATTGTGCGTTATTGAGAGAATCATGATGCCTTTTCAACTAGTGAGCAACTTTTCAACACCTTTTGAATTATCAGAATTGAGCTTTAGTCAGACAGCACCTGTGTGAAACCAGTGATATTCTCCTGCAAATTTCTGGGGAATGATGGACTCTATTTCTAAGTTTTCTTAATTTGTTCTTATAGGACTCATCTAACTGTGAAAAATGAACACCATCTCCAAATGGATTGCTAAATTTTTTCTCCATCCCTATACTTCACTCACCTTCAATACCTAGAAATAATTTGGGACAATTTAAATTTCATTCATCAAATCAATTTTCTAATGGCAAATTCCTATGCTTTGTGTGCACAGCATTCTTATTATTCTGTGCAGACCAGACCTTGTAACAGTAAAAAATAGAAGTTCCTGTAAGTGTTGATCAGGTTTCTATCTTAGGAGAGCAAACTCATGGAAATTTTTATAACTATATCAAATACTGCTTGCTTGTGCATGCTGTATTTCTCTTTCCTAGATCAGAAACCTAGAGATTCAGTTCACAGGCTGTGAGCTGGCCTCCTACACGAAGCTGACATCACAGTTAATTAAAAGAAAGTCACTGTACTACTGGCATTCTTGAGATGAGGCATTAGTGTAGCACATTCTGGACAGCATACAACTCCTACAAATTATACCACAAATTGCTTGGCGCAGATACAAACTCTCATCATAAAGGAAAATGGAAGAATGCTATTGGGATTCCTGATGTAGTGAAAAAACAACAAAACCCCTCAAATATTCAGTATTAAGAGATGAAAAGCACAGAAACTACATGAGTGGGTACCTAGTGGCAAGGTGTAAACTGCATCAGATTGCACCAGACAATGCTAAGAGGTAGTAGCTGCCAATAACTCGTCAACAGAAATAGGAAGTTCTTATGCTCCTCTCATATCTCCACTCTTCTGTAACATATGTTCATTCATTTATTTCCTAGGATGAGGCTGAGTACAGCGGACATATTCACACTTACTCCATTATTCTGTATTTCTAGGCATTTTGTTTAACAGTGATAGCAAATGGGTGAATAATACTTACTGTCTCTTCTCAGCCAAGTATTCACAGTCCAAACTCAGTTACTTTTGCAGTTGTCTGCACTCCTGTTGGTTGATGAACCCTTGATCTTTATCATTTCTTGTTTTAGATCAGGACTTCCTGGTAAAGCTGATGTCTGTGACAAGCCTTCTTGACTCTGTGATTCCCAGAAAATGCAGAGAATAGACACCCCAGTGACTATGACTCACACTTGGAAGCTACTGCAGGTCCCAGCTCAGAAGCTCTCCTCTGTTGGGTTGACTCACCAGCAGTGTAAAACAACCTATGATCTCTGAACACGGCTCATTACAGTCAAACTGAAAAGAAGAAAGAAGAGAAAATGAAGCTCACTTCTGTTTATAACCATGTTTTCACTGCAATAGTTAGAAGTATCATTTCTCTGCCATACTTTGTTGGTTTGTCTTTTTCAAAGTCATCCTATACTCTGAGCTGGATAGAGATTCTAATTTCTAAAGAGAATAAACCTATTTTTATAGTTGTTGTTAGGGTAAAGACTTAATAAAGCAGCTCATTAAATAAGTTGATTCCTTTTCCTGGATATAGCTCATGTTTTTTCTAAAATGCAGAGCAAGATTTTATTGCCAAAGCACAAAATATTTAGGCTTTGTTCACTGTTTTTCCCAGTTAATTATTCTGTTAACATGTCAGGTATGGCATACCCTCGTATCTGTAATCATAGGAGCAGATCATAGGTGCATAGGAACAAATCATAGGTGTATAAACATGAAGCTTTTTTTCAGTGGGATAGTAAAGGATATCTGGTACTTCTCCATTACAGATTAGATTAGACTGAGTAGGAACATCTATAACTCACATACAAGCTCTGTGGTGCATCCATTTAGGGCAATAGTAGATCCCTTGGGCCATCTCTTGGTCAGAAACTGCAGGCACAGTTCCCCATTCTTCTGCCAGCACATGCACTCCAGACGCTGGAGGGCACCAGCAGTGTCCTCCCCATGTTGTTTTCTGGTGTTTGAAAAGGAAATTTGAGGCATAGCTTCTCCCAGCAGGTCACAAATCTCAGCAGCTGGTATCCTCTAGATTGAGCTATGAGGTCCAGAGTGACAATCAAAGTTTTCCCTCAAATCCTGATAGCAGCTGAGACCTGTTGCAGACCTTCAAGCCTGTGATGTTAGACCTCTCTGTATTTCCTGAGTTCACTCGTAGTTGTGTGGACTAGTTCAGGATGAAGAGAATGATCTGAAAAGGAAGGAGGGTCATATTAGAAGTTACCAACATCATCCCAACTTCTTAAAGCTCTAGATAGCTACACTGTTCAGAGAAAGAAAAGAGAAGTTGCATATGGGTTTTTTTAAAGCATGCAGAAAATTTTCTTAAATCATTGCTACTTATTTAAAAGAAAATCAGCAAAAAAAGGTTTCATGAAGTATAATGTACACATGGCAAATGCAATGTTTTAAGAGGTTTACATTTTCAAAACAGGCTTTTACTCTGTGGTTCACGTGAGTGAGCAAAATTACTGTTCTTCCACACAAAATTCCTGTACTTACGGGATTTAACAGCTAAAAATGAAACAGGGGAAGAAGAAAAGAAGAAAACAATGCATAAAAAGTTTTGCTTTAAGCAGAGGAGCACATTTTTTTTTGTTTTTTTCCTACACTTCACAACTCTAACACAGTATAAACTAGCTAAAAGACAAATTCACCCTATCAGGTAACTGGCTTTTCACTTCTCCATTTGAGTCACAGCCAGGTGGAGTCCAGTCAAAAACGCCTCATCTCAAACTACTGATAATCCAGTCAGAATTTCTTGACAAGTCCATTACAGCTTTCTGCAAGACAAGAAATACAGTATTTCAAGCTGCTTTATTTTTCTCTCCTCTGCTTCCATTTGTCTCCAATGTCTTTTGATATGTTTTGGCAGGGAGGAGTTGTGGTTTTGGGGTGGGTTTGGTTTTGTCTGGTTGGTTGGTTTTGTTTGATGTTTTTGTTGTTGTAGTTGTTGGGGGGATTAACTACAATTTAAATTAATTAATTTCCACCTTTCATTTTCCCAGTATCTTCCACCTAGGTGGAAATTTGGTCTCAACTTTTTGGACACCTCTAAAAGATCATTTAACTGGTATTTAGAGCACCTAGGAAACAGTGGCTACAAAAATACAAATCAGAAGCATCTGTGACTTCCAAGAGAATATTTAAAACAAAGTGTGAAATGGTATTTGCTTGTTTGTAGATCAGATCCAAATAGCTCAACACAGTCCAATACTCTGTGTAGATTTTTATTCCCATTAAAAATTTAAAAGGCAACCTTTTAATGTCTTTGCATTAACTTAAGTTGCAGTCAGTCTGTAAAACAATCAGAGATATGGTATTAAAAGTATATTAATAATAAAACAGATACTTAAAAAAAACCTTAGTATTAACCTGAGTCCACTTTATATTTCATAGAGCTTGCATGGCTGAGAATTACTGTACTTCAGTCAAATTTCAGACTGGAGCCTTGGGTGGAAAATTCTAACTTTTCACTGAAAAAACAAGGCTTGAATATCCTGTTTAGTTACTTTTTAAGAAGAAAATGCCACTTTGGTCCTTGATTTAACTCCTGAAATCAGTTAGTGTAGTTGTAATTTATTTCTAAGGAACACTGAGACCCAAGTATGAAACAGTCACTCATGAAGGATCAAACAATAGCATCTAAGCTGGACAGAGGCTTTTTTCTCTGTTAGAAATTATGGCAGAAGGAAGGGAACCTGTCATTGCTAACCTCCTGTAGTTTCAGCAGCAAGAATATTTCCAGAAGCAAGGCTTGACTCCAGACCTGATCCGCTAGCTGCGGATCTGAATACCAAGGTGCAGAGAGGCACATCCTTAGCAGGTTCATCTTCAGGCATGGCCACAGGTCTGCATTGACTCTATGGGCAGGGTATAAGTGAAAAATTTTAAAGATAGCTTTAGAGCCAAAAGTATTACTTAAAAACATCTACTGTATCCCTTAGCTTACCAGCTTCCTTAGCTTTGGTTCTCTATTTTAATCCTACACTAGATTTGAATAGAATACAGTGACTTCTTCCATATTCCCAGTGTTTGTACTACTTATTTTGTGCCACCCAACCTTGACAATACCACATATGCCCACACTACTTCAAGAATACAGATAGAGCTGTACAGATGCACTGATAACTTCATAGCCATTCTAAAGAAAAAAATCTGCATTACTGATAGAATTTCTCTTTGTATAGCTGAAACTGCCAACTGACTTTAAAAAATATTAATTTAAAGCATGTATCAGTTCATGTTAGCTATCTTTACATTTACAGATGTCTCTGCTTTTCAGATTTTTAAAGACCTATTTGGTCTGCCTGCTGCTGCCAGTAATACAGGCTTACCGAACACAAACACTGTTACAGTGCTGATACTGCAACATGCATATCAAACAATGAGGCCCGTGGAAAAGGAATACATATATGGACCGATTCTTGATGGATGTTTCAGAGGTGTTTATTTCTCCAGCCCCATGGCTGAGGATCTGACGAGGAACTGAGGCAATCACAGGACCCCAGGGTCCTTGCCCATGCAGGGGAACACAAAACAACCAATGGGGAACGAGGCTGACCAGGGGCAGGGACACCCCGTGCCTCCCTCCAGGGCCCCTCTCCCAGGACCCCATGGCAGGGGGCGGGCCCCAACATTTCCCCCATTTATTTTTAACAAAAAGAGATGTAAAACTTAACATTGAAAACAACTGGATAAACACGAGATAACAAGGACAGTTTCAAAACAAAATAAGCCACCCTCCTGAGTCTTTAAATGTCCAAACAGATTCTCTGGAACATCTTAATGCTGACAGAAGGGAGACAGGACTCTCTGGGCATGCTTTGTGGGGAAACTGAGGCAGGAGGGGGTTTAATTTCTTCCCTCCCCCTTTTCATCCCCCCCTCGGCATCAGAGAGGAGTTGTAAGGAAAGGGAATTGTATAGGGAAGCCATGGCATGAAAAATGGAATAAGAATAAACTGGGGATGGGGTACATTTAGGAAAGGGTTCATATTGGATATACGGTAAAAGGGGAAAGTAGGCTGTGGGTAGGGAAGCTGCTGGGATGGATATTGTTTATAATTTTGTGCATAATGGCTGCCTTTGACGGGAATACCTCCAGGCCCAGTAACATTCGCTGCTTGTAAACCCTTCTTTCCTTGCACTATATCAAATTGTACAACTTCCCCATCTCCTACACTTTGCTGGTAATTTTTAGGGTTATTCCTTTTAATGGCAGTTCTATGGATGAATAAATCTTCCCCTGTATCATCTCGTGCTATAAATCCATATGTTTTTTACATTGTACCATTTCACAGTTCCTGTGATTTTCGTTGCTACAACTTCTCCTATCACGTGTTTGTCGTGGCTGCTGGTCCCGTGTGGCTGCTGCCTCGCCGGCTCCGATGTCTCGGCCGGGCCCCCGCGTTGCGGCTGCTCCTCACCCTCCGAGCGGTGCTGCTCCGGCGTGTCTGGGCTCTGCGCAGCCCCGCGTTGCCATCGCCGCCGGCCCCGTGCCCTGTGAGTGGTTCCACTCCACAAACTCCACGCTGCTTTGGGTGCGGCCCCGTTCCGGCTCGGCGCTGCGCAGCTTCTCGTGTCGCTGTGGAAACCGCCGCTTCTCCCTCCGCAGGGCTCTCCGAGCCGTGTGCTCAGAGCGGGCTGCCACGCCGATGCCGGTTCCTGGCTGCTCACAGTGGCCGCCTCTCTGCTGCACATGGCCCACGGCACCCGCGGCACCTGCGGCGTCGCTCCCTCACTTGCAGCTGAGTGGCTGGGGACCCCGAGGCAGGGATGGGGTCCGTGATAAGGCGCGGGCTCCCGAGGGGGCCGGGCACATCCAGCACAGGCACATCCGCCGGCACAGCTGCAGTCACGCGCTCCTGGGATGGCCGCCGAGAGGTCTCGACCATGGGGTTGCAGCCATTCTCTGCTCTAGGGGTAATGGGACCATACAAATGCTCCTGAACAGCTTCACTGATTACAAGGGATGCACGAAGAGGTTCTATCACTGGTGCATGTTTTGTTTGATTCATTATTTCTTCCAAGATCTCGTACCAGAAGTTCCAGTTATCAGTTCCAGGAGATCAATATCAAAAAGTAAGCCTCAAGAAAAGTAGAAGAAATTTTTGAAAAGCCAGTTTAAAAAATGTTCTAGATCTCCCAGAACAAATACTTTTTGTTTTCTTGTTCAAGGATTCCTTTAACTTCTAGATACATTTCTTTCTGTGACTCAGAGAGCCACATTTCCCACGATTCTTCCATAGTCCGGAGAGAATATCCAAACCAAGGCGAGAAGAGAAAGATCTAGAGTGGTTTTTACTCATGAATTTTCTGTCCTTAGGGATCGGTGTCTTGCCCGCATTCTCTACCATTTGTTACAGTGCGGATACTGTAACACGCGTATCAAACAATGAGGGCCATGGAAAAGAAATATATATGGACCGATTCTTGACAGATGTTTGTCCTGGGTTGCAGTGTATTCTATTACCATCCCCATCAGCCGTTGAAATCAGGTGGGGCAGTGTTTCCTTGACTCCTCCCCCCAGACTATCTTGCTGTTAATGGCCCATCATTGTCCTGCCCCATGACTCATAGATAACTCCCTCTGGACTATCATCTGTTAATGAGCCCAATCAACACCTGGCCTCATAACTCATTACCCCATTGTGAGATGCTCCACCCAGAGGGAGGAACCAAGCATCCCAGCGTGGATATAAGCTGAGGCTGAACACCAGAGACAAGGCCTTTCCACTGGATTTCCGGAGGACAGGAGCTACACAGCCACCACTGGACCTTCTGAGGAAGAGCAGACCCTCTTTTCTACAGGATCACTGCTTCAGAGGACTGCAGCCACCATTCTAGCAGACTGCTACCACCACCCTGCCTAACAGGGACTCAGGTTGTATCTTGACTCTGTCAGTTTGAACCAGGGTTTTCTTTTAGTTTTTTTTTCTTTCCTTTTCTTTAACTTCCCCATTAAATTGTTATTCTGACTTGGTGCCTCCCACTGGTTTGTTTTCAAACTAGTACAATGTTTCAGAGATGTTTATTTCTCCAGCCGCATGGCTGAGGACCTGACGAGGAACTGAGGCAATCACGGGACCCCAGGGTCCTTGCCCGCGCAGGGGAACACAAAACAACCAATAGGGAACGAGGCTGACCAGGGGCAGGGAAACCCCGTGTCTCCCTCCAGGGCCCCTCTCCCAGGACCCCATGGCAGGGGGCGGGCCCCAACAGAACACAGGACAGTTGTGCTCAAATACCTACAAAGCTTATTACAAACACTGAAGCAAAAAATTATCTTTGGTAATTACAGGAAATAAAGCCAAAATATCAATATTTCTCTTTCTAAAAGACTGAATCCATCTCAGTCACAGAGATCTAAGTTGCTTCTTAAGTTACAGAGGTACCTACTTCTCCAATTATACATGCAAGAATGCATTAAGTAAGTTTTGGGCCAAATGGTCTTTAAGGAATTCTTACGACTAAGATCTTCTTTGAGGACTTCACTGAATCATTACTTCATACTTATCATATTTGCAGTAACACATTGCCTCAGGCCTGTGGAAATTGAATACACAAAGATACTGCCTTTAATAAACATAGATTTATATCCAGCTTCTCTTGTAATAGCTTTAAAAAGCAATAGGAACTAAGCACATAGTTTTAAAACTATTGGACAGTCTCCAGCTGACCCAGGGTGGCTCCTGTTTTACAGCAAAAATACTATTGAGTACTCAGACTAGAAGCCAGTCATAAATTGGTTTCTTGTCTTCTTTCACATCTGATACCATGTTTACTTCAGAAGCATGAGTTGAAGCTAGGTACAAAGCTCTGGCATGAGCAAAGCATTCTCCACAACACAAAGAAAAAAATCTCTTGTCCCCTGAGTATGGTTAGGACCTCCTTATCTTCTCCGGATGAAGAGAGAGGCCCTTTATCTTCAGAGAACTTTCTGTAGTAGTCTTATCTTCTGCTCCAGCACAATCTGTTGAATTTGCACAGTCCACAGACTAAAGACCAGGCAGAGTAAGGGGCAGCAGAGACCATTCTAAAAAAAGTCCCACTTCATATTATTCCATGCTGCCACAACCGTTGGCACTGGACTGGGTGTTGAGGAGCACCAGACACACGACTGGGTTCTCGTTGGTGATGCCACTGCCTCTGCCAGCCCCCCTGTGCTGCCTTTCTGCTGGCTCACCTTGCTGTGTGCACCACCCAGACCTCACTGCTCTGATGGCTGCTGCAACATGGTGCCTCTTCTGGACAAGGGTGAGGACACAGACAGGTGAAAACACAGAGCTTGGAAGAGGTACAGTCTCCAGGATTCAGCCTTATGGATAAAGAAAAAGAAAAGATACTGTGACTTTGTTTATCAGAAGCGGCAGTTGCCTCTTCAATGACTTTCACTTCTTGACTGCAAGGAGAGATTGCATAAACTTTGGAATGAGCCTCTGGGCTGTGCACCTAGAGTACAGGAACTGTGGGAAGTCAATGATGAGTAACTGTGTTAGCATGACAAGAACTCTGTGTCTACATTTAATAATCACATTTAACAGCAGTATTGCAGAAAATATTTATACCTTATTTCACACTTGTTTATTTTCAGAGACCAACAATGAAAGAGGTGCCAGGCTCTTTTCAGATCAGAGAGCAACAAGCTAGAAAGGAGAGGCAGGGTCCTAGAAAATCCTGTCCATAAAAATAAGATGTTGAACATTAGTATGTATGGTTTAAAAAGGGTGACAGATCAAAAGATATACAGTAATCTGTGATGATCTCCTTGTCTATCTCCCCATTGAATGCTATTAATTGCACAGCCAGCTATCACAAGGCACTCTAAGAAAGGTTTGACAGATAAAGTGAGATATGCTTTTCCAGGTACCTGCCATGTCAGGAATTGCTAAACACTTAGCTGCACACCACATTCAATTGCATAAGCCATTTTAGCTTTAGGAAAAGGAAAAAAAAAAAAAAGATGGTGCCCTGCAATCCTTAAAATCCTGGACTTAAATTAGAAACCAAGTCAGAGACAAAGGGTCTTGAAAGGGAGTTTAAAACAATGAAGAAATTGTAAATTCAGCAATGAAGGTTGAATCTCCCAGTGAGGAAACATAAACTTTCTATTGGTTTCAAATGCAGTTTTCCTCCAGAGCACCTCTGTCCTCTGCTTCTCCTTGGGGTTCATCTGGCTTTCTTCAGGCTCTGTGTGTTCTTAGATCCCTTGCTTTCCCTCACTCTGAAGGGAACAGCAGGGTCTGCCCAATATGCCACCCCTTCAGTGCATTTTTTAGATCGGTTTGATTTACAGACTGATGCCAATAGGTGATATCAACATGGGAGCCAGTCCTAGGCACTTCAATGGGTCAGAAGAGGAACTCATATCACCTGTGGATCCAAGGACAAAGAGAGTGTCTTTTCAGAGATACAGAAATCTCAGTAAGTGATCAGTAAATGATACAATCACAGTTAGGAAAAACAAGTAGAGGTTCCATTTTACATCCTTTGAACAGAACAGAAACATGTATACAAGTACAGCATCACAGAACTAGAACTTTTTCAAGTTGGATGGGGTTTAAGTGCTAGGTGTATGTATGTACTTTTAAATCCATATTTTTACCATTCCTGATAGCCAAGGAAATTTGAAAAGTATAAGGTATTGTTGAAGGACACTTTTTCTCTGAGTCATCCTTTTCTCCCACACTGAATGTCAAACACTTACAGGCCATGATGCAATAGGCACAGGCTTTGTTAGTGGGCAATCTAAACAAATACACTCCCCTGACTCCTGGTCTCCTTCAGATCACTTCTTTCCTGCTGTTGCTGAGACACAGAGCCACTTTACATCAAGGGCCTTCCATAGCTGAGGTGAGATTTGGTAGGCTTGCAGAGAGGAAGTCAAAAACCCTTGGGGATTAATCCAGCACTATTGCCATTTAAATAGGAGAACTTCAGGACACAGTGTAGTCACAAGTCACCTTTCAAGAGCTATATTCTTCATTTATGGTGGAAAAGGAGAGAGATAAGGCATTCATACAAAAATTTATACTGGTAAAATGCAAAAAAAACCAACTGAAAGCCTGGCTGATCTTTTCCTGGACTGCAGTACACGTCACTATTTATATGAGGATTGGAGATTTTATCTTATTCTTACATCTGTAAGAATTTCCAGGAGAGTTTTTAGAACACAGTTTTTGTGTTACCCCCCCCAAAAAAAAGTTTATAATTTAAACAAGCTATATTTATACCAAAGATGAAGAAGAGTACAGCTTTTGGGTTTGTGCATAAAAGACTTAGAAAATGGCAGGAGAAAAATATTTGCAGGCATGTGATAGCAATGCAATTGCAGTTATATAACAAGCATGCAAACTCAAGAAAGAAAAGTTTGAATTTTCTTCATCAGAATAAAGAGATGAGTGTGGCTGAAACTGTCTTTCTAGGCACAAAGCACATGTATACAAGATGTATAAGGCATTTATGAAAAAGAACCTTTGATGTTTCTAGATATCAGCTTTCATTTAGAGTTATTAAAAAACTCTAGTCTCATCTTTACTTAGTATTTGTTTACTAATTTTTACTAATTTGAACACATTCCAAGTGTTTTTGACAGCTGTTTTATACATCACAGTGCACTGGGTTTGCATGGCCAGGTTTTAGGTACTACAGGAACCATGCCCTGCAGAGCCAATCCCTGGTGGCTCCAAGACGGACATGCCGCTGGCCAAGGCTGGGCCAATCAGAGATGGTGATAACGCTCCTCTGATAACAGATATTGGGGGGGAGAGGGGAAGTGATGGTGCAAGGGTAGCTGCAGGCAGAGAAGAATGGGATGAAAACATGTGAGAGGAACAACCCTGCAGACACCAAAGTCAGTGGAGAAAGAGGGGGAGGAGCTGCTCCAGGCACTGGAGCTGAGACTCCTCTGCAGCCTGTGGTGCAGGCCACGGTGAAGCAGCTGTGACCCTGCAGCCCATGGAGGTCCATGTGGATGCAGAGATCCACCCACAGCCCATGAAGGAGACCCATGCTGGAGGAGGTGGATGCCTGAGAGAAAGCTGGGGGAGACCTGTGCTGAAACAGGCTCTTGGTTGGGTCGTGCACACCTGTGGAGGGAGGAGCCCACACTGGAGCAGGTTTCCTGCAAGGACTTGTAATCCTGTCTGGAGTAGCCTGCATCTAAAGGTCTACACCCCATGGAAGAATGACCCACACTGGAGCAGTTTATGGAGGACTGTTGCCCATGGGATGGACTCATGCTAGAAAAGTTTGTGGAAAACTGTCTCCTGTGGGAGGGACCCCATGCTGGAGCAGGAGGACTCCTCTCCCTGAGCAGCAGCAGGAAGAAATTGTGATGAACTGATTGTAAACCCCATTCCCTGTCTCCCTGCACCATTTTGAAGCAGTGGGTATTGTTGCCTGGAATCAGAAGAAAAACTTTTCCAAACTATATTAAAGTAGTAGTAGTAGTATAAAAAGCAGATCATTAATTAAAGCCTTCAGGTGCACAAAACATAGGTATCCATATGTGTTGTACAGGATTTTTACAATTTTTATAAAGTTAATTTATTAGTATATCTAACAGGTACATCCTGTAAGAGACCAGTTGCCTCAGCAACCAACCCTTGGGTCAGCCCCTTGGAGTTCCTCCAGGGGTTTCTTTTCCCTATTTCTTCTTACGTCTCTTAAGTTCTAGTGCAAAACAGAGTATCCTTGTTAGAAATTCTTTTCTTGAAAATAAGACTAAACAGAATTTCAAGAATGTGACATAGCTAGTGTTCTAAAGTGTGAAAAAGGGTAATAAGGTGCTAGAGGCTATAAAATTGATATTAAAAATCTACAAAGCTACAAATATATGAAGAACATATAAAAACAAAATCTTTAGGCATCAGTAAAGCTTGGGAAAGAGGGAGGAGAGGGGGAAATGTGTTTTTAAGATTTATTTTACTTCTAATTATCCTGCTCTGATTTTGTTAGCAGTAAATTCAATTAATTTCCATAACCTGAGTCTGTTTCGCCCATGACAGTATTTGATGAGCGATCTCTCCTGGTCCTTATCTCATCACATGAACTCTTCATATTTTTTCTTCCCTCTCTGGTTGCAAAGGGGCGTGATAAAGTGGCTTGAGTGAGTGTCTGGCATCCAGCCAGGGTCAACCGACTACAGACAAATATTCGGAACAACTATTTTCTTCTCATTTGCTCTCTTCTTGATTTTACTAGTAAATCAAAGACAAACTGTAGGATCTTAAAAACAAAGGTAGAATTTTACAGCAGGAGGCACTTGTACTGAAATTTAATCTCTTATTAGATTCTAGAAGGCTTACATGACACTCTTGGAAGACAATGAATAAATCTTGGCATAAATCTTTTCACTTCCATAAATCTGTTCTGAAAGTCAATGAAATTTCCAAGTTCTAAACCAATGCAAAACCTTACCTTTCTTATAAATTGACCCTGCCCCTCTGTGCTTTTTTACTTTTTCCATCTCCATCCCACATTCTAGTTATGTCTTTTTCAGTTCCTTTGGGCTGCCCCACTTCAAAGATGGGAGAATTTTATTCCTACAGCTTCACATCTTAGGGGCCTGATTTAGACTGGGACTTTTGGCTACCACAGCAAGATAACACCAAGCTAGAAATATGCCTTTTTTCCTCAAAAATCTTTTCAAATGGGACCGCCAAATGGTATATGAAGAAAGGTAGTCCTATACATGCTAGTAGCCATTCTCTCACATACAAAACACACCAAAACCACAGATCTGATATGCCAGTAACACTGATTCATCCATCTGAATTTCTCTTCTCCCATTCCCTGAGTATTTCTAATGTGATCCATCATTTTTCAGATTGAGAACCCTTCATATGTTATGTTATATACCAATTAATGCAATGGCTTGAGATGAAAGCTGAGAAGATAAAACATTCGATGCACGAGCAGTCATGTTTCTAATAAAGTACCAAGCTTTCTGTAATGGAAACTTATTTTTAGAAAGTTAATAAAGAGATTCATCTTCCCAACCAGAGGCAGTAGGAAAATTAACAATTGTTTAATCATGCAGATCAGTAAGATGCTCAAGTGTAAGACTAGTCATTGACCCTTTCTAGTGAGTGAATGGATTATTATGTTTAACATTTCAATTTAGCCCCATACCACCAGTGCATAGTAATTGTGATTTTATTATACAGCCGCATAAATAATGCAGTATTTTTAATGATCCATATCGTTTAGAACACCACACTGAAAGTAAGAAAATAGTACGCTCTGTTTAATTTTTACTGACATTGAATTCGTAAGGAACACAGAAATTTCAACAGCTTCAAAGAAAAAACAAACACGGTAGCAACGAAATTGTCTAGCTTTAGCACAGTACATGTCAATCAATACATGGATAGTTGATTAGGAAAGGAATCTGTAATCTTAGAAAGTAAAGACATTGTAATAATAAATAACATAATCATTATTTTTGCCTTTTTACTAAAATAGCACATAATGAATGTAGGATATTTTAAAATGTAACACTGCAAACAAAAACCCCATAAATTTCATTATTTTCTTTAGCTCTTCCAAAAACAATATATTCTCTTCTAGCTCTGCAGAAAGAGCAAGGACTTTAGGGAAAATACAATGCTGAACAATTACTTTCAATACAAGGATCTCTAGGGATGCTGTTTCACTCTCTGTAGGAAAAAACCTTTTTGGTTATTTTGTGATTCATCAGTTTTCAGATTGCAGAAAGCAAAAGTCTGAAAAACATGAGTGTGATGCAGTGAAAAGTATTGCAAAAGGAGGGTTGGAGGTAGACATTCTGATGTGAGTGGGTGTTAGTTGGACAATGAGCACTACTAGCCCTGCTCCTGGGCTTTCTTTTTGAGCATCTGCCTTTCTGACTGACACAGGCCAAGAATTCTCTTGCTTCAACTGCTTCCATTCATGCACAAAATTCTTACAACACAATTGTGTGTTTATTGACTCAATGTAGCCTTTTCAGCCATAGGTACAAGCACTCCTGCTGGTATTGCAGCACAGCACTAACCCTTCATTTCACATTTACTAGAATCTACAGCACATATGTATACATGTCTAATGTATTCACAATTCTCATAGCCTGTCTCTTGCAGTTCTCTAACTGTTCTCTGCCCAGCCACCTTTTCTGGGCAGCTCGTTGATGTGTTTAAATGGCTGTGGTCATCTTCTCAACAGGTCGGCACCACCACGTGCTCCTTAAGGCTTTTTGAAACATCTTATATATTTCTAAAGAACACATGTAGCTCTGATTTGGTTTTTTTTTTTTCACCAGTAGCTCAGCGTATTTTCTCAGTTTGGTCCAGTCTTGTTGGAGTGATCTGTAATTACTCAGTCACTGATTTGCTAAAGCATGGTGTCCTCACCACAAATCCTAGAGCAGCATGTTCTGTATGTCACAATTTGCATGGAATCTTATTTCAAAAACTAGATACTTAGCTAGTCAATTTACTAATTTGAGTATGGTAAAAGGACAGGATGATACTGCTCTTTGATGCTCAAAAGTTATTTTAGATCTTCTTTCAGCCAACAGAACCAACCAAATATTCCTCAGCCTTAGTTCCTCTGTTTATGATTTTGCACACCACAGCTAATCCTATAACTCTTAGAAGTTCTTTGACTTCACAGCAACAGATTTTATTGTCTTCTACCCACCAAAACACTCAGATGTAATCAATCTTAAACCTCATTAAAGCTCACTTCAGTACATATCTGCTTCACTCTCAGAGTAGTTGCACTAAAACATACCCTAAACCTATGCCTGATCTTTAATTTCTCCTTGGCTGATTTGGGTTTTTATTAATTCTGCCAAAAATTACGTATTCTGAAATGAAAGAAAAGCAAGAAACATGGTCACATGCTCATGTCTGAGACACGTAAAATTTAAATTGCTGAATGGTCTGTCAGCATAATATCAGTGACCTGTGAACTGTGCTTTTAAGCATCACCTTACTGACTGCTGTGCAGCAACTAACTCAGGGTATGAGCTGCTCCCTGGGAATGCTTACATGGTGACATTTACAGGTACTTCAAGATGTGTAACTCCAGAACCAGAGCAAAAATACTCATGTGGTTGTGAGATATGGAGTGTGATGTCTTCCTGCTACTGCCATGTCAGAGTTGCTAACATAGAGCATGACTGGTGGGTGAATAATTCTAGAAAAATACCAAGAGTCTGTCAGTACTGGGAAAGGAGGTGGAGGGATACTGAAGTAAGAGATCTTCTCTCTAACCCAAGGATTTCTGTAACTTCTTGATATTATGACAAGGAGCACAAAAGTGAAATGTAACTCTCTCACTTTTCACAATTATCTCCATAATTAATACTACTGCTTCAAAATAACATCACTTTTGTATCAATAATGGTGCGGCCAACAGGACTATGGGATGGATCATCCCCCTATCCTTGGCACCAGTGAGGTGCCAAGTGACCTTGGCACAACAGGTCAAATCAGTTTTGGGCCCCTCACTCACTACAAGACATTGAGGTGCTAGAGCATGTCCAGATATGGGCAATGGAGCTGGTGAAGGGACCACTAGTCTTATGAGGAGCAACTGGAGAAAATGAGGGTCAAGGTGGACCTTATCAATCTCTGCAACTACCTGGAAGTAGTGTACTTCTCCCAGGCAACAACTGACAGGACAAGAGGTAACTGCCTCAAGTTGCACCAGGGGAGGTTTAGATTGGATATTAGGAAATCTTTCTTCATGGATAAGGTTGTCAAGCATTGGAGCAGGCTGCCCATGGAAGTGGTAGAATCACCATCCCTAGTAGAGTCCAAAAGGCATGTGATGTCACACCTGGTGACATGTTTTACTGTTGAACACAGTGGTGCTTCATTAAAAGTTGGACTTGATGATCTTAGAGGATCTGCCAACCTTAATGATTCTGTGATGCTGTGATTTGTCATTAAACATGAAAAGTCCTGATTTTTGAGGCTAGGGATATACTATTTCTCCTTATGCTGCTTTACTTCAGTTCTAAACCCCAAGTTAAATAAATAACTATACAAAAGTTATTTCCCATCTAAATATTTTGAAGCAGACACAAGAAGTGTTTCTCCATGTTGTCATACTCACTGGTTTAAAAATATGACAATTTTAAATTCTTCAATTTTCTACCAGTCCTGGATGGCCTAGATGATAGGATAGAGTATACCTGCAGCAAGTTTGTGCATGATATAAATTTGGGAGAAGTGGTTGATACACGAGATGGCTGTGCGGCTATTCAGAGGGTTGCGGACAATCTGGAGACGTGGAAAAACAAGTTATCTGATTAAGTTCAAAAGGAATTCAAAACTCCTGCCTCTGGGAAGGAATAACCCCATGTATTATGGAAGAAATATAATACCCATGTATCATCCACTGGAGGCTGACTGCCTGGGCAATGGATGTTCAGAAAAGGCCCTGAGAGTCCACAAGGCAAACATAAGGCAAAAATGTGCCTTTGTGAAAAGAAAGCAAACAACTTCCAGCTTTATGGGGAGCATCACCAGCAGTTTGAGGGGTGTCATCCTTTCCCTCCCATTTGGAGTAAAGTGTCCAGTTGTGGGCTGCCTATCTCTTGGATAATAGACATACTGGAGCAAGTCAACCAAAGAACCTTAAAGAATACTAGGAGACTGCAGCACCCTTCACACAAGGAGAGGCTGAGAAAGTGGGGACTGTTTGGCCTTGGGAGAAGAAATGTCTCAAGGACATCTTATCAGTAACTCTAAATGTCACACAGGTATAAGCAACGAAGATGGGGACTTCTCAATGGGGACTTCTCAATGGTAGTAGGACAGAAGGAACTGAAATAGAGGAAATTCCATTTAAGCATAAAACCCACCTTCTTTGCTGTGAGTGTGGTCTAGGACTGGAACATATTTCCTATGGAGGTTGTATTATCTCCATCCTTAAAGTTATTTAACACCAGACTAGACATGGTCTGATCAACTTGCTCTTGTTGATCCTGTTTTGAGCAGACATCTTGGACTTAGAAGAAATCCAGACATGCCTTCCAAACTTAACTGTTGTGTGATTCTGTGAATGAGCAATTGCTATGTGCAGTCGAGTTCTGGAGACTGATTAGTTCTTATTTCTTCACAGTGTATCTCCTGCCTCTTTTTTTTTGGTGTATTCCTGACCTTTACATAATAGATGAATAGACAAATACTACTCTGAAAGTCTCAAGCCTTCAAAAAACATAAGCTATACAAATTCGCATTAAGTGTGACCAAAAAGTAGATAATTTGTCATAATCTTCAAAAATATTCATGCTAGGCTTAGCCTAAAATCCTCTGTGTTCTCTGATCTATTTCCACATCCTGTTCCCATATGAACAAACATGACTTTTAATTAGCACAATCTCCACTTTACAGTTCTGGAATGCTGTAATGTTTTTGTTGTTGTTTTCTCTGAAAACGTTACAGTGCTGAAAAACAACGTGATACAGAATAGAGACCAAATTAAAATAAAAATTAAGATAGCAGCTGGAATTAATGTGATACCTAAGGAACATCTGACAAACAAAACTAGAACTTTGAGAAGTTGTAAGATTTGTTATCAGACCGGCAACAAGATTCCTGCTTAGACGTACCAGTGATGTGAACTGCCTGAGAGACAGCCTGGCCAGTGGGAAAAACGGCTGAACAGAAGACAATGTCTACTGGAAAATACTGACAGAAAATGCCAGCTTGGAAGCTGTGAACCTGGGAACTAGGCCTATGAAACAGTAACATCCTTGAAAAGGGCAGCTGGTCTCTTGGAAGTATCTAGAAAGAGGAGACATCCTGAGACACTATCAAGAAGTGCAAACACAAGGAAGTGAAATGACACCTGATCATTTGAGAAGGTGGAAAACAGTCTAAGAAAACCAGAAATTTTTCTGAAAGAATATAAAACCTCATCATCAGTTTAAAAATTAAATTGAAGCATCGGTTGGCTGCATGAAGCAATGATATTCTATGCTGCTTTATGTCTGTGTTATAAAACAACCCTAATTTCTACTCAAAGCTGAGTCTCTGTTCCTGGGAGCTTATCTTGCCACACATACTTTTTCTTTTCTAAATAGATTGAATTCTCCACATTAACTTTCTATGAGATCTTGAGTGCTCACTTGAGATTCTGTACCACAGATCACCTTTGAAGTGAGACAGCCTGTAAGCTCACTGGTCCCCCATTTTGGACCCACTTTGGGGTAGGTTTTGTTTGTGTTCTCATTTCTGCGATGGTTGGGTTCACCTCTGGGATTATTTTGCCCCCCACTTTGGGATGGTCTGTCCCCTTCTGAAATCTGTCTTATTCCCTTGATATTGATATTATAAATCCATATAAATAATCTGTCATATCTGGTATTACACTGTTGATAAATTGCTTCAATAATGAAAAGTTCATAGTAGCTTGTAATAATACATACCTAATTGGTAGTTGCTTTTAGTGATTGTTGCTCTGTGATTGATTGCTGCTATCATACTACGGCTAACATACTATTGACTGATACTATATTATTGATTGTTGATATTAGTTTGCAATAGCTTGGTGCATATATACACATATATATACATTTATTAATTGTAAGTATACTTGCTATAGGTGACTTTTTACTTTTTTTTTTTTTGGTGACAGTTTGCTTGTTAGTTGTAAACTTTGTCGTATTTGTGGTAATCTGTAATAAAGCAGAGAAATATAGAGGATAAAGTCTCCATGTTTTTGAGCATTAGGAAATCCTAGAAACCCATGCTCATAATCCTCATGCACCTTCCCTTTCATTCACAACACCCTTGCATCTTCATCTCCTTTTCATTAAAACGTTATCAACAAAGAGATACAAAAATCATGTGGGTGTGTTCCTTGCACACAAAAACATCTAGGTGGCATATCTAGTTTCCTCTGGCTCTATTACACAGTCTTACATAAGGGATGACCTTGAGTATATAATGTCAATTTCAGGTACTCCTGGACAAAATCAATAACCTCTGCAAGGCTCTTAGTTGCCCAAAAAGTGTTGAAGGCAAAGGGACAGGTAGAAAGGAGGACAGCCACTGAAAAGGACAGAAAGACAGGGAGACAAAAAGGAAAGCTGAAAAGAGGTCAGAAAAAATTATCTACCTTGCATTTCCCACCTACAAATGCAGCTAAAGGTAATTTTATCTTTTGCAAAATACTCAGTTGTATTAAAGTCTGAGTTGAGTGCACTTCAGTCAATGCAAAACACCTCTCAGTCTCATCAGGATATGAGCTGCTGATTGCAGGTGGTAATGCGTGTGTAATCCCAATAGTGTGACTGACATTCTGATTTTATTTTTGCACATCTAGTTGTGACTGTTAGTAGTACTACAATCTGACTGTAATCTGCTGTATACAAGAAATAAATATAGGCAGAGCATGACAACTCCACAAAGATTATGGGGACTTTTAATTCCTTTCAGCTGGGAAAGAAACAGAAAAAATCTGTACATTAAGGAATATATCTGCAAAATAAAATATTACAGAAAACTTTTACTCTGTTGAAATCTAAACACATTAGGTAGGAGTCATCTTACTGAAATATAGGCATCTAAATCAGGCATCAAATACAATGTTACCAGTCAGCCTCCCTTTACAGTCAACAACAAGAAACAGGTACTTCTGGGGGCATTTCATCAAACCTATGTCAAAAGCCAGATGAAGGACTGGATTAGTTATACTGTGAAGATGATGATTTTTTTGTAACTAGCTTCTATACACAGAGCGTTCATACCTCACCTTTAAGCTCTTGATGCCTATGTCAATCATCACTCAGAACTGATGAATTCTACTTAAAGAAAACATATGTACTTACCTCAGTCTAGGAAAATAATACCTTAAGGGAAATGAGATCTATCCAACTTCCCAAAAATAGCCTGGGTAAAGAGATTGGGGCAGAAATATGACAACTAAGATGCCACATGCTTCTTTCAAAATATACAAGTACTCACACCATTACAAGGAATTCAAAACAACCGTGTAAGCTGAGCCAAGAGAGGAGAAAGTCCACTTTTTCATAGGAAGTGTAGAAGGAAAGTAACTACAGGGGGAAAAAAATCATGATTTGCAGTAGAAACTGTATTCAAGTGAGGGGAGCGTAGCTTTTACATGGTTATTGAGAAGACAGCCAGCAAGAATGACAAATTTTACTTTATCCTGTTCTAAATATTATTATTTCTTCAAATAGTTTCTTGTAAAATGAGTAAGCCTGTGTATTTGTTTGCCTTCGCCTTTGTATCTCCCTGAGGAGCTGAATGGTTATGCAAGACTAGCTCCTACAGGAAAGTCATGTCCAAGGTGAGAATGGGTCAGATGCTCTGTTTCTGTCACTGAGTTATCTGAGTGTCAAAGCCTCTGCATCTGGGATGTGAAACAGGTGGACTAAATCATCCAGCTAGTGTGTTCAGAGATTCAAGACAGAAAGTAAAACAGGTACACAGTCAAAGGCAAGTTTTAAAAAAACATCCAATACAGTGAGACCTGAAAGCAATGGCCTCACAAGTGAGCAGCCAGGGAAACTCTTTATGCACACCATACCATTGCTTACAAGAGAAGATGCTTAAAAAAAACCCAAAACCAAACAATGAACCAAAAAAACCCCCGAAAACCCAAATATTTTTCTCCAAAAATGACAAAGCAGTTTGTAGTGTTCCTCCAGAATATATTCCCTGAAACTTCCTCAAGCAAAAAGTATCTTTTTTACAGATCATTTACATTAATTGGCAAATTGTTCTCCCAAAGCTTTCTTGTGCTGTTCTAACTGCAAAATACTGTTTTTTCAATACCTATAAGCCAATTGTGCTGCAGGGCTAAATTTGGTTTATTGCTTTTAATGGCAGTAATCCACAGACAGTCCCAATATTATAAGATTTTTTCCCCTAAGGAATGATAAAACATTTTGGTTATTTTTGCATTCAAGTTTTTCACAGCAGTTTAGTGATGTTCAAAAGACTGCATCTTTTTGTGGGGGTATTTTCACCTTTACATGACTGAAATTCAATTAATATTCATATGTTGTATTTTCAATACATCATGGACAACTTTGCCAAGTTAGGAAACTTTGATGTCGCAGTTTTGGAGACAGACAAGCAACAAGATGCACTGGGTTCAGGCACAGCAGCCAACTTTTATTGAGTCTTCTTCCCCTTATACAGATCTGAAGGTCCACATGGTCGATCCCTATGGGCTGAGCCAGTGGCCACCCGGCCAACCAGCCAATGGCTGCCTGCATCCCCGCGGGCCTGGGCCTGCTCTCCAACAGTCCGCACTGGCTGGATTTTACAACCCACCGGTCAGGGTACTTCTGTAATTTCAGTTATGTCTTCATTACTTCAGTTATAAAAGAGGGAGTTATAAAATGGGATTAATTATTATTGTGAGGCCTTCAGGCCAGCTGACCACCACAATACTTCCCCTTTTTTGTTTTTAATTATAAAAGCAGCATCTGTTGCCCTGTCTGCTGGGCCCTTGGAGACAGGGTGACAAACACAGCTCAACAGGCCTTTCAGCCGGAGATGTATCCCATTGTATCATTGGAGATGTAACAATGATATCTGTCAAATCGGATTACCAGTGATACAAACTCTCAAAGTGGCATGCGGCAGGCTTATTACCTTAAAAGTTACAACTTAACAACTTAACTCTATGAACGGGAAACTTTAGAACCATGGGAAACTTAGAGCACGAACGCCTTGACGGAAGAAGGCATGCGAGGCTTTTGCTTGTGCAAGTGTGTCTGGTTGTGGTGCTGCCCAGGCGGGGCGGTCAGCAGTGTAGCGACGGTGACGATGTTGCGGTGTTCCGAAGGGGAGCGATGGCTCTGGGTCTCTCTTCTGGTCTCTCTCGCGTCCTTTGTTGCTATACATGCTGGGGACAGCTCCAGCTCCGGTAATAGCCGCGTGTCTGCTGCTGCTGCTGCTGCTGCGGCAGCGGCGACATTAGGACTTCCTGGTCCACCGTTCTTTCCAGGCATGACACTTAAGCGTGGATCGGCCGCCTCTGATAGCCTGTCTGTCTTGGGCGAGCGTTTTTGCGATGGCTGGGCAGGTGCGTTCGATACAGCTGCAGGACGCTCGGTTTCCACAGAAACTTTGTGGCCAGCACTGTCCGGCATGGTCACAGAATGCCTGCTAGTAGCGGCTCAGCAGTGGCCAGAGACTTGGCAGCAGCTGGACATGGTCCTGCAGTGGCCAGCGTTAAGTGCCGCTCTGCAGCTGCGGGAGGCAGGGCACGGAGGGGCTGGAGGACCCTCGTTTAACGCAGCGCGGCCGCCGTTCGGTTCGCTGGCAGCGCTTTCCGCCAGCTGTCCGCGCCGGCACGGGCAGGCGGTGCGGCTCCGCACGGCCGAGGTGCTCTCTTGCGTGCCCGGCGCAGTGTCCACGCCTCCCGCTGCCTCTCCCGGTGTCCTCTCCTCGCTGCCGGCCTCAGTGGGCAGCGCCCGCAGTGTTCCCAGCATCGTCCTTGCATTATTCCCAGTTTTTAATTGTTTTAGCAAGTCCGCTATAAGCCTCCAAGGCTTTATCACATTAATAGCTGTCTCATCTCCTAGGGAGGCCGCTTCGATTATAATTTTGCCAGCCCGCTTCCACTTTTCCAAGTCCAGGGCAGTCCCCCCGGAGACGTCTAGTCTGTGGCTCTCACACCATGTGATTAAGGCTGTTAAAGCCTGTTAGTCGTATTTTATCCCTTTTTTTGTTAAAAAGGAAGTCCACACCTGTAGCACGGGGTCTTCCAGTGCTGAAACCCATGCACCCATGCTGTCAATGTCTCCCAATTACAAAAAAGGAGAAAGAAAAAAAATAAAAGGGAAGGTCCGGACCAAGCACGGCTATTCCGCCGCTCTTCACAGCTCAAAGGCTGCAGGCTCAATAGCTGCTTGCGTCCCCAGCGGCCTGGGCCTGCTCTCCAACAGTCCACACTGGCTGGATTACATAACCCACGGGTCAGGGTACTTCTGCAGTTTCAGTTATGTCTTCATTACTTCAGTTATAAAAGAGGGTGTTGTAAAATGGGATTAATTATTATTGTGAGGTCTTCAGGCCAGCTGCTGACCACCACAATACTTTGAAGTGATACAGAATCAATAAAAATTCCCAGAGGGATTATTTTTCCATGCTTGTACTCAATATATTGTTTTTGTAGTAGGGGATAAGTACCATGGTCTACCTTATGGTCTAGATTTGTTTTCATTTACTGTAGAATTAGACACAGGTAAATTCATTAAGTTAATGGACCTGCCCCTCTTACACTCACCATAAAAGATTGTGAGAATCTCGCCACCATACAAGCGGTACCACCAACCACATTTTAAAGTGAATGCTGGTTTCCACTCTTTTTCCCAGTTTTCTTGAAGACAAGGGTCAGACAGTTATGCCCTGCTGATCTTAGTATCAGAGTGATCAGCACTTGGTCTGCCAAGTCCTTCCCATAAACCATCATATTTGAACCACTGAATAGGGAGTTTCGGTCAAAGGAAGGAGCCACTGCTCTTTTAAGTTCTGGGAAAACAAGTGGTTTTTTGGTTAAGCTTAGTAAGTGACTTCTTAGATCAGTGTATTGAATTTGGTATCAACTCAAATGAGGAAAAGAGATTAACATAAACTCAAATCTTACTAGATGCCAAAAAATCCGCATTACACGTTCCATATCTTTAGAAAAGCAGCAATTGTAACCTGAATCTTCATTAAAAAGTCAACTCTGTGTAAGACACAAATTCACTGGAATCCAGGCCTAAAGGATGTTTTTTGTTACTCATACATACATACCCTGCCTGAAACTTTCAAGGAATATTTTTATTTTAATTTGGACACAAAAAGTTCAACTCCTTTAGAAAACAAAGGATGCTGGAGAAAATCAAAATTAATTCAATTTATTAGGATATAATTTTTTAAAAACCTTCCTAGCTGGCAACACAAAGGAAATAAAATATGAAGCTTTTTGCCTGTCACTGTCCTGAGCAGCAGATAGTGTGTCTACTACTGTCAGACCTTTGTTCAATAAAAATAATTTATGTTTGTAAAAATGCTACACACTTTCCAGTGTAAATCAGCAGTTTTAAATCCAACAAATAAGTGATGGCAAAAGTAAAATAATAATAGGGCCTGTATTTAGACAAGAAAAACATATTGCATTTTTCAGTGACTTGATTAACAGCAATTGAAAATATTTCTGGTATTGTTAGAGGAGGTTGTGGGGTTTTTTGGACAGTAGATCCTAACTGTGTGTGCTTCCCCATCTCATAAAATGAAGATGTGACCTGATAGCACTCTTGTAATTGTTATGTTTGTTTAACTAATTTGCTGGTAGCCAATAAATCTTATGGGAATTTGAGCAAAATACTGTATTTTAAAAGTCTTCATATCTTCACCATCTTCCTATGGTCAAGTCCTTTGCTTAATTCACTTAACAGTTTTAGGAATTGTGACCCAGTACAACGTATTTTCTGTTTAGGTAGCAGGCTATTTACATTTAGTATACAGGCCTTACACTTCATTAGTGTTGAGTTTGTAAATTAGTCTGAATACATGTTAAACACTAAGTTTTTTCACTTCTTTTCTTTTTGTTAGCAGAAAATAAATTATCCCTTCCTTCAAGTGACATAAAAGCAAGTCATACCCATGCCTTTTTAAATTATGAGAAAAGTTTTAAAGTAGTATTTGGGTGTTTGGTCCCAAGTAATACAATATCCTAAGTGATATTTTGCTGAACTCCATGAATCATATACACAGATTGAAATGCAGCTTTTGCCTTCCTTTATAACCAGTTGCTGTAGTTAACATTTAGAGGTTCCTATAATTTGAAGAAATATAAATAATTTCCATAAGACAACAGAAGTTATTTTATCCTGCTATCTTCACTTATCTTTGACAACTTCCAGTCTGAACGTGTCTAAGTAAATGCACATTGATCAATGCCATTTCTGTTAGTCCTGACACAGGTAGTCAACCATTTACCAAAAATAAAGAGATTTAGAAAACTTTACAAATGCAAACACAGATTTTGTTCCTGCCACCTTCTTGGTTCTCACAAAATCCAATCTCCATCACATGATTTATCTCACATAACTTGCTGTTACTCGGATTAACTGTATATATTTAAAATGTCTACAATGGAGACTCAGAAAATGGAAGTTTTTAGGCAAGCCATATACATTCGTTCAGATAGTTAATTTTAGAAGTCAAATAACAACATTCCGGGGAATTAAGGGGAAGATGGCTGAGTTGAACAGCATTGCCTTATCTATTGAAAGGGGATGTTGTCCACTCATCAGCTTGATACATTGTGTTAAGATTGTCAGCAACTGCAAAGTGATAAGATAATGGAAAGCATTCATTTTAATTATCTAAAATATTTCCCCTGTGAAATTTGAAAATAGCTTCAGTTCATTCTAGTAATGAGGGGATAAAGAAAGTAATCACTTTATAGCTAGATATATTTGAGTAAACAAATGCTGCATAGTTTACAAAATGATATATTTTTGCATAAATTCACTTGGCTTTTTTTCCTTGATTGGTTGGTTCGTTGGTTAGTTTGGGGTTTTTTGTTTAATATGGGCATTCATCTTAAATGTAAGAGTTTTTAGTAACCTTGTGAATGCTGAGTTTTCTTCCTCTAAATCAAAATCACTACTATAGACTTTCAAACCTGTTTTTAAATATGTATTATCAGTTAACTTGATATAGTGTTTGGTTTTTGTACATTGAAATGTTTCAATTTAAGAAACTGTTCTGATTTTGGGTGTGGATCATATATAGACTCTGTGGAGACTGTGGTGTTACGGCTGCTACTGGCTGGGATCCTTTCTGTTACACTGACCAATGAACAAACATTCATATGCAGTTACTAAAAATGCATGTGAGCACAAATAAATAACAATTCAGGACACTTCTACCTAATCCTCGTGATCAATGTATCTGTTAAAAACCAACGAAGACAGGAAGTCTAGAAGTTTGTATTGAAAGATAGAGTTTGATAACAGAAATAAATAGAAAATATGATTTTCAGTCATGGTACTTAAGATCATTGATAAAATGCTTCACTAAAGATCGTGAGATGTAACCTTGAATATGTGTGGACTTAGTAAAGGAGGCTTTTACTAGTAGATGATTTTTGCTAAATGCAGATTAGAGAGGTGGTGTTCCCTGATATTAATTTCTCAGTTATGCTTCTATCACAGTGTTAGACCAGGAATAACTTAATTAAACCATGATAATTTAGTCATAAAGCCTAGACTAAAGAGTGACAGCAGGTAACCTCTTTTATCAAGTGGATGAAGGATTCTGTTTAGACCAAGGCTCTCAGTGAAGTTGAATTTTCTGGCAGTAGCAAGCCTTTCCAAGGAGGGCTGCCAAAACACAGTACATCCATAGCCTGCTGGAAGTACCCACCACTATCCAGTGATCTCAAAGCTGGACAGGATGGGTGCAGTCGTACACAGAAAAGCTAAAGAACCCGTCTCACAGAGACCATATCAAAACAGCTACAGTGAAGATTTTTATAGCAGACACAATCTCCTCTCTCCAATAAAGCTGACTTTGCTTTTGCATAATTCTCAAAACATCAGGGTAGGAATTCTGGATTAAAAGTGAAGAGAAGTATTTTCTTATACAGAGGAAAATATAATTATGCAGGTATTAGGATGATGCACTGGACATGGCAATTGAGAGTGAACACAGTTTGTACAACAATCAGGATTTCCACTCTCTACTCGTAGTTCTTTCAGCTACTGGGGTAGAAACTGAATTAAGAACAGAAATTTTCCCACACCCTTCTCCTGGACAAACTGGCAAGACTGGGTGAGTAGTCTGTGAAATGGGTAAGAAATTGGTTAGCAGGGCACACTCAGGGACGGGTTATCAATGGTTTTCACTCAGGCTAGCAGCCTGTCACAAGGGGGGTTCCTCAGGATTTGATTTTCCGCATCTTCACAGATGTTCTGGACAATGCCGTCTTACAAAGAGACCTAGACAGGCTGAAAGGGTGGGGCTGGCAAGAGCAGTGCAAGGTGCAGCAGAGACAAGTGCAAAGTCCTGCACCTGGGATGACACAACCAAAGGGCCCAGCACAGGCTGTGACCTGTGTGTCTGGGGAGCAGCCTTGCTGAAAGGGACATGGAAGTTCAGGGGACAATCACTTGAACACAAGTCACTGGTTTGACACTGCAGCAAAAGGCAAATCAGATCCTGGGCTGCAGCTGCATTGCTGGCAAAGACAGACTGGGATCACCACACTCTGAACAGAGCTTGTCAGGCAGTACCTGAAGCATCGTGTCTCCTTCTGGTCTCACAGTTCAAGGAAGACACAAGACGGTCTAAAAGAGGGCCACAAAAAAGGAAAAACAGCTGCAGAACCTGACCTGTGAGGAAAGACAGAAGGAGTTAGGCCTTTTATCTCTGAAGAAGAGAAGGATCAGAAGGGACCTCATCAAAGAATTCCAGTACTTAGAAGGTGGCTACAAAGAATACAGATGCTCTTGCATCACAAGGAGTCACATGGTGAAGACAAGTGGCAAAATGTACAAGTTGCACCAGAAGATATTTCCTTGACATAAGAAAGACATTTTTTTACAATGAGAACAATTCTTCATTGGAACTACCTCACCAGGAACCAGTAGAGTCCTCATCACTGTAGATTTTCAAGATGCAATTGAGGAGGATGCTAGGTTATCTCATCTAGTTTCCCTTTCTGATGAAAATGTGGACCAAATATTCTCCTGAGGTCTCTTACAACTGTTTTGTTCTGTGATTTTGTGAAGTTTTTTCATTAATGACCACGTAATTTTTCATTTATCTTTCTCTCAAGATTGAAGGGTTGTCTTCAGGGCTCTAATTATTGTTGTTGATGTCTACTCTAGCACATATCAGAATTTCTCCATGGAAACAGGATATATGAGGAATCTTAAGTTAAAAAAAAAGAAAATTAATTGTAAGTATCAGCTGAGAAGTGCTTCAAACAATGATTATTCTGTCAGCCTTCAGCTAATTGCTCAACATGACTGACTTATTAGAAGATTTCTGGTCATATTTAACAGCAAACATAAATTACTTTCTTGAGAAAGAACAAATAACACAGACTTGACTGTGATGTCATTCATATCAGCTTTTTATACACAGGCAGTTGGAGCTGGGTCTGGTTACAGTTAACTTATGAAAATTCAAGGTTGCTCTGTTGATCTGCAAGACTTCCTTCAGATTACACACGATGAGATCAGGATCTAGATCCTTCATTTTAATGGGCAGCACCTAATTTAGAGCAGCATGAAATTACAATCAGACCCGGAATATGAAGAAATAGTGGAGTTGCACTTTTAGGATATAGAAGACTATAATATATTGAGAATTGGATGCCCAGTACACAAGGTGAAATATGAAAAATGAAGGATTATTTTCATGCTCACACCTGAAATGCAAATGTGTAGCAGATGTTTAGCTATCTCCTTTCATGCTATCAACCTTGCATTGATCACAGCACAAAAATATGTAACACATCATAATCGAACTGATGGAAAGCCTGTATTATACAAGTGACTGTAAGGAGCTCTCTGTAAGTATATCTGTTCTAATTTGAGCCTGTGAAGTTGGGTCTTCCCTTAGAGCAGGCCCAAAACACCAATAACAGAAATAATTCAATGCAAACTATCCTAACAATAACATGTAAGTCCCCAAAGCACTCAAAATATAAGGCTTCGGTGAATTACAAACCTATTTATACAGGGTATGAATCTTAAATATGCAACTGCATATTTATGTATTTAAAGTTGCACATATTTATGTTCATATGTACATTTATGTGTACATGCACATTTCCACCTATCATACTAGACCAAAGTTGTTGTTTTTTCATTATACTTCAGCTGAACCCCCTGTTACCTCAATTTTTTGGTATAGCATGATTTTCTTACAGCAGGACACGCTGGGTTAGGAATAGAAAAAAATGTACAGCAGTGGATCACAGGAATTATTTATTCTAGAGTAAAGCAGCCAGGGCTGCTAAGTTTCTTTTTTCATTGTTCCACACAAGAGGATCCCTAGTGTATTTGTCTCCTGAGATACACTCCTACGTGGAACTTAGAAAATACGAGTACAGCTCATCTTCAGAAGGGGGTGGTCTATTATTAAATAAGGTATTAAAAACCTTCACAAAAATATTTTTAAAGCCTCTGGGCTGCTATGTGGTGTTCTTTTCATATTCTTTGGAGTTTTGAAATCTCTTCCTGCCTTAGCCTCCCAGTAAAATGAAAGATTGACATTATTATGTGAGGTTCAGGTAATCTGTGGTCTCCTACAATGAAATCGTGCAAGAGCCTTCACTGACCAGAAGAGCATGTGATAAAATCAAGCACAGAAGAGGCCCCAACGTATGGTGCTGGAAGCACCACCTGGACAAAGGCAGTAGTTTATTACAGAAGGAAAATGTTCCCACTTTCAGAACTAAGTGACACAAATAACAGAACCAGAGATCACAAAAACCAATTGTCATGGGGATGGATGATGAAAAAACCCCACAGCAAAACAGAGAACTTCCATTAAGTAATCTGAAAGAGGAAAGGCCACAACATGGCTCTGGGATCCAACCAAAGCATCCTTTTTCTGCACACATCTTTTTGACTTCAACAGCTGTTGGATACATTGTATTTTGAGCAGGGAGGAAATTCAGAGCAATTTTGTACTATGCAGTTGTGCTCTCTGCAATCCAGACGGGCTAACCCCAGCATTAGATTACCAGATGCGCAGGGGTTCACTAATCCGCTAGCTATTACATCTGCATTCCAGGGTTTTCATAAGAAATGCAACAGCTGTGAATCTCTGAAGTGTCTCCTAAAGCGATGACTGACTTTGGAGATTATCACTCCCTCTTCCCTTAAAACAGGATGGAGTTTCCCCTGTGGCTTCATGCTGCTGGAAGGGATTCTGGATAACCTCTGACTGCTTAATCCCCGCAGACCTTGGGAGCAGTGCAAGTGTGGGTGATGAATTAAGGGAAAAGTTTTCCTACTGAATTCTGAGAATTCTTACCCTTCAGGTGCTCCCTTCTTTCCAAGAGTGTCAGTGATCTGCTGTCAAAATGTTCAGGAGACATTTGAAGAAAATTTTTTTTCCCTAGGTTGAGATAAACCCCATGTCTCAGGGGTACATAAACAAGTCCAAAAAGGCTGGAGGAGGAAGGGAACCTGCATGCAGACCTTTTTAAATAAAAGAGCAACTTCATTTATTAAATAAAGTTATTCTAAGGAACTGCTTGTATTCCAAAAATATGCTAAGGGTATGAATAGTGAGGAAGTGAGTTAAAATTAAATTTGGAGATAATAAACAGCACTTCACAGAATCATTGAATCACAGAATATGCTGAGTTTGATCATTGAGTCCAGCTCCTGGCCCTGCACAGCACCATCCCCAAGAATCATACCATGTGCCCAGGAGCATTGTCCAAGCACTTCTTGAACTCTGTCAGGCTGGTGCTGTGACCACTTCCCTGGGGAGCCTGTTCCAGTGCCCAACCAACGTCTGGCTGAAAAACCTTCTCCTGCTCTCCAGCCTAAACTTCCCTTGACTCAGCTTCATGCTGTTTCCTCAAGTCTTGTCTCTGGTTATATTTCAAGGCAATGTATGCAAAAATAAGGTTCAAGAAATCAAACTTGCGTGAAGCTCCGCAAACAGACATTAGCGAAGAAATTTTACTGAAACCACAAGCAGGACATTTAAATTGCTTCTCCCCTCTCTACCCTTAATCTTTGCCTTTTGATCTTAAAAAAGGAATTTATAGAAAGACTACAAGCTTTTCCTCGGATCTTAATTTGAGATAATGAAGGTAAAGATAGTTCATCTCTCTTTCTGAAAATTATGATGTTTGCTGTCTCAAACACTAAGGAAAGGCAAAGATAGGTAATATGTCTCCAGCTGAACTCCTTCCTTCTGACAAAACACAAAGCAGAAATTCATGCTGAGAGTTTGCTCAAAGCCAAATGAGTTACATTCAAACTTGAGTGTCTGTAAGAGGTTGTATTTCATCTGGAAGACCACAGCAGGCCAGGTTAAGTCTGGCCTTCAGAGCAAGGACTCAGTTTTGGCTTTTTACCATACATCCATACTGAATGAGTGCAGAATCATGAGACAAAGGCATCTGAACTCAAAAGTGCTTTGCACTTCAGCCCAGGGTACAATCCATCTTGAAAATGAAATCAAGAATATAAAGCCAATGACTATGAAAAGACTCATGTATTGTCCTTGAACCTGTACCAGTGAAATTGCTTTTCATCTGGGACCTTCTGAATAATTGGCAAACCTTTAAGCATTTAAGCTCCCCATCAAGTTTATCCCTTGGTCTTTAAAGTTCTGGCACTGCTTTCTACTGTAATGTTTCCTTGTCCCTCGTCAGGGAAGGAGGCAGAAGAAAAGGACAGGAGAGAGAGGATTAATTTTTGATTTGGGCATAGTTAAAATGCAATTTCTGGGCATTATAGCAGGCAATTGAGTGACAAAACAGACACACTGAAAACAAGTGTTAAGGTTGTTTGATGATCATGTAACAAGTATGAAGAGAATTACCCTTCCAAAGCAACATCATTTATTTTAAAGGTGAACTCAGCAATTCAACATTATGTCTTATATGTATAAATATTTTGGCTCGGTTTGTATCACTTTTAGCTATACTGGCTGAAGATCCTTTTAGCATGTACCCTATCACTGAATTCAACAGGATGAAGACACTTCCATGGCTCCTTCCCGTAACACATTTTCCAGAGGAGTAGAAGGTACCATGTCTTTGTTTAGACTCAGCTACCAACTATATTTGTTCCTGTTAGCTTATGTTATTCCTCAAAAATCTAAGACCTGTCTAGGAAGAATAAAGAGATTCTGTTTCTCCAAGAGCTACCATCTGTGTTGGATTTAGGGATCTTGTAAAAACCTAATGTCAAATGAAGTTGCATACTTTCAGTGCTGAAGGATGAAGAAGAATTACTTAGGGCAACATATATTAGTTTAGAGCAGTTTATGTCAGTTTATTGCTATATAAAATATTCAGGCTATTTCCTCTTGCTTAATTGGCATACTAGATGAAATAAGGACACAGACTGAAGAGATAAGATGTGACCATGGAAGAAAATTTCATAACAATACTAAAATATTAAATTAGAACAGATGTTGCAAAGTTTGAATGCCAAAGATTCAGAATTTTCAGGAACACGTACAGGGGATACTTGCAACTCCGTGGTTATCTGTCAATCTACAATCTACATAGCCTAATTTTCAAAGCTGCTGACTATTCAGTTTCTCTGGGTGCTCCAGAGCTTATGTGTAGATACAAAGAAAGTTTGCAAATTATACTAACTTCTAATATTTTTACCCCCACTGCAGGAGGGGTGTCCCATTACAAGCATTTTCAAAAGTCTTATTACTACAAATTAGACATGCATTTTATCTACTCATTAATATGAAACTGTATTGATTGTTCTCCAAACAGTTTGTTAATAGATCAGTGCTCAAGCAAGGTACCAGAAACTGCAGTAAACAGCAATTTCTAAAGCATAAATACCAAGAGGCCACATTTCTTGCTGTCATAACTTCACATCAGCCTGTTCTGCTACTTCAGAGACTTTGGATCAAACAAGATGAGGCCACAAAGGAAGCAGATGCTTCTCCTCTACCAAAACACCAGTGTGGGACAGAATAGGAAAAAGAAAAACATAGTCTATGATATTGGGCAAAATGGAGCAAACATAACCTTGATGCATACACAACTTTAGCACAGAACTAAAGTAAAATTGCACTGTAGGTGCCCTGAGTTAGCAGATATAGGAGGTTAACTGGGTATAGAATAAAGAGAGAGGACTTAGAGGAGGAAGAAAGTAATCTCAGAGAGCAGTTTTAATTGCTTTGTAGTTCCAACAGTAGCTAGTGTTTATATTGTAAATCCTCAAAGTCTACTTTATTTCACAGTCTTTTTTAACTTTCCACTTTCTGATTGCTTTATTGAAGAGGGGATTATGTCACGTTTTATCAGCTGTAAAGGTGTAAATTAGGAGCTGGAAATGTGCTTGTTTGCAATATTTCTATTTAATGCAAGAAAGGAGATATTACAGGTTTTGATATGATTCTCCTTGCAGATGATTGGTTGCCTCACCTTTTACTGTTGATCACTTTATTTTATGAAACTTTAAGGTTTGTTCAGAGTAAAAGAACATTTTGATATAGATTTGAACTGTCAGCTCATGCTGTAAACTGTTCTATATGTTCTCTGATCTGGTTATCACTCGACTTTTATAATGATTTCATTAGTCTTTGTGAGATATTAATGAGATTTAGAGCAGATGGATGTCACTGCATTACCATTGCTCACATTGTCCAACCATGAGCCTTTTCTCTTTTCATGTCCATACACTTACCTGCATGGCATTTCATACAACAAATGCCATTGATTGACCAGAAACAGTCTTTTGCAATTTCTGGTCTTCATCCTGCAACTACGTCTGAGTCTCACCTGACCTACTGACATCAGAAAAGCAAAAAAACCGCAGTAATGAGTCACTGTTCTGTCTGTGCCCAAAGTGCATCCTGTGCAAGGGCAGGAGGGAGAAGCCATACTGCCCTAGGTGTCTTCCCATCTGCTCTCACACAACCCTGGCCTCAGGATGACCTCACCTGGGACCACCACAGGCTCTGAGTCACCAGGATCACACCACCTAAATGGCACTGGATTGTGGCTGTTGTCATGCCCATATCCAACCTCTGCCCTCATCCACTCTTCTTTGTCTAAAAACAATGCTGGTAAAGAAGCAAGAGCAGCCCATGAGTGGCCACACAAGACAGATCAAATTGCTCTATAATAAATAATAACAAATTGCTCTAACCGGATCCAAAGCAGAGCACAGTTGTTCGAAAAGAAATGGAAAAAGCATATAAAATTGTTTGCCAATTACTGATGTGTTGGATTAAGACCTGTAATTCTTATGGGGAAGGAGGGGGTTCACTTAGGACAATAATACTAAACTTCATTCTGGCAAAAATTCCATTCATTTTATCTGATCAGTTTAATATTTCAGTTCATTATAAACATATTAATTTACAGCAGCAGCAACAGAAACAATGCCTAGCATTATTTTTCCCACACCTGTCAACATTACCCCCTTCAAAAAATAATTAAAAACATATATATGACTTTACTGTAGCAACAAACAAGCTAAATAGCCGTATTTATATTGTCTAAAAGTAGCTGTGTATATGAAAGCCCACATATTAACCTAGATAAATGGATGAAATTGTTTACTATTCTACCTAAAAGTAAAGCATAAAGCTAGAGGCTAAGACAGAAAGAAGGGCAGAGGAATTCTTAAGGCACTCACAAGCCCTCGCATTTAGGGTTTAACTGCAGTGTAAAACAATTTGGGATGAGAGCAAAGCAGATAAGGGAAGTCTTCTACTTTTAGCAGCCCTTTGTTTTTCACTTCAATAAAAAGTTATCCCACAGGTTAGGCCAGATCCCCACAGTAGTTTGTGAGATGGATGTTGTTGAATATTCTTCACTTTGATGGCTGTGATGGTGCCAGGAACCCCCATGGAAAATTCCTTGTAGAAGGTGCAGCTCGAGTCCTTAAAGGAATATAATCTGCTCTGGATTCCTTCAGGTTTTAAAGTATGCAAGTGACTTCATAATCACTAAATCTATGCTTTGGCTGGTATTTTTTCAAGTATTCCTGCATCTTTGTAGTTCAAACTGAAACACAAACATTCTTAGACATACCAGAAAATATTTGCAAAAAATTCTAAGGCAAGTGTTAAAACAGCTCAGAACAGATTAAACGCTTAGCTGCTTTACTCTTAGGCCACAGAAATTATCCTAGTGCTTGACTTTTATCTTCCAGACTAAAAATTCAAAGGAGACAGAAAGATCAGATAAGATACTGAAATTTAAGGGATTATTTCGGATCTTCAGTACTGAAAGAAATCATGTTTATTGGATTTCCGAACTGTTCAAATTCTATCACATTTCTGTAAGCAGAGAACATGAAGATTTTATCCATCTATAAAAACCTCTGCACAGTGTGGAAGATAAACGAAAGATTTATCTGTATTCTTCTCAACTTCATGAAAGATCATTAAAAAGGTTTCCAAAAAGAGTCACAGTTGCTAGCAAAATTAAAAGATTGAATCCATGAGAACTTAAATCATCTCTTGCTCATGCAAAATTTTCTGATTTCCTAAGCTTCTGTGGCTCTATGTGGCACATTGGTGCTATTTAAGGATGGCATAGCTTTGTGGGAAAAAACCCAGGGTATATAGCTTTTACTTAAGTATAATTGCCAAATACTTTATAATAATAACATCAATACACTTGATTGTGAGTGTTCAAGTGGAGGAAATTAATTGCTTCAAATTGCTGAAAGATAAAAATTATCGGTCAGAAATTAAAGAGTCTGACTGGGTAATGCCAATAACCCTCCTCATTCCTTACAGACTGAGGCAGACTCTTTTGGTCAATAGTGAGAACAACAGACTCTTAGATATATTGAGTTCTATAATTGCTTTAGTAATTCCACTGATACCAAAAGAATAACATCAATAATATATCCTGCCTAAATATAAGATGCCAAACTTCCCCCCACCCCCTGATTAAAGACTATTTTCAGAATTACACGTGCTTTTACAGACATCTGCCTTCAGTGTAGCCTTCCTTGGCTGGCAGTCAAAAAACTAGCATGGTCCCTGTACATCCAGTGTTGCGTGTTGTAAACCAACTACAGTACTGAATCCTCATAAGGGTATGGAACGTAACATTGGAGCATCACTGGTTGGAGGTTGGTGGAGGCAGCACAGTGGGATGGAAACTGACTTATGGCCGTAAATGGTGACACACACCCTGAAGCTAAGAAGGAGTGAAGTCACAGCTTGCCAGGAAGCATAATAGGCAAAAAGTCTTGGTTTGCCCCTTATATGACATGTAATGAGAGTGAGTTGTGCCATGCCTACTTGTGCAGAGGTCTGAATTCTGGCAAGCATTTGCCTACATCCTTGCCAGTCTGGGATGAAGGTGGTTTGAAAAACTGGTTACTAAAGCCTGACTTGGAAGCTTGATTCCTCCTGGAATCCAGAAATCTCCTCCTGACTCTGGCTGATAGCAACTCAAAGGTTATCCTGGCTTGAAATGCCCATGAAGGTTTTATGCCAATTTTTTAGTAGGCAATGCTATGGAAGCAGGATCTCCAAGGCCATCTGATTATAGCAGGGGTGCCAGGACAGACAGCCTGGTGCAGTTTAAAGTTTACATTTGGCAGTTAATAAAAGCAATTTGGCCATCTCTGACAGCAGATGTTTCCTTAAGGGTATATAAACAAGCTTTTAGCAGAGTCATCCAGTTCAGCCCTGTCAGTTTTCTTGCATGTGACAAAACCAGATGTGACAAAAATAACATAAGAAATCACTCACTCAGGAGCATACATTACCGAATTATGTAGAATAGAAATATGAATTTCTCTATGTAAAATCAGGAAAAGGTCAGAGCATTGTGTCTCTTAAATGCATTTAAAAATCAGAAAGGCCTCATTTTAATGCACAGTGGTGTTTTGGTATTTCTTGGCATAGCTTCACTGTCAACGGGCTATCATCCACTTAGATGGATTTCCCAGTTAAACAGATGACAACTAGGAAATAGCTATTCTCACCTTTCCTATTATTGACTCTATGAATATTCACTGAAATAATTAGGTTTAGTGGTGTTTTAAGAACAAACTGGTCCTTTCTGCATTGATCTCTTGCCAACACTTTGATGTTCTAGAATTCACATGAATTTACATCTCAACTGGCCTGAGGCTGTTACTTAAAAAAAACCCAACCAACCAACCAAACACAAAAATTACCAAATTTACCTGAGAACCTAAGGCCTGTGATCTGAATAATGAGGCACTTACTGTGATCATCTGAAAACAAAACTTGCTTAGTATTCCTGATAAGTGATTTTCAGTTTGCAGCCAAAACTTACCATATTCTGTCTCCAAGAGAATTTGCTAGAGAAAGCTCCTATTTAATTTTTACATTATGTTTATGATAGATAATATCTTCTTCTGTAATCTGTAGTTAATAATCAGGATATTTTACTTCGCTTTTGACACTTGAAATTAAGAACTTTTTTATTAGTAGACCCTTGGAACTCTACAGGGTTTTAGGATTATTTTTCAGGAAACTCTTCAACAAGGTGTCTTTCCAGCCTGTCCCCAATTATATCACTGCTTCCGGTCAGCCATGCATGAATGTGCTAGCAGAATTTCCTCTTGAATCTTGGCACTTCCAAATTAAATAGAATTGAGATTTCAGCTTTTTCAGAGCTTAGATATGTATTGACAGTGGTCTTGCATTACAAAAATATTTTGATAAATTCACCTTTTAATGATTATTGTAGAAAAATACATCAAAGCCTGGAGAATTCCACGTCTGCTTTTCTTCCTTTTTAAAAAAACTTCAACTGCCAGGGACATGTCTCATTTTATCCACAAGTTTTTGACGTCAGAACCATAAGCTCTAAAAAATTCCTGCTCAGTTGTTCATTGATAACATCACAGACATTGCTAAAACACATTCCATTCATTTCCAGCATTTGTCAGTGGCATTTCAACGGCATGCATATGAGTGCTTCTAATCCATCAAAATTCTTTGGAGTGGAAACTGTTCCACTTCAAATACAAAGCCTGCAGAACTAAGGTCTACAGTTATGTGTTTCCCAGAATTTTAATCTGCCTCTGGACACAAAAGTAAGGTATGCTAACAGAGAAAAAGGGGTTTTTCTGTTGTTTTTTTTAATATTTGCCAATAACTTTCTGCACTCCAAGGAGAAAATTATTCGAAGGCAAGGAGAAAAAGACAAATATTGAAAAATTAGTACTATGCATCCAATCACTTTATTGTGAGGCATGTCTGAGCCATAGATGCTTTAACATGTTCAAAATTAGTCCAGATTATCCATATGACTTTTTAATTATTTGTTAGAACTGCCTTAAAAATATTACTTTATTGTTGCTGAAAGAAATGATGTCATACCAAATTTTATAACATCAAACGCCCATTTGCCCATTTCCCTTGATTTTTCACTGCTCCTGTGCCAAAATGAAAGGTAAGTATTATGCCAAGTGTACACTTGCTGAGTATGTTTGTGGATATGGTATCCTGTGCTATGATATGATATGATATGATGTTTTTGTCTTCTAGTGTAGTTCCTATATATTAAAATATACGTGTTCTTTGTGTTACTACCATATACTGTGACAATGTATGGATAAATACATGAGTTTAAATCCCTGGGGAAAGATGCAGCTTTTAAAACTATGGTACTTTTATCAGAAAGTGAAAAGTCTTCGTTCAAGAATGCTAAACTCATTTCTAAATATACTGGGCTCCTTTGAACACTTGCTAAGGATTCTGTACCCAAGAATGAAGACAAAACTAAACCATTTTTATGGCTATTTTAAGAAACTCAAAAGGACAGCAGCTCTGCAACAGATAAGGTAGAGTTAACCACAGCTTTTTGTAACCCGTTCAAACAGGTATATGGCAATTCGTGAGACTGCATCAGGTACCTCCAAATCTCTCAGTGAATTTAATGCTATCAGCACTGTGCTGTCTTATCTCTCCTCACCCACTCCCATACAAAGATACTCTCCAACAAGGTTTTCTGTCACCAAGGAATAATTAGGATATTTCACCACTTGTAAGCAGAGTGACCTGGGGAATATTTAGGACAATAATTAATGCTGACACAGCAATCTGAATGAAGACAACCTGAGACATATTGACTAGGTCTCTAAGCATTATACACTGGCATAATTAACATGAATGAGTGAGAAAACAGGTCTCATCCCTCCAGTAGTTCCTAAGTCTGCTGAAGTTTTCAGTGTTCCCAAATGGAAAACATTCCCTTTTCAATGAAGGTTGTGGAAATATTTAGCTATGAAATCATGCCTCTTGGAGAACACGTATCATCTGCTTCTAACTTTGAATATGGAGCTGCTCTGTAGGTTGAAAGGATTTATCTTTTGATTCTAATGAGTTTTGCAGCACAGACAGAAAAATAAAACAGGGGCTGTACCTCCCTTATAAAATAGTGTCAGGCATATGATTGAATTCACAACCTCAAATACACTGCTTTTCCTGAAACTGCTTTTAAGTGTGGAGCTGCTGCCTATAAAATATTCAACAGCAAGACTGAAAGGCAATTCTTCAATTTCACAAAAGCAGAAAAATCAAAGGATAGCTGGGGTTTGTTTTGGCTTCATATGTTTTGTGGGTGGGGTTTGCAGGTAAATCTCTGCAGCACAGCATAGGGGTGATTAATTGTACTGGTTGCAGTAGTCTTCTGTGGCAGTGTCCTGGAGGTCTCCAAGTTCATCTGGTTAATGGATGTTCATATTCTACCACTCATAGCACAAAGATGTTAACCACAAAGTGGCACCCCTCCATAATTTGCTCTGCTTTCACTAAGTTCATGTTTATAAGAACTGTCCTGGTTTATGAATGGTATTCTCCAATTCACTGCCCCCATTGAGACCCTCCCAAACCACATGACACTTTCTCACCTCTTTCACTCCCCTCCCCTTTCTCACTGGAGCAGGATGGAGTTGGGAATTGGAGGCACAAAAGGTGAAGATCACAGGTTAAGATAAGAAAAATTTACTGGAAAGAGCATTGAGATAAGAAAACAAATAGTAACAACAATATTAATTTAAAAACTATTCAAAAGAGAGGATGATTCACTGCAAAAATGGTCACCACAGACCCTGAGATAATGAACGATGGTGAACAGTCACTCCCCTGCCTGACACATTTTTTCTACTGGAAGACCTCCCCTTCCTCTCCAAAGCCAGAGAGCCCCTTCCCTCTGATCCCAGCAACAATGTGAGGTGGTATAGAATGATATCTAGGTCCTGGTCATGCACCCTCAGACATGCTCCTCTTCCAGCTACTGTAAAAAATCAACCCTGTCGCGGCCAAAACACACAAACTTGAAGTCACCTCCTATAATTCAGTATTGCTTTAGATAGTGTGTTTTCGAGCCTCTGTATGCTTAAGAAGTTATATCACTCAAAATACTGAACTTGAATTCCTCACTTCTGAAAAAAACTACAGGAAAGTATAATTGTGGCAAAAGTAAAGTCTGAATTCAGCTTCTAAGTCCAAAATGTCACTATTATTTTAATGCTGCTTGTAGAGATATTAGTGTAAAAATAAATGCAGTACTGGAAGGTACATCTATTTCTGTAGTAACTATATTGCAACTTATTGGTGACTCATGATGTCTTCATTATATTTCATGTTCTATTTTTATTGAAATATCTTGCTAATGATTCCTTCATAGGTGAGTGTGAAGACCTTTGGTTTGTCACATTATGAACCTGGAAGAATCCTAAGCTTTGTCATGGTACTGTCACCTACCCAGTATCCCACGCTGAAAGTGTCCAAGTATATATATAAGTCATCTGCTTCCTGACAAAAAAGAAAAATCCCAGTGGTTCACCAACATACATGCAACTTGGTCTGGTAAAATGGTGGCATGTTATCACTTTGTTTTGGTGTTATTCTCTACTATACTACTGGAGTACTTTCTAAATGCACCAGTCCATGTCCTCCTGGAACCTGCAGTCAAAACTTGGGAGTAACGGCCAATAAACTCAACTATTAGTTTATTTAATTAATAATTAATTTATTTAATAAAAATCAATAAATCCCTTGCAAAGGAGGACAAATATTTTATACAAATAATTTATCCACCCCCCTCAAAGATGACTTCAGATATCATTAGATACACAGAATGTCACATGAATGTCACAAAAAAAAATACTCTTACTTCTTGAAAAAAAAGAGCATGTGAACTATTCAAAAGACTTCATGTATTCCTAAGCTTACTTATCAGACATAACTACCTATTTCCGCTGTTGATTTTTTGTCAAAAAGTTCCCTGTAGCCTCTCCTTGATAAAATCAAGATCTACTCAGTTTCTCAGGACTTTTACTATTTGCTGTCCATCCAAAGAAGAGAAACAGGGCATCCCAATTTAGGAATCAATCATAGTAATCAGTTTGCAGGAAGGAATGTTTTATGCAGGACAAAGGGCTTCTGATTATTAATGCCTTTACCTCTCAACTACAAAAATACATTTCAGGAGAAGACAGAATTTTACAAGTGAGGAATGAGCTATGACAGACTGATAATAACAAGCGATTATTACACTTCAGACGTCAAATGCATGTCCTACAACATATGAGAGCAAGGAATCACAACAGAATTTTGAAATTCAAAACAATATCACCTTTTACATGCTCTGGAATGTCCAGAAGAAACTTCACATATATTTTTTACACAGAAAACGCTGACAGATTAATGCCATGACTTACACCTGAAATCTGAGGGGGAAAAAACTTGAGCACTTCACTCTTTTGCCACTAGGTTAGCTGTAGGATTTGTGATTCACTCACTGTGAGTTCATATCTGTGTCTAAGGCATGATATCAACAAACTACCTGGGCAAACACCTACTTAAAATATCAATCAACATACCTGAAAATACATTTCCAATGACATTGTTCATAAAATCTAAGCTAAAGGAATATTGTGGAGAGTTGAAGAGCAAAGAGGAACACAGCTAACACTGCAACATTCAGTTGCAGTGTTAGCAGAATTCCACCAGCACACTCACTTCCACCATTCATAAGAACTTCTAAGGATTTAAGCCCAAGGTCACCCACATTTTTTCTAGAGGGGGCATATCTCATGGGAAAAATTTCCTGCCAGTTTGGAAGGAGACAGAGCTGAAGTATGTCATTGCTTCAAGAAGCATATAAAGGGTTCAGCTGTAGAATTTCTTATTAAAACCCTGGAATAGCTAGTGGATTAGTGAACTGAGCATCTGTTAATCTAATGTTGGGGTTAGGCCTTTATGGATTGCTGGGAGCACAACAGCAGCACAGAGGTGCTCTGCATATCCTCCCTTTTCATAAAGCCACAATATTTATATAAAAATGGCAAATCACCCTATGGGCTGATTTGCAAGTTTACTCCTACTTAATTCTACAAGGCCTTTTAACCTGCCTGTTGGGATGCTTTGCACCAGTTCTAATTTCCACAGGAACTTCAAGGTTAACTCCATGTGGAGGATATTACAATAATACTATTGGGAAACAGATGCTCAAAGCCTGGAGCATCAACCTGGAACAATAACTTTTTTTTTGTTCTTCCTGTAGAATTGCAGATTGGAGCCTTTGTCCTCATGAGTTGACCTCTCACTGCAGCTTTTCTGGAAGGTGCCCTTCCTCCAGCATGCAGAGCTGAAAGATGCTGAAGTGGATTTGTCTTTATTGTTCAGGCAAGGTTTGCCTGATCCATGCACTGTTGCTGGCAGGGAAGCTCTTGTCTTCCAAATGGCACGAGTATGGGTTTTGTCAGGGAGCGGTAGGTTAACAGCGCTGCCATTTCAAGTGGGACTTACCCGCTGCTCCCTGGAGACCAGCAGCCATGGGGGCTCCCTGAGGGGGCAGGACAGAGCCAGCAGCCAGGGCTGTCCCACCACCCCAGCCAGGGAGCAAAAGGGCAGCCCAAGCTCAAGATACAGCTAAAAATCAGTTCCCAGAGAACAAGAGGGGCTTTGGCCACTGCCTCATTGCAGCACATGTGGAAGCCTCTGGCACATGGGGAGCACAGTTGTCTTATGAGCTGGTCCCAAGTCCCAGTGGCCAAAACTCCTGGAGAGGTATGGTATTTCCAGGCCCTGACATAAAGTACAAGAGGTATAAAATCCATGGGCCCAGTCTTTCCACTGAACACCAGAAACAGTGGCATCCCAATCCTCAGTTCAGACTTCCTCTAAAAATCTACTTATATTTCGAAAATTATTCTGTGTGCTCATATGCAATTTCAAGTATCATGACATTACCAATTAGACTCTAGACTTCTTGGGAAGTACTTTGTGGTCTTTGATATTAATCAGAACATGCTTTGTTTTGGGCTAAATACAAAATCAATAAGGAAGCCAAATTCTTTCTAAATGTTTAGGATCTTTGTAATTTTGAATGTTCCAAGAAAAAAAAAGTTGTGCTTTTGAATCCCCAACCTCCTTTTGCTTTCTTTAATCATTTCTCAGAAACAGAATAAACAGAAAAGGAACAAGGAATAGTTTGTAAGGCTTTAAGTTTTCAGAAGCATAACTTGCCTTACTATCTCCTGCCCATTACAAAAAGATTGGAAAAGAAATTGCTGCCTTTGGCTTCAACACAGGACAAAATTAAATCAGTGGAGAGATGAGAGTCTTGTACTCATAACCACATGCAATAGCTCACAAAGCCTAGTAGTAAGGAAGTAGAAATGTTGGACTACTGCCTAAAGAGTGTACATACAGACCTTGAGTACAGATCATCATCTTGAGTGTCCTAAATAGGATAAATAAAGATTCCAAATACTGTGGCATATAGCAACAGGACCCTTGTCTTCAGTAGAAACTCCAGTAGTTTGTAATCCATGAGAGTACATCCTTACACAAAGTTCATAGTTTACTGCAATAACACTGTACCTGGGTCAGGGCAATCCCAAACACAGATACAGGCTGGGTGGAGAATGGATTGAGACTAGCCCTGGGGTGAAAGACCTGGAGGAGTCTGCAGAAAAAAGCTCAGTATGACTCAGGTCTGCATGCCTGCATCCCAGAAGGCCAACTGTATCCTGGGCTGCATCAAAAGAGGCGTGAGCAGCAGGTTGAGGGAAGTGATTCTGCCCCTCTACTCTGCTCTTCTGAGAACCTCCCTGGACTGGCAAAAAAGAAAGACATGGACCTGTTGGAATGAGTCCAGAGGAGAACCACTAAGCTGATCACAGGGCTGCAAGATCTCTCCTATGAAGACAGGCTGTTCAGCCTAGAGAAGAAATGGTTCCAGAGAGACATTATAGGAGCCCGCAGCACTCTGTTTACCCACTGCTTTTCTGACCCCATATTATTCCCCCCCCGCTTTTCCTTGCCCCTAGCCCTGGCCACTCCCTCGGGCTCTCCCTATTGGTTCCTGTACCCCAACTCTGCCCATGTACCGCCCCTGGGCCCTGGGCAAACCCCCCTGCACCCGGATCGGGAGGTCTCTCTGCCTCTGAGGGTCGCCAGGACAAGGTGTAACTATTAAAAGTCCTCTTAAACCCTCATGGGGAGACCCTTCTCGCCTCCTTTGCCATCACTGGTTGTAACTCTGATAGCTGCCAGAGCAAAACTGTGGAGCCATCCGAAATGGGCTATGGGAGGGCGACAATGGTTGCACTGCCCTAAGCAGCTCCACTGAGCAATCAGGGAAAGCTGCAGTTTGCTAAACTAAACCTAGCATTACGACAGGAGCCTTCCAGTACATAAAGGGGACTTAAAAGAAGGCTGCAGAGGGACTTTTCACTAGGGCATGTAATGAGAGGAAAAGGGAGAATGGCTTTAAGCTGTAAAATGTGGGTCTAGATTAGACATTAGGAGGAAATTCTTTAAAGTGAGGGTGGTGAGGCACATGAGCAGGTTGCCCAGAGAAGCTGTGGATGCCCCATTCCTAGAGGTGCTCCAGACCAGGCTGGATGGGGCTCTGAGCAACCTGGTCTAGTAGAAAGTGCCCTGCTCACAGCAGAAGTCTTGGAGCTTGATGATCTTTAAAGTCCTTTCCAGCCCAAACTATTCTGTGATTCTATGATTCTGGCATGTGGGATATTGGCTCAGTTACAGGAAGATAAAGACAGCCCTCCAGAGCCCTACTCAATATCTTCTAAATGGAGATCAGAAATTATATTAGAAGGAACTATGTTACAGGCGAGACTCAGCAACTCTGCTTATATATAAGTGACTTCTGACTACTTGTATAAATATAAGCTTCCTGTGGATTGCACTGCAGGGCTTTCAATGGTCTTGCACTGTGACCTGAAAATGGTGTTCAGACACCTTGATACTTTGCATCTGTTATGCATTTAGTTTTCAAGGATCTGCAGGAAAATAAAAATGTCAGTTTTCATCTTGTGCACCATATGACTCAGGCATTTTAAATCTGGCAGCTTAATCTTACAGATCTGGCAGTTTAGTCTCACTGTGTTGTTTTTCACTTTTAAAACAAAACCCTCCCCTTTAATACATAGCACAATGCTAAATTAAAACCCCCATGTAGTATGTATCTAGTATGGTCTCACTTATAAATGTTGCCACAGTGATGTGTGCTGAAGGACTTCTGGGTTCTTAGCCAGAAGACAGCCGTAATTCATACATGGAGATCATAACATTAGGGATGCATCTCAACACAATGCTGTATCATTCTCCTCAGTCAACAGCATCCTCTCTTTAAATTTAAGTTCTTGGGAGCTCAGATGCTTTTGTATTATTCATTCAGACGTGTGGCTTTGCACAACAGGACACTGATTGGCACAGGGTGCCATGAAAGCAGAAACTGTAATGATTCTAGACTTTCAGCACAGATGGCTTCAGGGCTTTTCCCTTAGATGTTGCACACTCTACTAAGGCAGAACTTTGCCATTTTGGATATTAGTTGATGTGTAGGAACATGTATTCATCTGAGACAGGTCCAGCTGGGAAGAGTTTTAATGCTTTGTTGTGCCTGAAGTTGCAAGCTCTACAGACTAGAAACATGGAGATGTTTGCTTAGACACTTTCTTGTCTTCATATTATTACATAGTTATATTACAGAGACCACTTTTCTCTGACTTGCAGCAGTAACGACAGCCAAAAGAACTTACTCTTTCTGTGTCTCTTCATTATAACCCTACAAGTAAATGCAAATGCAAAAATGTAGTCTTCTGTTGCTTGTTAGCTGATGTAGTAAACTCACTGTCTTTGTAGTATGACTTGTTTATAATTGCTGATGTTGGCTTTGTATTACTTGTAGGCATCTTAAATACAAAATTCTGTTTATGTTAGCTGTATAACAAATTTACAGTCCACTATGTATTGGAGAGTGTACTATGGAGTTTGTTTCCAATGTCGTTACTACCATCACTCACAATTACATCATTTGCATTTTACAAAACAGCAAATAAAATTACTTCTAAATCTAAAAATGCAGTAAGAAAAGCATGGGAAGGAAGCAGTCTAAATTATATTGACCTTATATTTACATGGAAGCAGAGAGTTTAATTACCATCTTTTAAAAGTAAGAATTGTTCCACAATGAGATCTTCAGTCCCTCTAATCCTTCTTTCCATTTCCTAGTCTGACCAGCACTGGATGCTTCAGAAGAACATATAAGAGTATTACAGGAGTGCCAAGAGAATAAATGTCCTTTACAACTGTATTCATCTAAGTTCTAATAGCTGAAATTTAGCTTAACTTCTAGAGTCCCTAACAAACTTGTTCCTAAGTGCCTACAGCTGCAATAACTTTAAATTTTGAGACTGTAACCACCTATTTTCTTTTTACACATGCTAGATTATTGTTCTTGATTACTTGCTGTGATGACGAATTCCATGGGCTCAATATACTACACTTCTGGAAAAGTACAGCCTTTATCAGTTAGGAATTTTATGCTTTCTTGTAAAATTGAATAGCTCTAGTTTTGCTAGAGAAATTATATATTCTTGAATCCTGATCTAATTTACCTCACTGATCCTTTTAAACATGCACACATTAAAACAGCTACTCTTATTTGTTCCTTTTCTGTGGTAGGATGTGTTTTCTACATCTGTTAGAAAATCACCCCCTTTTTCACGTTTCAACCACTTGCTTGCTTTCTTAACACCTGACCAAGACTATGGTAGGAAATGGTGAAACTACTGTTACGCACAGATGAAGGTAAGCTGCTACACCACTGTGCTATTGTTTCCCATACTGATCAGCATACACTTTTCTCTTGAAAAAAGATCTTGATTTTCCTTTATGTTTTGTTGCTTGTTTGGCTATTTCTGCAATAGGTTCATATTGCATTAGCCATACAGATGCCCTACTCCTTCACCCACAACTTTAAAGAACTCAATAAAATATGGAAGTCAAATGTTTTCCTTCAGTGAACAATAGATGATGCACTTGTTTAGACCAGCTGCTGTCTGCCACCTGCCCACTAGAGAGGGAAGGTGATGGATTTTCAGTATGTGAACCTGATCCTTGTTTGAGAGTTTCCATTTAAAGCTGGACCCGGGCTCAACACAGCAAATAATTTCTGGGAAGTAGAAGTGGTGCCCTATTCTGCTCGCCTATACCTTTCCTGCCTTAGAAAATAAAATTGAGAGCTTGCTTTATGCGGAGCTCCCATTTCAAAAACTTCCACTTATCTTCCAGTCCATCTGAAGGCACTCTGACTTCAGAGGCTGGTAGGTCTGATGGTTCTGTCAATAGAAACACGGTGCCTCTTCATGGTGCAGAAGAAGGGACCATGTCAGTACACTTCTGCAGTAACTTGGCTCTCTTTCTTCTGCAAAACAGTAACACGTACTTATGTTCCATTACAAAGCAGAGGTTTAAGACAATTCCTACAAAGCAAAGGGTTTAAGCCTGTGTTTAACTCTTAATGACTTTTCTTGCCTCATTTTTTAATTAGGAACTCTATCAAGCTTTTCAAATTACATATTAAAAAATAAATTACAGAGCTGCACAGCCCCTTATCCTAAAAGCCTCGTCAATTTGTCGTCTTGGGATTTCATGTCCATCAGTCTTATCAATGAAACATGTTATGTTCAGAGCAATCAATGAAGTGTCCTGTCTATAAGAGATTATTAGCTTCTAGAAATCTGAGGCCACTATTATGGACAGAAGCTGCTACAAACTAATAGAAACTAAATGGAATGGGAACAACAAGACCAGGAGAACCCACAGGAAAAGGACAAAACAAAACAAAAAAATCTTTTTCAGGCAAAAAGTAGAAATTAAATAGTGTAAGTAATAGCGAAAAGTCACAATGGGCAATTGTAAGGTGACAGAAAAACATACAATTGAAAGAAATAATGAAGTACAGCCAGTCAAAAGAACGATATGCACTCCTCTTGCAAGTGCTCATTCCTTACAATTTAGGCTTTTTTTGTCACTGGCGATGAATCAGATTTACAATGTATCCCACCAAAAAGTCATCCCAGACAGCTCTCAGGATGGTGACATTTAAATTTAAAAGACCCCAATAACCTGGAAAAGCAGAAAATAATACTGCTGCTTCTTTAGCATACTATTTTGTTCAGCATTAACATTGTATTAAATTTTGTGCATATGAACTATCGTGAACTTAATTGCAACTGAAGTCGCCTTTACCTACTAAGGAAATGAGGTGAGCTTTTTCCCATATAAATATATCTCAGCTCTAGAAGCAGAACTGCCATGGGTGAGACAAGTCAGTGATGAAAGATAATCAATCCTTACAATTTATGACTGCTTGCTAAACATACAAATTACAGGTAGCTCAACAGTCAGTAATTCTAAAAAAGTACTGCAAATAACCAGAAGCATTAATAGTTTTAGTCTTTCCTTATTTAACAAGTGCAGCTGGTATTCAATTTGCAGGAGGGAGGCAGTCACAGTGTGGGGCTTGGCTTTTTATCAGTGATCAAGTGATGATGATGAGGATGAATGAGTGATCTAACAAGAGGAGTGCTGTCCCTATTGATTGTGTATTTCTGCAGTTACAGAAAAAAGTTCCTACCAATATACGTAGTGTTTAGAAGCCTAGTTTCTGTTCAAACTCGGTAGGAATTATATTTTTAATTGTATTTTTAATAGGCATCTGTGCCTAAGAAATTTAATTCTATCAAAAATTTAACCATGATTGGCCTCCTAAATCTCTCTAGTGCCCTTGGAGAACGTCCTTTGGAGTCTGAAAATGACAATTTTACACTTAGAATAGTGTCTATAAATTGCAGAGAATTACACAAGTAACGTACTTATTTCGTCTCTTACGCATTATCAACTAATAATGTTACTTCACAGTTTGTTAGCTAGGATCCCTTACAACAGAGATTCTGTAATGTGGGAATTCCCTTTGATTTTCATTAATTCAATACAATTCTGAGACTTGCAGATTCAGCAAGGTTTCCTATGGTAATTTAACTGGCCCTGCAGGGCAAGAGCATTGATTTGTTTCACTTGGATAAAGACAGGAACACCACAAGAGCAGGTTTTGTGTTTGGAGGTCGCTGACCTTCAGTCAAAGGCTAGCATGTAGGGAGGCATTATTCCTGTCATATCTGGGAGGGCAGAAAAAGAGAGTTGACCAATATGCATGAAATGGTCTCTCTCACTGTATTGTGTTTATTAGGAGATGTTATAGAATTAGCAAAAGTATTCCTAAACACTCTGAAGCAGTGTAACAGGCAGATTGTGCAAATAATACACATGAATAGCAGTATGCAAAATAAAAATTAATTTCCAGCTGTGGAAAGCCTGACAAGTGTTTTCACCTGGTAAAGACAGCATCTTGATGATACCTCTTGATATCTCACCATATGAATAACTACATCAGGTGCAGTAGGCTCCGTATAAACCACACATCAAGTTCCTTCATGCTATAGAAGAGTGATACTCTTCTTAAGAGCAAAATTGATAGATATTGAACCTGATACACTGACTCTTTCCTTACTTTCTGAGGAAGGCAGAGTTGTAAATAATCTTAGTTTGACTAATCTTTGTTATTGCAACAGCTTCAGTATATTTGCCTAGCACTGAATCAGAGTCTATGTTCTTCCAGTGATGTGGTGTGGGGCTGTCCCCACATTTGCGCCTTCCAACTCAAAGCATTCCACAATTCTATGACTCTATATTGGAAGTAAAAAGTGTGACTCCTAATACAGAAGAATTTCTAACCCAGGTTTAATCTGCAGAGACCAACACAGCAACTGGTATAGAGGTCTACCTGGGACCCTGATCATATTTTTCACTTCTAGCATGGGCTCAGGTTTTAGCTGTCATGTTTTGACACATTTTCTTCCAGTCAGAAAACCCAGTGTGAATATTGTGTAAAGTAAAAATACATCCTCTTGTAAAGGCTTGGCTTCCACTTATCGAACTCCAGAATTGTTAATATTCAGCACCAAGATAATCAAAATTCAGTCCCGGTCTGTTTCAGGAACTGGTTAAACTTACTGCCTACATCTTGGTCATCTATGGATTATTCTTAGAGTACCACAGAATTGTATCCTTCTTCATTTCTGCCATGCATCTAGTAGATACACTCACCTTCCAAGTTTGCTATTTCTGGCAGGTTTTGAAAGAACGGCTTGCTTTTGTTCACCCTGGGAGCTAGTTGCTGTCACTGTTTACCTGTACTCTCAGACTCTCAATGGAAAGGGTTCAGCCTTCTGTTTGAGAGTGGAAGACTTGTGCCCACAACTGTGGGAACTGAACTTCACCAACATAGCTTTATAGAAACTGCTGGCATGTTTGGCATTTACCTTAGCAATAAATACCTCAGGCCTCCCCTTTTGGAAATAAATTTTCCCCCCTTCTTTTATCAGAAAAATCACTACATGTAAGTGCTATGCTGCAGGATATTTTAGTTTTGTGTCTATGGCATCAAGACTGTGAAATGCATGAGATTTATAAATGCACATTCAGCTGTGCCTAGGATTACCAGCATAGAGAATGGGCTGCACAATACCAGTGGACCTTGACTACAATATTTTCCCATATGGATTTCATAAACCTTTCTAAACAAAAGTGCATCTCTTTTTTTTTGGCACATGTGCTATTTTGTACATGGCAGTTGTGGCTACAGTAATTCTATTCCTGAAGTAACAAAATGAAATCATATAGTCAGTATTCTAGTCTTTACAGTGTCCATTTAAGAGTCTGCCCACTTATGTCTACTCTGATCAACTTATTATTTGGGATCCTGTTTATCAAGAAGTCTTCATTGCTTTGATTAACCAGCATATAAATTTCATCTGTTTTCGTGCTGCATACATGTGACTGTGTGGTGCAGCTGCTGAAAAGACAGAGGAATGTTGCTTGTGTAAAACATAGAAATAAGAACTTATTTTCAATTATTCCACACACTGACCTTGGAACTGGTTTAGAAGCTGCTTATGTAACTTTGAAGGGTTGAGGTGTCACCTAAGAAAAGTACATTAGAAACATCTGAAAAGGCAGCCTGAGAATAATTGTCTTTTCATGCAAATGGAAAATTTCCAAAACTCAAAATATGAAGATACCTTGTACACCCAGGCTAAGCTGTGTATACATCTCTATGCAGACCAGAAGCAAAGGAACAACAGGATTCAAAAAAATAGAGTAGGATAAAAGCAAAGGAAGAGGGTTTCAGTTTTGAGTGTATGCTGTAAAGCACAAGAATGAAACTGGCTGGCCTCAGCTGTTTCAACACAACTTATTTCCATATGGTAAAATAATGCATTGCAGAAATCTCATGATTTCTTTGCCTGATTCATCTCTGTATTTACCCAAAAAGCAATTTCCTATTCAAATGGAAGAATCGTTGCACCATTGCTTTTATTTGTTAGGAACAATAACAAACCTTGTCCCTTAGTTTTCCTCTGGGAAAAAAAAACCACAAAAAAATCAAACTTCAGAGGAAATTACAGCTCTGTAATTTTCACACTAATGCAGCAGAGGCCCTCATCACCACTCTGCCTAGCTGAGGTTTATAGGCTACTGTTACAAATTTAAAGAAAAACACAGAGAAGACCTTCATTAGGAGCAGCCATTTAGTGAACAGTCAGTTTTAAAACTGGGTAAATACTCTTTTCTCCTTCAGCTATAAGAAAAAAGCTCTTATTTTCCAATTTTCAGATCTCAAGAGCTAGAAGAATAGAATTAGGAGACATTAGGCACACATGGTTCATTCTCTTCTCATTCACACTGGGGTAATGCAGCGTTAATGGTGGAGAGGCTCTCTGTACCTGCAGCCTAACTTGTTACAGGAGTGTACAGATTAGGCCCCCAGCTGGTGCAAATCACAGGCTCTATTGGAGCTGCATCAATCTGCATTCATCAAGAGTCAAGCCAGTCCTTTTTCTAAGTGGTAAAATTACAAGCCAGTCAAATCCATTTATTTTGCCATTAACCACATTGAAGCAACATTCTTCCCATGCTTGAGAAATTGACAGTTGGAGCTATTGTGTGGTTCAATCCCAGCTGGAAATCAAGCCCCATGAAGCGCTCAGGTCCCTTCAGCCCCTCAGGTGTGAGAGACAAAAGGCAAAGATCCTAAGTTGAGATAACAATAATTTACTGGAAACAGCAATGAGATAAGAAAACACACAGTAACAGCAACAATACTAATAACTATAGTGTATAAAAGAGGGTGATTACATGAAAAATGCTCACTGAGTCTGACCTGATGTGATGTGACTGCTGCCAGAGCTACCCCACTGCTCCATTCGCTGCTTGCTCCCTCAGAGAAGGAACAAAATGTCAATGACCTCCCTGCCTGGCACCTTTTTTTTTTTTTCCAGATGATGCCACACCCCACTTCTTCCCAAAAGAAAGAATCCCCTACTTCTGCCCCAGCAAGGACATGAGGTGGTATAGAATAACAATCCAGACATGCCCAAACAGCACCAGGCTCCACTTCCTCTGGAAGCCCTTCCAGAGCTACCCTGGGAAATTAACCCTGTCCTTGGCTGATACTAGGAAACCTATCCAATTCACAAATACTTTTACAGCATGAGAGAATACATTTTAAAATAACTTCCATGTATTAGATGTTACTCTGACTTTTTTTTGCAAATTAATGACTCTGTAAGAGAAATTAACATCTTTTTTCAGTAATATTCAGTGGTTTTTTTTCCACTGGCAGCTAATTGCCTCTTGATGATGATCTGTTGAATATACAAAGATTACTTTACAAATTAAGACTGTGCCAAAGTAATTCTTCTCTTAAAACATTAACTTTCTATGTTTTCTTTAAAATGGTTTACTATCCTACCATTTCTCCTATTGATTCAAAGGTAGCAAAAATTAACCAGAGTATTGCTTTGATTGATGTATGAGGTTCAATTTCTAATGTGGTTATTAAGGAAATGCTTTGCTAGAGAGCTTGCATTATGTTTTTGAAAGACTAATGAAATCATAATTAAAGTACACTTGCAGTACCAGATTAATTCCAAACCTAGAAATCCTCTTATTCTTCCCTGAGATACAAGGACATTTCAGGATCAGTGAGTTGAATGACCAGCATTAGTGCATTAGTAAGTTACCCTTCAATTAATGAAACTGGGCACAGATAAAATTTCAAGAAAAACAGCACCATGTTACATGAAATATATGTGCAAACATTACAGCCTTTTACTAACCCTTAGATTTTCATCCATTCCAGTCTAAGCATAAGTGAATTTGCAAGCTTTCATGTTTTCACTGGGTGCAATTCCAGAATATCTTAGTATTCAAAGTCCACCTCCCGCTGACCTTTGCCGGTCAGAGGCAATACCATATTCAGACTACTGTCTTAAAAGCTTCTGAAATCAAAGTATGGAAGCTTTCTCAGAGAAGAGGGAAGTAAGCTATTTAGCCAGTGCGTTATCCTCAGAGAAATTTGGGGCACTCATGAGCTTCTTTTCTCATTCAATCAACATACATTTAGTTCCCTACCTGATTTGAAGCTCCATTCTGTTTTAAATAAATCTTTTGCTGGTGGTGATTGTAGCTAAATCTTTTCTGAATGGATATAACAGGTATGCCACAGATTAAAATTGCCTTTAAGGAGATACTCTGATGCTGGCAAAAAGTAAAGACATCAGAATCACTTCTTATTTAATTATTTTTCAGGTTAGCTCTCCCTCTTTCCACTCCATTGTATGATTTACAGTGCTATAGGAAGGGAAGAGAGATCAAGATTTTGTTCTGCAAGTCCAAGAAAGGGTGTAGGATTGCAAAGTCTAAAAGTATCTTTTACAGCTCAGTTCCATGGGCTGGAAAAGCCTAAGCCACGGTGTTGCAGAAGCTTCCGACATTCCACCCTTATTATAAAGATGATCACCACTTCTCACATAGCAGCAATGAAATCACTAGAAATTACAGTCTGTGTAATCAAAAAAGGTACTGAGCTGTGAACTGTAAAGATTCAGCAGTGGAAACCACTCCAATTGCTTCCACCCACCCTACTCAAATACTGGACATTTTGCCTAGTACAGTTTTGAAATACTGTTTTCCCTTGGCTTATTGAAGTATCTTGAAAGTAGGCAAAGTGCATTACTTTATTCCAAGTGCTTTATGTAGAAGTCTCTGTGCTCTCTCTGTCTAATAAATGTGTAACAGGAGTTTTTACTTCTAAAAGTAAAACATATAGGATATTTTGGCCCTGATTCAGCAAAGCCCTCATTAAAAATACAACCACTTCAATGGCATAATAATTAACATATTGAAATTAAGAATTAAGGCTTCAGTGAGATCTACATGCCAAATCCAGAAACTTTTTCTTTCTAAAAAGCAGAAGGAGATTTTTACACAGATGTTCAGTAATGATGGAAAATTACAACAGCTGGAACATCTTGTATAAACACAGGCTAGATTCCTAGCTCTTCCTGTCTTTCATTTAATTCAGTTCTCATGAGTCACACAGCAAGGTGTCACCAACTCTTTTTACATACAGGCATTTTTACAGTTTGACATGTTCTACTCCCGCTATTCTGAGAAGGCAGCTACACCTATCCATATTTCATATTAACCTCCTAAATGAAGAGGGTTTTGTCATATGTGATTTCTAAAACATTCCTTTAAGGTCTTGCTTTACAAATTACATGCTATTCATATCCTATTACCATTCTTAGATCAAATTAAACTGATATTATAGAATGTAAAGTGATGTATCTGCAAAGACACAAGTATAATTTATCTGTACCTTGTGGTGATAGACTGTTGGGATTTCTGCGCAAGCAGAGGATTGGTATTTCTCTCACACCAGTTCTACATTGCTAAAATTTTTCCAGTTTCAGTAGTTTTTCCTAGTGTTCATTTACAGAAGTAACATGACAGTGGGAGATATTTTCCCTCTTCAATACATAAGAAAATGAAATACTGTTTCCAAGATGGTAGTGTTACAACAGTCAAATGAGAAATGCCTGAAATTGTATCCATTTTAAAGATTAGGTGGTTGATCCTATTAGGTGGTTGTTCGTACCGCTTTCACTTTTGAACTTTTGAACCTCTACAACTGGGGAAAATTAGGGGCAGGAAAATTCACAAAAAATATTAGAATTTGCTAATATTTTGCTTCTTTTTCAAAATTGGCCTCATCCTAAATCTAGCATTATTACCATCCACAGCTATACGATGATAAAAGTTCATTGATGCTGGATTCCTTCAGGAATTTACATGGATTTTGTCTGCCTCACACAAATCCATAAAATGTATTGATGCTATGTATTTATTAATGCCAAGTGACAGCTCTACAGCTATATTAGCAGAGTTCAGCACCAGAGACCTTCACTACCCCTCATTTCTCATGACAATTCCTCTCTCATTTTAGACAGCACAGGCTGGTGCTGATTTCTTATGAAGCAAATAATTCTCCATGCTTTGTGTTCCACATGGTAAGCATTTGGTCCTCTGTGCTATGGAAGTAATATACGGTACTTGGTCTGAATTAGTGAGCTTCAAATCTTCTTAGAGGCCCAAAATAAGTGAAGTGGACCTATCAGGGTTTTGTTTGCTTCTTTGTTTGTTTTAGCACTTAGTCAACTAAGTCCAAATAATAACTGCTAATGAGAATAAACTCAGGACTTTATTTGCTTCTGCAAGGCTTCAATAAATACCAACATTCCCATTAGCATCCAAGATATATTATCACTTTGACTGATTGGATGTAGAAACCAGAATTTTAAAACTCATTAAGAATATTTTTGAGAATTTCCTTACTCTCATGTCAGCACCTGATTTGTGATCACACTTTAGAGGTAAAAGCATATATGGTGAGAAACAAGCAATGTGATACCTAAAAAAATAATCAGATGTCATCCTACATGGCATCAAAAAATTTCATGGATTTATGTAAGGCAGACAAAAGCCACGTAAGTTCCTGAAGGAATCCAGCATCATCAAAATTTTATCACAACTGAGATATGATCCAGGGGCTAAATGGTAAATTACATGCTTGCAACAGCCCACTGGGCAATTTTCCAGTCAGATATCCAGTCGCCATTGCTGAAGCTCAGTGAAATTACTCCATGTTCACAGAATGTGAAATGACTGCAAGAAATCTCATATCTCGAGGAAACAAAACCAGACTATCTGATCAGGATTGCCCATAGTTTTCTCCGCAAACCCATGTCTTATCTATGTTATCCAAACTTGCAGCTGAATTATATCTTCTGCTTGATATAAACTTGATATAAACAGCTGGTTTACAAATTAGTGAATGGGAGCCTTTGGGAACCTGCCCTTAGGGGTAAAGGACAAAAAGTGGAGTAAACAGAGCTGACAAATCTGTAAGGACTTTTTTCTTAGAGTAAAAAAAGTCCTCTTTCCCATGCATAAGACATTGGGCAAGGAGGGCAAGGGACAGGCATGGGTCAGAAAGACCCTCCTAATCAAAATATAAGAAAGAAATGCACATGCAGTGGAATCACTGGCATGTATCCTGGGAAAAAGGATGGTGCCTGGATGTATAGAGTTTGGATCACATATGCACCGCTGGAGCTGGATTTAGCAGTGGATGTGAAGAAAAGTATTGAGAAGGGCTTCTACAAGTACATTGGCCTGAAAAGGAGAATCAAAGAAAATATACCCTCCCTAAAAAATAAGACAGGAGAGATGGTGACAACAGACATGAAGAAGGCTGTACAGGACACAGTTTCCCCTCCATCAGCTGCTGGGAGCTTGGGGAGCCCCCATGAATGTCAAGCCCCCAGGGGAGCCAGGCTAGGAGTGTAGGGGACTTTACTGCTCCAGTTCTACCACCAGGTTAATGCACAGGAAGAAAACACTCACTGTAAAATCAAGTGTGATTTGTACTCAAAAATAATTTTCCCTAGTTTTCAATGGTACTCTCTTTTCCTCCATTTCTCAAGCCCCCGAATCTTTAGGCATGGACTGGGGAAAGGAAGTCTCTCCCATTGCTGAAGATCAGGTTCAAACCTGTAAGCCTGGAGAAGTAGTTTTTCAATAAGGATGCTTCTAAGGAAGACAGAGGGAATTTTTACTGAGGCTAGCCTGTAATGACAGGATGTGGAGAATTGGCTTTAAGGTGATGCAGTGGCTTTAGATTGGATAAAAGGAAGAAATTTTTTTATGATGAGTATGGTGAGACACTGGAACATGTTGCTCAGAGTAGCTGTGGATATACTATCCCTGGAAGTGTCCAAGGTCAGGCTGTGTAAGGCTTAGAACAACATGGTTTAGTGAAAGATGTTGAGGTTGGACTACATGATTTTTAAAGGTCCCTTCCAAACCATTCTGTGATTCTACATTACTATGGGCTTTTTCCCTTATAGCAACATTGCATTTTGTATAGGGTTAACATGGCACATAGAACTGTCAATAACCTGTTTAGGGTCATTATGAAATTATTAGGGGTGGCAAACGGAAAATTAGCTCCCTGTTGATCATTCTGCTCATGGCCCCAGCAATGAGATTGTGTTCTTATGTGTTCTCCCAGATCTTAAATCAAGATTACATATTTAGCTGAAGTGAGTAAACCACCTTGACTGGCTTCCTCCCTCCTCCCCTCTCTAGATACCTGCTTTCTAGTTTTGTTCCAAGACTACCTCATGTGCTTTTCCAGCACAAGCAACTGTGCAGAAAATCAGAGCAGGGAACAAACCTGGTAGAAAAATAACCTCTTGTTTAAATAGATTTTTTTGTTTGTTTGCCACGCAGCCAGACACAACCAGAAAGGTAGTAACATTTGGTCACAGAAACACTTAACTACATGAACTGTCAGTAAGTTCTCAAAAAACTGCTGCAGGCCTTTCACTGGGAGCCCGCATTAGACCATCTTCTTGCTGGAAATCCTGATGTTATTGCCACAGAAAGCAAAACACTTGATGTAATAATATACTTGAAAGGAAGTACATAATTACTGTGTATTTCTTATCGATTACGAGTGAAAACAATCAAAGAGAGCCTGTATTGTACAGACCTACATAAAGAAAGGGACTGTTTAGAAAATCCACTGTGTTTTCCATTAGTATCTTGTGCTCTGCACAACTCATTTCCTAGCTCCCCTCACTGTGTCATGGGTAACATATATCTTAAAGGAACATTTACACCACAACTGGTGTAATCTCTACTGTTGTCACAAAACCCCAAGCATTATCAATGAAAACACATCTTCATACCAACTCAGCTACTGATTTACAGAATCATAGAATCATAGAGCTTAGACAAGACCTTTAAGATTACAGAGTCGAACTGTTGTATTGCTGCCAAATCCACCACTAAACCATGTCCCTGAGTGCCACATCTACACATATTTTAAATATCTGCAGAAATGGTGACTCCACCATGTCCCTGGGCAGCCTGTTCAAATGCTCAACAACTCTTTCCTTGAAGAAATATTTCCTAATATCCAATCTAAACCTCCCCCGGCACAACTTGAGTCCAATTCCTCTTGTCCTAACTCATCAAAGATTGCACCTGTCTAAAACATGAGCAGCCACTTTCTCCAGGAGAATGCTGCCAAAAGTGTCCTGGTTCTGACCAGGACATGGTTAATTTTTGCAGTAACCAGGAGGGAGGTTATTCTGTACTACTTCATGTCATTGTCAGGGGTGAGGAGAAGTGACACTCTTCTGGGAAGAAGGGGCTCCTTCTGGTCAAGAAAACATGGTGGGGGAAGCCATCCGGTTATTGGTTACTGCTGCAGGCTTTCCATGTGAATCCTCTCATTTCTTATACATTTTGCCATTAACATTGTTGATATTACTGTTCATTTTCTTATCACATTGCTGTTTCCAGGACATTGCTCTTATCTCAGCCAATGATCTGTCTTTGGTGCCTCCAGCTGGGGGCGTGGGCAGGAAGGGGAAGCAGCGTGTCATTTTAGCAGCAGTACTAAATTGGAGACTACCATTCCTATACTGTGACAAAAGGCTTTGATAAAGTCCAGGCAGACAACATCCACAACCTTTTACACATCCATTGAGCAGGTCACTTGTCATAAAAGAAGACCAGGTTGGTCAAGTAGCACCCGCCTTTCACAAACCCAGGCTGACTGGGCCTGATTCCCTTGTTGTCCTGCATGTGCTATATGATAGCACTCAGGATGATTGGCTCTGTGACCTTCCCTGGGTTGGAGGTCACACTGACAAGCCCGCAGTTCCCTGGGTTCTCATTCTGTCACTTCTTACAGATGGACTTCATATTTGCTAACTTCTGGTCACCTGAGACCTTCCTGGTCCACCAGGGCTGCTAGTAAATGATTGAAAGTGGCTTGCTGAGCTTTTCCAATGGCTTTGTCTGTACACTTGGGTGGATCTTGTCTAGTTCCATAGACCTGTGTGAATCTAAGTAAAGCAGCAGGTGACTAACTGTGTCCTCCTTGATTATGGGGAATTCTTTCTGTCTGTTGTTTCTGTCTTCCAGCTCAGAGGGTTGAGTACCCTGAGAATAACTGGTCTGACTGTTAAAGACTGATACACAGAAGGCATTAAGTACCCCAGTCTTTTCCTCATTCTTTGCAGCAATGTTTCCTCCAGCATCCAATAAAGGATTGAGATTCTCCTTGGTCCTCCTTTCATTCTAATGTATTCGTAAAAACATTTTCTGTAATCCCTTACAGCAGTGGCCAAATCAAGTTCTAGCTGGGCTTTTGCCTTTCTAACTTGCTCCCTACATAAAGTAACAATATCCTTGCAGTTCTCCTGGGTTCCTGCCCCTTCTTCCAAAGCTAGTAAATCCTCTTTTTTCCCCTGAGTTCCTATGAAAGTTCCCTATTCATTCAAGAGAGTTTTCTTCTCCACCATCTCATCTTTCAGCACACGGAGATAGTGTGCTCTTGTGCTTGTAAGATTTTCTTTTTGAAGAATGTCCAGCCTTCCTGGAGCCTTTTGTTATTAAGGACTGCTTCCCAAGGGATTCTTTCAACCACCCTCCTGAACAGGCCAAAGCATGCCCTCCAGAAGTCCAAGGCAGTGGCTTTGCTGACCTTGCTCCTCCTCTGAGGATCAAAAACTGTCATTTTGGATAGCTGGGCCTAAGGTGGCCACCACATCACCCACCAGTCTAGTAACAACAGCAGGTCTAGTGGAGCACCTTCCCTGGCTGGCTCCCTCACAAGCTGCATCAGAAAGTTATCTTCCACACACTCCAGGAACCTCCCGGACCACTTCCACTCTGCTCTGTTGTTTCTGTCTGTTTCTGGCAGACATCTGGTAAGTTGAAGACCCCCACCAGCAGCCGCAAGGCTTCTCCCACCTGTTTACAGACTATTTCATCTGCCTCTTTGTTCTGGCTGGGTGGTCTCTAACAGACTCCCACTAGGATATCTGCTTTGTTGGCCTTCCCTCTGATCCTTACCCATAAACATTAGACCTTATTGTTACCATCATTAAGCTCCAGAAAATTAAAACACTCCCTAACAAACAGGGCTACCCTACCAATTCTCAGTCATTGCCTATCTCTTCTGAAGCATTACTGCAGCGCTTCAGTTGCACAAGTTATCCCATCCTGTTTCCATGATGGCAACTATGTCAATGACTTCCAGCTCCTCCTGATTGTTGTCTATGCTGTGTGCATTGGTGTAGATGCACTTCAGTTGAGCTATCAGTCTTGTCACTTTGGAGTGGGGAGAAGCCCTAATTCTTACATGAATATAAAATTATATTATCTTGATCTGGTCATCTATATCAGCTACTAGGATACAGCAAAATAACATCACAGGAAAATGTAAAAAACTATTTCTCTTAAGGTAACATTTTTATATTTTCCTTTTTTCTGGCAGGGCAAATTTTCTGGCACAGTCAGGATTCTCCCAGAGACCAGCAAGTTGCATGAATCTAGAAACTCAGTCAGTTTCTCAATTTGGTTAGAAGAATAGCTCTCTGAGCTTGCAAGTGTTTTTACTCAGATGTTTTATGTTTTGTTCTCCTGAGCCTCCATAAATAAGACTCTAGAAGCCCATTTGCTTCATTTGAGACATTTTAACAGAATATTGAACAAAGCATTATCTCCTCAAAGAGAACTGCTATATAATATATTTATGGATTTAAAAACTGATACATGCTCAGATTGTGTGGATTTATGTGCTTGAGAAAGAAAGACCTAATGGATGTAATTTATAGTAAGTATGTGAGATTGATACTCTTCTTTATTGATGGCAATAATCTATTAATATTTGAAATACAGTTCCATTCCTATTATTTATACATACTTTAGAACATAATTCATCTTTTTTCTGTGATGGTTTATCAGTAATCTCTCCACATTTCTACTAATTACATTTTTGCAATGATATATTTTAAGGCTATACTGTATTTGTCTCCAACTTTGAAATTCATGGGCAATCATAAATTCAGAACTTAAATACAGTGCTTTAATGTCTCTTAAGAGAGCAGAGCAGGTGTGGAAAACCTCCAATCCAAAAAAAGCAAATAAATATGAAGCAAGGAATCAAAGGATTTTGATACATCAGACTATTCTTGGGGGGTGGGGAGGAAGAATAAGAGTACAATATACATTCCAGCTGCAAATATGTCTTTGAGACAAGATACCTGCACCACTCTGTTAGTCTTGCTCAGCTCAATGTGCACAACACTGGTATAAAATCAGAACTCCTTGTTGGAGTATCTATCTTACAGATATGCTTAAGCAGGATTTATAGCCAGAATCTGGGGTGAATGTGTCCACATCTGAATTTCCATTCAAATGGGAAAATTAGGCTATATAAATTATAAAATATATAAAATTAGGTATGTTAACTATCCTGTTTGACATGAGACTTTGTAAGACAGTTCTGTTTCTAAACTTGATTAGGATTGTCTAACTGGCAAAAAAACATACAAGAAAGAGTTCTGTCCATTTGGGTGTTGCAAGTACATTTCTTACACACAGACTCTGACCAAAGTTTATCGAGTACCTTCTCTCAAAATTCAGCCAAAAGAGGCCACCTCATATTTGTAATAAGCCAGCAAATTAATCAGTCACATAGGTGGCACAGAATCACTTTGCAACCCTCCTCTGATGGGATTCAAGCCATGAAAACACCCAACCTACCCTGTTATACATCACCAGAAAACATACCGAGAAACGTAGGAATATAAACTGGCATCCTTTTTTCCTACCAGCTTGAACAGTAAGTTACTTCTTTTTGATCCAAGAAATTTTATACTTTCTACCCAATCATAATATGTGCAAAAAGTTGAGAAGCACATCTTGACAACCTGTACCAGCAAACCTCTCTACATGAAGGAGTCCTTTAACATCAAGCACTGAGAGTAGTCTAACATAGTAAGATAGCCCCTACCAACAGCTCGACTCCTCCTTAAAGGGATAAACTTTCACCACACCACTACTTTCAGGTATTTCTTATTGACTTGTTCAGGTTACAGACTTTCTGGAGCACTGCTCTGAAATACACAGTGCCCTTACATACTGTAGAATGAGAGAAGGACTTACAGCTCTAGGGTTATATTTCAGTCATGCACCACACCTTTGACTTCCAGGTGTTCATATTTATTGGCTTGAATTCTCAATTTTAAGTGGCATCAGGTCAGCTCTTCATAGTACTCTCAGAGACTATGCCAGAAGAGCACCAAACAGTCTATCCTTCAAGAACAATCTGATGTGAACATTACAGTAATTACTATCTTATTTCATACTGCTTCAGTGTTTAGCTCACTTACAAGTTGTCTTTAATGAGGTGATAAGTCTTTCAATTAAAGGCAAAAACTGCAGAGAGACCTTTGCTCTTCACAGATGTGCTACTTTAAGATTTCTCTTTTTCCACACCCCAGCTGCTAGCAACTGCTTTCTTGCTGGAGGTTGTCACCCTTGCGCAGCAGTGTGTGTGAATGATTCCTATTTTGCTGCCAGCAAACCAGCTGCATTAATTTCAACAGTTCACATAATAGTTTGAATTAACTTGGTTTATTTTGCCTGATCTGAATCAAGAAGTATTCCAGGACCAGTTTAACAAGACACAATTGTGGGAGGTGGAAATATCAAACCATCCAAGAAAGATACCCAGAGGGAGAGAACAATATAATCTTCAGCTGATGCTGCTTCACTCAAAAGGGAACATCTGTCCATAAAATAAAATGCAGTTTCAGAATCAATAATACTGGGGCTTTAAGCTACTGAATTATCAGATATTATGAATTTGATTTTAATCAGGTGTAGATATATAATTGCATTTTTATCAAATTAACCATGCCAACAATCTCTGATGCAATAGAAAGTTATAGCAAATTGTGTTTGATCCAAAATAAAACTGGCCTTGCAATACCACAAACAAAATATATTAAAACCACTTTGGGAGAGGAAGGTAAACTTATATTACTTTGGGATGTTTTATCATAGTAGTGCAGCTTTTTTTAATCCATATACAAGTACCCCAAATCAAAAAGACATCATATGGAATAACAGTTTGAGAGAAGCTTGTTCCAACCTGTTTTGGTTTGGTGTTTTTTTGTTTGGTATTTTGGGGTTTTTCTTATTTATTTTAAGAGGATTCATATTTCCTAGGTTTTGAAGAGATCTTCCTATATGGGAGCAAAGGGAATTTCATAGAACAAAAAAGGGAGAGCTAGTCCCCCTGTGTTAGTGAAGCTATAGAATCAATAGGGCAAGTTAGGGAATTTGTAGGAAATTCCTACTAATAGTAGGAAAACCTGCAACAACCTTGTTCATATGAAACATTGTCATACTTAGGTAAACCCATGGTAATTAGACACAGTGAGATCCTTGGGCCCAGAGCTACAATGATCAGAATAAGAAGGATCTCATAACAGGGTAAAGGGTCACATCCTGACACAAGGAAATTTTTGCACATTGCTTTGATGTCTCGGTTTTGGAGACAAAACTCCAGGAGGAAACACTCCGGAATGAGTGTCTCCTCCGAAGGGGAAAGGGCCTCCCATTTTCCTCCACCAATAAGACAAGTGGGTCACAGCAAGTGAAAGTGGAAAAAGAGCAAAGTGTTTATTAACACCCAGACAAAATAGGGTAGAACAGGGGGAAAAAAACCAAACTCAAAATACAACAAATTCCCGGAGAGGGAACAGACCCCCGGGCTCAGCCAGGGCCACCCCCGCAGGCTCCCCGGACCAGCGAGGAGGGAAGGGAGCCAGTGAGGCAAGGGGAAGGGAAGCGCAAAAAGAACAAGAAAAAACAACAGAACCTTTTCCCAGCTAGCTGGAACACGAAAGAAACCCAAAGATCAACACAGCGCTCCCAGCGCACTCCCTCCCGGCGGACTCCCTCCCGGCGGAGCTTCAGAGCCCTGAGCCCTTGGGCTGAGCCATTGACCCGACCCGCACTCGGCCCCGTGGCTCCGGCCCTGTCCCCCGGGTCCATCTTACAGGCACAGCGTCCTTGGGCATTGAGCAGGCGGTTAAGGAATAAAGCGGCTTCATAACATCACCCCAGGACATTTGATTTTTTTTATTTTGCACATTGCTTTACATGTCTTTGACTCAATATTCTCACAGCTTTCTGCTGAAGTCTAAGCCAAGAGCAAATACTTCCACTGTTGATGTCTTAATGAGTTTCATTGTTGATCACGTGTAAGTAACCCAGTGATTGAGCACTGCTTCAAGAACTTATTTTTGAAATTACACTGTGAAGATCAAATATTTCAACACCTTTATAATAAAAAATTATAATGCTGGCTGGGGCAGATGAGTATAGAGAAGACTTAGATTTACCTTAAGTATTGCTTGTCTTAACTGTTTTCATTGGACTAAAATATGAGTCAAAATTAAAGCGATCAAGCCTATTGCTCTTGACATAGAATGGAAACAAAACCCTGACTAGAATTTTGAACGATCACTGTAAAGTTAGGAGAAAATCTAGGATGAACATCTCTTGAAATATACATGGTTTAAAATCCTGGTCAAGTTTCAGATCAAAATTTTATCTCAACATTTAGACCAGACATTTAGATTATTTCAACAACACTGCAGCTCCTTTAACATCTAAGGTTAAAGGAATCTATAAAACTAAATTAACCAGACTACTAAGGGTGCTGTGAGACAAGTGAAGTCTGTATATGGAGAAAAGCCCGGCCTTGCCATTTGTATAAATGTGCTGGTGAACAGGTGAGTAGGTGGTTGCAAGAACACTACTCTTCTCTGCTGATCCAAGCTAGTTTTCAATTGCAAAGGGAGGCAAAGCTTTCTGCTTTCTGGCTGCTGGTTTAGGTCCTCTGTGCAAATTCTAAAGCTAAAAAAAACCCCAAACCAAACCCCAAACCCAAACCCAAATCCCAAAACCCAACACACATAAAAAACCCCTCAAAACTCAAACCAACATCACCACCACCTCCACCAATAATTTTTAAAAAACCCACAAAATCATGAACAAACAAATAAACCACTCACAAAAATTTGCAACCTAAAACCAACCCCACACAATTTTAAATCTGTAGACTATATTCTGTTTGTGAAAGTGGGAAAGCAAAGAACTAGTTCAGGACTGATATTTGCACAGCAGATATTCTAGCCTCCATTCTCTGAATTGTTTCTGTTTGGGTTGGTTTGATTGTTTCTTGTTCTATTGTTTGGGGGGGTGGGGGGGAGGGGAGGGTGGTGCTCAATTATTTATTTCCATTATTATTTCTACATTTCCTAGAGGAACTACAGAGAATCTTTGTTCAAGTCAATTAAGTTATCCAAAACATTTGAAAACTTGCAGCCATTTTTTATGAGTGGGTTTTGCACTTTTTGTTTAAATTACTGGGAGCTACATATAGGGGATGTCTTTTCAAATGAAGTCATCATCTGTGCACTCAAGAAGATAATGGGACAGCCCCTCCAAAAATCCCTTTTACCATAAAATTGCAATGGATTTTTTCTGTTTGGGTAAAGCAGCAGATAGCATTACATACTCTGGAGCACCATCTGCTGGTACCTGACTAATTCTTTATTCACTAGAGCAATTTTTTTTTCTCAGTGAGCAGCTTTGTATTTTCTGTGATTTGGAGTCTTAAGGGGGGTGGAAGCACCAGAGATGGGGAGAGAGTTCCTGTTTTACTAGAAACTGGAGAAGCTGACTAAATCGAGAAAAAGGCTGTATTTCACAAAAATGTTCCTGTCACCCACAGCATGTGCATTACACAGCTATCTCATTTTTTCAGCTCATTCTTGGAATGCATCAGTACCTTGGAATGCATAGTTCAGGACCAGTAACAACCCAGCTTCTACCCATGCAGCCCAGGGAAATGGGCACATGGCTATGTAGACACACTTGGGAGGACAGCCAGAAAAGATTAAATGAGATACCAGGGTATAAACTTATAATGGGTCTTAATAAATTATGTGGGTTTGTCTCACAGTGGCCATTGTCATTATAGTTCCAGTATGAAGCAATAATCCACTCTCCAGAAGTGGTGCCTTGGGAGACAACGGCACCACTTATTTCTGTGTTGTCCTTCCAGTATCTCCAATATTGACCTGTCGATTGAAAACAGTTGGCTAGGAGTTTCTATGGGAAATGGCTTTTCATATAATTTTTAAACTGTAATTTTTAAAACTGAAATATTTCATGAACAAAGTCCAACAAAACAGGCATGGCTGTGTCCTCTCTGGACTCTACCAGCTAGCTCAGGAAAGGCACTGGAACCACAATGGGCCGCAGTTGTGGGGTGGTATCAGTTCCTACTAGGTATCTGCAGCTGGAGAGAGCCTCAGTTGTAGGTTTCAGGACAGCTAACTTCTCCCTGGGAGACTCATAACCACGTCGTTAAGTTCAGAATGTGGATTCCCAAAGGAAATAATAAATGACCTCTACAACTACACCCTAAATAAATTACTTTAATCACAGTTAACTAAAATTCTCAAATTCTTCATGCCACTGAAAATGCTGGAAAACTGATCTACTTTTTCCAAACAGAGAGAATATTTTTTGAAATTTCCATGGAGGGGAATTTCAGTTGCCAGAATGTTCTGAGCAAGATTACTCAGTGCATCGCTGTCTTCCTGAATCCAGCAATTGCTAGTCATTCCTTTGGGAAAGGAAAAACGGGCCAAAGTTCTTCTCTCTCTCTAAGCATACACACACACATAGACACACACCTCTTAATATCTCCTGGAGCCATAGTGATTTCAGCAAATGTTTTCAATGGGCCCTGTAACTTTTGAATTCTGATTAGTTCAACTCCCAGCTCCCAGCAGTACTGCTTCACTTAGCATAAATTATTAATTTATTACCAAGAATTTCAAGGGGATGAGGCATAATTCAGCTTGATAAAGACAACAACTACCAGAAGGAGACTTAACTTCCCATGTAGTAAGAGGGGAAAACTTCTGTTCATTGCTTTTCAAATGAAAACACATGGAAGGATAACTCAACTGGACATGAAAATCCCCAGCCTCATCACTAAAATTGTTACTAAGTGGGTCAGGTTTGTAAAAGCAAGCAATACTAAGTATATACTGCTTTATGTCAGCTAAAGACCTCTCTTAGCTTTTGAGGGAGACTGAGTTGTTTTCTAGTGTGATTTTTAAAAAATCCTGATGTCATCTTTTAGGACAAAAATCCAGAGTTCTGAGCCTCATGAAGAAAGGCATAATATAATATGAATTTATTGCATACTGTAAAAACTATCTCATGAGACCAACAAATTCTCTCCTCTGAAACAAGTAAGAAAAACAGAACTAAAACTGGGAGGAGAGGGACCCTAAAATATTTTTTTGTTCTAATTAACTGTAAAAAGCTGACTGCATTAAGGAAAGAAAATATCTACCCAGAACCCTTCACTGCTCAGTGTTACTGAAGCAGCAGAATGTAGCTTTTACTAGTGGCACCACTTTAATCTGCTGTTCACATGTACAAAAAACAGACAAAACCAAAACAAAACTGAAACAGAAGCATTTACACAAATTTTATCTGATAAAAATATAGCTTTGATACAAGTTTCAGAACACAGAAGGGGTTGAAAATAGGTATTGGAATATATGTGCTAAAGTGGTTTATACATTCCTGTTCACCACAGCCCTTGTATTGAGCTGGGGTGCACTTGCCAGCTCCCCCCAGATGGCTTCTTGCCACCTTTCTGCTTCTGCCATTTGTGTGCAGCATTACGAGGGGATTGGGTTGGTCATCTGTACATGCTAGCCACTCTCAGATAATTGCTTCCAAAAGTATCACCAGTGGTGAATCAGCAGGAAGCTGTGTAGGAGGCTGGTCATTACACTTGGGGACTGCTCTCACCTACTCACCTGTTCATAGGTATTTTTTGCAGCACCTGCAAGTTGACAAGTGCTTCAGCCACTGCAGAAGAATTGTAGTCCCTTGAAGATAATAATTATTGGAGGCTAATGTGTCATAACAATCCTACCTTCACTTTTAATCAATAGAAAGCAGATCAATGTTATCAGCTGCGCTGTGACAGATTTCAAATCTGTTTACATAACTTTTGTCCTGAGATCGAACAGACAGGGTCAGTGACAGCTCCCAAGGAAGAAAGTCAACAATAACTAGGAAAATGAAATAGTTAAAGGAAAATCGGTTTTGACAGCTGCAGCATTAGGACTGAAGAGACTAAATCATGTTTACTGTCCTTCCACTCCCTTTCTGTGACTCCCTTCCGCCCTGTGCCCCTTTCCCAAAATGCCTACAGCTCTCCGGGGACTGCATTAAGCAGAGCTAATGGAGTTACCGGAGGAAGAACCCAGAGCCAATACTGCCATCAAGTGTCCAAGAGACCTGTTTGCAGCTCAGACTCTTCCATCTACATCTGCACATGGAGATGAGGGTGTTAACGCGCAGCATCCATCGGTTGTGCATGCTTACGTACGGGTCTCTCCGGTGCAACGTCAAATGGCTAACAAATATGAATGTACAGGTCAATGCAAACCCATCCTCTTGGGGACAACAGAGATGCATTAGAGTTTAAAAAGTGTAGCCAGAATGGGAAATAATTTTCCCCAGGTCTGGGCTTCTGTTAGCTGTATGGCCTATTCAATTTCCTGGAATGCCTCAAAATTGAATTTAAGTGTTTTATCTTGGTTCAGAACTTAGGTATGCTGGCAAGAGCTACAGGAGAAAGCGCACTTAAACACGTGGGATCACTGCCAGCACCCTCATGGGCTGCGATTAATGTGGGTGTCTCAGATGATGCACCAACACCCTACAACATCCAGAAGGATCTTCTAGCCCACTGGGGACCCCCAGGGCACCCCCCACCCAAAGGCAGAGACCAGCTCCTGGGCCTTATCCCTTCTTCTCACCTGCTTACTTGGGAGATGACACCTGCCTGCCTGGCCCTCTGACACATTGGCACGAAACCCCTTTCCCCTCTTTATGTTTTGATCTTACTGCTCAATTTCAACAAAATCTAACTGAATGTATGTAATTTATGAAAATCTGTGATTTTCAGTGAAAAAGAGAAGCCCTAGCTGAGTTTTATTCTTATTAATCTTGTTAGATGGCTGATTCATAAAAATGGCATGGAATGCCGTCTTATTAAAAATAATTATACTTGAATTTTCCACTGTTTATTATTTTAAGCAGGTAATGTACAAAGAGTCCTTCACAGTCATCAAAAAATATGTGTCTTCTGGTCATGTCAATTTTCACTCTGTAACTTACTATACAAGCAATGTAAATAAAAGTTTTGAGAGAATTGAGTTCAAATAACAATAATCAGTACAGAAAGCAGGAGCAGAAAAGTTTTCTGGTTGAACTGTCTTCAGAGAAGCTTGAGGAAGCCTAATGGTGAATAGAAATTGTACAACTTCTTGAAGCTTAGGAAGCACCAGGGCAGGGTGTAGGAAGTTGAAAGGCAGAGAAAGAGATGAAAGAAATGGTGAAATTAAAGGATTAGGAAAACCAACTGAATTTATGAGGAATTTGCAATCAGTAAATCTGGAGATTAAAGCAGAAACATGACTATATAGAACGACCAAGGTAAAAACAGCAAAGATGAAATAGAATACGTAGCTTCAATATTGCATGAGGCATAAAGGTGAAGACTAAAAGCCTGAATATGACATAGGAAGATAATCAGATAATCAATGCCACTAAATGGAATCCAAGACTCTTAACAAGAATATAATTTTATAGGCAGTGGTGGGTTAATTATTCTGTGTGTATACATTATCAGTATGATAGTAATTAATACTACTGGCCATAGTTGAGTTTTGAGATCCTTATACTGACAAAGAGAGAAAATCCTTAGTTAGGAACACTAGATATAAACAAGACAGGAGTGATTTAATGTAAGTGCTGAAAAGAGGAGGGTTACAGTTAATCCAAGGAGTAGATACCGCAGCAAAACAGAAGGTGGGATTTCAGTGTCACCAGAGGATGTGAGCAGGGAGTTGACTGTTCCTGAGTCTCCACAGAGGATCTAGGACCAAGGATGACCTCCCCATTTGGGAGTTCTCACAAGCGGCAGGGGGATCTAGCACTGTCTTGCAAGTCAAACTTTGACTCTTGGCAGGAAAACCGATACAAATATACACTAGAGAGTGCATCTATCAGGATGCATGGACCAGATACTTTTGTTCTGTTATTTTGTCAGGGAATGAGGGTATATGTATGAATAACCATGTATGAGAAATAGGAAGAATAATGCTTACATTCACTATGCAGACCTGAAAGACAGCTCAAAAGACCAGTGCTTGGTAACACTGTCACTTCAGGGTAAACAGAGACTTCCTGCTCTGACAGTCTCTGGTGTGTGGCCTATCTGGAGAACACCACACATATATTGTATTTCTGCTACCAACAAATGTTACTACTCTGCTTAAAATTACATAATTTATTAGAGTTTGTTTCCCCTTTCCAAGAAAGAAAGGGGTCAGGAAGTGCGCCTAACCTTTCATAGTTCTACACATCAATCACTGAGAGGACTGTAATATGATTCCCACATAGTGTGGTTTGGTGCTGCCTAACAATTAATCTTAAATACAGCTGGTGCAAGACAGCTCTGCAAGGCAATTTGCTTCCAGTGGAATTTTTGAATATATTTTAAAGTACTTAAGTGTAAAGCTTTGTAAAATGAATAATCCATCACAAATAATTAGAGCTGTCCTTAGAGGACTTGGCTAGTCAGTCAGAAACAGATGTATAGTGTTTATCTTACTGGTTAGGCATGGCCTGAAGAGTCAGCTTTTCTGATGGAGAGTGGACAGCCTGTTTAATGTGAAAGAAGTCCACAAAGGAAGACAAGAATAAAAAAAGAAGTGGATTTCAGTGGATAAAAGGAGATGTGACAAGCTATTTGTCTTTTTTTCCCCATGTGGCATTCACTATTCAACTGGCAATTGCTAGTTGTCTGGCACACAATATCTTTTCTCTCATTATGTTCCGAACTCAGTTCCATAATTAACTAGAACATCTTGCCCTCAGGTTGCAATTCCTTCCTGCTACTAAACTAATTATGTACTTTTTAGTGCAATGATAAACAATTTGTTTTACCCTTCACTACTTTTAAGCTAGGTGTTACTCCTCATACATACTGAGCATGACTCACTCTACTGTGTTGTGTTTGGTTACACAACTAAGGTTTGGAAATGGATCCTGGAAGGATTAGAGTTTGACTTTATGGTACACTCTCACCTTCTTCTTAAAAAGATCTCATTTATTCACCAGTAAAATTCAAAGACCCCATAGACCTATACAGGATGCAACATGTGAAATTTAAAGACGTGCAGAGAAATTGGAACCTGCATGAGATCTGCCAAAATTAAAAGGAACTATATGGGGAATCAGAAGACTGAAGTGAACAGGATTCTCTGTGTAGAAGTTTTGTGTGTATCTATCACCAAATTTCAAAAGTGTTTTTAGTACAAGCTAGATAAACAAAGAGTAGCCAATTCTTCTGCAACAACATTGTTGTGTGTCATCAATCTTTGGATCTAGGTCACATAAATCTGTTAGAGAGCACTCTGCTGTTGAAAAAGCTGAAAGAAAAATTACTCTAGTGATAAGGTGAAGTGAGATAGATTACGGTTTTTTTCTGTCATCAAGGAATAAATGTCTTTAAGTTACGTTGTGTCAGTTTTATGAACAGATTACTCTATCAAGCAGCATATTTTAAAAAATTCAAAAAGTCATTAGGTCAGGAAATATTTAGCTGAAAGTGTACTAATGAACCATCAGTACGTACAGCCTGTGGTACAGAAACATTATAATAGGCCTTGGATTTTTTTTTATGCAAAGTCAAACGAGAGTTGCAAAAATGAGACTGCAAATATAAATTTCCCACTAATAGATTAGTTGCTCAAACACAGGATCCACTGGCGAAAGGAGGAATATTTTATGGTACTGGTTGTCCAAATCCACTTATGCCCTGTTAAGCCCTTTGTGTTGACAGACAAGATGTAGTTTTGTTTCTCTGGACCTTAAATGAATATCCCAAATTTCTTAGTGAGGAGTGGGAGATTGTGCTTAGAACACATATTTTTTATTCTTAGGCATAATTCCAGGCTGGCTGTCTTTCAAGAGGAGTTTGACTGTTTCCCAGACAAAGCAAACAGTGCAGAGGATGGATGAAATGGTCTTGCTGGGATGACACAGGGTACAAACATCTCCAGGCTCCAACACTGAGTTGATTTCAGCTGGAAGAACTGGTCTGGGAAACACTGCTGTGATGCTGGAGCAACCTAGAAGTCCCCCTATTGTTCTCTAAACTGGGTACTCCCTGAAAGATATCAGGATGATAACAGTTTTGGCTGTGTTAACAGTGGTATGTTAAGAGTGCTATTTAGCCACTGTTGACCTCTTCCCTTAACTCTCCTCAGCTGCTGCAAAGGCTTGAACTTCTAAATATCCATTAAAAATTCAAAAGATCATCTTAGATCGTGTTTCTCCCTCCCCTGGAGGCAGCAATTTTAAAAAATGCCCTGGAGTTCAAACCGAGTGCACATACTGTCCTTGGTTGGTGTAGTATTTCAGAATCCAGGAATCTGTTTTCTATTCTGAAGCATATTTTACTTCAACTTCTGCATCTGGTCAATAAATGCAAAATACACAGATACAAAAAATATAAAAGGGTGCTTAATCATATTTAAGTATTCCAATGAACCATCTTCCTGATATTCAAAGGGTAGGATTCTTTCTTGTAAAAGGTTTTCATGCTTCTGTTTCTTTCAAATTGCATTCAGCACTCGAGAAATGACCTTTAATAGAATCATGCTGGGTGTTCCCATTGCATCAAGCAGAGAGATGCTGTATCATCTCTAGTGCACCTAGGGAATCACCATGAGGGAGAGATTTAGCACAGTAACTTAGAATTCAACCTCATTTGTCTTCAAGATTTTATCCTCCATACTGGTCTCATTTCTGAAGATTTGTTCTTGCTACAGGCCTGTGGCATATTAATTCAAAACCTCAGCGTGTGCTTGCCTTGCTTCCAAGTCATCCATTCCACCAAAATTTATGTATATAATTAAGGTAGCATTGTTTAGTGGAAGTGTATGAGTAGTGTATTTGCCATTCTCTCAGAGGAAATAGCAGCATCACACAAGCAAAAAACCAAAACAAAACTCAATCAAAACAAACAGACACACAAACAAAAAGTAAAAGTTAATGGGTAGAAATTTGCCCAAAAAGAGCTTGGAGCTTGTGTTAGTATAGTACTTCATGTCATTGAATAGACCTTGTTATCTGTCCTAGGTGAAATGTACTTCTAGTACTAGTACACTAAATTAAAGGTACTCAGAGTAGCATGCACTCCAATCCTCTACCTCCTACGACTTTTGTGTTCTTAAGGAGCCCCTGACGCTGGAGGTGCCATAAATTAGGGCTTGCTGAGCTGCCAGTGTGACCAGGTGATGGTTTCAAAAAAAGGAAAGGTAGGACCATTTGCTGGCAGTTAAGACAGTCTTGCAGAGACTTCAAGGTTAAACCTCTGCTGCTTTTCAGATCTAAGTAACTTGGACTGCAGGTTACAGTTCTGTGTAAAAATGTTCAACCTCATTGCGATGGTTCCAGGTCTATAAACTGCTGGTTGCCATCATTACAGCAGTGAATGTTTGTTGTCTGTATAATGAGTGTCTCCACAGAGAACCACACGGAGCACTGTATATTTACAGTTTCTAATTACCTTGGATCTCAGTAACAATAAGTGATTTATCATTAAATGTAAAGAATGTAAGTACAGAATTTCTTGGGACTTTCTCTTCATTACCCAGACAGTGAGGATTCCCACTGACTAGTTTAAGCTCCTGCTTATCAACATCCTCTTGCAGTTACAAGCTCCAGAAACCCTATTAAGTTTTAGAACTTATTTAGAACATTTTAAAGAAAGCAATAATCACAGAGAAGAGTAAGTTTTGTGTTACAAGTATAGCTTTTCCTTGTAGACAGACAGACTTTCAGAACTTTTGCTCAGGGTTTTCAGATTTCTGATCTATGTCTGTCCTCTTTTTAGTTATTTTGAAATTCTTTATTATAAGGAAAATGTTAATTTGTACTTCTAGAGCTTGATAATCGGTACTATAGTCAAGTTTATACTGCACAGGCAGAATATCTGCATTTACTTATGTAAAAAAACCTCAAGAAGAGGTAAGTATCGTTGTTTGGATTGTAACAACAACAAACAAATACACAACAAGCACTAAAAAAAAAACAAAAAACCACCAACTCGATAGATTCTCACCTCACTTTTAAACAAGTAGTAAAAAATTATGTTGGTTTATACCAGAATTTTTGGTTTTGGAGCAATACTCTGACCTGTACAAACATTCACCCACAGAGTGCTAGTTACAAAAATAACTTCCTGTGATCTTTTGCACTGATAAGGTAATGCTTTCGTGGAGAACCAAATCTCTCAAACATGGCTGTCAGTCACTATGCAGATGGTGCAGGACTCCCCACTGCAAGCGTTGCAATGGCATTTTCACTGGATCACATCAGACTCCTGAATTGTAACTGAAATAAATTTTTACAACCCTAGTGATCCTGCTAGATTCTAGTCCTATAAGCAGGATAACTACTCTAATAAGGGCATGATAAACTGCTATGGGCTAATTTTAAGTACCTACAAAGCATATGCTAATTATCTTGGCAGTGGACAAAAGACTATTCTACCTTGCTATTCCTACATATGCAGGATCAGTTTCTAGTCGTTATTCAAATTTTCTTATCTATGCACCTTTTGGTCAACTTTTTTCACTGGGTAGGAGCTGCCTTGCCCGGAGGAGCTGCCAGGATTGTTTAGTTTCTCCACCCAGGATATCCATTGACACATCTCAACGTGCAAGTAACACCTATCAACTTGTCTCAGCCTCGTATGGGGGCCGCCGGCAAAACGCCTTGGCACCTCTGTGAATCCAGCACGTGGGGAGGTCCAGTGTCAACTAAGCAGTTGCTTTGAGACAAAGCAAGCTAGGAATTCAGTGAAGTGATTTGTCACAAATGAGTCCACTCTCTCATCTGCACAGAAACAAGCTGGGAAGTTCCTGCGAAGCACTACAGGTACGCCCAGAGGCACACCTCTGTATACACGGTCCTTGCACGTGGCAGCTCCACTACAACTAGAATTACAGAAAGAATTACAATTTCTTCATTATATCACAATTAAAAATTAATTTCCCAGCGGGGTTGGTCACATCTGCCTTTGCAGGAAGTGCAACAAGTAATGATACCTGTAATTCACTTTCCAGCTCAGAGGTCTGGTTTTCACGACAGGAGGGATTGGCTGTCTTGTAAACTCTCTGTAGCATTTCATCCCACTGAACAGGAATTTTGCAGAAAGGCAAAATTATTACAAAGTAAAAATGAATACGTGCCCAGGACTCCTTTTTTTTAACTTTACACAGGTATTTGCCACAAAGTAAAACACAATAGCCCTCAAAGCCCTTGACCTTCCTCTGAGAAGTCTTTGCTCCCTAATTCATTGCTTTTGTTATCATGCACTTCTTTTGCAGTGTTTCTCTTCCGTGAAGGAGCAATTTTAGTTCAACGGGGAAGTATGAGTATGTTTCATTTATACTGTCACAGAAAAACGAGGAAGTGAACAAGACAAGAGAAACAAGAAAGAGAATAAGTCTGCTCAAATTCATACTGATTTCGAAAGATCACAGAGGGAGAGGCGCAAGTCACAGTAGGAGCTGGAGACTTAAGTGGGCAAGAGTCTGCAACCAGCAAGAACCAAAGCTGAACTCAGAGCAGAACCAGGAAGAAATGGAGACAGCACCTGGCCACTCGGCCACCTCATTTACAGTCACTTTGTACAGACATAAACGATTTTTAAAGTGGAGATCCAGGGATTTGTGTCCAAGTCTCATCCAACTTGACACCGTTATGCATTTTTTTAAAACTGTTTTTATCTTTTTAAGAGCTTTTCACAGTCTGCTTTTCCTTTAAAAATGTGAAAGCAGTACCTGAGAATTTGGAGGGGAAATCCTCCTTTGATAAAAATGAGTCCCAAAGCCACACTTTCCAAGAAAAGTGTGTGTTGAGGGATAATTTTACACACATAAAATTGTGGGGTTTTTTCCCCCCAAGACAGTACTTTCTTCTCTTCCCTTCACCCTTTATTCTCATGATGAGGTGGAGGGTTATAGTTTATCTTTGACACTGGTATGAAAATGTTTCTAAAAACTGAATAGGCCATACTGCGAACACCTGAAGCTTGGAGGTTATAGATCTTGACAAAAATATCTTTTGGGCCCATGTCTTTTCAAACATGAAAGGCACCTTTTTCACTCAGAGAAGTCAGAAGACATATAAGCAGGACTGGCTACATATATGTGAGGACATATAGCAAAATGTAAAGCAACTAATCTTCTACTTGCCAACCATTTGTCAATGGTAACCATGATTTTTTTTCATTCACCTTTCCTCTGAGGTGCAGTTTACTCAGGACATGTATGAAAAATTGAGTTTTGTCTATCTCATTGCTTTTGAAAATTTTAACTGAAATGTTCTTGGAATCACAGTGGAGTAATTCTAACAAAATTATACATAATGAATAGGATCATTTTAGAATGTAAAAGTTTTGAATTTTTGAAATTTAGAACTTTACAGGTTCTAACTATGAAGCTGCTTCTCACAGTTCAACAATGAAAAAAACCCAGAATGACCATACTCTTTTTTAAATACCTTGTTTCTTCAGACTCCTGGTCATCTTCTCTATGCACCCAATAAATTATTAGGAATCACGCTGCTATGTATTTGCCTGCTGTGTGTACAGTTAAGCAGTGCTGTTATTTTTGTATATTTGTACTTTTTTGTACTACCCAAAAAAACCTTTCTGGCCTAGCCAGTCTGTGTAACAATTTCAGAGCAAGTTGAGCATTGCTGTGCTGTTACTTGAAGCACAAAGATGTTCTGAATGCTTTACCTTGTGACTAGGATTTCATGGCAGGGTTATTTAGCAGTGGGAATGTTTCATTTGCTAACAAAATATTTTATTTACTTGCCATAGCATTCAGTTTCTTTGCCACTAAGACCTCTAAGCAAAAAGCTCAGCTAAAAGCCCCTCCTACTAACAAGACTTCTTGTTTCCTTCAGCTGCATTAGAATACAAGGAAAAGCACTCTGAGGGTGTGATAACATTCAGCTTCCTTAAAAATTTCTGGGGAATGACTGAACCCACTTATCACATGTTTTGAGGAAAGGATTCAAGAAAATAGCTGTTACATTCAAAACTTTAAAAAAAATATTAATTACAAAATTTTATTAATTTTCTAGCTTTTGGTCATATGTATGATGAAATAACAGTACTTCACCGTACCAGCTATACATAATATTGTAAAAATACCCAATACGTTAACATTAAATTTTCCTTAGTCTCTCTATGAAAAGTAGTTTCTGCTTTTCCAGATTGTTGTTTTAATACACTAAAATACTTTACTTCCCTAGTTTCTCAGGCCTGCTAACTAAAAAAGCAGCATTCTTTCAATAAATTCATAAACTTCTACCATTAAAAATGGAAGTGAGGACCACCCAGGAAAATTATTCCTTCAAATGAAAATAAACTTCCTCCATGTATTATTCACACTAGGAAAAATATAAATCTCATTTATATATGAAATTCACTAAGAGAATTAGGCCTTTTGATTGGTCTTCCTCTAAATAAGATAAAGAGATTCCAGAGTTTATGCAGAAATAGTGGGATGGAACATAAAGTTTCTTAACACTATTCTTTGGAAACAATTTTAAGATTATTGTAAATTTTTTTCTCTGCTATTAGTCAGTAGAATTTTGGCAACACATATTTGTTTCAGCCTAGCAATTAATCTATTGTTGTAAAAACATCCTCAAATTTAAGGATGTGAGTCTTTAAGGCTTTCTTGCGGCCAAAGGAATCACATAAGTGGAAAACAGACATTCAGGCTTGTTATCAGTTGAAATGGTGGGATGCAATATCCCTCATACACATAACATGTCTTCAAGTAAGTATTTAAACTAACCAGAAACAGGAATGGGTTTCTGTAAATCAAACATTAAATATAATTCTGACTGATCATGTCAAAAAATATCAGGGAGTTACCTAATTTTCTTTAAATGTATGGTCCTCTGTCCACAGAGAAATGGCATTTTTCATGGTTTTCATAGTGAGTTCAGATTTTTCTTGGATGTGTGGATATTCGTGTTTTAAATAGCCTGTGAGTTTTCTAACATAAAATATAATTCAAAGGAGGAAACCACTCTGAAATTATTGAGTTAGTGTTATTCTGAGATTTTTTTAATGAGAAAGAGAGATTTAAAAATTATCTGAGTTGCCAGAAGACAAAAAGCAATAGCAGAAAATACTTTGTCTTGTAATTGTTAGGAGGGTAGAACTTTCTTCCAAACATGCAAATGCAGATTACAGACTATAAGATTGTGTGGACTGGTTTTGAAAATTATTCACTGCCTTGTTTCCTCTGCTTTCTTGTAGTAAAACCATGTTTAGAATTGGAAGGAGGAGAGAAGGAAGAAAGGAAGGGAAAGCAGCTGAGGTATGCAGAAATCAGCAGGCAATTGTATAAAAACTCGTTAAAAATATTTGTAGTTATTTCTTGCTGAAAAGTGTTGTGTAGAGAGAAGTAATTAGTCAGAAAATTTTATCTACTCACACGGCAAATACAACTAACAATAAACACATTAATTTCAAAACCTGGGTCACCAAAAATATTCTGAACACTGCAAATCTAAAAATCATTAAAAACCCTACACTCCTTGCAAAAACAAAAACCCAGCTAGTCCTCCTTTTTGAGCAATAGTTAAAATATTCAGAAAGCACATATTGCAACAGTATGATTTATAATATTAGTAAAACAGTTGGAAGATTACTCAGAAAGATGCATCATCTTATTTTTCATGTAATCATTCATTATTTCAAATAATATATTCAGTCATGCCAATCCATTCTGGTTTTATACGTAAAACAGGGCATAGTTTTTTGCTTTTCACAGGGTGAGGCATAACTCATGACATTTTCCATCTGCATGTAAAAAGTTATGAATGTAGGCAGCTAATGAATTCATAAATATACTTTATTGTATTTCCAAGAAACAGAACATTGTCATTTTTGCTGTTCTTAATGGCAAAATTTATATTCACACAAATCCCATCTGACGTTGGCATCTGTAATAGTGCTAGTATTTTCAGGACTTATATAGAACAAGCTGCATACACCAAGTCCATAGCCAACAAAAGACGTGGGTAAGAGACTCAACTGATAGTTTTAAGAACATCTACTTGCAATACAGCAAATAGCAAGCCTGAAAAGTATTAGAAAAACTCCTCAGGTAAAGGTGAGTAATCTGTGGACAGATTACCAAAAGACTCGGTGCCATAAAGTACAAGATGCCAACTGAAAGTGGTTTAACCAGTACATGTCAGAGTTTTGAGTGTTGTTTGCATTTTCCTTTTTCTCCTGCTAGGTGAAGTCCCCAACTACTATGAAAATAAAGCTACAATAATATCACAAAAATAATGGCTTGAGAATACCTGTAAGAAAGGACAAAAAACATGTTGGCCTCTCAAAATCTGGGTGTGGACAGTTTTCTCCCATGCAAGTGAGGAAGGACCGAATTCATATAAGTATACACATTTGCTTTTAGGATCACCCAGAGATATACTGGGTGAAATATGTTTCTTGGGCCTGCAGGTATCCTCTAATCTTGTCCCTGAAGGCCGTTTTTCATGCTGGCCAAAAGGGGCTGTGCCAGTGGAGCGAGAAGGTGGAGCTAAGTGGGAGTAAGAGTAACCTGAGAAGGCCTCCAGTTAATTGACTTCAAGTGATACCGGTCCCGTGGATGGATTAAGCAGGTGCTGGCAGATTCTGCCCTGCGCTGTAAGTAGCTTCCGACGTCCACCCAGACCTCTCTTGTCCACACCAAGCAGATGGAGTTGACGGAGACTGACCATGATCGCTCAGGAGTGCACAATTTGGCCTTCCAGGTAAGCGTGGTTTCCTTTGCTTTATGGGGAAGAGAAAGGACTTAATAACGTTGAACAACGTTTAATTCAGCCCCAGAACAAAGAAAAAGCTTTTTTATTGCGCTGTGCCTGCAGGTATTTTACAACACTCTATGTGCTGATACCCTGCCAAAGTACACGGCTCTTGTAAAAAGCAGTCTGAGCACAACTGACGTATTCAGGAGTATGCTCTACTCAGTGATATACAGCTATCTTCGAAATGTGTCCTGACTCGCTAATATTTCATAGGCTGATGGATCTCACAACTGGCTCCCATCTGCTGTATCAGCTGTTGGTTTTTCCTGAGGATAGGTAATTTACAGTTCTGTTGAAGAGAAGGTCATCATCATGCAGTGGGCATATAACTTATCAAAGCAATGTATATCAATAATATGAGAAAAACAGTAATGTAATCATAGTGGGGCAAATCATTCTTACATACATAAAGTAACTGCAATTGTCTTGTTATGCTCTCGAGAAGAACAAAGAGAGAAGGTAAGGAGCCAGCCCAGAAGGTGTTGAGTTTTCCGGGTATAAAGTAACGTTAACAGCTGCTTTAAAAACGCAGATTTCAAAAGCGGAAGCACAAGCCCCCCCAAACAAACAAACACCACCACCAAAAAAAAAAAAAAAAAAAAAAAAAAAAAAGGCAAAACCCCAAAACTAGTTAGTTATTGTTTTTCAGTGTCCAGCATCCCTGTGCTTTCACTGGAATTAGATCAGGGACAAACAGAAACTTGTGAACCCGCAGCCTGGCTGGCTCACTGTAGTTTTTGCTGAAAGTAGAATAGGCTGGGGAGAGACAGTGGCTCTGAAGTACTCTGAAGCTATGTTAGCAAAGCAGCCTCTTGCTCTCCTTTGCAGCCTCCGATCCTTACGCTGCCCCTGAGCTCAGCCGACACTATTCAAATAACACAGAAGGATCTTTGTAGATGCTAAGCATGTGGACTATTACCTAACATCAGCGACATTCAACCACTCTGTATATTTATTCATTGCGCTATAGGGACAGACAGGGACATCAGGGAATATTTACGGAATGTTGGCAAGAGAGATAACTCTTAAAACGTGATAGCCCAGTGGTTAGGGCATTCTCCTGGGTAATCAGAGAGCCTTCAACGCATCTGTGCTTCGGAGCAGACAGACAAGCAATTTGAACTTGAGTCTCCCTCAGTTCAAGGGAGCGAGATAAGAGAAGGTTTCATCCTGTCTGTGTTTTCACACAAAATGTGTGCCTAAGCTAGTTTAATCAGCTCCCAAAGTGTGCTTATAAACTCAAAAAGGAGAGGAGTCCTAGCTGCAGAAGCTCCGTGTAGAGCTCTCTTGAATGGCCTAAGCTGAAAATCACGTTTTTCTTCAGAGGTCCGTGGAGCACAGTACAGTGACCTGGGTTAATCCTCTGCCTTACTCAGCTAGCTCACCTGGACCATTTTTATTTACTTTGATACTGTCTCTCTCTGTTTCAACACGTAAGTCACTCTCTGGAGAAAAGAACATGCAGCAGGAAGTAGGTAAACTTCTGTATATAAGCAAATAAATCGCTTCACGGTAAAAGCCACTGAAAAGTAAACAATCTCATAATTGCCCACTCTTTCTTGTATTTAAGCTTTTCTTGCACAAAGAGTGAACACTTAAATTCCTTCAAAATAACAATGTCTTACAGTATTAAGCAATGAGTATCTTACTTAAATCACAAAAGTGTTCCGGAAAAGGCTTAATTTCAACCGTTTTATGTATCCATTTACGTACCATTTTAAGTATCCATAGGTACCTTCAGATGCACCTGAACCATTTAATGAGTAGTGCACAAGGAGATAAGGTAAGAGAGAGACAAAGTAAATCCGAGTTAGGTAATTTGTTTTATAAAGTGCCTAAGTTAGCAAAACAGGTCTCAATGTAATACAAAGCAGCTCAAGGCTAGCAAGTGATGGACGAAGGAGCATATCAGATCTTTATTAAGTCAGGAATGAGAAGCATTGTGTTTTCTGTTGCAAAGGGACTCCAACAGGATGAATAAGTTGTAATATAGAGTAGTCTGCTTTTTGACTTGTCCTGCTAATGGTCAAAGGGAGGTAACTATGAGCTCTTCTCAATTTCTCATTTGCTATCGATATATAAACACATCCATCTGCGCTGTGAAAAGATTTTCACTGCATCACAGAAGCATTTCACTGCATCACCATTTTCAATGGTACTGTAGTACACCCTCTGTTAACCAATGTTAACTTTCAGATATGACATGCATCAATCTAGCATGAAGTTATATTAATACCATTAATTGCATTTTTAAAAATGCATGGTTCTGCAAAATATCAGCTACTTGTTTAGTACACAATGCAGTTTCCACTGGAATATAGCACTGAACTTGCAAGTCCTGCATTATTGCCTTGTGATAATGCCAGTACCTGGGAGACCCAAAAGCAAATTTCCCCCTCATTAACAGCTCAAAATGGTCTCAAAAGAAAACAGACTATAAACCCCAAATGTACCCCTCTGCTGTATCTCTCTTTGTCTCTCTCTCTTTTTGATATTAGGAGCATCTCAATTACCAACAGCCATTTGAGTGTATTACAAGTGAGCTTTTTGTATTGGTTTTAAGAAGATACATAGCTTTATCCGTATTGCCAGTCTTCCCTAGCATGCCCCTACACTTCAGTAATAAAGTATTTACTTTAATAAAACCCAATGCGGTAGTTAAGATTTACATGCTAAAGTTACCTGCTTTGGATGCTGCCTCATAACCAGAATCAACAGATAGCTGCACTGTTTACAATGAGACACTCAGGTTGTTAATTTTTTTTCTATCTTAAAAATGTCATGTAATTTAAGGAACTTAAATCATTATGCTCAACTCAGAAAATTGTTCCTGATAAGTGTCTATGTACCAGAGTAATAGATTGTGTATCTATAGCTACAATAATGTCATACGTAATGTGTGGAAATGCAACTGTGTCTCTTGTCTGCAGGGTGGTTCAGTTAACTTCTCATTGATTGCGCTGCTGGCTGGAGGATCACTACACTTGCCGACAGATTTTCCTGCTCATAAACCCTGTATCACTAACAATAACCCTAAAACTGAGATTGGATTTACCTCGCTTGTATTTAGCCCTCATTTAAGAGGCAAAATTTTTATCTAATCAGTTCTGATGATTCAAATCTCTGATAACATTAAACATCAAGTCACACTTACTCCATAAGGAATGATAAAAGTTGCATCATAAAAAGGAATGGTAGGTGGGACGAATAAGCTCCCCTACATTTAAAAGCAACATAGAGGCATATATAAAATAAATACAATGGAAAGGGAAGTAACAGCTAATAAGTAATTATTGTTTACTGGCCTCCTATTGTTAGGGTTATGATGCATTAAACAGTCTCTACCTGTTTCTGTAGCAGAGCATACCATGCTCTTAAGAAGTTGACTTAAGGAAGGATCCCCTTTCAAATTCTGCCAAAGGGTAGGACATTGATACTGCCATAATGCATGCAGTATTTGTACTCCATTTCATTTGAACAAGCTTAAAACATGTCCTAAAAAATGCCATTTCTGTTTATTGCCATTCTTCACAGCTTCCTAGATACTCTTGTCTGGTTGGTTAATTTACGCTGTAGATGCTATTAAGAATTTATATTTCGTGAGCATCTCTGTTATGTTTACCCTTGGAAATGGAGGCGGTGTTGCACTGCATTGCTTTATCAAATACAGTCAGGAAATTATGCAGTCCTTTTCCACATTTTCAAAACTTGCTTTCCAAAGCCATACTTGGGGTTTTTTTTAATAAAAAACTCTACATTTCAGGATGCTATCGAACTATCTTACCCTGACAACCTAAATGTTTAAAGAAAACAACAATATATTCAGTGGTGGGGAGTCTTATTTACAGTCCTTTTCAAAACAGCCCATGAAGACTTAGTCTGCTAAATTTAAATCTGGCAGTACCTGTTTCTTATCTGTTGTTTCTACAGCTCATTTACTGTAGTTTAGTACGTGGATAATGAACGTTCATCCTTCCTGTCTTGTACACTGAGTTTTATAATTCAGCAGGTATTTATGAGTGCAGTGGTTATTAATTTAAAAAGATTCTTCCTCAATATTTAAAATGCATTTAAACTCCTTCAGAATCATGGCACTGGCTAGGAAAAAAATAATACATGAGGGAAAATTTAGATGAATGGTGTTCAGTTCCACTGGATATTTAAAGAAAAGCAATTTTGATCTGTAAACTAGATGGCTTCACCGCTGCTGGGCGAATACAATTAAAAATCTAATAAGATGCAACAAAATCCGATATTATAACTTAAACTATTTGCTTTTGAACCCTCTGTTTTCCACTGAGTTCTTTGAGTATCCTGATTCTAATCTCCAGTATAATGTAAGGACCCACCCTTAAACCATAAACAGTTTAAGTAGCAGTCTGGATGCACTGATGGCCAGCCTGTTTTCATCCCTAACTAGCATGAGTGTAACACCATCTACTCCAGAGTGTCTGCTATTCTTAAAAGCACAATAGAAGTTACTAGCTCTTTGCAAAATCCATCCTCCTTCAAAAGCAAGGAGGAAAAGTCAGGGAAGGGCCATGAATGTAGTTGTGCAACAATACTTGATGAATGAACAACTCATCTAGGGGAACTAAACAAACATTGTAAGAACATTTCACTTACACAGCTGAGACAGCTCTATGCCCTTGTTATTTAATCAAATACTTTACAAGAGTGGAATTCCAGTCAGTCAAAGCAAAGCAGCTTGCAAAAGCAGAAGCACAATTTCAAAACACTGTTCATATTGCAAACATTCAAAATAGATGAATCCACTCTGTAATCCTTTAACTATGAACTGAACTAAAGCAAAGAGAATTTTCCCATCCAAGCTTCTCTGTGAACTTCCTGCTCTCTCATATCACCTGGAGATTGAAGTTTCAGAAGTGACTTTACATATTGCTGGACTGGTCTGTGCTCATAACAGGACTATGCTAACTGTAGTTCCCAGAGCTTGAACTCCCATTTGCTTTTACAGTGTTTTGTTCTCCAGACATTTACAGGTAGCTGGAAAAGGATACTTCTTAAATGGGATACACATTTTCTGCCTGTGCTGGGTGCTTAGATAGCAATCACCAACAGCAGGTGATATGCACAGACTGACATTTTGTTGAGAAGCTCCTTCAGCAACTCAGACAATAAGCGAACAAGAAAAGGGAATAGGCAGTTTTATTTATCACTTGAATATTTCTGTTCTTATTAGAAATTAAAAATAGCCTTTTGTCTTCAAGCAGTAGGATTAAATGTTTTCACCAAACAAAACAAACAAAATAATTCTATAAAGGGGAGGATGAAGAGACAGTACTTTAAAAAACAGCTGTGAAATAAGAAAATTACTCAGCTTTATGGCACTCATTTAAAGACTGTTCTAGTCAACAGTCTTTGAATGAGTGCCATAAAGTAAACTTGTTATCAATAGTAATTAAGCAGTTTCTACTGAATCAGTAATATTCCAGAAATGTGATATGATCAGTTGAAATAGGGGCTTTTTATGTTCACAGAGAAGGACAAAAATCTACCATTCTGCACCATGGGCTACTGAATTCCAGCAATCGTGTGGTGCTCTTACTGGTTTTGTTACATTTGTTACATTACTCATACATTCATATATTCAACTACTCTATAAATGAAACTCTTAGGTAATTGTTACACTTGAGTGGTGGATTCGACAAAGTGATTTCTAGAGATTTCTTCCAACACAGATTGTTCTTTACCTGTGTATTTCACAGACAGCAGCTTGCATGCTTATTGTTTTTCACGCATTTACTGACAAAAGTCCTAGGAAACCTACTTTTTCTTCCTCAGCCCCAAGTACAGAAATCTTCAAAGATACTATCTCAGGAGTGTGTGTGTATGTGTATGTGAATTACAGAACTATACAGCTTTGCCTTCACTATGCTGTCCTGTGTATTATTTTTAATATATCTTAGTGGTACAGTTAATCACTGCTTCCTGTGATTTTTTTTTTTTTTTTAATTGTATGGAGTATTCAGTAGCTGCATTTGTTGCTTATTGCAGGGGCAGCTACAGTAAACTCTTATGATGGCATAGTTAGAAGGCAAACAAGTAACAAATGCTTTTGAAAAAGAAATATCTCTATCTTACGGGAAGGAAAAAAAACTCTTCACGTAGAAGCATGGGAACTGATATATCAAGGCCACAGCACTTGAATAAACACCTTCTTGTGTCTCCTCTCTCTTCTCCAAGACACACAAAGTTACAGAAACACTTTTACTGAAACTGATTTTTCGTTAAGTTTAGAGGCAAAGTATCTTTAAGGAAAATATGTTACTGAGCATTGTTCTAGTTGCTTCGAAGGTCATGTTTCTGCTAAAAGGCAAAATTCAATTTATATCTAGTAGTACTGCTTATTCCTGTGTTTATCATAATTTACTATGATTCAGTTTATTTTGTATTATTCATGTGGAAGTGATTGTTGTCATTGCAAATATTAACTTACTGGGTTTATTACCATGTAAATAATGAGATACTTCGTGCAATAAAACCCAATTAATTGACCATACTGTAACTGCTGCCATAAGAAACTACTGAAATACAAAGCATTCACAGTGACTGCAGGTATAAGTTATCTGAAATTTTGTTTAAGCAGCTTTCTTACAAAACCAAGAACCAGACATTCTAGGACCATTAAAAAGAGATAATGTATCCTTCAAAACATTAAAGAACAAGAAAAGAGAGATTCAGAATTTATTTAAAAAAATATAGAAATACTGGGGCTGCTTATGACTGTCTTCATCCCTCAGTGTGGTAAAACTTAACTCCTCTCTTTAAAGGTACCCCGAGTGTTTTATTCTAAGAGCAATAGAAGTACATGTTCACATTTACTCCATGTAAGGAGCATAAATTACAGAGCAAAGGTACTAACAACTGGAGAAGGCCCCAATAGTCCATTTTGCCCTTGGTGAGGAGAAGGGCTGGATTTTTTGTAAACTTGTTGAACCAGTCCTGAGACAATGAGCAGCACAATTCACCATGGGAGATATGTGAGTTTAGTCAAGAAAACAGCAGATTCACATTAGATGAGCACCATGCATGACCAAGGCTATAGTGCAGGAACTGAACAGCCAGGCTTTGCACACCAAGTTTTGGGCTCCCTGTTCCAGTAAAGTAACACCAAGAACTGTAGAATCATTTAGATAGTAAAAGACCTCTAGGATCATTGAGTCCAACCATTAATCTAGCACCACCATGTTCACCAATTACTGTGTCCCCAAAGTGCTACATCTACAGGTTTTTGGAAAAAACTTCAGGCATGGTGATTCTATCACTTCCCTGGGCAGCCTGTTGCAATGCCTGACCACCCTTTCAGTGAAGAATTTTTTCCTAATATCTAATCTAAACCTCCTGTGGTGCAGCTTGAGGCCATTTCCTGTTGCCCATTCACTTTCTTCCATGGAAGCCCAGGCATCAGAGTGTAAATCAGTTCTTACTGTACATGAGAAAGCCTTTCAGCTTCTGATTTGAACCAGTATAATTTCTGGTCCTAGAATGACAGCGGTGGTGTGGATGTTACAAATCTGAAAGGCACTGGAGACAATTCACAGACAATCAAGAACTCACAAAGTAAGAAAACAGTGCATACTAATCAGGTACGTTTTTTCTTCCAAATAATCTTATGAAAATTAGTAAACCTCAAATTCAATGTCAGCAATGTAATAATATATCTAAGACAGCTGTTCTAACAAAATCTGAATATAATTTAAAATGTATAAACAGGGAAGTGAGTTTTGTTCTCAAAAATACATTAAGGAAAAAACACAATTACAGGGTATGTAGGGCTCAGAAAAATGTTTTCTAATGTCATAATGGCCTCATACAAAAGAGGCATCAGAAATGGTAATCAGAGGGAAGACTGTGGATGAGGAGTTGACATAGACACACGTTCTCATAAGAAGGTGGAAAAAGAGAATCTGTAATCCCTGGTTTTAGAGATACAATCTTCCAATCAGACAGAGAATTCATATTACTAAATATTTAATAATATATTAACATTTAATTATGAAATAAAAATCCAAAATAAGGAAAATTTTAGACAAACACAAACTTGAGGAAACAGGTCCTGTGTAAAACTGACCAGAGAAGAAGAGAACACAATACAGATTACTGTAATAAACAACATGTTCATTTTGACTTCTTTTGCCTGTATGTTTGTTTAACCCCACATAGTGAATATCCCACTATGAAGACATGAGAGTCAGGTTAAAAAATCCACAGGTATTTTACCATTGTCAGGTATTAATATTTTCAGATCCCCACTCCAGAAATAACTTGCTACTCTAAAAATTCAGTTCTGTTGTAATCATATCTACTTGCCAAATTTGGTAATAGTACTCAAAGCAGCAGCATATAAGGAATACTTGATGCAGTGGGTACTCATTTCTGCCTTCTATTGTTTTCTTGGATATGATCAGAGGCAGCAAAGGCATGCTGCCAAAGTGATGTCTCTGCTCTCAAAGTTGAATTAATTCCAGATATACAGTGATGGAAAGCATCACTAAGACTGTTCTGATAAGAACTCCTGGGAGCTAGATTGGGATCTGAGATCTTAGGAGAGAAAGGTGGTAGATGGTGCCTATACCTTCATCTTCAAAAAAGCCAGCAAAAAGGAAATTGTTAAAGCAAAAAATCCAAAAAGGGCTTTCAGAACTGATTGAAACTGTAGAAAATTGGAGAAAAGCAGTGGCATCTATGAAAGCCTGATTTTTGCCAGAGAAACCAATTTCCCACTGAAAAGGTTCATCTGAAAATATTCTGCCTCTGCTTGGTTCAAGAGTATTAGAGATGCATATATTCACACCAACAATTTCTCAGGCACTCTGTAACTGAGGCGTAAGAATTTATTTTCAGGGTCTTTACAACATGAACTTTGCAGTGTGTCCCTTTGCTGGCAGAAGTCCACATGCTCCATGCAGCCCTTAGGTAACTCTCAGCAAGGGCCAACACTCCCCAAGGGCCAGACCTGGTATCATGTTTGCCCATGAAAAAAAATAAAAGGGGTTTGCATCCATTCTCCCAATTTCCTTTTGTGTCTGCACACTTTCACAGAAAGTTGTCCTTGACTTCAGATTTTTTCAGCACCTTTTAATGTTATTGTACGTAAGTATTTGTGACAAAAAAAGGTTGACATAGTAATATTCTGAGCATATTTAAATACATTGTAAACTATGTGAAAATATGTAGATTGATGTTTTTGTAATTGAAATACTCAAAATGAAAAATAGGTTATATTCTCAAGACAAACCATATATTTCACAAATTTGGAGAGCCAGAGTTCAGGCTGTGAGTGACCAGGCACAGGGAGTATGTTGTGGCATGCAGGAAAGAGATAGAGGAGCATGGCCTGTCCTAGGCAGTGCAAGAAGTGGGGGCACTGGGAATGATTGTGGGGATGAAAGCAATATCTGTAGGACATGAGCTTCAAGCTGCAACCAGGAGAGTGGACACAGTACCAAAGGGAGCGTAGGTGCCTGCAAACATGAAAGCACAGCACTTCAGCCTGGAGGGCTGGGACTCTCTTGATTTATAATGCAGGTTAAAAAATCTGTGAGAAGCACTGATATGCAATATATCCCAAATTTAAGCTCAGGAATAAATGATACTTACATATTATCAGGTGTCCCTAAGATGAAAAGCCTACCTCGTACAGCCACTGAGAAGAGTACTGCCAGTTACCAAAAGTAATAGTAGCTTAGTAGGCATTTTTCAGGTTTGCTTTACTTCACAGTCAAGACCAAAGAGGGAAAGAAATTGAGTTTAGTGAAAATATGGCCATAAGTTGTAGTGGAGCTCCACAGAGCTCCACAGCACCCCACTCCAAAAACTGCAGCCAAGAGGACCAACAGACTCCTTCTGGTCTTACGCCGAGCTTTACCTAGGAGAGTGAACAGTGGCTTCCATGTACATTCTCCTCTGGTCTCACCATGCGTTAGTTCTGCCTTTGAGATCATCAAAGTCCGAAGACACTTGACAGGCTGAGAGAGACGTGGTTGTTCAGCTGTGAGAAGAGAAGCTCTGGAGATCCTGCTGTGGACTTTCAACACTTAAAGGGGGCTTATGAAAAAATAAGAGCAACTTTTTGTAAGGTCATGTAGTCATAGGACAAGGGGAACTGGCTTTAAACTGAAAAAGGGAAGGCTTAGATCAGATATTAGGAAGAAATTTTCTACTGTGAGGGTGATGAGACTGTGGAATAATTTGTCCGGAGAAGTTGTGGATGCCCCATCCCTGGATGTGTTCAAAGCCAAGCTGGATGAGGCTTTGAGAAACCTGGTGTAGTGTGAGGTGTCCCTGTCCATGGCAGGGGGTTGGAACTCAATGATCTTTAATGATCCTTAAGGTCCCTTCTACCCCAGGCCATTCTATGACTGTGATTCAAGTCTCCCTGGCAACTAACTGAGGGCTTTCCAGGACTTCTGGCAGCACCTGCAGGAGGACAGACAGACGGAATCCAGGGGCCAGGACAAGGTCTGTGATGGGCCTTGCTTTCCACAGCAGATGGGGGAACTGACTTGCTATAAACAACAGTGTCAGAGTAACAAAAGACAAACTCACTTGCAGATTGCCACTGCTCCAAAAGTGGCTGGGCAACTGTGGGCAGCTCCTCTGAAGAGAGTAGGAATGCCTGCCAGGCCAGACAAAGACTGCCTTTGTCTTGGCCATGGCCAGACACTCCAGGCCGGTCAGCTGGTCACAGTGCCCTGGCACGGTGTTCAAAGGGAGAGGCGTGAGGGCCACATGCAGGTACACTGCTGTCTTTGAACTCAATGGTCGCCTCCCCTGGGCCCTGGCCACTCTGCAGGCCCCACCACAGGTATGGAGGTAAGTAGCCACGGGACAGGGGCCTTCCTTGTACCCCACCAGAGCGGGGTGGGGGAAGTGGTGCACTGTGGGCATGACAGTCCCCACAGGTGTGCTGAGCAGCTTTGAGGGATTGTGCCCCTCCTGGCCGCCTAAAGGCAGTCCTCAACAGTGTGCAGGTCAGCCTGTAGTTGTTCAAAATCTTTAATACTGCCATGCTTGTGTGGACTCAGGTAGTGGTTTTTCTTAAGAACAAGTTTATTGGCTTAAACTTTTTAAAACACTGAGCCTTGTCCGATTTAACCAGTCTCCGTATACAAAAGTTCCATCATGTTAAAGTTCTGCAAAGAGAGAAACAACAAAACCAGGGGGTGTCTACAGGAGGTGCTGGGCAAGCTGGCTAATTTGCGGTTTGCGCTTTTGACCTGTATGCAGTAGTACTATCTATGAGGCCCTGCCCTCTTCAGCTCTGAGTAACACTGGTATTTTTTCCCCCCTTTATTTCCACTTTGAAAATGGTGTGGATGGCTTGGGAAATTCCTCAGCCTGGCTAAACACTGGGTTTTCCTGATACTGATCACAGAGTTGGTGGCAGATGAGAGAGGTGGAGCCATGCACGCAGTGCAGACTGGAAAGTCTAGAGACTGCTTCAGCCATCTGCCAGTGGGGATGCTTTTTCGCACCTTACTTAAGAAGAATAAACCCCTCTGACAACCTTGGCACTGATCTGCTTTCCAGGGGGATGAATACATCAATATTGAGAGTGATCTGCGTGAAAACAAATGTGCCTCCGTAGATGACGAGCAACCACGCTTGAAAGGGTAATGTGTTTTTGCATGAGTAAGTCTTCCACTCACTTCATCCTGGCCTAAGCAAAAAGCTGCCAGTGTTTCTACTTCTGGAGTGACAGCTCTAAATTTCACTGCTGTACCCCAGTGCTACATAGAGCTTTGTATTGCCTAGCAATTCATGTAATACAGAAACACAGCATGTTTAAAATTATTATACCTCACAAATGACATCTGTGCTTGTGGAACTATCCTTTTAAAGCCTTGCAAATTAAAGGAGCAATATTTTTTCTACTTTTACAATAACTTCTTTTCCAGTATTTCTAGAGCAGTGTTTTTCAAAGAGAGATCTTAAAGAGTGGTCTCTTTTGGGAAGTTAAAAATTCACTATTGTCTTTCAGTTTGTATAGCCATTTACTCCAGCACAAAATGAGAACAGAATAGCTGTGAAAAAAAGCCATATTAATGGAGAAAAGTTTTACATTTTGTTTGTACTACTCCCAAGTGATCACAGAGTGAAAACACACATCTACATTTTACTTGAGGATTAAGAGTTTTTGTGAAAATAACAAACCCTGTTTAAGGCATTAAAAAAGTTAAGACACAATACTTGAAATCATACTAAATGTTCATATGTGTCATTGATTTCTTTCAACAGATAGTACTGAATAGCCTGTGGTCTGAGACACAGCCCTTTTGAAAGATCAGTCTGTTGATAACACAGATTCACTGCACAAGTACAAGGTGTTAGCATTCTCTTCTGGAGTACATACACAAGAGAAAATTGATTTCTGAGTTGCAAAATGCAAGCAAGAATAGTTTTGACATATATAAATATTTCACATTAATGTGCTTAAGTGAGACCTGTTTTTTCAACATCTTCAGTTACATTTCAAGCCTCTGGGATCAACTTTCAAAATAGAATGTTTCCTTAGTAAATTAACCATATTTCATAAGGAACATATTTCTTCTGCCACCTTTCAGAACGGAGCTGCATATTTATGACATATGCGTCTAATTATTTAAGATATCCTGGTACCAAGGTGATAATAGTCTAAATTAATAAAACAAGGAGAGAGAGATGTTAGATAAAAGAAGGAATTACAAGAAATTGTAATCTGAAAGTAACAATTTTAAATCACAAAGGAGTCATAAGGAGCAGTAACAGATTGTAGATAGTATTTTTTCCTTTTCTTGGGTGATGGACGAGCCATGAATTTAATGCCTTTTTCATCTATTTGTCTCTCATTTCTCCTTTTTTCTTTTCCTGTTCTATCTAATCTTTCTGCTGAGATTGGATAGATAACCTAATGTTCCTACAAGTTAGAAAAAAAAAGGCTATGATTTGTGAAGCAAGAGGAATTCCCAGAACTGAAATTGAAGTATCAAGAGCAATCAAGATTTCTCAGAGAACCTATTACTCTTTGTACTTGTGAAGGAGTGTGTTCCTGCTCTGTTCTTCTGAGTGCTGATATAATTTAAATTAATATTTCTTTCTCTCAAATGTATTTCAAATTAATTGAATTTTTTTGAGTGCAAAAAAGAAGGCTATTCATGCTGGATTTCAGTGTGCATCTAGCTCCAGCTGCATTTATTTTCCAAACAAGTACAGTCTGGATAATTAGCATCTCTAAATATAACACTGCCTTTATGGACTGGGAATGTGAGGCACTGCTTTAGGGATGTGCCTCTCTAAAGCAGTGCCTCTGAGATGACAGAGCCATAGCTGAAATTTTTTTCCAGCTTGCACAATATGAAGGTGTTTATTTAGCCACTGCTTTTGTAATTGATATACGTCCACGTCACCAGCATATTTAACATCGGAAATCTGTGTTGAATTAACTCCCTTACCTCTCTTTCCCTAGGTTTCAACCTTCCTCATGAAATCACGCTGTTACCTTTAGTGAGGAAAACAAAGTGAAATACGTTATAATTGGAGGAACTGATACTAGAGCATGACATTCAAATATAACAAATAAAATTGTCATGAGATGACGAGATGAAAAGTTAATGTAATAACTACAAAATTTTAAAAAATCCAGAAACATCTATGCACACTGTAATAAGGTTTTATTGGGCATTGTTTATTTTACACACACACACAAATGTTAGGCCTTCACAATTACAGCAACACTACTGTTCTGCATAGCAATGCTGGGCTGGCTGTATTAGCAGACTTTGTGGGTCTAGTAACGAACACTCAATCTTTACCTACCCTACTCCGTTTGCACTAACCCCATTAACAGATCTCTTCACAGAAGAGCTGTACTTTAGAGGGTAGGAGAACTGGCCTGCTGACTTCGCCCCATTGCATTACAGATTGTCCCATTACATATCTGCCGTATTTCATTTTTCACTTGTCCAACATCAACCCGAAGAAGTCCCTCTCAAAAGACACTTCTTATCTGTCACTTTGAGATCCAAATTTAACCCTTACCAAGCTCAGTGAACTCCAGTGGAGAAATTTTGACCAATATAACACAATTTTCCGCTGCAAAAGCTTACGTTTCTGTTATTTGTTAATTTTTTTTCCTAGGCTCTTAGAAAAAAAATATGACGAAGTCTGCGAATTTTGCAAGAAACATAAAACCAGAATTTATTTTGTGGTCTATGGAATTTTAATAACAGGTACAGTATATGTTACACCCAGGATTGCTGAAGCCTTATTTATTTACTTGTATGAGATTATAGGCTGTGCAGTGTCTTTGTCTGACATAAAAACTCTTGACTGTCTTTAAGAATGTGTTTCAAAGTAGGTAAGAATTTAGTCCCAGAGAAAATTCCAGATTGCAAAACCTGCACATTCCCAAACATAACAAAAGCACAAATCTTGCTAAACTGCTTCTCCAGCATGTTTAAAGTCTGACTAGCAATTAAACTTGCGATAACAGGATAGTTCAGACTTTGTGTCTACTCTATCACCAGCGACTCCAAAATTACGATTTCAGTAACTTGTCCAAAACCATGAAATCACATTAAAAACAGTCAGCCACCTAATAGGACTGGACTTAAATCAACAGGCTGGAAATGAAAGTTTTCTCTTCTGACCCATATTAGTCAATAGTCACAGCAAATTTTTTCTAGAGTAAATGTACTTAGACAGTATGCACTGCAAAATAATTCAGATACTCTTCTTTCTCCCTTTCCTAATTTGCAAGCAGGTTGGTTTGTTTCTTTCCACTTCACCAAGTTTGTTTTTGAGATCTTCCTGCTTGACTACTGGGAACCCAGAGACTTGAAATATGTCTGTGAGATAGGCATCAGCACACCAGAAGGGTTATAAAAGTGCTGCTTGCATGCTGAATATCCTACCCTCATAACATCATCTTGTCTTGCTTTGTCATAGTACAGACATGTTCTGGCTCAAGAGAGTGAGTGACTTCTAAGAATATGTCAAGATTTCATATATTAATTCCATAAAAAAACCAACTTGCATTACAAAAATCAGTAGTCCTTCTTCATTATTTGCCATAGACAAAATCAAATTATTCTTTACAAAAATGGAATATTTTTTTGGCCAGCATTTATCACCAGTGAACCTGTCAAATAATTTCATAACTACTTTATGAAATAAATTACTTTTAAGCTTCACAATTACTTGGAAAGGTCATCAATTCAGTCAACTGACATATGTTTGTAAGTATTTGTTTCTAGTTTTATTGGGCAAACTCATCCTCTTTTGAAAAATGGAAAAAGACTCATGCTCTTAATTCATACTTTTTACACAGGGAAGAGAAGTTCTATAGATGTGTTTTATTTTCTCGAGTGATTAACATGTTTGATATGAATTTGCCTTGGCAAAAGCGTATAACCTGCTTTGATAGAATGAAAGCCACCTTTCATATCAACGAGCATATCATAAGCAACAACACTATTCACAGAAGCAAAATTTTTCAGTATTTAGTCTGAGAGTCAGAAAAGCACCAAAAAGATAAACACGGGCCTGACTTTGATCACATCTTATAAATTTAAGGTTTGATCCTGTTTTTGAAAAGACCAACCTAACTGACATGTATATTCTTGTTTCTGTGACAGCATACTTGGCAGTAGTTATTGCAGCCTGCAGTTTGAATTTTCAGAGAGCTTTGCCACTCTTTGTTGTCACTGTCCTAGCCATCTTCTTCATCTGCTGGGATTTTTTAATAGCTAAGTATGAAGACAGAATTGCTGCGCTCTTTTCCCCTGGAGACAGATATCTGAAAAAACAGTGGTTTTGGTTGAAATGGTAAATATTAATTACTTTCTATTTATGTGGAAGGACAATGCAGTAGTCAAGTTACCCCTATGATTTTATTTCAACTTACTCCCCCATAAACACAAGGAGATGGGTCAATCATACATATCTCAATAATACAGAATAATTCAGTATTTACCAGTTTATAGATATCAGGAACACATTCAGGATTTCAATACAGTAGTTAGGGATCAAAAGTCTTCACAGAAAGAGTAGAAAAATACCATGAATTGAGGCAGAACACATTTGTGGTTCAAAGAGAATACGTTCACAAAAGTCCATGTGTGTTGCTGGCTTTTGCATTCTTTCTGCAAGCCAGAAAGTGCTTCACTGTTCAGAGAGCTGTTAGGTTTATTAAAACCTTAATTCTAACATATGCAAACTGCTAAAGATTGGAGTGTATTATCTAGATACTGCTTTTCCACATATCTCCACAGCAATTTTTACTTGACCTTCAGGAATCAAAACATGCCAGCCAGATTTAATGTCATAATAAGGTCATATGACCTTAATTTGGGATAGTAGACATTCATCTGGTAGATAAATGGTAAATAATTAGACCTGTCAGATAGTTATTTCAAGTATTCATGAGCAGTGATCAGGGATTTTGAAGTTATCCCCGGGAAAATGAGGAGACAAGGAGCCTTATAGACCAAAGAAAAGACCAAATGAAATCTCATTAAAAAGGAAAGCTAAATTCACAAGCTACCTTGTGTTTCAGCTAGATTACTACTAGCTGAGAGACAAAGAATTTTAAGGAGGAGTCATTCTCAGTGCATGAAATGTCCCAGATTATTCTTAAGATTTAAAAATGGTTTTGCTAAGAAAGGTCCTATAGAGATTGTGGTCCTTCTCCTCGGGAGCCACATTAGAAAGCAGTCACACAGAAGTATTTCCATTAGATGATCTGACAGCCTCTCTGGGAGGAGGAGCAAAAGGAACAGGAGAGCCTCGAGAAGCAGATGGAACAAGTTGGGGCAGTAAGTGCCATTTTACCTGGGCTGCAATCCTTAAATTGTACATACACAGATTAGGTGCTTAACTGTTTCCTTCCAAGAGACAGAAAGTCTCTCATGTGTAGAAAGGGTTACTCAGCATTGCAATGGCCAAGCCATTTTGTGGAGTTTGCCTGCAATGTTTTCAGTCCACATCTAAAAATGGAATTTATGTACCGAGGTACCACTGAAATCAGTGAAAGCTTACAGTTAGACAAAACTAGCATTAAAGATCTGGGACTGTGTTTATATCCTCTCTGTATATGGGATGATGTATTTTGTTGCCTTCCAGGCTGTTGTTGTGGTAATTACCTTCAATAAATAAGCTTAACGTGGTTCTGATAGTGGGGACCATAGAAACACTGAAACACAGATGTACACGTCTCTTGCCACTGTTTCTGAGCGAGCTGAGCAGGCCAAAGGGTTACAAAGAGCCATTTACAGCCTGCTCCTCAGTAGAGTGTGCTTCATAGCCCCACCAGCTAAAGAGCATAGGGCAAGTTGTAAAAACCACAGCCTGTCTTGCCTAGAACTAAAGAAAGACTCAATAAAGAAAAGGAAGGAAGGGAAGGAAAAGAAGGATGAAGTGAGAAAGAAAGATATCACACTTCATTTAATAGAAATAGCACCCCGACAAGAGTAACTCATGCTTTTTTTGGGTTTCCCCCCATACTCTGCCTTGGGGGACATTTCTTCCAGATGTCACCAAGGATGCTGCCAGAGGTGCATCAGCAAGGGCAGGTTCCTGCTTGTACAGAGCTACAGGTTTCATACAATACGTTGTACAAAGAGTTTATTCACAAACAGAGATCCAAATGTTTTGGGTACAGGAAGGGAAAGAAATATCCCAAACAGCTTTTTCAGGATATCATGATGCTTTTTTTTTTATCTAGGGTGTTGTGTGCAGCTCTTATTATAACTATAATTTGCTGGCTCATCTTCGACACAACAAAACAAGGATCCCGTCAGCTAATCTCCTTTGGTGGGCTTGTGATGTATGTTCTCCTGATGCTTATCTTTTCCAAATATCCAACCAGAGTGAGTATTTATTCCCTGACGGGCCTTTCAGGAATTTTCTCATTCTGTGTCTAAAAAGCTATTCCCCTACCCTAGCACCAAGTCTAGTAAGAGTAACAAAATGTGGGGAAGTAAAAATATAGGCTTGCCTGAGACTAAGCACCGTATTTAATTTCTGAGGAAAGTAAATTTGCTGTTGGGGAGCATGCGTGGGGCTGTACCAACACTGGTCTCTCACTATTTTGGGAAGCAGCTGCCCATCTTTTGTTCTAGCCGTGATACAGGTTGGAATACATTTGCTCCTGGAGTATCAGTGCAAGCTGAGATAGGCCTTTTCCATGTTTTCACCCACAGGAGCCTCACCACAGTCCTCAGCACATCACAGTTATTTACTTGAGGACACCATCATCACATCAACACAAATAGCATGGAACCAGAGATATGATAGACTTGTATAGCTCTTAACCCCTCACAAGTTTGTTTCCCACTGCAAATTCAGCAGCTGAGGCTGAGCTGAGATCCTCACCTTTTGCTCACCCACTCCCATAGGCTTGTAAATGCCATTTATTTTAATTTTCCACCAGAAATGTCTACTCTGGTTTGCTGTGGTATTACAAAGGGCTTAGGTCAGCCACCACAACTACCACCTTAGCTTTTACTCCTGTTGGCATGCCTCACATACCTCTGCATGCTTTCATTAACCATATATCTATTGTCCAGGTTGTCAGGTTTTCCCAATACTTTTCAATATGTCTTCTCTCAGTGCTGAGACTTTCTTAACAGGTGAAGTCCTCTCAGCAAGGACTGATGAGCTTACCCCATCCTTTGCAACTGCTGCCGTCTCCAACTGAGGTGAAAACTCATACTCCGAATGCTTTGTGCTCTCCCATGAGTCCTCATTACACCTAATTGGTTTGTGTTACTCAAATATGATCTGATTAAATTAGAGAACACCATCTCAGCTTTTTGTCTTGTAAGTAATTTGATTAAATTTTACAAAACAAAGATGTGTTCTGAGGCAGCAGAACAGGAATCATCAGTGTAGTGAAGAGGAACTCATCATAAGCAGCCACAGTTTTTCCTATGACTGCCTTTATATGATGAACCACAGTACATAACTGAGTAGTTCTCAGGTATCAAAAGTCTTTAAAGCTAGTGGACAGAAGCAGAGTTGAAATTACCCAATGACAAACCCTATAAAAATATCTCCTTATTTTCTGTCCAGATATGTGAAGATCCAAGTCCCCTACAACCTGTTTTGGCAGCTGCACCTGTCCTGCAGTATAGTCAGGCAATACCCTTACATTATTTAAACAAACATCCAAAGTAAACTATTATTTATTTAAATAACAAGCAGTTTCTTTATTTTTCTGTCTGTCTAGGTTGCTTGGAGACCAGTATTTTCAGGAATAGGAATGCAGTTTATTCTTGGGGTTCTTATTCTGAGGACCAAAGTGGGTTTTGATGTATTTAACTGGCTAGGCATTCAGATCCAGGTAAGCTATTGAGCAAAATCCTTACTTGTTTAATATAATTTTCTGTCTTGAAAGTCTTAAATTATATGAACAGTCTGTTCAAGGATCCATTTGTCCCTTGATTTTTTCTTTTCTTGAGGAAAAATGGATTCTCAGAAAGGTAGTTGACTTCCTGAATTCAACCTTCTTCTCATTTGTTTTTTGTTCCATTAATACAGTGGCCAGAGTAATCCCATTTATTAATGTCTTTACCATCATTGGGCTGAAGTTGTAAATTGGCATTCTTGAAACACAAACTACTGTTGTGCCAGGGCACTTAGAAATGGCTCAACTCCAAATCATCCTTGCAATAAACATGATATGCTGAAAAGCCTTGGGATTTAGGGCACAGCCCTAATTATCTTGAGAGCAGCAACATTCCTGGCACCCAGGACATTTCATAGTCCTCATAACATATAAGAAAATTAATTCAAATACATACAGGTGGCAAAAACCACATCTGCATGCCAGAAGGGATCTCTAAAAAGTGGATGGGATGGGATCTGTCCACAGATGTCTCTGCAGACACAAAATTTTTTTAAAAGTCTCGTACTGTGAACTAATGAATAAGCAATATCCAAAATATAGATCAGAGAGTACCCCCCTGAAGGACGTTCAGACTTTTCACCCCAGGGATACTATTCTCATGGGTGTTCTTCACAGGTAATTAAGCACATGTAAAACCAGACAGTGCAGAATGTACTGCCTCTGTGTGGGAGCAAAAGCACAGATCTGACGTCTAATCTGCAGGCAGTGGGAGTCAGCTGGGTTTTGTCACCAGGTTTGCAGTTTCTGACCGAAGCAGGTCTGGTGCCCCCTTTTGTTAGCTTCATATTTTTATGTCTTACAGTCTCTCCTGTCAGAACTAATTACGGTAGCTATTATAAACTGTATTTTAACTCCATTTTAAACTGTATCATTAGCACATATATTTGCATTAGAAGTATAAAAATGCACCACCGGATCAGAATTAAAAAGTAGAAGATTCCCTTAGGCTAGCTCTTAGCTACACCTTCCAAAACTCGTTACTTCAGCCATCAAACCTCCATTTTAAGCCGTGTAGTTTATTTTACCTATTTACATCAGATGGAGCATAGGAATGCACCAGCGTATTTGGATTAAAGAGTAAATGTTTCTTTCAGTGTAGCTTATGGCCTCTATTTTGTCGGGTACTCAGCAGAGCACAGCAGAGATCCTCAATTCAGCCAAACACAGTCAGCGAGGCCTGGACCCATACAAATCAGAGCTCAATCTTCTTGTACCTCACCAAATTTCTGCAAGACAACTAGCAATATTTTCTTGGGTTTTGGCAGGTACCCAGGGTTTATGGATAAGTTATTTTGCTTTCTGTCCCTAGACTTTTCTGGAGTACTCTGATACAGGTGCCAAGTTTGTGTTTGGTGACAAATACATGGATCACTTTTTTGCTTTTAAGGTAAGACGGTTGTTATATACCATATGTGGCAGATAGACAGTGGTAAGAGGAACAGTATAGCTGGGAAATAAATTTATTTTGTCTTGTGATACCTATGTAGTAATCAGAGAAATCAGCAGACAAATTATGCCTTATTATGTGACATTCTGAATAGAAAATTTGGGAGCCCTTTCATTCTCTGCTATACACTGAGTTAGATTGCACTTATTTAGTTTAATTATAACAACGTATATTGCATGTAGACAGAACTTTGGCATATCTCTCTACAAGGAATAGGTTAAAAGGCTTGTACCTGGCCACTGAAAGAAATATTACCTCCTACCTATCTTCCCTACCTCTCCATGAGTAAAAGTGCTCTACCATGCTATGTTGTTGTACCTTTAAGTGCTGTGCTGATCACTGCCTCACAGACATTCCCCCTGAAGAAGTGTAGAGCCTAGATGTGTATTTATTCATGCTTGGGAGAAGAGCTAGAAGCTCCCTTAGAAAGAAGAATTACATGATACTACATTATTGTTGCATTAGTAAGATCACAGAGAGATTTCCCATCTTTCTCTTAAGAGACCTAAGAAACAGCTGGAATGCAGTTCATCTGCTTTGTGATCTCTAATCTGTACCAGCATCCTTCCTAGTTTTGGTCTGAGAAGTCGCTCATGCCACAATGCCTGCTTAGGTTCGAATTAAGAACATATAAGTCAAAAGAAACCCCAAACCCCAAACCAACCCAAATAACAAATAAATAAACCCCAAACAAATAAGAAAAATGTATCAGGACTTACTCAGAGACCATTCTTTTGATATTTCAGATACCTGACCATGGGCTTATATGCCTTTTATCTTATTTTTTTTCTTGAGGTGGTATTCCAAACTAGATATTCTTCAAACTTAGCTCTTTCATTACTTGAGAAAGAAGCTGCTATATGTAAAATAGCCTGCTACTAAGAATAGTCAGAACATCTTAGAAGGGAAAAAGAAATTAGGCATTTCATCAATAAATATGAATTACATTTTAAGAACAGTACTTTTGCACCTTTAGTTTCGCTTTCCAGGCTCCTCTCACTTTTACTCTATTGAGTACTCAAATAACAATTTTTATTTCCAACTACATGTTTTAGGGATTAAATTATTTAATTCCCACACCCCTGTGTTATTTTTTCTGTAGTTTTTCACAATGCCTTGAATATGAATATGATTCTTTCCCAAGGTGACTTTTAGTGCCTTAGTGATGATGCAAAATACTTTGCTTACTAAAGCCATAACTAGGGACCAGACAGCCCTAGTTTGCTTCTGTGTAGGCAAACATCCATCAGTCTTATGCTATGGTTCAAGCCAGCAAAACCATGGTATTTTTAGAAGATTATAACAGGAACAAGTAGATTATTCTCACACTGAAAAACAAGAAAACAAAACCCATGAGTTGATTTTCAGAGCAACACATATATATATGTGTGTATATATATGGCAGACAAGTGTACAGCAGAGCCAAAACATGTTGCATCTGCTCCTCCTGTAGACAGGGAATTCCCTCTTCCAACAGCAGTGAGTGACAGCCAGCCTCTTCTCTCTTGAAACACTTGTCATTTACTTAGACATTAAGTTGGTCCAAAGTGGTTCTTTATATCTTTCAGATATTTTATGGGCTTTGCATGTTGTGATGATCTCTCCAAATCTTGCCCCAAGATACTTCAAAGCATCCTCCAAAGACAGTGCTTAGCTCCTGAGAGATTAGACAAGGGACAGGATATGTCTTTGCAGAAAACTCAGAGTCCAGAGAGTCCAGTTGTATCCATACTGCATCCTTAGCAATATGCAGGGACACATCAGTTTTCTGCCAGGTGAAGCAGACATGTTACCAGAGCAGACACATCCCATATGTGCATATGCACACCTGTATGGGTTCTGACCTGGCCCACCAGTACCCCAGTGCCTTTGAGCACACGGTTCTGGAAGCACTAATTAGTCAAAAATGCACGCATTTACATACATACACTGGGTTATTTTAGATGTGTATTTGTGTATGCAGATGCATTGTTTCAGAATTCTGAAAAAAAACCACTTGCCCACATAAATAAGCACTTCCAAGCAGTTAACTAGATGGAAACGGCCTTTTAGTACTTTGTCTTCTATCCTGTTGACTACAAAAGGCAATGTTTGCTTTGAGCAAAGAAGAAATAAGACTTCTGTTAAATCTTTAGCTTCTTTTTAACACCAGGAAAATTTATGGTTCCCTGAGAAAGGCTTTGCTTTGAAGGTCAAGCTTTAGGAGTGTATGAAAAAGCAGGATGTTCCTTAAACATCAATAGCAACTTCTTTAAAGGAAAACAAGGAAAAAGTTAAACATCAAGCCACAAATGGGAGGGGAGTTGAGAACAGCCAACAATTTTAACTCCCTGCTTTGTATGGTAATAACAAAAGAAAGGCAGGGGAGAAAGATATTTGTTTTACTGATCTAAAACTTCTGGTATTACTGCATGGCAAACTATCCCTACAGAATCACAAAAAGATCAAAGAACCAAACTTGAGAAAGCAGCATTATATTAACCTGTTGAACAGCACAACAATATTGGTTAATTGCACTCTGTCCTTTCAATGAAAGGTTCTGATCATCAAAATGGAGTTTCTAAATGTTTATCAAAATTGTTCATAGTACCAGCTCTCCTCTAGAAAGGCATAGCGTCTGTTTACTGAAAAGGCCTAAACTAACAAAGTGGTTTGTTGTTTTTCATTCTGTTACTTGATTTTGTTTGTAATGCATTATGTCATTAGTGAACACACATGAAAGCTTATGTGGCTGTGGGAAAATGACTGAGGCCCTGTGGACTGGTAACTGGAGATACATTTAGAGGAAACTGAGGGGTTATATTAGCATCTTAACAGGAATTATAATACACGGTAAATCACGGTTGCTGCTCCCTGCATGGAATATGGTTGGCACATGACTTGAAACCTCTTCCACGATGATTCGCCATCATCTACTAAGGGGGATGACATGGAGGGTGAAGCAGAGTGGAGACACCACGGCCAGGCTCTGTGGAAATCCTTGCAGGGAAGGGATCTTGGTGGTACATTGTAGCTGATAAGCCACATACCAACTGTCAACCCGGGGAAAGAAGGGAAGATGTCCCACTGCTGAGCCAGCAACTGTGGCGAAATCCCTCTCCTTTGATGAACTTGCTTCATTAAAGCCTAATAATAATATTAATGCACACATCCATGTCAAAGTTACCCGTCCCCGAGGTACTGCCACCCCTCAATGGGATGGTCTCTGCATTATTTTTGACTGTATCTTTAAAAGCGAAGGGAGACAATTTTACACTGATCAGTAACAAAGGTATGTATGACTAGAGTCACTCAAGCTGCACGTAAACACGAAGAAATATTATGTAAGTTAAGAATGGAGGAAAAGTTAGGGAACACCCCATCATAGCTGCTGGCATCTGTTGATGGGCTGAACCTGTCTTCTTTCCCATAGGAACACCTACTGGGTAAGAACCAGACTCTAAGCACCCTGACTACTTTTACTGGGGATTTGAGCATGTCTGTGTATTCCTTTAAGTATATTTTTGCAGTCAGATACTATCATCAACAATCTTCAAACCTTAACCTGTCATGATTTTATATTAATAAAGAGTGTTATCCTATAAACTGTTAGTGTGAATCCTTCATAGATGCTAGCAGTTGCCAGCAATGGATAATACACTAATAAAGGGAAAGACCTGCTGAGAGGTCTCCCTTGTGCTGGTGGTGTGTGTCCCTGACTAAGACAGTCAAACCACCCTCCAATCCAGCAGGACTGCTCAATGAGGAGTCCCCCTAATGGGATGCTGACAAACTGATCAGGTACAAGGGTCTTGGCTTTCCTGGGACACTGTCAGACAAATTAAACACTGAGGGTCACATAAATCTCTCTACATTAAGGGTTGAGGAAGCCTCACCTTTTCATGCAACAGTGATACTGTTTTAGCTGTAACTAATCTGTCTGACTAGTTGTGGACTTTGGGAGAATTTTTCTTTCTTTTGTGTATTAGCATAGAAGTGGTGGGGTCCTGTATATTTAACATACTTGAGAATCAAGTTATATTAGTTTTATTCAGCATGGAAACCCAACAGATTTAATAATCCATCAGACAGTGGGTTAGGCATTCATGCAATTCTTTTAAATTATGTTGAAAGAAAGTATTTTTCAGTTTCCAAAGTAAGAGATGGATATTCACATTTCATATTTAGTAAGTATATACCTTTAAATAGATTCTGTTTAAAGAATGTAAATGTTTGAACTAACTTAAACATGGCTATAAGCTAACATATATCATGCTAAACCAGACAGTTTCAAAACAATCACAGTTGTGTTAGAAAACAATATAGATAAAAGAAAATTACTTACTTACAACACAATCAGGAAGGTCAAAAATTTTACAGCTAAGAGTAAACTTTAAGATCACTTTTCAATACCTGTAAGTACAACTCCAAAAGCAGGATTCCCTTTTCAAAGATGAAATGGCCTAAAGGACAGGAAACTACTCCAGAAGTTTTAATGATCTTGTGTCTTCAAACCAGGTACTGCCAATTGTGGTTTTCTTCAGTACGGTTATGTCTATGCTTTACCACGTGGGATTTATGCAGTGGCTTATTGGAAAGGTATGCGTTTTTACCAGTTAGGTGCTCATTTGGCTAGTGTGGGAAACGTTTTGAACACATGCAGAGGAACCTAGCCTGGAAATAGTTCCAAATATTACCATTGCAAAATCTTAATTGGCATCACATACCGCATTTTCTGTCTGTCAGTCTGGTTTCATTGCTTATGTCATATTAATTGTTAGATTTCCCTGGCTAGCCTTAGCATTCCTCAGGTGCCATACTTGCTTAAATCTTCCTTTTTGCCTGCCCTTCTCACAGCCCTCAAAGTGCAGGATGGAGATTAAGTCACAGACAGTGGATTTCTGCTAAGCATTTCAGTAGCAATTGCATATACCTTCCTATCACAGATACCCAAATAAGGTCAAAGCAGGTTCTTCAACTCATTCTCCTAAGTGTTCGTTTCTGTCAGCATCTATGTGTAGTGCTAGTGTCTACTAAGATAAGATCTGTCCAGTAAAACTATCATATGAGGGAAAAGATCTTCCTCTATGGTGGTCGTTAAACCTTATTTAAAGATACTCCTAAATTAAAAGTACTTTGCCCTTTACATTCATAGTACTGTTATATAAGCACCATGAACCTCACCTAGCACCTGGTGTGCTAAAATTGCAATGAGGCAATTTTAACCTTAATCTAAATTTCATATTTTTCCCCTTCATATGATCCAAGTCTCTTTGGACAAGAACATAAATAATAAGAACACATGAAAACATCTGTTTTGTTTAATTTTGTTTAACATTTTTGTGCCCAGAAGGAGCCTGGAGTACTCTCAGTTCTGTTAAATTGCTCTTCCTCTATCTTATTTTAAGATGTAATAATTACATGAATGTGCTACACCTTGGAGCTGAAATCATAACTCAGGAAGTATTGTAACATGTCTCTGAACTCTTAAATCGATATGATTAACTCAAGAAGGTCATGGAACGGGCAGAACAAATTTTTGTTTATTTTTTTAAATCATTTTAGGTTGGTTGGATAATGCACATTTTCATGGGGACAACTCCTGTTGAGTCTCTGGTAGCTGCGAGTAACATATTTGTGGGACAGGTGAGTTGGAGCACAGAAAAACATGCTAACACAATACTACAGAATATAGGGAAATAATGCTGCTCATTGAGCATTTGTGTATTAAAAAAAATCTCTTATAAAGCCAGGATTCCACTACAGCAAGTCTAATGTTGATTTCCAAAATTGCAGTATGTTCCTATGTTGGCAGTGATGCACAATGGAGTGGATTTGGGAAGCGATATGTTTTCCCAACAGAAGGTCAAGCATAAATGTAGGTGATAGGTCTCCCTACCAGATTACTCCAAGACCATGAAGAAATGAGAGTTTTAGGGTTCTTTTTCAATTGAAAAGGCAAGTGATATGAAAAGACAGCATGCAAAGCAGGCCAAGGGCAGGAGAGAGAGAGATGATGCAGAAAATTAAGATCCAGGGTTAGCAGTATAAGGCCTTATCCACCAAATGAGTGGACAGCATCTAGTAGACCACTTTAATGGGAAATGAGTGAAACCCACATTTACAACAATATCTGTCAAAAGCTTAAAAGCAATGTAGAAAGATCAACTATTAACATCCAAGTACAAATGCAATATTGGCATGATATTTAGCAGTGGTGCATCACCGCATCCCCCTGCTTCAAGGTTTAGGGTAGTACCTCTCCATGACACTGCCTCCAGAATGTGCTCACACGCATGCCAGAGGGGCATGTTTCACTTGACTAACAAACAGCCTTATCTGTGGCTGTCCCTAAGTGACTCAGAATTGGAATAGAATTTCTTGACAATTTCATTGTGCCTTTCAGGGAGACAGTAAACCAGCCAGAATTGTCTTCAGACATTCTCCTTCTTGGGATAAAAAATCCCCAGTCTAATGAAATTTGAGTGCTTGTTAGCACTAGGATTAACTAGTCAAAGACACCTAAGAAAGTGTGATGCAGACACTCATTTTTTCTGCCCTGTTAATAAAAGAAATCTTTGGGATTTTATTAGGGATTTCTTAATTTGATACTTGTTTTTCACTTCCAGACGGAGTCTCCTCTCCTGGTACGGCCCTACTTACCATACATCACCAAATCTGAACTCCATGCAGTCATGACAGCAGGATTCTCAACTATCGCTGGAAGTGTCTTAGGAGCATATATTTCTTTTGGGGTAAGACAGGGGAAGAGAACTAGAAAATATCTGGTTTATCTGAAATGTTTTAAGTATGTAGCCCAGCTAAAATGCTTTGAAAATGTCTCCCTCAATCATTCTCACTGTTTGTTTCTTTCTTCTCTGAAGGAATTAACCACAAAAATTCCTGGTCTTCTGACAGCTCTTTCTCTTTTCCTTACGAGAAATAAGAACTTTTGATGACCTCCTGTAGAAAAAATCATTCAAACAATTAACCAATTTAATTGCTTTCCTCCATGTTTGTGCATGATATGGTTATCATGGAGTATTTTCTATCACCTGGAATTTTAGGTTTCCTCCTCCCACCTGCTGACTGCTTCTGTCATGTCAGCACCAGCATCATTAGCTGCCTCCAAATTATTCTGGCCTGAAACTGAAAAGCCTCTGGTAACTCTGAAGAGTGGCCTACAAATGGCAAAAAGGTAAGCTGGTCCAGGTACTAGTTAATACTACTGCAAAAATGAGTTTTGGGAAAGTAACTCCTCACACATAAATTTTAGGGAGATTACATAGTAGGTGTGCAAACAATAAATTAATTACAGACTAGTATACTGCAAATGGTTGATTTGTGAATTCAGGTGAGTGTGCCCAATAACAATCTAACATATGCCAAGGACCTGGGCCAAACTGTAAACTCTCCAAAGAAAGAGGGAAATACCTACCTGAGGACCTGCCAGGAAGCTTTCCCATTTGTAATGTTGCTGCCTTTTTTCTGTAATGAATTTGAAAATACAAACATGTAAAAGCAAAGGCAGAGCAATCATTTCAACAACAGCGGCAAACTTGTTGCCCATCTGCAGGGAGACTTCTCTTAAGAAGGACAGGCAAAGCAGAAAGGTTTGTAAGGATCTGTTCCTGAACGGCCCAGGCATTTCTACAAGGGCTGCATGGAAGAGGAACAGTGACGCTCCCTAATCCCAGCAGTGCTACAGTTTTGAGATCTGATCCATATCTTGCCCAACCCTGAATGTACCAGAATTCATCCTCAGGGCACCACAAGCATATGCTTCAAGTGTCTGCCATGAGGACAGGGAAATCCTACTTCACCTCATAATTCTTTTTCATTATTTTCTCTATGAGTGAACAAACTGTTTCAGTACTAGACTTTTAATCAAGTGCGTGTACATTTTAGTTCTATTATTTGTTCTTGAGTTTAAAGATGTTCACACTGTTTTTTTCTTCACTGGCAAAGTGAATCAAAGAATCTGCTGGAAGCAGCCAGTCAGGGTGCCTCTACCTCCGTTGGGCTGGTAGCAAACATCGCCGTGAATGTGATCTCCTTCCTTGCCCTGCTGAGCTTCCTTGACTCAGGCCTTTCTTGGGTGGGCAACTTGTTTGACTATCCACAGCTGAACTTTGAGGTATGGTCTCCAGGTCCTTCATGCAGCTTGGATACATGCATAATTTGTCTTTCTCAAATTTAAGTGCTTGTGTGGTTTGTTTGTAGGCGGTTTTTTTGTTGTTGTTTTGTGTTTTAACATGATCTAAACCCATATTTCATTTGCATGTTCTGAAAGTTTTTTAAAGTAAAATTTTTGCCATAAAAGTGTTTCTGTATCTATTAGTCCATATATAGTTTCCCTCTGTGGTGTTCTTTCTAACCCTCAAAGTATGTTTACACAGAGTATGCTAGCACCTGCCCCCTCTGACTTGGCAGTGCAGCAGATCTGTCAGTTACACACCTGCCAAGCCATTAACATCTCCTTCAGCTAAATATTAAAGTGGCTTTAGCTTCAGAGAATCCCATCAAACCCTTAATGCTTGCTAGGTTCACTTAGATGGGGACACTGGGGCAAGGCTGGACTTGTCTGGAACCAGACTTGATATCTCCTAGTTCTCAATACAATTACAACATAAAACTGTACCCAAATCACTCAACTGAGCAAAGGGGTTTCAAACAGGACTTGCGTTTAAACCTAGGTCAATATGTGAATTTTTACCCAATGCAACTACCTTGTTTCAATGGTTTGGGGCTTTTTGTTTTGCAAGACCCTAATAAAAGCCCTGTGGGAAACATGGATATAACTTGTGTTAAAGGTGCTGCAGAAGTGAATAGTCAGTCACAACAGATCTGGCTTCAGCAATACTAAGTTTTTACCCTGGTGAGCTTTCAAGACATCTCACTGCACCCCAAACACCCACAGCTGAGGAAAGGCACAAGTATGTGCCTCAAGCATACTTATGCAAAGGCTGGTATTTTAATAACTGCTGGATGGTGCAAGATATGGACAGGTAGATAGTCCACAAAGAATTGAAACACACAGACATGATGCATGCAGTCATTCTTCCCTTAGGAGAGACACTAACGTAACTTTTTGTGGGCAGAGAAACCAGCCATAAATAGTAACTGCTTTAAGACCTCCATTACATTCCCTAAGGACAATCTGACCAAACCCTTTCACAACTGGAGCTATTTTCTCCCATATAAAAATAAGCTATACTGTGAATGGGATTTCTTTTTCAATTTGCATAGATCTTGTAATGCCAGGAAAAAGTAGGTACAGCTTTAATTGTATCAGATGCACAGTTTTTATGCAGAGACAACTCTTTTGTTTACGCTGGTTGGAGTCCAATAACCTGATAATTAAGCATGTTCATTAACACATTTGATTTAATCAGGAGAAGAATTAGAATTCTCACTTCTCTTATCAGCTCTTTTAGTTCAATCTTCCTTCTTGTCATCAAACACTTTGCCTAATTTGAAGCCCTATTGAAGGGAAAAAAGGCACAGAAACGTTTGTTTTGTTTTAGATATAAGATTAGGGACATATATAAATATTTTGTTATATCTAGAGTCTGGATTAGTATTTTAAAAGTTACTCAAGCATGCCTTACTATTAAAAACTCTCCCAGAGTTATTGCCAGCAGAAATTCAAGGCCAGTTTTCCTCTGCTAAAACAAAACCATCTTTATTTTAAGTTTAGGAAAGTTACTGCATGCTGTTGTTCCTTGACCAACAATATCTCTTGACCTGCTTTGTCTTATACATTCTGCAGAACATTTGTGCGTATGTCTTCATGCCATTCTCTTTCATGATGGGAGTAGACTGGGAAGATAGTTTTATTGTCGGTGGACTACTGGGTTACAAAACTTTCTTCAATGAGTTCGTAGCTTATGAACGCCTTTCAAAACTGATTCAAAACCGAGAAAAGGGTGGAAGCATGTACATTAATGGTGTGAAGCAGTATATGACAGTAAGTAACATTTTCTGTTCTACAGATTAATTTGATCTAATACTTCAATGTTGAAACTCAACTTGTTTTTTAATACGGCCATAAAATGGTTGCATAATACTCTTAAGATGTGTCTTTGAGTGACAGAGTTCAATTATGAAAATGCAGCATTCCTCTGTGAGGCTGCCATGATTTTCACTGCCCTAGCCATCTTGAATAAACATAGAAACAGAAAGGCATGGGTTTGGGAATTTGCAGTGTCCCACAGGACACTGCACTTAAGACAAGGCTTTCTTCAAGGCAACTTTCTTCTTACCTGATTCTTAGCACTTTCCTATGAGCTACTCTCCCAAGAAAACCCCAAGGAAGAACTTGAGGATCCTCCTGCCCTCAGAGGTTTGTCCGAGCATTAAACTTGAGGAGAGGCATCCAGCAAGCTCCAGTAGGCAGCATTACTGGCACACATTTGTGTAGGCTGTTGTTCCCTCTGCAGAGGACAGTAACAAAAGACATGTATTACATGGCACACACCTCCCTTGACACACTGAGTCCAACCAGTCTCTCTCAGGTGAGCTTTCCAGCCTTGTCCCACCTTTCATTCACAGTCTACCCAACCGACCTGTAACTGTTACTACAGTGCCCTGAGGAAGGCAGCGCTAAGGGCATCCTAGGTGTGTGTGCACGGGGCCAAAGGTCATGCAGTGATCAAAGCTGACCTTTGCAGACATGACTGCTCCACCCTCTGGCATTCACATGCACAGCACATGCTGAATTCTTCCTGAGCACAGGCAATGAAAACCATGATATCCAGCTTTTCACCTTCATTGATCCTTCTTTCTCAAATTGAGACAGATCGTCACTGTAGAGAAATCCTGAATTAGAAAGTATTTTGTACAGCTCTTATTTCCTTATTTGAATCAGATGGGATGCTGTGGATACCTCTTATATTAAAAACCAAACCCACATTCTTGACCACTTGCATTCCTGATTAACAGAACATATTTCATATGTGGAGGTAGAAAGCCAGATGGTCTGTCAAATATTTGCACCCTTGCTTGAACATCCATTACCAGTGTTCCTGAAATTGTTGGCAATAGGGTCCTGGGCTAGAATGATCTTTGATATGCCCTGCTATAGAAGTGCTTCCTTCTACTATGTGAATGTGGCACTGAATTCTTGTATGAGTGAATAAGGTTTTTTTAGCCTGGAATGCAGCCTTAAAACACAGATCCTAAGAACTCTGTTTCGCTCTGTTTTCTTTTTCCCTTTTTCTTTTTCTTTTTTCTTTTTCTTTTTCTTTTTTCTTTTTCTTTTTCTTTATCCTTTTTCTTTTTCTTTCTTTCTTCCCCATAAGATGTCATATAGAACTTTCACATTCACTTCTAATACCTGTAAAGAGCTGTATTAGCTTCCCTGGTGAAAAAGCTCTGAAATACATAAACAATTTTGATTCATAATGCTGGTAAAAATTGGCTGGTAACCATCATAATTACAGCACAACAGTTCAGATGAGGGTGTGCTTGCCTTCCATTTTTAATTTCTCTTCAGCTTCAGAGCTCTCTAATTCATCCACACACAGATTTTCACTCAGACTGAGCAAACAAGTGTCTTCACCTGAGTCATTAATTACACGGCTTCCTGTTTTCAGAGCTAGGAAAGTGCAAATGAAAGCAGGGAAATCACAGTACACAGAGGTTTTTCTAGGAAAAGCTGGTAGAGTGGGTACTTGAAAAACATTTTCCTGCATTTGTGCAGATTGATTGAAAGTATCTACAAATTGATGTTCATAAAAGAGGAATTAAACCAGGGAAACTTCTAATAAACAGGAAACCTGCCAGAACACTCACTCATTTTCAGCTTGAACCTAAGCCACAGTAAATAGGAATTCAGAGCTTCCAGGGGGACAAATTCATTTGTTGAGATATGTTGCCTCCTTTCTCAAAATGTTTGAACTACATTTGTCTGAAGGCCCACAAGGTTTGTAGCCTGATTTCATCTAAAGCCATTTTGTGTCCTGTGAGGGTCCCTCCATGGAGGCAAAGGCCAACTTTATCTCTGCTCTGAGGTCCAGGCTTAGCTGGTGTTACCCAGGGGGAGAAGGGGGGTGGAAGTCAGTATGGGAATTGTTAATGGGAATTCCAAAATCATGATGTTCCTCTCTGCCTGTTAACACCTCAATGTACCCACTTCCTAGGAGACTCATTTGCCTTCTCCACACAGGGTGGAGCATGCACAAAGCAGCTTTGTACATAGAGCCCGCTGCTTCTTCAGGGACAAAGAAGTCAGGGATACATACCAAAACTTTAGGTTCCAACAGAGTTTTATAGAGGCATCCAGCTGTGAAAAACAAGTTGTGTTATAGCTCTCTGACTCATACTTTCAGAAAACAGAAGCTAAGTTGCCACTAGTAAGATCAGATGATTTTTTTTGTCTTTAATTATTAGTACTCAATTCAAAAAGACACAACAATATACGTGAAAGATAAAATCATCACATGGCTTATGAGTCCTCACATGGGCAGTGGGTATAAAAGCCTGTGACTTTCAAGAAGAGAATAAGTCTACCTTTCTGAAAGCCACACCTTGGGTAACAACCAAGCAAAACAGAATGATTTTAGTACTCGGAACCCTGAGCCACAATGCCGTGTTTTCAGACCTTTAAATCACAACGAGCTGTTTCAAACCACTCAGAGGGTTTGTGTTTGTTTTTCAGGTTCGCTCTGAAGTCATCGCCACCTATGCTCTTTGTGGGTTTGCCAACTTTGGCTCCCTGGGACTGGTAATAGGAGGCCTGAGTAAGAACCTCTCTCACAGATAATTTGTTTGTCAAGCAAATCCCAAAGAACGCACTCAAAGGAACAGGCTATGGGTGAAGCTTAGCAGCTTAGGGGCTGAGCAGCTGCTCTGCCAAGGCATAGCACTCAACTGAGAATGGAAGGGCACACAGAGGGGTACAGGCTTTGGTGTGGAGGTACTGGGAGAGGTGTTGAGGCCAAGGAGAAGGAACCAAGTCCTTCTGATAGCCCTCCCTGTTTAGCCCTCAAACATGAGCCTGAGCTACTACTACCCATGAGCTTCAGGAGAAGCAAATCATCTCCACAGTGTGCTGGTTTGAAAGATGAAGTTGGCTATTTCCTGTAAAAATATCACATATATGCAGTAGGCTTATAGGGAAAGAATAAAAGTAAAGGTTTTCAGATCTCAATGGAAGAAGAAAAATTGAAAAACCATCTGAGTTCCTCACCAGGCAGCTAGAATTGCTGGTGGTCCTCTTTACCCAGAAGCCACAGTGGACTCTGCAGTGCCAGCAGTGGGACAGCATAGAGGAGCAAGACCCAGCCATGGGGCCAGATGCATCGAAGGGCATAGTCATCCAGCACAGACATGCAAACTGCCAAAGCAAACAGAAGTTACCATTTTACATATAAGTCACCCTCTTAAGAGAGAGAGGCAACACTGGCACTTGGCCTTCAAACAGCCCCCTAAAAAGTGCTGCATTTTTCTTCCATGTTTCCCTTAGTTCAAACTGCAGGGTGGGAAATTCCTCCTGTGGGGGCAAAAGCTGTCAGGTTCACCTTCCTTATATGTATTTCTGCTTGACATACACTTTATTTTTCTTCCTAGCAAGCATTGCTCCCTCAAAAAAGAAGGAGATAGCCGATGGTGCTTTCAGAGCAATGATTGCGGGGACTGCAGCCTGTTTCATGACGGCCTGTGTTGCAGGTACAGTGCTGGGGTTTGGTGTCCCCTACAGTCTGTGACCACTACATGGCAGTGCACCAGCACCAAGCTATATCCATCTGGGCTGCCCCTGTCACTCAAACACAAGTATATCTTTGGGTTTGGCAGAATTAAAAGTTGATACGAGACAAAAGGTTCTTGAAAGCTAGAATATGAAAAGATGTAAAGATTGTAGTTCTCCCATTATGCCTTTATTTTGGGAGGGTGGGAGGTATGGTGTTTTTGGGGGGGAGTTTTTTGTTTTTTGGTCCGTTTTTTGTTTGTCTGTGCAGATCACATAACTCATAAACAAAGCAAGTTACAGATGAATTACATTCCCTCCTCCACAGCACTAGATACCAATACAGAGAACCAATTCTGGAAAAGAAACAGAAAAGTGAAATGAAGGAGTGAAAGAGTGAGGAGGAATCTAAACAACTCTTTGTCCTAGTGTTAAATCAATATTTTGAGTGGATATTATTTCCACAGAGCATTTAGACTAGTGAAATGGTCCTAAATGGGACTCCACAGCTGATCCTTATTTTCAAAATTTCACCCTTAATCTGAATGAAGAATCACAATGCAACAGTCATTTTAGGGAATAAATTAAAAGAACATATAAATTATTCAAAAGATTAATTAATTGATATGTTTCAATAGGTAAAATTTATCCTCAATATTTAACAATTCCTTTTCAGCTCTCTTACGTGAGCATGTGATACACAAAATTTTATGATAAAGATTAAAGCACTTATATTTCAACAGTGAAGAAAGATCTTGCTATTTTATGTAGCTAAAAGCACTGTCTGTTTCTACCACAACCTCTCTATGCCTTTGTGTTCATGGTAGCAACAGAAACATACACATTTTAATGATAAGCCCACACTGTTTTCTGAAGGCTACAGAACTAGCACACCTGAAATAACATCAGTCTCTTAACTATCCATAATATTTTAATACATGACACTACTCTGCATAACTGAGGAACCAGGAAGCCCTACTAAAATGTGTCATTTCACAATACTGATCTTAAGAATAATATCATGAACAGCCACTGGGAAAATCTCCCCAAAATAATAGAATCTCCTTTGGAAAGAAAATTGCATTCCACTCAGTCTTGCTATGGCAAATGCTTTCCTTATGCTCAGGAGAAAGTAGAAAAGCCAAGAAATTTCTATTACCCCAGTTAAGATAAGAACATATTAAAAATGTGTCCACAACGCTAAGGTTCCACAACGTTATATAGAGAAGGAGGTATCACTTTCATACTTTTGTGTCTCCCTTACTCCAGTGAATGCAGACATTACTATTTGTAGGAAATTTTGGAGAACATCTAGCAAAGCAAACTATTTAAAACAAAATAAAAGGTTCTGTATTTACTTGCACTGC